>NC_133325.1:413461027-414066413 GCF_042186555.1 Aquarana catesbeiana | reverse complement strand
GCATGAAGTCATCATGGAACAAAATTTCCATTCTGGGTGTTTTTACCTAACAAGTGTAAACTACTGTCATACTGGTCTGGGTATGGGCACATTTAGCTTCTGGTTATGAGTTTGGCAGTTGCCTTATGAATGAAAGAAGGATTTCTGTATTGCCCTTAGCAACCAGCAACTGACTGTTTAATGCTCAAAGTGTGCAAAAGGGTTGCTATTGACAACATATACAATTCTTTCTTTATAAATCCTTCATAAAAAAGGCCTAATGTTAATTTCTATCAGAAAAAGAGAACAACATGTCTTCTTTTAGGAATATATGATGTCCTGAATTCATGTTTATGTCAATACATCTGCATTAAGATATTTTATTGCCACAAATATAGACCTATGTGATCCACAGCCCCTGTGTTCCCTGCAATGCATTGCTAACTACACTATACAGTACCACTGTTCCGGTCACAGCCATTTGTTAACTGTTTGGTTAACTCTACGTACTATAGTGTCACAGGGACTTGCTGTACAGGGGATATGTAGCATATTTTATTGCACTTGTTAGTAAAAAGAACATATTAACCAAGTTTGAATGTAGCCCATATCTGTATTTTTATTTCGTTATTATGTTAATTATGACATTTATCATTAGATTTTTAAAATGTAAACATTACCATTTGTCATATTTCCTTTTTTAGAGGTGGTGTTTCTGCCTGTTTTACGTAAATAATAATAATCTTGGAAGCCTCAATATAGTTATTTTCTTCACAAAAAGCAAAATCCAGCTTCTACTCCCTTAGTGTAGTAACATTTCATGGGCCTTTCTATTCCTCCCCTCCTCTGCAGCACTACTACAAGTAAAACTCTGTTCCATTGCGCAACCTTGCAGATAAAATGGTTGGCTTTGGGGTCTATTTGTACAAGGTTGGGCTAATTTTTCATATGAGCTAATGGCAATTGGCAATCGTGCAAACATCACTCCAGTCTATAGCCCCTTGCCTGTAAAAGGCACACTATAACTCCTGTGCTCTTGGGTATTTAGCCTTATTAAAATCAAGGCTTATGTTTGTTTGTTTTTTCATATTTGGAAGGAAGGGCCTTGGTGTTGCTCTATGAAGGGATCTGAAGCAGGGGTTTAGTGGTTATATAGAGTGCAAGTTGCTAAAAATTAAAAATGACATGGTCATTCAGTGGAATGGGAGTTTATATGCTGCCATCTTTGTTGTGCTTCACAAACCATTAGCAAAAAATTTAACCGTTTTAATACATCACCATAAACAGGCAAAAATGCATCATTAAATAACAATAAATATGTTTATCAACATGTTATATTGGTGCTTTAACTCTTTTGCACAACACAGTTAAGCAGATTAAATACGTGGACAGTAAACTGACCCATCTCTGGTTTCGCCCCGGCCGCTCCCAACTCCTACAGTCTGAAATGCAATCATTATCAGGACTAGTTATAGTTCATCGCTCTGCCACTGGCCTCCCCCTTTGCAACCCACAAACTACCCGTGGAAAGGACAAAACAGAATAAATAGACTATTTTGTACAGAGATATATTTTTATGAAGAGAATTTGTACAGTTAAAAACAGAAATAAAAGAAGGCTAAATCAAATTGAATCCTTTATGTCCTATTTGGATTATTGTATCCTATGGTAGTGATGAGCTTTTTTGTAAATGTAAAAATGTACAAATGCCTTGTTTACAGAAGATGACTGTATATATGTAATCTATACACACTCTGGCTTGTCTGCAATATAAACTGTTTAATTTATGTGTCTCTGTATATGAGGCTTCTTTTTTTTGTTCAATTTGCCTTTTAATTTTCATGATTTTGAAAAGCTATTTTAAATTTTTGGGATTCAAATTAAATCTAAATTTTTGCATTGTCTTGTCTACTGTGACTTCTCTTCTAAGGCAGGAGTAGAATAAATATAGTAATTTTAGTCGCCATGGTATCTGTTAGCAGAAATGACCGCTGCTTGAAATAGGTAACCGTGAATGGTATGATTTTCAGGTGTACTAATACAGCTGGTCACAGAATTATTATATATGAATATGATTTATGCTGGTGAGACCACGTAACAGCAGAGAGCCTTAGCCATGCATGGTTAATGGAAAACTCCAGCGAAGATAAAAATTATCAGTAAAAATGTATATTGTCAGGTTGTGTGTATGTTTTCTTTTTTAAATATTAGGCTATAGTAGTGGTCATGCTAAAAGCTTTATTTTACCAATTTGCTTTCCACAGTTGAGGACACTTCTGTGATTATTGTTGTTAGATAAATTTTCATTGTGTGCGGCAACTCGTTTGTGATCCAAAAAGGGGGTTGTCTCAGACAGACAATAACACCAGAACATTATGAAAAAATATATTTCCATTAAACATTACATAAAGAAACATTGAAACATAATTATATTACATATCGATGACTGAACTTGCTGCATTGCCTTGGAAATTTGATAAAGGAAATAATAGTAATAATAGTAATAGGAAGCTGTAATTGCTAAATGATATGCAAATCGGGTGTTTTGATTGCTTGTACACATTCAGTCACTTAAAGAGCACCTGAAAAGTAGAAGCTGAGCGCAAAAAATAAAGGCAACTTTAAAGGACTAGTCACTACTAGTAATCCCTGTGGGATCCCTGCAGCTGATCTTTTTTCACTGCCTTGTTCCACACTGTGTCTCTGTGTGGTGACTGCCAACTTGATAGAGGTACAGGACTTTACTTTATTTACTTTATTCATGTTAGTGCTGCCCCGCTGATGACTGGTCATCCGATATCTGGTAGGGAAATAGGAATGGTCAAGAAGCAACAGGAGATATGGAGGAAGCATAGATTTACTACAGGTCTTCAGGTACAGCTTCCTCTCCAGCAAGGAGATCAGTGAGCAGTAAAGTAGACGTTACCAAATCTCACTCCAAATCTGAAGAGGCATCAGTTTCTTAGGCGTGCCTAGGCAGGGCCATCTTAATAGCATCATGGGCCTCTGGGCAAACTAATGCACTGGGGGCCCTACCAGCACCTACTGTCAATAATTAAAGTATAAATAGTTGATAGAATGAAACATATATTTATTAGCTCTTTCAATAAATTTGATTTTACATGATAAGAAAGCATGACATAAATCAAAGACTACTCAACACAAAGGGCACAGTACGGGAGGGTGCTGGGGGTCAGGATGGCACAATACTGAGAGCAGGGGGGCATAGTACAGAAGGTGCAGAAAGGCACAGTACAGGGGGCAGGACTGCACAGTACAGGAAGGGGGTGTTGGAGGCTACAATAGGGTAGGTAGGAGGGAACAGTAGAGGGGGTTAGAGTACACAGTACGGGGGGTCAATAGGGAAGAGTACAAGGGGGTAAGAGGACACAGTACAGGAGGGCACAGTATAGGGGGGAAGAAGGACACAGTATGGGGGGGACAGGAAGGCTCAGTACAGGGGGGGTAGAAGAACACAGTACAGACAGGCAGGAGGGCAGGGTATGGGGCGGTCAGGAGGACATCATATAGGGGGGTTAGAGGACACAGTATAGGGTGGAGTAATGTATAACACAGATATTGTCTCCTCAAGCAAAGCAGTCCAGGGAAGCTGCTGTCACAGTTCTTACATGTTCTGGCAGGCTGTCACTGGGCTAAATTTACTATTGGAATGCGATTTCTTTCCCCTCAACCTTCCTTCCCCCCTCAGTTTCCAGTCCTCTTTTGGTACTCTGCAGGGGTTAAGGAAGAATCCCAGAGGCGGAGTATCTTACTACTACCACTGCTTATGTGGGTGGGATGTGTACTGCTCTGATCCCTGCCAGCCCTCCTCTTCTATCATATGTGATCAGAGCAGTACATTGGCTGCCCACACAAGCAGGAGCAGTAGTAAGATGCTCCATCTCAGGTGTTCTTTCTTAACCCCTGCAAAGACCCAGAAACTGCAGGAGAAAAGTAGTGGGGGAAGATGTCATTACACTTGTAGATTTAGCAAATGACAGGCTGCCGCTGTGCTCACAGCCCAGATTCTAGGACACTGTCGTATACAATGGCCACCCTGGGACAACTTAGTAAAAAGTGTGACTGTCCCAGCAATTCCCGGACAGTTGGCAAGTATGATGTAATACAGGATTATCATGGGGCCCCTGGGCAGTGCTCAGGTGTGTCCATGCATTAAGACGGCCCTGTGCCTAGACCCAGGAAATGCACTGCTATTTTTCAGGAGGAATTGAAGAAAAAAGGTAGATTATTTTATGTACAGTATCTTACACTAAAAATGTGACCATTCTACAGAGATAAATCTGTCTCAGTTCTTTGGAAATCAGTGACAGTTTGCCACAGGTGCACTAGTCATGATTACACAGAAAAATTGTTATATAGTCTTTGGTAGGTGAGAGATTGCACAGTGTGCCACTAATAGGGTTGTTTGATAAACGGAATAATTTTCTTTTTAAATGTCCCCCATTAAATCATGTGTGTAAACTGCTACCATGCAGAGAAAGTGATAATTAAACAGAAATGGGACAGAGGACCGGGAAGCCGTTGGAAGTTTCCTCCAGGTCCTCTTCATAGAATGGTGCCCAGTGCGATTGCATTTGTCACATACAACTGATGATTGGGATGCACTGCTCTCCTGGTCTTAGGTGATTGCATTTTTAGACAAACTCCTGTATTCTTACAGGGTTGTCATTCTAATGGGAGTTGGAACCATGTGTGCAGGCATAAAGCTGGTAAAGTTAGATGGGACTGTGTCTGTTTGGAAAGAGTTCAAGTGAGATCATATGCCTCTGATTAATCTTCCCCATTCTCACTAACATATATGAAGACTCCTAAACAAACCAAGTGGATGTAAAGCCATTTTTTTTTTTTTTTAAATTAAGGCTTGCACCTTGTACAGTATGATTTCATGTCATCTGTGCCCAATCTTGCCACGGAGAGTTAATCCAGCTCTGAGCAGTCCTCTTATCTTTTTTCAGTGAGATAAAAACTGACACACAGAGAAATAAGAGTCAGTTCTTCCCCCTTGCTGTGAGTGACAGGTGATTTACATATTTCATGCACGAGTCTGAGAGACACATTCTGTGTACTTCAGATCCCCTCTTCTTTTCTTCTCCAGCTCTCCCAGGATTGGCTACTTCACACCTCAGTATGATTGGGCATGCTGAAGTCATATGGTGACTTTTCTGGATTTTGACTGGATGTTAGTGATCTTAGCAGAAGTTCAGTGTAAGAAATACACAGGATAAAATGCATGTTGACAAGGGGAGTGTAGAGGTGGGCGGGAGTCTACTGACATCACAACTCCATCCACTGAGCTCCGGAAAACAGACCCACCCACAGAATCTGCAGTTTTTCGGGTCTCATAACAGACAGAGGGGAGACATTTCACAGGTAAGGATACATGCAGGAGGCATGTATATTCTTATAGATAACCACTATAGCAGTAGTTTAGAAAGGATGAGAGTGGGTTTACATTCACTTTAACCACTTGCCATCCGTGCTATAGCTGAAAGACGGCTGCAGCATGGACTTAATTTGCCAGGAGGGCGTCCATGGATGTCCTCCCATGCTTGAGCGGCCTGTGCGCCTCCTGAAGGGTGCATGTGGCGCGCTCCCTGCAGGGCACGTGCGGCGAGCCCTGTAATCAGCGAGTCTATGAGAATAGCCGATCACCGGTGGCTGAGGGACATCGGTCCAGATCGTGGAGAGTCACCAGCGTTACCTACCAGTGACTACCAGTGCCACCTACCAGTGCCCACAGTGTCACCTATCAGTGCCCACAGTGTCACCTATCAGTGCCCTCAGTGTCACCTATCAGTGCCCACAGAGTCACCTATCAGTGCCCAGAGTGCCGCCTATCAGTTCCCATCCGTGACATCTATCAGTGCCACCCATCAGTGCCACCCATCAGTGCCACCCATCACAGCTCATCAGTGCCGTCTTATCAGTGCCCATCAGTGCCGTCTTATCTGTGCCTATCAGTGTCGCCTTATATGTGCCCATCAGTGCAGCCCATCAGTGCTCATCAGTGCAGCCTCATCAGCAAATATAAATGAAGGAGAAAAATTACCCATTTGCAAAATTTTATAACAAACTATGAAACATGTTTTTGTCTTTTTGGTTTGTTTAACAAAAAATAAAAACCCAAGTGGTGGTTAAATACCACCAAAAGAAAGCTCCATTTGTGTGAAAAAATGATAAAAATTTAATTTGAGCACAGTAGTATGACCACGCAATTGTCATTCAAAGTGTGACAGCGATGAAAGCTGAAAATTGGTCTAGGCAGGAGGGGGGTTTAAGTGTCCAGTAAGCAAGAGGTTAAGCATAAGAGGTGGGTTAGGTTATCGCATATCCATGCCCCAGCCAATCAAGATTTGCTCTTAAAAATTTAATTCAGATAGTTCTGGAAAGAATAAAGATAATTATCCCTAAGGCCCCATTCACACTGTCGGACCGTTCAGGTCCGCCTGTCAGTTTTGTCGGTGGACCTGAACGGGCGCTCCATGGAGCGACGGATGTCAGCAGTGACATGTCCGCTGACATCCGACTCGGTCCGATCCACTAAAAGCGAATGGATACCCCCCCAGGTAAATATTAAGGGACTTTTTAGGCAACGAAGGAAAAAATTAAACAAAAATGTATAAATGGTATTTATTTATAACGAAGATATAAAATTATTCAGGTGCAAACATCACCAAAGAGTATAATGAATAAAAACAACAAGTTCCAACAATAAATCGTTAGTTTGTGGTAGTTTTGTGGATATTCGGTCCGACGCGTTTCAGGACACTTGTGGGGTCCTTTTATCAGGGGTGTTTAAGACAAGGTGAAACTACCATAGCATATTCGGTGTAAATTGGTATGACACTTCGATACAGCAAATAGCCACACTCTAGGCAGCAAAACATCTTGAAGTGGATGTTAATACGGGGCTATCCTAAACACATGCTGACGTCCATCCTTGAGTGAGTGGAGGAGGCCTCCTCCACTCACTCAAGGATGGACGTCAGTAAGATATTTTGCTGCCTAGACTGTGGCTATTTGCTGTATCGAAGTGTTATACCAATTTACACCCAACCATGTAAAATCTTTGGTTAGCTACAATTAACTAGTCATCTTTATCCCACACTGCTCCACGGCATCCGCTGTGTTGTTATGGCTGTATGACATCAGTTGGCATATTGTTTGGAGGTGTATGCAGTATCAAATTCACATGCTATGCTATGGTAGTTTCACCTTGTCTTGAAAGCCCCTGATGAAAGGACCCCACAAGTGTCCTGAAACGCGTCGGGCCGAATATCCACAAAACTACCACACACTAACGATTTATTGTTTGCACCTGAATAATTTTATATCTTCTTTATAAATAAATACCATTTATACATTTTTGTTTAATTTTTTCCTTTGTTGCCTAAAAAGTCCCTTAATATTCACCTGGGGGTAGCCATTCGTTCATACCTATCTCGGGATTGGCAACAATTAGCCCCTTATTGGTGGATGTATACAATTACTCGATCCGCTAAAAGCAGATGGATGATCCTACGTTCGCATCCGTCCCTGGCGGATTGGATTGGGTGAGATCTGATGAAAACGGACATGCTGTCCGTTTTCATCTGATCTCTCCATAGCAACCAGCGGCACTCGACAAGCCCCTCCCTGCTCAATGAGCAGACAGTAACCTGTCATCCGCCAGCTCAGCGGAGATCAACGGAAAGATCTCCTGCTGAGCTGACGGACAGAGGCGGACTCCGTGGTAGCGGGAATGAGGCCTTACAGTAACTCAAGATATAATATAACATCATTGACATTACACCTCACATGCCAAACAGTGCATAATAATAGCACTACAGTGGGATACTTTCAATTTAAGTGGAACTACCTCCCTGTTTATTAATGAATTATGTGAAGATTGGTTAATTTTCAGGGGCATATTACTTCATCCTTTAAAATCACATAAAACTAAAAAATACGTCACTAGCAGGACTAGCACTTGCACAGTCTGTCTTCATCCTATTCAGTTTATCTTATTATCCTCACAGCCTTGCCATCCCAAAGCTCTACTGCATTTGCGCAGTACAGCTTGACCCAGGACACACTTCCAGTCTGTGTGGACAGTGAATGAGTAGCAGCATACTGTTAATGTATGCCTTTGTGTAACTATGTTCACAATGTTAACCTAGCCATACACAGCTTTTTGGGCTGAAAAAGAGAAAATAATTTTTTCCTGCACCCATGCTAAACAGCGTGGACGGAGTAATGTCCACTGCTGACCATGGCACATGTGGCACTGCTAAACAGTCACTGTTCGGCAGATAATTTGCAACCCAGCTTAGTTGTTTTTTACATTGACTTATATCCAGCCATGTGGTGCCAACAGGGCCACTCATGGCTTAAAGCAGGAATCGGGCAAAATTTGAAACTCCACTAGCTAGCATTGGACTCCCTGTACATTGCACTGCCATAAAGCCTTGCGGTTTTCAATGGTGATTGTGATTTTTAATTATACATCAATTTATCCAAATGACTGAGCTGTTGTTCTTTACTTTACTAGTAAAATCCTAACAAATGCACACTGCCTAGCAGTAGAGCAAATGATGCTTTATTAGTTCTCCTATGTCAATGTTCAGGTCCAAATGATCATAGAATATTATACAAATGCAAAGTACTTTATCCTGTAATTGAGTTTATCTCAGCAGCTCTGCATAAGTACAGATTACATTGTTTACATATAGAATGAATAGATATCAAAAGGAGAAAACACAGCTTTGCTGGAGAGGGTGTGGGAAAAGAGTAACAATGACACATATATGGTGGGAATGTTTGAAAATACAGAACTTTTGGCAAGAAGTGATACAACAGATCCAAGAAATTACAGGAGTAGATATGCCTAAAAATCCAGAAACCTATTTATTACATAATACCAAACTTACAATAAAACAATATAAGAGAACGATAATACCACATTTAATAAATGCAGCAAAACACCTGGTCCCAAAATATTGGCAAGCATTGGAAAGCCCAATGCTAAGAGAATGGGTTCAAAGGGAAGAATTTATATATAACATGGAAGAATTGTGTCATTACGGAGAAGATAGAATAGAAAATGTTCAAATACTTGGAAAGGATGGAAAGAGTTCAAGAATACAAAGAAATACTCTGAAATAATGTGAATCTGAAAAAAGAGAGGTAGAAGGAATAAATGGGAATAAACGAAGGAAGATTATAACACATGTTAAAGGAATGTGGGATAGGGAAGGTGAGGGGAGGGAGAATAGGGGAAAACTATATTTTTATGAATGAGGATTTTGAACAAAGTATTTTGTATAATGTGAAATTTAATTAAAAAAAAAAAAAAGAAGAATGAATAGATATAGAAAATAAGGTGATGAAATCTATTGCCTTTCTGGTAAACATTACAAAAATAACTCAAAATACAAACTTTCTAAAAATAACATTTTAAGATCCATTAAAACATGCTGGAATCTAGAGCGCATTTTTGTTGCCTGTTTGTTTGCATTTATTATTATCGTAGCACCTTAACCACTTGCCGACCAGCTGCCCCAGTTGTACTGCAGCAGAATGGCTTGGCTGGGCGAAACAACGTTATGTAACGTCGCTTCGCCCTGTGGCCACTTGCTCGCCCATGGAGGCGATGCGAGTGCCCAGCGGTTGTGATCACCGCCAGGCTCTCGCAATCGCTCGAGGCACACCAAGAACCAGGATCTGTGTGTGTAAACACACAGTTTCCGGTTCTCTGAGGGGAGAAAAGACAGATTGTCTGTTCATACAGAGTATGAACAGCGATCTGTCATCTCCCCTACACAGTCCCCTTCCCCCTTCAGTTAGAACACACACTAGGGAACACAGTTAACCCCTTAATCGCCCCCTAGTGTTAACCCCTTCCCTGCCAGTGACATTTTTTACAGTAATCAATGCATTTTTATAGCACTGTTCACTGTATAAATGCCAATGGTCCAAAAATGTGTCAAAATTGTCAGACGTGTCCGCCATAATGTCACAGTCCCAATAAAATTCGCAGATCACCACTATTACTAGTAAAAAAAAAGTCAATAATAAAAATGCCATAAAACTATCCCCTATTTTGTAGACGCTATAACTTTTGCGCAAACCAATCAATATACACTTATTGCGATTTTTTTTTACCAAAAATATGTAGAAGAATATGTATCAGTCTAAACTGAGGAAAAAAATAGTTTTTTTATATATTTTTGGGGGATATCTATTATAGCAAAAAGTAAAAAATATTGCGTTTTTTTCAAAATTGTCGCTGTTTTTTTTGTTTATAGCGCAAAAAATAAAAACCACAGAGGTGATCAAATACCACTAAAAGAAAGCTCTATTTGTGGGAAAAAAAGGATGTCAATTTTGTTTGGGTGCAACGTCGCACGACCGCGCAATTGTCAGTTAAAGCAACGCAGTGCAGAATCGCAAAAAGTGCTCTGGTCAAGAAGGGGGTAAAATCCTCCTGGGGGCTGAAGCGGTTAGCCACTTCAGCCTCAGAGGATTTGGCTGCTCAATGACCAGAGCACTTTTTACAATTTGGCACTATGCTGCTTTAACTGGTAATTGCGCGGTCATGCAATGCTGTACCCAAACTAAATTTGCGTACTTTTTTTTCCCACAAATAGAGCTTTCTTTTGATGGTATTTGATTGCCTCTGCGATTTTTATTCTTTGCCATATAAATGGAAAAAGACCAAAAATTTGGAAAAAAAATTATATTTCCTACTTTTTGTTAAAAAAAAAATTTAATAAACTCAATTTTAGTCATACATTTAGGCCAAAATGTATTCAGCCACATGCCTTTGGTAAAAAAAATGTCAATAAGCGTATATTTATTGGCTTGCGCAAAAGTTATAGTGTCTACAAACTAGGGTACATTTTCTGAAATTTACGCAGCTTTTAGTTTATTACTACCTATCTCATCTTTTGAGGTGCTAAAATGGCAGGGCAGTACAACCCCCCCTCCCCCAAATGACCCAATTTTGGAAAGTAGACACCCCAAGGAAATTTCTGAGAAGCATGCTGAACCCATTGATATTTTATTTTTTTGCAACAAGTGATTGAAAAATGACAAAAAAAAAAGTTACACAAAGTTGTCACTCAATGATATATTTCTCACACATGCCATGGTTATATTAGAAAATGCACCCCAAAATACATTCTGCTGCTTCTTCTGAGTATGCTGATACCTCATGTGTGAGACTTTTTGGGAGCCTAGCCACATACAGGACCCCAAAAACCAAGCACCGCCTTCAGGATTTTTGAGGGTGTAAATGTTTGATTTCACTCCTCACTACCTATCGAAGGCCATAAAATGCCAAGAAAGCACAAGCCCCCCACCAAATGACCCTATTTTGGAAAATAGACACCCAAAACTATTTGTCAATAGGCATGTTGAGTCCGTGGAATATTTTATATTTTTCCATAAGTTGCGGGAAAATGACAATTTTTTTTTTCACAAAGTTGTCACTAAATGATCTATTGCTCAAACATGCCATGGGCATATGTGAATTGACACCCCAAAATACATTCTGCTGCTTCTCCTGAGTATGGGGATACCACATGTGTGAGACTTTTTGGGAGCCTAGCCGTGTACAGGACCCCAAAAACCAAGCACCACTTTCAGGCTTCCTAAGGACGTAAAATGGTGCTTTCACTTCCTCACTACCTCTCACAGTTTTGGAGGCCATGAAATGACAAGATAGCACAACCCCCCCCCCCCAAATGACCCCATTTTGGAAAGAAGACACTTCAAGCTACTTTCTGAGAGGCATGTTGAATCCATGGAATATTTTATATTTTGGCACAAGTTTCTGGAAAATTACATTTTTTTTTACACAAAGTTGTCACTAAATGATATATTGTTCAGACATGGCATTGTTATATGTGGAATTACACCCCAAAATACATGCTTCTGCTTCTCCTGAGTATAGGGATACCACATGTGTGGGGCTTTTTGGCAGTCTAACTGCGTACAAAACCCCAAAAACCAATCACCGCCTTCAGGCTTTCTAAGGGCGTACATTTTTTATTTCACTCCTTACTGCCTATGACAGTTTTGGAGGCCATGAAATGCCCAGATAGCACAACCCCCCCCCCCCCAAATGTCCCCATTTTGGAAAGTAGACACCCCAAGCTATTTGCTTAGAGGCATGTTGAGTATTTTGCAGATATCAATTTTTGTCACAAAGTTTTCAAAATTGAAAAAAGAAAAAAAATGCATTTTTCTTTTCTTTCTTCTTTTTCAAAAATAAATGAGATCTGCAAAATACTCACCATGCCTCTTAGCAAATAACCTGGGGTGTCTACTTTCCAAAATGGGATCATTTGGGGGGGGGGGGGGGTTTGTGCTATGTGGACATTGTCCACATAGGCCTCCGTAACTGTGATAGGTAGTGAGGAGTAAAATCACAATCTTACGCCTTTAGAAAGCCTGAAGGCGGTGCTTGGTTTTTGGTGTCCTGTACGCGGCTAGGCTCCCAAAAAGTCTCACGCATGTGGTATCCCCTTACACAGGAGAAGCAGCAGAATGTATTTTGGTGTGTAATTCCACATATAACAATGCCATGTTTGAACAATATATCATTTAGTGATAACTTTGTGTAAGAAAAAAAATTTTCAAAATTGAAAAAAGAAAAAAAATGCATTTTTCTTTTCTTTCTTCTTTTTCAAAAATAAATGAGATCTGCAAAATAATCTGGGGTGTCTACTTTCCAAAATGGGATCCTTTGGGGGGGGGGGGGGTTGTGCTATGTGGACATTGGACATTTCAGGGCCTCCGTAACTGTGATAGGTAGTGAGGAGTAAAATCACATTCTTACGCCTTTAGAAAGCCTGAAGGCGGTGCTTGGTTTTTGGGGTCCTGTATGCGGCTAGGCTCCCAAAAAGTCTCACACATGTGGTATCCTCTTACACAGGAGAAGCAGCAGAATATATTTTGGTGTGTAATTCCACATATAACAATGCCATGTTTGAACAATATATCATTTAGTGACAACTTTGTGTAAGAAAAAAAATTTTCAAAATTGAAAAAAGAAAAAAAAATGCATTTTTCTTTTCTTTCTTCTTTTTCAAAAATAAATGAGATCTGCAAAATACTCACCATGCCTTGAAAAAATTTTTAAAAAAATGCATTTTTCTTTCTTCTTTTTCAAAAATAAATGACATCTGCAAAATACTCACCATGCCTCTTAGCAAATACCTTGGGGTGTCTACTTTCCAAAATGGGATCATTTGGGGGGGCAGAATGTATTTTGGGGTGTTAATTGCACATATGCCCATAGCATGTTTGAGCAATAGATCATTTAGTGACAACTTTGTGTAAGAAAAAAATAAAAAATAAAAAAATTGTAATTTTCCCGGATCTTGTGGCAAAATATAAAATATTCCAGGAACACAATATTCCTCTCAGCAAAAAGCGGGAAGTGTATTCTTTACAAAATGGGGTCATTTGTGGGGGTTTTATGCTATCTTGATATTTCAGGGCCTCCGAAACTGTGATAGGTAGTGAGGAAGTGAAATCACCATTTTATGCCCCTAGAAAGCCTGAAGGCTGTGATTGGTTTTCGGGGTCCTGTACACGGGTAGGCTCCCAAAAAGTCTTACCCATGTGGTGTCCCCGTACTCAGGAGAAGCAGCAGAATGTATTTTGGGGTGTTAATTGCACATATGCCCATAGCATGTTTGAGCAATAGATCATTTAGTGACAACTTTGTGCAAAAAAAATAAAAAATTAATTTTCCCGCAACTTGTGGCAAAATATAAAATATTCCATGGACTCAACATGCCTCTCATCAAATAGCTTGGGGTGTCTACTTTACACAGTGGGGTCATTGGAGGTGGGGGGGGGGTTGTGCTATCTTGGCATATTATGGCCTTCAAAACTGTGATAGGTAGTGAGGAGTGAAATCAGAAATTTACACCCTTAGAAATCCTGAAGGTGGTGCTTGGTTTTCAGGGTCCTGTACGCGACAACTTTGTGCAAAAAAACAAAAGTGTAATTTTCCTGAAAATATAAAATATTCCATGGACTCAACATGCCTATAAGCAATTAGCTTGGGGTGTCTACTTTACAAAAAGGGGTCACGGGGGGGGGGGCAGTGAAGAGTGAAATCAAAAATTTACGCCCTTAGAAAGCCTGAAGGCGGTGCTTGGTTTTCGGGGTCCCGTACGCGGCTAGGCTCCCAAAAAGTCTCACAGATGTGGTATCCTCATACTCAGGAGAAGCAACAGAATGTATTTTGGGGTGTAATTTCACATATTCCCATGGCATGTTTGAGCAATATATCATTTAGTGACAACTTTGTGCAAAAAAAAAAAAAATGTGTCTTTTTCCCGCAACTTGTGTCACAATATAAAATATTCCATGGAGTCTACATGCCTCTCAGCAAATAGCTTGGGGTGTCTATTTTCCAAAATGGGGTCATTTCGGGGAGGGGTAAACTGTCCTGGCATTTTATGAACAACATTTAGAAGCTTATGTCACACACATCACCCACTCTTCTAACCACTTGAAGACAAAGCCCTTTCTAACACTTTTTGTTTACATGAAAAAATATTATTTTTTTGCAAGAAAATTACTTTGAACCCCCAAACATTATATATATTTTTAAAGCAAAGGCCCTACAGATTAAAATGGTGGGTGTTGCAATTTTATTTCTCAGTATTTGCGCAGCGATTTTTCAAACGCAATTTTTTTTGAAAAAACACACTTTTTAAAATTTTTAATGCACTAAAACACACTATATTGCCCAAATGTTTGATGTAATAAAAATGATGATCTTATGCCGGGTACATGGATACCAAACATGACATGATTTAAAATTGCGCACAAACGTGCAGCGGCGACAAACTACATACATTTTTAAAAGCTTTTACAAGCCTTTACAGATTACCATTTTAGATTTACAGAGATGGTCTACTGCTAAAATTACTGCCCTCGATCTGACCTTCACGGTGATACCGCACATGCATGGTGCAATTGCTGTTTACATATGACACCGGACCGAGGCTTGCGTTTGCCTTTGCGCATGAGCACGGGGGGACAGGGGTGCTTTTTTTTAATTATTATTATTTATTGCTTTTTTATTATATTTTTAAACTGTTCCTTTCATTTTTTTTAATCATTTTTATTGTTATCTCAGGGAATGTATATATCCCCTGTGATAGCAATAGGTAGTGACAGGTACTCTTTTTTGAAAAAAATGGGAGCTATTAGACCCTAGATCTCTCCTCTGCCCTCAAAGCATCTGACCACACCATCGGTGTGATAAAATGCTTTGCCAATTTCCCAATGGCGCTGTTTATATCCGGCGAAACCTAAGTTATGAAATGCTTGTAGCTTCCGGTTTCTTAGACCATAGAGATGATTGGAGCCATTCTGATCTCTGATCAGCTCTATGATCAGCTGGTGGAACCATCGGCTGCATTCTCGGGTTCCCTGTTGGGACAGGCGAGCCCGAGAAAACCATGGAAGACGGTGGGGGTGGGTGACATTCCCTCCCACTGCTTGTAAAAGCAGTCTAGAGGCTAATTAGCCACTAGGATTGCTTTTACATGAAAGCTGACTGCTGGCTGAAAAGAATGATACCAAGATGATACCTAAACCTGTATGCATCATTCTGGTATAACCACTCAAAGTCTAGTAACATACTAGTACGTTGTTGGTCTTTGTTGGGCATACATTGTAATGTTCTCTTTTTCATGCAGCCTGTGGGCTGAACTAAAAAAAGAGATTGATTGGTGGGTATGCCCACCCTTAGAATACCGCCCCTCATCCACCCACTTCTAATAATGGGTATTAGGGATGGGCTATTTGTTCGAGTCGAATAGCAAACAATTTGGGGTGTCCGCAGGAAATTCGAAAAGCCGCGGAACACCCTTTAAAATTCTATGGGAGAAATCTAAAGTGCTAATTTTAAAGGTTAATATGCAAGTTATTGTCATAAAAAGTTTTTGGGGACCTGGGTCCTGCCCCAGGGGACATGTATCAATGCAAAAAAAGGTTTTAAAAATGGCCGTTTTTTCGGGAGCAGTGATTTTAATAATGCTTAAAGTGAAACGACAAAAGTGAAATATTCCTTTAAATTTCATACCTGGGGGGTGTCTACAGTATGCTTGTAAAGTAGCGCATGTTTCCCGTGGTTGTAACAGTCTAAAAGCAAAAAAGTGCTAGCGCTAGTGCCGGCTATTAGTGAATCGTCGGTCCCGACAATACACATAAAAGTCATTGAAAGTCATTGGAAAAAGTAAAAAAATAAAATGCGTGGGGGTCCCCCAAAGTTCCATTACCAGGCCCTTCAGGTCTGTATGGATATTAAGGGGAACTCCGTGACAACATTTTTAAAAAAATGGGCTGGGGTTCCCCCCAAAAATCCATACCAGGCCTGAAGACCTGAAGGGTCTGGTATGGATTTTAAGGGGAACTCCACGCCAAAATTTAAAAAAAAATCCACACCAGACCCTTATCTGAGCACGCAACCTGGCAGGCCGCATGAAAAGAGGGGGGGGCGAGAGAGCGCCCCCCCGAACCGTACCAGGCCACATGCCCTCAACATGGGAAGGATGTCCTCATGTTAATGGGGACAAGGGCCTCATCCCCACAACCCTTGCCCGGTGGTTGTGGGGGTCTGTGGGCGGGGGGCTTATCGGAATCTGGAAGCCCCCTTTAACAAAGGGGACACCCAGATCCGGATCCAATAAATCCATACTCCAGTGATGTAATCCAATTCTCGATCTCCAGCGATGGATGATCTTCAGCGATTCCAGTGAGGAACACGCACAGGATCCTGCCTCCGCTGGAGGCACCCAGCCAATGACGCAGCACTAGCTTGACAGCTCTTATGTAGCTGAGGGCAGGGCCCCTATGACAAGGGGAAACGTTGGGGTTTCCCAGTGACGTGTACGGGTGACCCCGCCCCCCTCTGATGCAACGGGAATCCTGCGGGAAATCCAGAGAGAGACGGGGTCAAGGGATGGGTGGCCCCGCCCTCAGCTACATAAGAGCTGTCAAGCTAGCGCCATTGGCTGGGTGTCTCCGGGGGAGGCAGGATCCTGTGTGTGTTCCTCGCTGGAGTCGCTGGAGATCATTCATTGCTGGAGATCGATATTTGGATTACATCGCTGGAGTAAAAACATGGATTTATTGGATTACATCGCTGAAATCTCTTTTTTATTTTTTATTTTTTTTATTTTAATAAAGGACTTGTTCCAAGCCATCTCCTGTGGTTTTTTTAACATTTTGATACTTTCTTTTTGTGAAAGGGTAGGGGTACAATGGCCCGCGTGGGCCGGGATCTGGGTGTCCCCTTTGTTAAAGGGGGCTTTCAGATTCCGATAAGCCCCCCGCCCGCAGACCCCCCACAACCACTGGGCAAGGTTTGTGGGGATGAGGCCCTTGTCCCCATCAACATGGGGACATCCTCCCCATGTTGAGAGCATGTGGCCTGGTATGGTTCAGGAGGGCTGCCAGGTTGCGTGCTCGGATAAGGGTCTGGAGTGGATTTTTGGGGGAACCCCCCGCCATATTTTTCAATGACTTCCAATGACTTTTATGTGTATTGTTGGGACCGACAATTCATTAATAGCTCGACAATTCATTAATAGCCGGCACTAGTGCTAGCACTTTTAAATGACTTTTTTTTTTCCTTTAGATATGTAATTTTGCTCTCTGACTGTTATAAACACAGGAAAAATGCGCTACTTTATAGGCATACTATAGACCCCCCCAGGTACAAAATTTAAAAGAATATTTCACTTTTATTGTTTCACTTTAAGCATTATTAAAATCACTGCTCCCGAAAAAACGGCCATTTTTAAAACTTTTTTTGCATTGATACATGTCCCCTGGGGCAGGACCCAGGTCCCCAAACACTTTTTATGACAATAACTTGCATATTAACCTTTAAAATTAGTACTTTTGATTTTTCATGTTTGTGTCCCATAGACTTTAACGGTGTTCACGTGTTTGAGCAAATTTTTTGCCTGTTCGCATGTTCTGGATGCGAACCAAACAGGGGGGTGTTCGGCCCATCCCTAATGGGCATACATGCACCATTTTTTTTAACTGTGGTGGTGAAATCACCTCCTACGGCGCTGGAGTCGCTGATTTACGTATCGTGGGAGCAAATGCTGTTGCTGTCAAGATAAATAAATCAGTGCTGCAGCTGAATGGCGTACCTGCTAAACAAATGATGGCTAACAATAAAACAAAGTAACATTACAGTATAACAGTAAGACTTACCATACCTGCAAAGCAAATACAATAAAATATAGTAAAAATAATTTTTTTTTTTTTTCCACAAAATGTTTTATTTTATTTTGAAAAGTTTCTTAGGAAATACAGAAAGTACATTTCAGAACATCCAAAAGTTAGTGCATTTGACATCAACAAGGCATTATAATTCAAACAGTTATAAACCAATGAACTAACATTTAGTGCCCCTCAAGTGCCCTCCTTAGTCAGTCTAGTAGGGAACTAGCCCCTTGATTTCTAATGTTTGTGGCAGGGTTTTTTTCTCCAAGTAGGGCGATGATGCTGCAATGCTCTATAGCTTATTGGTGGTAGTACTGTGCGTTGAGGGTAAGTAAGGGAGCATAAGGCAGTGTTTGGTCGTACCATTAGTCTTTAGTTGGGGGTGGACTCTAGGTCATCTTGCTATCCTAGAAGAGAATCAATGTAGAAAGGGGGGTAGGGGAAGAAAGAACAGAAGAAAGAACAGAGTAGAAGGGTGGGTACGGAAGGGGGGGAGTTGAGGGAGGTGTACCTCCATGGGAAGTGCAGACCGCCCGGGAGCTATAAGGAGAGGGGGTGGGAAAAGCCACCAGCTACCCTCTCTAGGTGTCCCCGGGCATAACATATAGTGTACGGGGTCTATTGCTCTCTGGGTCCATATGACCGGAGAGGCACAGACCCGGGGCACAGAAGTCAAGGGCTGTCCTGTGACAGTGTTTGGTATCCTTGTGAGTTATGATATTCAAGCCAGGGAGCCCATGTAGTCGAAAAATGCGGCATTCTGTCTTGTGAGGAGTGGATCAGCTCCTCTATTGCTGCTATTTGGTTGATTCGGAGTGTCCACTCCTTTATAGAAGGGAGTAATTTGGACTTCCAATGGACCGGAAAGCATAGCCTAGTGGCATTTATTATATATATTATATAATTTTTTAGAGGTGTAAGTGGTATTGTGCTGGTGTGAACTCCAGGGGGAGTGAGGTTATCTCAGTTGTTACTGCATGGACCCTTTTCCAATACGGCTGGATCATTGGGCATGTCCACCATATATGGAGAAGGGTTCCTGGGTCTTGCTCACATCTCCAACATTGGTCAGAGACCGTAGGGATAAACTTGTGGAGTATTTCTGGTGTCCTATACCATTTCATTTTAATCTTATACTCGTTTTGTGTGTACGTTGTGGGAGACTTTGTGGATATACAGATGAATTCGGTCCCAACTGGTGTCCTCTATCTCCCTATCCAGTGCGGTTTCCCAATAAGTGTGTTCCGAGGATGGGGAGGCATAGGATTCCCCAAACACTGCGGCTTAGAGCACTAAAATCAAGTGACTCTGGGGGGAGGGGCCAGTACACAATGATTCTTGGACTGTTGGATTTTTCCCAAAGCTGTCCCTGTTCACAGGGTTGTCAAGAAAATGTTTTATTTGGATATAGGCCCAGAAGGGAAAAGACTTAGTGTTTGAGATTGCTGCAAGTTCTCGCTGTCAAAGGAATCTACCCCTCAGAAAGAAGTGTTGAGCCTGCATCTCCAGACATGACCATTCTGCTAGGTAGGCTTGTTCCATACCAGGAGGGAAGTCTGGGTTGCCTTTAAGAGGCGTGATTGCGCATGTTTTCTATGAGAGTGAGTGTATCCTGCATGCCTTATTGAATGCACTCAGGGTAGCTCCGATGAGAAGGTGTGCTTGAGTGGTTGCTGGCATGGGTTTGTGTGGAAGCCAAGGAGCTATACGCAAATCAGTCCCTGCAATCAGCTGTTCTAGCAGTATCCAGCCCTTGTGTTGTCTGTGAAGCCTCCAGTCTACCACTCGGGTCAGGTGTACTGACCAGTAGTATCTCTGCAGGTCCGGGAGGCCTATCCCGCCTCTTGTTTTTGGCAGAACAAATTTTGCCCATCCAATATGCGATGTCTTGGTTCCCCAGAGAAAGGCCCTACACATCCTCTTGTAGGTAGCAAAAAAAGAGGGCGGCAAATGGATCAGGACAGTTTGGAGTTTATATAGTAAACGAGGGAGTACTGTCATTTTGAGAATCACAGCCCGACCAAACCATGATATGGTGGGGGCTTCCCACCTATTGAGATACACCTTGCTGTATAGATTTTAAATATGCTAGGAAGTTTTTTTCATATACATTTTTGAGCTTACTAGGGAGTTGTATACCTAGATAGGTGAGGGCCTCTGCTTTCCAGCGAAACAGAAAATTATTCTGACAAAGTTGAACTACAGTAGGGGGTAGTGATATGTTTAACGCAAAGGATTTTGAATAGTTAATCTTTAGGTTCGAGATAGTCTTGAATTTTTCTAGAACCGGCATTAGTTTGGGAAGCGACGTTAACGGGGACGAGAGGAAGAGCAGGATATCATCTGCAAAAGCGGCAATCTTATATTCCCACTGGTGTACTTCTATGCCTTTGATGTTCGGGTTTGCTCGAATGCAGCAGAAGAGAGCTTCTAGAGTGAGGATATACAGTATAGGGGAGAGAGGGCACCCCTGTCTGGTCCCATTCTGGGTGAGGAAGGCGTCCAACAGGTGGCCATTAACCCAGACTCTAGCCCTGGGATTCTTGTACAGCGCCATGATAAAGGCTCGCATACAGTGACCCAGTCCAAGGTTCTCCAGGACTGCATCCATGAAGTCCCAGGTCACCCAGTCGAATGCCTTCTCCGCATCCATGGCCAAAAAACAGCCCTCCCGTTGGGTAGAGGTGAGCCAGTGGTGCAAATTGAGGGCTTTAATGGTGTTGTCCCTGGCTTCTTTTCCAGGGACAAAACCAACCTGGTCCAGACCCACCCATGCAGGTATATGGTAGGTCAGTCGGGTGGCCAGGATCTTGGCAAACAATTTGACATCTGCATTTAAAAGGGAAATGGGTCGATAATTGGCTACGTCAGTGGGATCTTTGTTTTCTTTAGGGATTTCCAAGATATATGCCTCTAGGAGGCTTCCTGAATTGCAAGGGGAGTGGGAGAGGGCATCGAAGGCCTTGTGAAATCCCAGCGCTAGTAGATCGGCAAAGCTCTTATAGTATTGTTCCGGACTTTTACCAGGCTTTGTGGTCTTCAAGGCCTCCTCCCACTCCTCCGCTGAGAACGGGGCTTCAAGGGCTTCTTTATCCTTAGTTGATAGCGCCTGTGGGCTATATGTGGTTAAGGACTCCCGCATGACATTCATGGGAACGTTCTCATCTACCGATCTGTGTTCGTGCCTTTGGAGATCATAAAGTTTGCTATAAAATAATTGAGATTGGTTAGCGATCTCCTCATTTTTGGAATGGATAGCCCCATCTCTACCTTTGATATGGTGTACTGTAGATGTAAGGGTTTGTTTCTGTGTGGTTCTTGCTAGGAGCCTCCCAGGTTTATTGCCCTGTTCATAGAATAACTTCTGTGACAGGATTTACCGTTTATGTGCTCTTTTAAGAGCTCCTCATGAAGGAGCGCTCTAGTGTCAGCTAAGTCTTTCGCCACCATCCATGCCAACCAGCAATTTTGCTGCGCTTCCAGTGAGGCTATTTTGTCAGATAAGCTTTTAATATTAGCTTGGTGTTCTCTTTTCTTCCTGGCCACGATGGAAAGCAGGTACCCTCGTACCACGCATTTGTGCACTTCCCATTGAGTCATGGGAGACACATCTGGTGTATTGTTATGTCGAGAGTAGTCCCTAATGGTATGTGTTATGTCAGTGAGGTCTCTAGGTTCAGACAGTAGGGTGGCATCTAGCCTCCATATTTTGGTAAAGGTTTTCCTCTGTGGGAACTGTAAGGTCAGTGTGATCGGATGATGGTCAGAGAGTACCATATTCTCTATAGTCGCATCATGGAGGTATGTCAGGTCGGTTTGGTGAATGAAGAGGTAGTCTAGCCTCGAGCATCGATTATGTGGGGGTGAGAAAAATGTATAGTCCTTCTTCCGTGGGCTTATGGTGCGCCAGGTGTCATGGAGCATGGGAGAGGCTAAGTGCAGCTTTACTTGGCGTAAGGCAGAGAATGGGAGTGAGGATGCACCATTTGAGGTATCAAGAAGTGGATCCAGGGGTATGTTAAAGTCCCCACCCAGTATGAGAAGGCCCGTCTGAAATAGTGTTAATTGTAAGAGGACCTCACTCAGGAAGGTCACTTGGTCAGAGTTGGTGCAGTATATGTTAGCCAGGGTTACTATTCTATTTTTCCAGACCCCTTCAGGAAAAGGAATCTACCCTATGGATCAAGGACTTGGCCCGTGAGGTGAAATACAAAAGATTTTGAAACTCCCTTTGTTTTGGAGTCCGCACAAGTTGCATGGAATACCTCAGGAAATCTACTATTGGATAGGTGTGGTATGGAGCCCGATTTAAAGGGTGTTTCTTGCAGAAATACCACTTCAGCTCTGTGGCGGTGTACTTCAGCAAGAACGCTACTGCTTTTCTCGGGTATATTGAGACCCTTTGTGTTCAGGGAGTAAACCTTGAGAGATAAAGGAGCTGATGTCTGCACTGTAGGGGGCATGTTTAATAAAGGGGGTGGTTTGTTAATGACACCTCTTAGATTTGGATGGGAAAGGTTTAAGGGATGGGGTGGGGGATGGGGGGTAAGAAGAAGAAAGTAGGAAAACAGAAAACATAAGGAAAGGGATCGAGCCCGGTTCAGGGGGCAGCTCAGATATCTATTGTAACCTAAGAGGGGCTCGAAACAGATGTGTTACACCTAGAACCTTAATAGGGAGTGGTTCAAATTCACCGGAGGTAATGTCAGTCCGGCTGAGTTACCTAAGGGGGGAGATTATGGGGCAGGGGGATAGCAGAAGAGTATTCCGGTTCGGTTCCTGCCTCCTTGTGGTGGGGTGAGAACCTAGCACCAAAAACAGAGTTATGCACCCTGCCATCTAGGGGCTCCAAAGGGCAAACCTAGGCTTTTGATGGGGGGGACACCCATCCCAGCAGATGGGAAGAATTTTGGGCAGGACCAGTCAAGCGTGGTGGTGATAACCCTTCCTGGCATTCCGGCCACCAGCAAGTACAGGATTTTCCTCGAGCCAGGGCCACCCATATCATCCTATGAGCACATCCTATGGACATATGGAGAAGCCTGTAGAAAAGTTATGAAGTGTTAAGTATACCACGCTAAAAAATTGAGATTAACTGAACTAATCTAGTTACCACGTGAGCTACCATAGTGGTATATTGAGGCCCCCAGTCCTGGGAGCGCCCAGATCAGGGACACGTCCGAAGTGGGGGGTCCCACCAACCAGTGGGTCTCCAGGGTGAAATCCCTGGGTAAGTTCACCTGGAAGTGAACAAGTGACCTTGTAAAATCTTATCCAACTTAACTAAGCTAAACTAAACTATGGGGATGCGTACTCTGCCCCGCTCAGGTGAAGAGCGCGTGCCCCCAAGCTGTGGGTTTCCTAGTTCCTCATGTCGCAGCCAACTATAGTCTAATAACCAGTCATAGGTCAGGGTTAGACCTCCCAGGGTACCCTATGAAGTGTCCCGGCCTATGGGTGGTTATGTATGAGAGAATGTTAAAAGTAAACAATAAAAAAACAACAGTTTACAGATACATTTACAGTCCTGGACTTGGTGGGCCACAGCGGCCCCCTCCCTCCTGTACCTAAGCAATAGGGAGCAATAGTAGTAGGGTTCTGCACTGCCAGTGAGGTGCGCGCAACAGCGTCATGGTGCACTTGGGCAGAGGGGGGAGAACAAAATGATTGCTCTTAAGTATTAGGTACAGCGGTGTTGCTGTCAGAGGCAAACCACAGGTGTCCATCATACTGTATTCCCTGCTATATTGACCAGGAAGTTAGTCTCATTGTGAGGAAGGCCCGGACTAATTGAATTTGAAAAGGCCTCCAGCTTTACCTTGCAGCGACTGTGTATACTCTGTTAGCTGGCTCGGAGCTGTGTGAAGGGAAGAGAACACTCCTTCACATGGGTTAGCTGACTCATCAAATGGGAAAGGACTTTCTAAGCCCTGGCTGGGGCTGGGGTACATTTCAGATAAAGTCACAGAGGGTTCGGGCATTGGTAGAGGTAGGTGCTTACCTCTGCCGGGTTTATAGTCCAGATCCCATAATAAGGCCTCTGTATCCTGGTCTCTCTAGTGCCTAATCAAGTAAGTGTTTTTCCTCAGAACATGAAGGAGGATCCATATGTGTTCCTCTCAGTGTGGGGTAGAGTATGTGGTAGTGCAAAAGGTGGAAGGATACCTGAGGCAATGTCAACCCCCCACAACTCCTTACCATTTGCTTGTATCTTGCTTGGGTCTGGGAAAATGGCATGAGCCAGATCTCTGGACAGTGCTGGTTGATGAAGGTAGGCAAGGGGGAGTGGGGGCTACAACGCAGCTCACCGTGTTCCGACTGGGTTTTCAAAGTTCTGTTTTGCGACGAGCAGATGATGGGAAGATGCACGGGCTTTCATCTGTTTCCATGTCCCCGTGTCTTCTGGGAGTAGAATTAGCTGAGGTTCTGCGGCGACGTTATCTACTTCTGTGCGACCTCAGGGTGTCGCCAGGGTGGGCAGGACTCCAGGGTTCTGCTTGTAGAAATGCACTGTACCAGTTCGGGACCGAAACCACGGGAATGCCCAGGGCTTCACAGACGGGTTGAAGATCCAATGGCATTCGCAAGTGTGCTGTGTGATTTCCAGTGGTCGCCTGCAGGCAGAATGGAAATTTTCATTGATAGGGGAAAACTTGCAGTAGCAGGCGGAGGTCTCTTCTGTGTTCCAGGGTGATGGCAGATAGGTCTTGGAACAGTTGGATGTGTGCCCCTCCATACGCCAATTGAGCTTGGTTTCGGGCCAGAAGCAGTATATCTTCTTTTTGGGTGAAACTGACCAGGCAGCATACTGCATCCCTGGGTGGGTCAGTGTCCCTACCCCTAGGTCTCAGCGCTCTGTGGCATCTCTCCATTTTTACCGGTGTATCTGGTGGTCTGCCTAGCAGGGTATTAAATATGGCCCACACAGCAGCCTGCAGCTGGGGTCCCTCTACTGTCTCCGGGATCCCCCGAACACGTAGATTGCGTCTGCGGCCCCTATTATCCAAGTCCTCCATGTG
The DNA here is from genome assembly GCF_042186555.1 of Aquarana catesbeiana. Taxonomy (NCBI): domain Eukaryota; kingdom Metazoa; phylum Chordata; class Amphibia; order Anura; family Ranidae; genus Aquarana; species Aquarana catesbeiana. The sequence continues at coordinate 414,041,139 of NC_133325.1, read as the reverse complement.
CCTGTGCATGTCTATGAGGTGCTGCATGTGTGTGCTCACTGTTTGCTGTACCTGTGTAATGGCTGCTCCTTGTGTCATGGCCTTCAACTCCACATACTCCAGGTGCGCTGCAATAGCCTTAATGTCCAGTTTCAGCTCTGAAATGGCTGCTGATAGTGTGCTCTTAATATCCAGAGCAACTAGCTGGAGATCCGCTAGGCAGAGGAGAGGATAAGCCTGTGAGGGAGACACATTCATGAGGGGGACTGCAGAAGTGTCAGTGGCGGCCAGGTGTCCTGTGTTTCTACAGTCCACGGCTTGAGATGCGGCCTGTGTGTCTGTGTGCTGGGTCCGAAACATCGCTGGGATATTCCTGCTGAGCTGCATGGATGGGTCTGGCTGTGACCGGGAGGTCGGCTGGCTCCTGCCCGCCATCTGTATAGCCACGGATCGGGTCTATTTAGCTGCTGAGATGCTTTGGTGGAGCTCTGGATGGCGGAGCTCTTTCTCTAAGTGGCCATTCCGTTCTGGTGCTAGGCCACACCCCCTTAGTAAAACATTGTTTAACGCAATCTGTGCCTAAAAAATATATGCCGAAGCATGAGGGCAAACCGCCCCTAATGTTAGGAGCAAATCGCTCCTCCACCCCTGCCCCCATGCTTCGGCATATATGCTCTTTTTTTTAACTGTGGTGGTGAAATCATCTCCGACAGTGCTGGAGACATGGCTTTACATATCGTGGGAGCAAACAATGTTGCTGTCAAGATAAATAAACCCATGCTGCAGCTGAATGGCGTACCTGCTAAGCAAATGATGGTTAACAATAAAACAAAGTAACATTACAGTATAACAGTTAGACTTACCATACCTGCAAAGCAAATACAATAAAACATAGTAAAAATAAAACATTTTTTTAAATGCAATCTGTGCCTAAAAAATATATGCCAAAGCATGGGGGCAATCCGCTCCTAATGTTAGGTGCAAATCGCCCCTCCACCCCTGCCCCCATGCTTCAGCATATATGCTCTTTTCTTTTTTAACTGTGATGGTGAAATCAAATTCTACAGTGTGGGAGTCGCTGATTTACGTATCGTGGGAGCAAACGCTGTTGCTGTCAAGATAAATAAATCAGTGCTGCAGCTGAATTGCGTAAGTGAAAACAATAATATGGTTAACAATAAAACACAGTAAACAGTAAAGTATAAAAGAATTACATACCTGAAAAGCAAACATGATAAAACATAGTAACAATAAAACATTGCATTGTAGAATACAGTAAAAAAGAGGAGAACAATAGAGAGAAAATAGAGAGAGAGAGAACAATAAAACAACTATTTTTGTTTTTTTTATTTTATTTTTGGGGGGGTTTAACTTCCTTTTTTTTTTTACACTTTTATTTGTAACTGTAACGGTTGTAATGGTTCGGTTCCAGGTTCGTGTCTCCCAAAATTCAATGGCATCTTTGGAGACCCTGTGAAAGTGTGTCCTGGTCTGTACAGTGCTGTACCCTACGCTAATACTCCACTAGTGTGTGGTAGCGTTCAAAACATTCACCAATGCAAAGACCAGGATGATCAGGACAGCAGGGACAATAATACTGGGTGTCACGCCTATATGAGCGTATTCTACAGACACAACATTTTCTTTGGGAGGCTCGTTGGGTATGGGTACCAGGGAGGACATACGGAAAATGCCTCTCATGCAGCTGGCTTACTGCATTTGGATTGTGAGTTGGGCCACAGCACCGTCTGGAAACAGAAGGGCTGTGATGATCTCTTCCTGGAATTTAAGGAAGGATCCAGTTCATCCTGAAGCTTTGTATAGCACATAAGCATTCAGCAGAGTCAATTGAAATAAGTATACAGACACTTTTTTGTACCAGAGTCTGGCCTTACGGGCAATTAGATACGGCGCCAACAACTGGTCGTTGAGGTCCACCCTTCCCATATTAAGGTTATATTCGTGGACACAGAGGGGTTTCTCCACAATACCAGTCGCTGTAGGAATTTGGACCGCCGTGTCTGCGTGAAGGGAGGACAGGACGAAAACATTACGATTATCCCTCCACTTCACAGTGAGCAAATTATTACACTTCAAGCAGGCTCTCTCCCTCAGCCTAAGACAGGAATCTACAAGCCGCTGGGGTAAGCCCCGGTGATTAGATCGCACTGTGTCACATGCACCAATTCTGTGATCAAACAAGTGACTAAAAAGTGGCACGCTCGTGTAATAACTGTCTACATACAAGTGGTACCCCTTTCCGAGTAAGGGTGACATCAAGTCCCACACAATCTTACCAGCACTCCCTATGTAATCTGGGCAGTTCTCCGGCTCTACGTGACTATCTCTTCCCTCGTAAACCATAAAACTATATGTATAGCCTGTGGCCCTGTCACAGAGCTTATACATCTTGACCCCATATCTGGCACGCTTGCTGGGAAGATACTGTTTGGAAGACAAGCGGCCAGAAAACTTAATCAGGGACTCATCAATGCAGACAACTTGATGGGGAGTAAACAAGGCTGCAAACTGTTGGTTGAAGTGGTTTACCAGGGGCCAAATTTTATAGAGCCGGTCTTACCCAGGGTCACCCCGAGGACGACAGAGTTCATTGTCATTGAAGTGCATGAACCGCAAGATCTGCTCGTATCGTGCCCTGGTCATGGAGGCAGAGAACACGGGCATATGGTGAATTGGGTCAGTGGACCAATATGACCGCAACTCACTCTTTTTAGTTATGCCCATGAGGAGGGATAGGCCCAGAAAGGTCATAAATTCGGAAACCGTAATAGGTTTCCAATCTCTGGCAAGGGTCAAATGGGGATTATCTGCAATGAATTGACCAGCATACAAATTGCTTTGGTCCACAATAGATCTATAGAGATCTTCCGAGAAAAACAGCGAATAAAAATCAAGTGACGTAAAATCAACTGTTTCCACCTGAATTCTGGGTTGGCCAGTGAATGGGGGAAGTACGGGTGCTGCAGAAGTGGTGGTCTCCCAATTAGGATTGTCAAATGCAGCAGGAAGGGCACTATGGGCTCGATGGGCCTATCTTTGTCTTCTTGGTGGCTGCGGGACACTAGTTGTGCTAGCCACCTCACCAGCTTGAACTGTACTTATGGGACTTACCACGTCACCACGTGTTACTGCAGTGCTGGTTTGACTGCGACCAGATTGTACTAGGACTAGTACACCAGTACTAGTGTACTAGGAGTGTACACCAGAAGGATGAGCGGCACTAGTACTGGTTCTCTGCTCCATACGTGAGCCCTGCGGTTCATGCACCTCAATGACAGCAGAAGAACGGGGTTGGGTACGCCTCACCTTGACAGGGACCACAACTCCATTGTCAGCGCTATCTGTCAGGGCGCCGCTGCTGTCTACAGGATTGTATTCTGAGCCTGAATCTGACAGATGAGTGACTTCCTCTTCACTATCTGTCATGCTCAGAAATGTGTAGGCCTCTTCACTAGTGTACCTTTTGGTCTCTAAATTTACTGGTACACTAGTGAGACACAGTGATCGATTGATACTGCACTTGGGTGGGCTGGGCTTGGTGGAGGGGCTAAATGCAGATGCTAGCAGGTATCTGGGCTGATCCTGCTAACACTGCGTTTTTGGGAACCTTAAACTACTGGGGACGCTAGCATAGATCTGATCAGATATTGATCCGTTCAGACACTATACTATTAAGGGGGGTGTATAGTGCATGTGTGGGTGTTAGCGCTACTGGCACTAATGTGACGCTGCCTGGGGCGAGGCAGACCCTGACTGACGCTAAAACTTAACTGATATCACCCGCCAGGAGATCAGGGGGTTAAACCTTCATTGGGTAATGTACGGCAGGTGTCCTGATGCTATAAAAAAAAACTAACCAGCGTCACCCGTAACACTAATACGATGATCACTGGTGACAGGGAGTGAAAGGGTTAACTAGGGGGTAATCAGGGGGTTAAAACCTTTATTAGGTAGTATATGGGGGTACCTGAGGCTATAAAAACCTGACGGTGAAACTAATCAATTAACTGGCTAACTAGCATCACCCGTGACACAATTACGGTGATCGATTAGTGACATTGGCAACAGGGGGTGAAAGGGTCAACTGGGGGGTGATCAAGGGGTTAAACCTTTATTAGGGGGTTTAGGGGGGTAACTTAGACCTAACAGGGGCTACTACTAACTGCCCTAACACTTATTACAGTCACAAATGACACCAATGCAGCGATCAGTGAAAAATCTGAAAATTGCAATTGGTGACACAGTGACAGGGTGTGAATGGGTTAACTGGGGGGGGGGCGATCGGGGGGTGGCAAGTGTACCTGTGTGTACTGGTGTTAGTGTAGTGTTGGTGCAACTCATGGTTAGATGTTATCTCTCCTCTCACTGGAATCGAAAAGACTCCACGAGGAGAGATGACATCACTTCCTCCTGTCTGTGTTTACACTTACACAGACAGGGGAAGTTTTCCATACGTTAGGAGCGATCACCAGGTCCAGACCATAAATCATTGGTCTAGCCCTGGGGACTGATCAGTCCTCTAACGAATCCGATTGCCACGGGCATGGGGGGGGATGGTAGCGATCACGCCCCCCTCCCACGGGGAGGAAGGGACAAACAGGTACCCCTATTTTCCCATCCATGCCATTCTGCCAATGTATATCGGCATGTGGCGGTCGGGAATGGGTTAACCACATGCCGACCAGCGCACAACGATGTATGTCGGCACAATGGCAAGGCTAGGCAAATGGGCGTACAGGTACGTCCCCTTTAAATTGCGGCATTGTGGGTGCGCATGCCCGCCACATGCTCCGTGGCTGTGCCCGCGGGTCCCGCAGACTCGATGTCCGCTGGGGGCCTGCGATCGTGTCACGGAGCTGCAGAATGGTGAGATGCAAACAAGGCATTTCCCTGTTCTGCCTAGCAACATGACAGAGATCTACTGCTCCCTTTCATCGGGAGCAGTGATCTCTGTCATGTTCTAGTGAGACAATCCCCCCCACAGTTAGAATCACTCCCTAGGACACACTTAACCCCTTGATCGCCCCCTAGTGTTTAACCCCTTCCCTGCCAGTGTCATTTACACAGTAATCAGTGCATTTTTATAGCACTGATCGCTGTATAAATGGCAATGGTCCCAAAATATTGTCAAAAGTGTCTGATCTGTCTGCCATAATGTCACAGTCACAATAAAAATCGCCGCCATTACTAATAAAAAAAATTAATAATAAAACTGCTATAAATCTATCCCCTGTTTTGTGGACACTATAACTTTTGTGCAAACCAATCAATACACGCTTATTGCGATTTTTTTATCAAAAATATGTAGAAGTATACATATCGGCCTAAACTGAGAAAGAATTTTGTTTTATTTATATATTTTTGGGGGATATTTATTATAGCAAAAAGTACAAAATATTGCTTTTTTTTCAAAATTGTTGCTCCTTTTTTGTTTATAGCGTAAAAAATAAATTTTGTTTGGGTGCAATGTCGCAAGACCACGCAATTGTATTTAAAGCGACTCAGTGCCGTATTGCAAAAAGTGCTCTGGTCAGGAAGGGGGTAAATCCTTCTGGGGCTGAAGTGGTTAAATTAAATATAAAATAGGATCCTTTTAAAATCTTAAAAGAATATTAAACTAAAAATATATATATAGGTTTATTTTAGTATTCTTATTCTACTTTAAGATTGTATTTGCCTACATGGTGAAAACACCTAGACAATTGTCTGGAATGAAATGAAAATGCAAGCATTGTAAAAAAAAAATAATTATTTCAAAATGAATACATTTATTGCACAATAACTTGTTTTCTATTTTTCCTTTGTGGTAACATAAAAAGTATATGTGCACATAACACTCTAACCCTGTTTCCAAGAAGACGGCTCCCTGCAGCTATACTGTTCCTAGGTTGGCTCTCTACACAGGACATTGTGCCAGTTTGGGCTGGCAGGCTATGCCTGCATATTCTTAAAGCAGATTCTTTCTGCCTCCCAGGGATAGGAAAAGATAGCTGACCCAGAAAGAAAAAGCTGTTTTGCAGTCATGTCATATCTTAAACTTTAAAGTAAAACTCTAGTCACAGAGAATAAAAAATCCATTAGTTGGTGACAGCAGGACAAAATGTCAGAGATTCTCCATCATTTTCAGTCAGCAGGACTCCTTATGGAATTGTGGTTCAGATTTTTATTAGTTTTATTACCATAGTATGTGAGGAATGGTCAAAAAATGGGACTCTGTCAACACTGCCAATCCACCCTGGTCTCAGTCTTTGTGTGGGAATGTCAGGAATTGACACACCTTTCTCCCACTTGGTCTTATGTTAGCTGTGGACAGGTCACAGTGAAGCAAAGGAGAACATTTATTCAGGTATTTCAAGTATTAAGCCTCGTACACACGATCTGACTTTCCGACGGTAAATGTTCGATGTCAGGCTGTTGGTGGTAAATCTGGCCGTGTGTATGCTCCATTGAACAATTGTTGGACTTTCCGCCAACAAATGTTTGATAGCAGGTTTTTAAATTTTCCGCTGACAAATGTCTGTTGTCGGATTTTCCGAGCGTGTGTACATAAGTTCGTCGGACAAAAGTCCAAAGTACAAACGCGCATGCTCGGAAGCAAGGACGAGCCGGAAGTGGTCGGTTTTGTAAAACTAGCATTCGCAATGGACATTTGTGACGCGGAAAATTATGAAATCTCTCAATGCAGCACATTCTCTTCTTCTTTATAATGGTATAATAATGAAGGTGCTTTGCTGGTGATATTGACAGAGTTCTGCCAAACGTATTGCCTATTTCTTTCTAGTGATCTCCAGAATAATATTGTTTTTTTTTTTCTAGTGATCTCCAGAATATATATTTTTTTTATATTTTTTGGGGGGGTCAAGTTACCTCAAGACCATTATTATCTTGTATTTTTGAAGCTCAAAGATACAACTATGTTGGTGTCTCTTGTTAATTTGACATTTTTTTTTTTAAATGTACCTGCCAACTCACAAACAAACTGTCCTTTTTTAAAACACATAGCCAAATATTTGTCAACCCCAAAAAACTGTATTCAATAGGGAGCACAAGGTCATATAAAATTAAGAGGAAGGCAACGATGGAGAAACAGTTGTAATTGGTGAAGTGTTTGTACCCCAGGGCAGACATCAATTATGTGAAGTTCAAAATTGGTAACCTGAAGAGTCCATTTAATAGGAAGCACAATACGGTCCTGGACTCTGAGAGATCGGGAGCAGCAGGAAATAACATATATGTCCCGAGGCTGTGATCTTACAACAGCAAGTGTTTTTTTGCCAGACCAGACCAAACCCAGGCCATCACTCTCAACGCTTCCTTCCACATAAATAAACTAAATTAAATAAAAAAAGGAATTTTCTGCACCAAAAAAAAATATGATCAACTCAAATTAAACAAAAAGAAAATTATAAATGATACTGCTGATAATCCCCAGACCAGCAGCCTTGTTGGGGGTGTTGTGGCTACATTGGCCACGGTCCACCATGCTGCTGTGGTGGGTGGGGTGGCTGTAGTGTTGGTGGAGGGGGTGGAGGATTATGGTCGATTTTGTTTATGTGTGTTCTCATAGTGATTTGGCCTCTCCTCCCCTTGTTGAGGAGCTGAAGGATCATCTCTTCGCACCTGCTGCGCTGGTCCTCCTCCATATCTTTCAGCTTGTTTTCCGTCATGCAACCAAAAGCCTCCTGGGCATCAGGGGCCATGCTAATAGCATATGCAGCATGCCTTAGGAACATAGCTGTGGCATCATCCAGGTTTCTCAACTTCCTGGCCCTTTTAGTTGGAGGTCGGAGGGGAGGAACCTGGGATTCAGGCATTTCAGCTTGAACTAGCTTGTATTTGTTAGGCTCGGATCACGGCTCATTTTAGTTTTTGGAAACATTTTTTTGAAACATGGATTTTAGGAATTGCAAGTCCGTGATGGACATTTAGCTAAACAACCTTACCTATAATCAATCTTTGATACTGTGTCAATTTTTTCAGATTCATTTTTTCATATTATTTATATAGCAGCACCAATTAGTCATTTCAGCTGGGCGCATGTGGGGATGTGTATGAGTGGGACATGTTGGTCCAGGGCTTATGTTGTTTTGTTATGTATGTTTTTTATTGCTGGGTATAATGGGGATGCACCTTCTATTTTGTATTATCCAAATCATTTTTGGAATCTTATGCACTTTTTGGATACAGAAATAAAGTTCAGTATTATCTTTTGGATATACCGTGGCTGATTCTGAAAGGGCTTTTCTGGGGCATCTCTTTGCTCTAAGTCATCTGCTGCTGCTCCCGATCTCTGGGAATCCATGACCTTCTTGCGGTCCCTATTATATGTACTATGCAGGCTACCAATTTTGTTATCCACCATTTTACCTGCAAGACACAACACAAGACAAACCCTAATGTCAGGCTAAACTCTCATAATCTGGTCCCAATATAGGCCTCAATCTATAAGCAGTATAGGCCACTAACCACTGATGCCCCAATTTACAATTGTACCTTCGTTTGAACGTTCCTTTGAGCGATTCCGATCTTACGTCCTCCACTCACAGATCGTTCCTACGGCCTTTACATTGACCGCACATTATGCTTTATATACACTGCGCATGCGTCAATCTCTGCCGCTGTCTATCTTTCTATTGTATTCCCCACCTCTTCTCTTTCGGGGCAGTGGGAGAGCAAATGGCAGAGATGGTGGACATCTTATTGAGGACAGACTATGATTGGAATCATAGACCTTGCAGAAACCCAAATGCCAGAAAGGCCAAGATCATGGCTAAAGTTGGGAGAAATCTGCGGAGGAATTTTGGGGTACGACGATCCAAGGATCAGTTGAGAAAACGCTGGTCAGACCTTAAATTGAGAGAGGAAGATCAGTATAGAAAGATCAGGAAAGTGCTGCAAAAAAGTAAGTATTTGTTGTGTGTTCATATTATTATTATTACTTTGGTCCTGGTCCATGTTCTTTTCTTTACTGTTGTACAGTTTAAAATGCCAAGTTTTCTGTTCGTGGACACAGGAATCGATCGCGGGACATTAAACATTGTTCGTTCGACCACTAATACTTTGTTTTTGGGAGATGCAGGTTAAATACATTTGTTCAGACCTATTTTGATTAAAATACGTTCATTAGATTGTTGTGTAGATGTGTTTGAAACTATAATGAAATGTCAACTTTATTCAGTGTCAGTAGAGGACACTCAGCAGCTGTTTACGCATCTGGACCCAGTGTGGGACACCATAACACCCTTGTTCTGGTGTCCCATGCAGGTGCTCCAGTGGATACTAGGGGTCTCTCCCTGTGTGAAACTTGCACAAAACAGGTAAGTATTCCAGCTTTTTAAAGGGAAAAAAGTTATGTATTCAGTTTGGAACTCTGCCAAAACAGACAACTGGAAGACACTTCTAAGCAATGTTTCATATTACTATTTCTAGCCTAACATATTTCTCTGCTAAGTATGCCTTTTTTTGTATTCACATAGGGGAGAAAAGAAGAGGGACATCTGAGGTGTGTGGGGACACCAGTAACCCAGCACCTACTTAAGATACTGAAGAAAGGCAACTCACCACACACTCTGAAGATGTTAATGTGCAGGAAGTACTGGGTGAAGTTGTCGAAATGGTGTCGACCACAGGTCAATGTCTGAGACCACAGCTTTAGGTAACAGATGGATGCCTGTATATTTTTAAAACATGGTGTGTTTTTTCATTTTTAGGTGATGTGGAAGTTGTGGAAGAAGAAAATCACTTCAGCAGTGCCAGTGCACAAATCCTGATCAGTGAGTTCATGGTTTGCAATCATGATTTGGAAAAAAAGGAAACAAAACATCCATGATGTACAAAACAGACTTAGCAACTTGGCATTCTCCACAATTCTTCGGGCATGAGACAGCCGATAGTTGAAAATCCTCTGCTCTGGGGTCAGGTTCCTCATGAGAAACGGCCTCATGAGATGTTCCCCCAGAGCAAAGGCCTCATCCGCAACAAACACGAAGTTGAGGCCCTCCACATTCTCCTCAGGAGATGGCAAATTCAAGGTGCCATTTTGTAGCCGACGGTAGAATTCTGTCTGGGCTATCACTCCTCCATCCGAGTTTCAGCCACTCTTCCCAACGTCAAGGTAGAGAAATTCATAATTGGCCAACACCACCGCTAACATCACGATACTACAAAAGCCCTTGTAATTAAAATAATAATTAGTTGGGTGGTGGGACAATCTGCACATGCTTCCCATCAATAGCACCACCACAGTTGGGAAAATCCCACTGATGGTGGAATTGGGAAGCCTCAGTCTGCCATTCCTGTGGGTTTGAAGGAAACTGCGGAGTCAAACAAGAAAAAAAAATTTGCACATAACATTGCAAGCAGATTAGACACAAACATTCTTGGCCAACATAAGTATAACATTTATTGAAATTAGTTTTTAAAGGCAAAAGTATAAGGTCAACTTATCAGATTCCTCACCCCCTCTGGTGGTCCATTCAAAAAAATTTTATGGTGGGGGCGGGGGAATGGGTAGATGTTTTGGACAGGTAACCCTCTCCACTTCCATGAGAGCTGAATGCATAAATAATGTGTGTTACTTTGGCCAGCCCCTCCTTACTTACAATATTAGCAGCCCACTGGACAGGTAAGAAGTGTCATAATCCAAAAATATGGATACACACTGTACAAATTGAAGCACATTTTTACATTCATAAATTAACTATCAAGATAACAGGAGACAAAAACTTTCAACAGTACCATTTGAATGTATTCAGGCAGGCCCTTGCACTACATGCTTTGGTGAATTCATATATAAATATGACCACAAAAGAGGTATAGTTTGTATGTGTTTGGCAAAGTCAGCAGAGTATTGGCATGGGTTGACATAGCATTTGGGGGGTTCCAAATGAGTTTGAGCCCCAATAAAATTGCCTCTTGCACTCTGCCTGAATTTGAGGACAACAATAACCTTTGTACACATTTTAGGGGGTGTTTAGGGTAAGCACAAAAAATGTAGCTGACAAAATACGTTGTTAAGTTACTAGGCTAGATGTGTATGGGCCCAGGATAGCATGCTGGGGAGGTTAGTGAAGGCAAATATGCATGAAGGACAAAAAAAGGAGCATTAAAAGCTTACAGCATGCATGAGGACAAACAGGACATTTACAGCATATTACAATAATGGTAATTATGGAATGAAGAAATGAATACAATACATTAGCAAACATTAAATACATAGAATGTAATGTAAAAGGCTAAAAATTACCCGAATATAGTCCTTCTGCAGGACTTGTATGATGGCAGAACAGGTCTCTGGAATATTGATTCCAGTTGTAAACGTCAGGCCCTGGAGACTTCTCCCCATGGCCAAGTACCGCAAGGTGGCAACGAGGCTCTGTTTGGGAGTGATGGCTTGCCGCATGCATGTATCCTGCTTACTAATATAGGGAGTAAGCAAAGCCAATAGGCGGTGAAAGCAGGGGTCAGTCATCTGGAGATAATTCCTGAAATCATAAGGATTATTCTCCCGGAGCTCCCACAACAAAGGCATATGAATTGGTCATGATTAAGCAACCAATTCTTGGTCCAAGAACTCCTCCTCCCCCTGTTCCTGGACTGGACTTGGGTCAAAGCAATAACTCCAAGCCCAACAATAGCACAATCTCTCTGACGAGAATGCCAATGGCTAGTAGACAAAAGGCTGTTAAGAAACAAACTGACAAGAACGCACTGAAAATCAGAAAGGACCTGACAAACACGACCTGAAAATCAGAAACAACCTGACAAGCACGTACGTTTATTGAACCAAAAAGGACTGTTTTTAAGGTTAGGAGAGGGAAGACATTTTTAAACATATTTGACTGGAGACATGAGAAGACACGCATCTTATGAGACACACAATATTTATCTTAAGAATAGTACTACATTATTGATATTATTTTTACACTCTGTATTTTATTATTTTTCTTGTAATCTTATGCTGTTTTATTATTAAATCCATTTTTGAGTTTTTACACAAGAACTGGAAGGACTTTCTATTTTGGGTCTTTTCTCATCAATATAAGTTTACAAAATATTGAGAGAATAATCATATATTCTACAATATCCAACAGAAAACTTCAGTGAAATTAGTGTGCCTCTGATAAAAAAACAAACTGCCCTCCGCCGGTCAAACTATGTGCTCACCTCCCAAGGGAGACCCTATTAGGGGTCTGAACTTGCCTTCCCCTTAGGGATGTAGATCAAGTGGTCTGCACCTTCCCTGATGGCCCTTGGAATCTTGCTCCTCAGATGGTATGCCTCATTCACATATTGTCATATGAATGGGAAGAAAACTGAGATTGTGTTTAACTGTATAAAAAGGTGATCTTTATTAAAAAAAGTAATTTCACTCACATTTACAGGTGCACTGAATCTGGCGCATGCAGGGGGCTCACTGGGTACATATGGGATATAGGATCCCCTTCTGATCACTTAGACATTCGCAGTTACTCTATTCGCAGTTACGCTGTGTTCACCTGTAGCTGGCTGTTAGCTTCCTGATAGTGCACGATGATGTCACAGGATCTGCCCTGACACCTCTCAGGTTTTATTATGGTCTGTGACCCTGTTAGGGAGATTCACCCTCTCTATTTGTCATGTTTACCTGTTTTACTAGGAGTGAAAGTAAAAGGAAACCCCCAACTTTGGATTGTCACCAGAAGAAGAATAGGAGGGGAAATGTTCCAATAGTTCTGGTCACCCTGGTGATAACAAAAGAATTTCTCACTTTGATGGGAATTCCTCTCCCTTCCTGTTTGGCTATGGGGAAATAAGTGAAGGGAAATCTCCCCAATGGGACACAGATGGCAATAAAACTGACAGGGCTTATAACCCTCCATTACTCTATCCAAAACTTAAAAAAGTTAGTATTCACAGATAGCCAGTGCCTGCTTTTAGAGAAGAAGTGTATAAAGTGGAATGTCTAGCTATTTATCAAGTAAGACTTCTGTTAAATTGACCGTGGGGAGCAGCTTCAGTCCTTGTGTACACCACTTGTTGTTTTTGTCTTGTTCTTTTGAACAGTCCTGTCCACTTAGGAAAATATTGAAAAATGTTGGCACTTTAAACCATGCACTTAAGCATATGGCTATGTTTATATATACATAGCTGAGAAGCATAGCCATAGGCATGGGTTTACTAGCCCTTAATGAAACCGTAATAGCGTTGGGGGGGGGGGCACACAATGAGCGACTACCCAAGGCATCCACTACCTGAATTAGCACCAGTTGGGACTTTGTTATATATTTATGTAGGGTAACAGTAGGTTTATGAAGCACTACCCCCGCAGGAGCGGCTAAGTAGATGCCCAGGGTTCTTTTTCTTAGTAATTGCCCCACAGCCAGACACACAATTCCGACCACTCTTCAGACTCATCACCTAGTCTAGGGGTATGCTTTTTCATACTTTAATGAAAACTTTCTCCTTTAGAACTGTGAGCCAAGTCTTTGCACGGGTAAATGTTGAACTCAGCTTTGTAGTAGCAACCTGAGGAGATGTAATCTTCCTCTGGGACATCCAAGCAAATTCCTTTTACTAAGAATTAAATAGACTGAGCTCTTCAGGACACCAGACAAAATGTCCCCTTTAAAGGTGCAGACTTTAGTACAAGAGGGATAGAGGCAGCACATGGTCTCTAGGATCTCTCATATCAGTCTGTACTCACTAATGTCCGCGCATTATTGGTTGCCTCCTTCCATTATCTTCCAGACACTTTCACCCAGTGATACCAGACTAGATCCTTCCTCAGATACCAGCCCCCAGTCAGCTTCAGAAAACTCTGTGAAAAGTAGGCCTCCAGCTAGCTCCAGTGAGTCCTCAATAACCCGCAGGTACATGGCAGAAATGCCTAGGGGGTAATAGCCCCCCTAGGATTTGATATCCTCCTCAGTCTCATAGTATTTATACACACTCCCTTCTACCATCTGGGCACCTCTCCCCAGGGATTGTCCAGGGCTGCATAAATATTGAGCTGCTGATTAGACTCTCTCTGCCCACTATCTTCTAGAATATTTATGGATAAACAGGGGAAAGCAGTTAATCCTGCAGCCACTGAAACACAGAACATACCATAACAAATCAAACACAGCTACACTGATTACACTGAGCCAGACCTAAAATTGCCTAACAAAGAAATGCAGCTCCACTGGATATCATGAGCCAAAACTATATTTATCTAACCTACCATCTACCTAGGGGGGTGCTACATTTAGTAAAAGGCATTGCAGTAATACAGGTAGTGAAATCACTTCCTCTTCGTCTCAGATCCTCCTTGTAAGATATGTTTCCCCTAGCTGCTCCAGGGTTTCTTGACATGAGAAAGAACTGAGGAGCTGAGTGCACATGCGAGGGACTCCCGGGAGGACGCCGTAGCCCAGAGCTCCGCACCACTCTGGCTCTTCTCAGCCCCCAAGTCATCTAATCGAGTGGGACCCACCTCACACAGACCCCCACACCTCCCGGAAGACCCAGGGCACAGACTTACATGCCGGGTGTCCCCCCCCCAAAAAGGACGTTAGTCACCAGCTGGACTTTGGCCTGGCAGCCCCTGCACTGGCCAAGATGGCGGCTGCGACGCACACACGAGGAGGCCCGGAGGATTGGGAAAGCATAGCCGACCCTCCTCCATCACACCAGCAGCCTCCCTCCTTCCTGGCAACCCCTGTAAGTAGCATGATCCCTCAAGGGATCTCCCCAACATCTACAGAATCCCTGCTGAGCAGGACAATGGGAGATCTCCTTCACACCCCCATGATGAACTCCCCCTAGGCCTCACAGACCCAAAGCAGTCTTCTCCCACGCTGCCTGGCTACCCCCCAGACATGTTGCAGCCCCTTCACAGCTTCTCTGAGATGCTGGCTGCAGGACTAGCTCAAAATGCTACACAAATCACAGTAACCATTAAGGCTGATTTGCAGAGCCTAGGAGCCCTTATAGATGCCATTGAGCAGGCAGTAGACAACACAGCTGCACGCACCAACCAAAATACTACCTGTATTCAAACGCTGCAAGATCAACTTGAATCTGCGCTAGCCAAATTGGATGACTTAGAAAATAGAAGCAGGAGATATAATTTCCATATACGGGGGATCCCTGAATCAGTCACTGATATATCAAGCATGGTAAAGCTTTTCATTAAGGACATTATACCCGACATCTAGGGCCACAGACTTGAGCTTAATAGAGCACATAGAGTCCTGCAACCCCCCCGCCAAGATGGACTCCCGAGAGATATTGTGGTTAAACCAAACTATTATGGAGTAAAAGAAGACATAATGAGAAGAACCCGCAATCTGGAAAACCTCTCATTCCAGGGAAACAAGATTCAAATTTTCGCCGATATCTCCCCCACCACTATTCAAAAGCGGAGATCCCTCAAGCCTCTCCTTGAAATTTTGGCGCAAAAATCTATCAAATACAGTTGGCCGTTCCCTTTCCGCCTCCAGTTTCAATTTAGAGACAAATCGTATGGATTCACCAACTTTCAAGATGGTGAACGTTTGCTATTGCAACTAGGATTCATTGCTCAAGAACTGCCACCTTAACAACCTACAGCCAAGCCAGGCTCATCCAAGCGACCCCCTCCGAACAGCTCGCTGACCCCGCTGTGGAACAAGCAACTCTCAAAGAGGCATTGAGACGCTCATCCCCCAAGATGAACTGCTTTACCCCAAATCCCTGATATGTCCTCAGGACTTCCAGATACTCTCAGGGTCTCTAGGGTCGATCCCAGATCTGCAGAGACAGAGGTAAGCTCCCCTCACATACTCCCCCCTTACGTCCGCGCTAACCCCCTCAGACACTCATGGCTGATTTGAACCCCAACCACATGTCTCTCAAGATTGCGTCACACAATACGCAGGGACTCAACTCGCAATCCAAACGCTGGAAGGCATTTCAAAGCTACCACACTAGAGGCCTTGATGTTGTATTATTATCGGAGACCCATTTTTCCACTAGCTACACCCCATCCTTCCTCCACCGCAATTTCCCCACCTTCTATTTGGTGAATGCTGACTCCCAAAAAGGTGGGGTTGCCATCCTTTTAGCTAAGTGGATCCCATTTACCCATTCACACACAGTTAAAGACCCAGACGGTAGATATGTTCTGATCAAAGGGCTCATTGACGGGGTGATGCATTCCATCATCTCATACTACACCCCTAACCGAGGCCAAGCGCACTTCTCCTCCTCAATGTTGTCAACCCTCTCCCCCTTGCTGGAAGGGAGAGTGATTATGGGAGATGACTCCAACATCACTTTTGACCCCTTGCTAGACAGGTCAACCCACGACAGACCGCATCTCAAACAACTTCCTAAATAGAGTCTCCGCATAGCCCGACTATTATACGACCTGGGCTTGATTGGCACCTGGAGGGAACTGAACCCCACATCTAAAGACTACACACATTTCTCGGCCCCACACAAGATGTACGCCAGAATTGATCACATCTTCATCCCCAAATCAGAGATCCACACAGCCACACACGCATCGATTCACAAAGTTCCCTGGTCTGACTACTCTTTGGTTATCCTTAAAACCACCAGCTCCCTTTCCCCCCAGGTCCCCCTCAATGGCGCCTTAGCGAATCACTTCTTTCCAACCCAGTTTATTGTATTATGCTTGAAAAGGACATTCGGGAATTCTTTCTCATTAATGACACCGGGGACACGACCCTGAGTACCCTATGGGGGGCCCACAAAACTGTCTTAAGGGGAAAAATTATCCAGCTTGCATCCAAATTAAAAAGAAAAAGGAAAGTAGATATAGAAAAACTGGAAAAAAATTTCAAATTCCTCAGCCGGTCCCACAAGCATAACTCCACTTCTGATACCCGTGCAAATCTTGAAACCACTAGAGTGGCCCTGAATCTAGCTCTGACCCCTAATGCGGATGAACATCTTCGCTGGGTGAGTGGCAGATTCTATTTACAGGCAGACAAAATCATCCCACGTTTGGCGGCCAAACTCTCCAACAGGATTAAAACTTTCTCCCTCCCCAAAATCAAATCCCTTTCAGGTACCCTGACCCAGAACCCTAAAAGAATTCTGGACTCCTTCTACTCTAAACTCTACTCTGCACATGACCAGAATGACCCCAACTCTATTGATTCTTTCCTGGAGGGTATAAATCTCCCCAAGACCTCAGATTCACATTGCTCTATTCTAGAATCTCCCTTCCAGGAAAGTGAAGTCCGAGAGGTCATTAAAAATCTTAAAAAAGGCTTGGCCCCAGGCCCTGATGGCTTCTCGGCTCTTTATTACCAAAAATTTTCTGAGGTCCTCTCTCCTTGTCTGGTCTGCCTCTACAACTCCCTGTGTGTTGGCTCCCCCCTGGAACCGGCAGCTAATCTTGCGTATATCACTAATATTCTCAAACAGGGTAAAGACCCCAGTGAAGTAGGGAATTATGGACCGATTTTGGTAATTAACAACGATTTAAAGATTATAATGAAGATCTTAGCTAACAGAATGTCTTCTTTCATAGACACCTATATTCATAAGGACCAGGTGGGGTTCATCCCAGGGAGGCAAGGGCCGGACCAGATTAGGAGAGCAGTTGACTTAGTTTCCCTCATGCAATCCTCTTGGGATGGAGGTCCATCCCAGGAGGGATACATCCTTTCCATAGATCTTTAAAAGGCCTTTTCGGTCACCTGGCTCTACCTCTTCACCATCCTACAGAAATAGGGTTTCGGCCTGGAAATTACTAGAACCCTGGAAGCCCTCTATTCTTCCCCTAAAGCCCAAATAAAACTACAAGGTCACCTCTCAGATCAATTCCCCAACCTGAAAGGTACCAGGCATGGATGCCCCCTTTCCCCCATACTTTTCACCATTGTGATAGAAACTTTGGCATTAGCTATCAGCAACACCCGGATATACATTGGGTAAAATGTGGTCAATTGACCAACAAATGTGCCTTATTCGACCAACAATGTTCTTCTTTTTGTCATCTCCCCTCTCATATCCACTCCCAATATCCTCAAACTCCTAAAAACATTTGGATCAGTCTCAGGTCTTCAGGTTAACATGACCAAATCAACAGCACTAAACATCTCCACCCCCCAAGACCTAGTCGATAGATTAAAAAAACACTCCCCCTTTTCTTGGAGCTCATCCTCTTTCCCCTACCTGGGCATTCAGCTCACTTCTAAAATTAAGCAACTACACCAATGCAATTACCCTCCTATGTTTAAGAGATTATTGGAAGACCTATCTCAATGGTCCCTATATAAAATGTCCTGGCTGGGGAGAATGAATGCAGTCAAGATGACTTTGCTGCCCAGAATTTTGTACCTCTTCCGCTCCCTCCCCATACCCATAACAAAGCGTCTACTAGATAAACTGTAATCAGCGATTATACGCTTCATCTGGGGCAACAAGGGTCATCATCTACCCAAGACAGTGCTATTTAGATTCAGGAAAAAAGGGGGTCTAGGACTTCCTAATCTATGGTGGCTGTCCAATTATGCCAATTCTCTGTCATTTATTCCAAAGGACTGAAACCTGACTGGGTAGACATAGAAAGACAGGCGACCCCCAACCATACTCTAGATTTCTTAGTCTGGAGCCCACAGAAAGATCGACCCCCAATTCTTTCCCCCACACTCTCACATTCCATGGCCCTCTGTGACTCCCTACACAAATGACACTCCCTTACATTGGCCTGGCGCCCGCTCTCGCATATTTTTCACAACCCCCTGTTCCCCCCCCGGGTCTCAACATCAAGGCATTTAGGTGGTGGCTTGACAAGGGCCTCTACAGAATAGGGCAATACTTCAACGGTAATGACCCTATCTTTTTTAGCTATTGCATTTCTAAACTAGATATGCCTCCTTCGGAAACGTTCTGATACAACCAACTATTACTTTTCTTGCGCCAGGTGTGGAGTTCTGAGAACCCGCTCTCTGTAACTCAACATGAGCTTTGGTGTTCCTCAGCCGTGAGCGTAAGAGGGGGAATCTCCCTGATCTATTCAGCCTTAGCCGAGCCCTTGGGGAAAGTGACCTACATGCTGAATTGGGAGCGAGATCTCCAGTTTCAGTAGGACAAATGGCACACTAATTTTGCCCACTCCTATGGTGGTATCCCCAATAGTTCCCTTGTGAAAGCGGATCTATAAGTCATTTCTCACTGGTATCTAGTTCCCACACGTCTCACTAAATTTTACCCACCGCCCTCCCCACATTGCTTCAGAGGATGACCCTATAATCAAACTTAAGCTGAGCCAGCCCACTACGCATTCTGGAGTTTACTAAAACTCTGAGATAGCTCTTCTGTCAAGTGTTTCAAATCATTTGAACAAAGAGGAAACTCTTCTTGTACCCTCCTCAATGATCCCTAATTGAACACCATAGGCTTCTGCTGTCAATACCATATTAACCTAATTAACATGACTCCCATTATGATTTTCTTGTATCATGTTCTGGGGAGCGGCCTAGCCATCCCCCTGTAGTACCTGGTCGCGTGGCCATTTGCCCCTAGCAGAGCAGGCTCCCATTTGGGGTGCGTGGGTGGAATGGGAGTGACCTTATGCATTTAGGAATGTTTTACCTATCTAACCTTGTTCATTCCCTTGTTTAATTTGTTTTATTTGTTTTGTACCTTCTATATATATGATGGAGAGTCCCTCATATTGCACTAGCGCCTCATGTGGGCTTTATCCATTTTTGTACAACTGTTACATTTTTTGAATAAACATTTTAAAAGGAAAAAAAAAAAAGAGAGAAAGGGCTGAGGAATCTTGCAAGGAGGGCTATCTCAAGGGTTTACTATCTATGTGGTCTACTGGATGGACTGGTGTCTTCATTCAACCTTACCAACTATTTAACTATGGGGTTGATTTACTAAAACTGGAGAATGCTAAATCTAGTGCAGCCATACATGGTAACCAATCAGCTTCTAAATTAAGCTTGTGTACAGCTTAAGTGAAAATGTCCGAATTGGGCCCAAAGTGTCAATATTTTGTGTGGCCACCATTATTTTCCAGCACTGCCTTAACCCTCTTGGGCATGGAGTTCCCCAGAGCTTCACAGATTGCCCCTGGAGTCCTCTTCCCCTCCTCCATGACAACATCACAGAGCTGGTGGATGTTAGAGATCTTGCACTCCGACACCTTCTGTTTGAGGATGCCCCACAGATGCTCCATAAGGTTTAGGTCTGGAGACATGCTTGGCCAGTCCATCACCTTTACCTTTAGCTTCTTTAGCAAAGCAGTGGTCATCTTGGAGGTGTGTTTGGGGTCATTATCATGTTGAAATACCGCCCTGCTTCAGTATGTCACAGTGCATTTTGGCATTCATGGTTCCCTCAATGAACTGTAGCTCCGCAGTGCCCGCAGCACTTATGCAGCCCCAGACCATAACACTCCCACCACCATGCTTGACTGTAAGCAAGACACACTTGCCTTTGTACTCCTCACCTGGTTGCCGCCACAAATGCTTGAGATCATCTGAACCAAATAAGTTTATCTTGGTCTCATCAGACCACAGGACATGGTTCCAGTAGTCCATGTCCTTAGTCTGCTTGTCTTCAGCAAACTGTTTGCGGGCTTCCTTGTGCATCATTTTTAGAAGAGTCTTCCTTCTGGGACGACAGCCATGCAGACCAATTTGATGCAGTGCGTGGCGTATGGTCTGAGCACTGACTGGCTGACCCCCCACCCCTTCAACCTCTGCAGCAATGCTGGCAGCACTCATACTCCTATTTCCCGAAGACAACCTCTGGATATGACGCTGAGCATGTGCACTCTACTTCTTTGGTCGACCATGGTGAGGCCTGTTTTGAGTGGAACCTGTCCTGTTAAGCCACTGTATGGTCTTGGCCACCGTGCTGCAGCTCAGTTTCAGGGTCTTGGCAATCTTCTTATAGCCTAGGTCATCTTTATGGAGAGCAACAAGTTTTTTTTTCAGATCCTCAGAGAGTACTTTGCCATAATGTGCCATGTTGAACTTCTGGTGACCAGTATGAGAGAGCGAGACCGATACCAACAAATTTGACACACCTACTCTCCATTCACACCTGAGACCTTGTAAAAGTAATGAGTCACATGACACCGGGGAGGGAAAATGGCTAAGGGGTGTACTCACTTTTTTTGCTAGCGGTTTAGACATTAATGGCTGTGTGTTGAGTTATTTTGAGGGAATAGCAAATGTACACTGTTATACAAGCTGTACACTCACTACTTTACATTGTAGCAAAGTGTCATTTCCTCAGTGATCGGACCCCTCCCGGTGCCCGAGGCGGTCGGCTTCTGTCCGGGAGCGATCGGAGGTGAAGGGGAGGCCATCCATTCGTGGCCACCCCCTCCCGATCGCTCCCAGCCATTGAGATTCTTCCTCTGCTGCTGTATAGTAAACAGCGGTAGAGAAAGTGATGTCATCGCTCCTCGGCTCGGTATTTTCCGTTCCTGCGCCGAGGAGAGAAGACATTGATGTGAGTTGCACAACACAACACACACAGTAAAACACACCAGGCACACTTTACACCCCCCATCACCCCCCGATCACCCCCTGATCACACCCCGATCACCCCCCCTCACAGTGACACCAAGCAGTTTTTGTTTTTTTTTCTGATTACCGCATTGGTGTCATTTGTGACAGTTAGAAGTGGTAGGGCAGTTAGGTTTAGCCCTCTTTAGGTCTAGGATACCCCTCTAACCCCCCCTAATAAAGTTTTAACCCCTTGATCACCCCCGTAGCCAGTGTCACTAAGAAATCGTTTTTCTGATCACTGTATTAGGGCGGCACAGTGGTGCAGTGGTTAGCACTCTCGCCTAGCAGTAAAAAGGGTCGCTGGTTCGAATCCCAACCACGACACTACCTGCCTGGAGTTTGCATGTTCTCCCTGTGCCTGCGTGGGTTTCCTCCGGGTACTCCGGTTTCCTCCCACACTCCAAAGACATGCTGGTAGGTTAATTGGCTTCTGTCCAAAATTGGCCCTAGTATATGAATGGGGACCTTTGATTGAGGGTAGGGACTGATGTGAGTGTGCGATGTACAGGGTTAGGAACAAGGGTCAGGGTTGTAGACACACACTCACTCAGGTTGAACTGGATGGACTGGTGTCTTTATTCAACCTTACTATGTAACTATGTAACTATGTATTAGTGTCACTGGTGACACTAGTAAGGGAGATAAATATATAGGTTCGCCGTCAGCGTTTTATAGCGTCAGGGACCCCCATATACTACCTAATAAAGGTTTTAACCCCTTGATTGCCCCCTAGTTAACCTTTTCACCAGTGATCACCGTATAACTGTTACGGGTGACGCTGGTTATTTAGTTTATTTTTTATAGTGTCAGGGCACCCGCCATTTATTACCTAATAAAGGTTTAGCCCCCTGATAGCCCGGCGATGATATAACTTAGGTTTTAGGGTCAGATGGGGTCTGCGTCGCCCCATGCAGCGTCAGGTTAGCGCCAGTACCGCTAACACCCACGCACGCACCATACACCTCGGTTAGTGGTATAGTATCTGAACGGATCAATATCTGATCCGATCAGATCTATACTAGCGTCCCCAGCAGTTTAGGCTTCCTAAAAACACAGTGTTAGCGGGATCAGCCCAGATATCTGCTAGCACCTGCGTTTTGCCCCTCCGCCTGGCCCAGCCCACCCAAGTGCAGTACCGATGGATCACTGTCACTTACAAAACACTAAACACATAACTGCAGTGTTCGCAGAGTCAGGTCTGATCCCTGCGATTGCTAACATTTTTTTTGGTAGCGTTTTGGTGAACTGGCAAGCACCAGCGGCCTAGTACACCCCGGTCGTAGTCAAACCAGCACTGCAGTAACACTTGGTGATGTGGCGAGTCCCATAAGTGCAGTTCAAGCTGGCGAGGTGACAAGCACAAGTAGTGTCCTGCTGCCACCAAGAAGAAGACAAACACAGGCCCGTCATGCCCATAATGCCCTTCCTGCTGCATTCGCCAATCCTAATTGGGAACCCACCACTTCTGCAGCACCCGTACTTCCCCCATTCACATCCCCAACCAAATGCAGTCAGCTGCATGAGAGGCATTTTCTTTATGTCCTCCCGAGTACCCCCACCCAACGAACCCCCCCAAAAAAGATGTCATGTCTGCAGCAAGCGCGGATATAGGCATGACACCCGCTATTATTGTCCCTCCTGTCCTGACAATCCTGGTCTTTGCATTGGTGAATGTTTTGAACGCTACCATACACTAGTTGAGTATTAGCGTAGGGTACAGCATTGCACAGACTAGGCACACTTTCACAGGGTCTCCCAAGATGCCATCGCATTTTGAGAGACCCAAACCTGGAACTGGTTACAGTTATAAAAGTTACAGTTACAAAAAAAAGTGTAAAAAAAAAAAAAAAACACAAAAAATATATACAATACAAAAAAAAATAGTTGTTGTTTTATTTTTCTCTCTCTCTCTATTCTCTCTCTATTGTTCTGCTCTTTTTTTACTGTATTCTATTGTGCAATGTTTTATTGTTATTATGTTTTATCATGTTTGCTTTTCAGGTATGCAATTTTTTATACTTTACTGTTTACTGTGTTTTATTGTTAACCATTTTTTTGTCTTCAGGTACGCCATTCAGCTGCAGCCTGTATTTATTTACCTTGACAGCAACAGCATTTGCTCCCACGATATATAAAGCCGTGACTCCAGCGGAGGTGATATATGCCAAAGCATGGTTGCAGCAGGGGCGGAGAAGCGATTTGCTCCTAACTTTTGTGGGAGGATGCCCCCATGCTTCGGCATATATAAATGGTGCATGTATGCCCATCATTAGAAGTGGGTGGATGAAGGGAGGTATTCTAATGGTGGGCATACCCACCAATCAATCTCTTTTTTTCATGCAGCCCACAGGCTGCATGAAAAAAAAGATTACAATATATGCCTAACAAGGACCAGCAACGTACTGGTATGTTGCTGGACTTTGAGTGGTTATACCAGAATGATGCCTGCAGGTTTAGGTATCATCTTGGTATCATTCTTTTCAGCCAGCGGTCAGCTTTCATGTAAAAGCAATCCTAGCCTCTAGACTGCTTTTACGAGCAGTGGGAGGGAATGCCCCCCCCCCCACCATCTTCCGTGTTTTTCTCTGGCTCTCCTGTCCCAACAGGGAACCTGAGAATGCAGCCGGTGATTCAGCCAGCTGACCATAGAGCTGATCAGAGACCAGAATGGCTCCAAACATCTCTATGGCCTAAGAAACTGGAAGCTACGAGCATTTCATGACTTAGATTTCGCCGGATGTAAACAGCGCCATTGGGAAATTGGGAAAGCATTTTATCACACCGATCTTGGTATGGTCAGATGCTTTGAGGGCAGAGGAGAGAGGGTCTAATAGACCCCAATTTTTTTAAAAAAGAGTACATGTCACTACCTATTGCTATCATAGGGGATATTTACATTCCCTGAGCTAACAATAAAAATGATAAAAAAAATGAAAGGAACAGTTTAAAAATAAGATAAAAAAGCAAAAAGATAATAAAGAAAAAAAAAAGCACCCCTGTCCCCCCCCTGCTCTCACGCAAAGGTGAACGCAAGCGTTGGTCTGGCGTCAAATGTAAACAGCAATTGCACCATGCATGTGAGGTATCACCCCGAAGGTCAGATCGAGAGCAGTAATTTTAGCAGTAGACCTCCTCTGTAAATCTAAAGTGGTAACCTGTAAAGGCTTTTAAAGGCTTTTAAAAATGTATTTAGTTTGTCGCCACTGCATGTTTGTACGCAATTTTAAAGCATGTCATGTTTGGTATCCATGTACTCGGCCTAAGATCATCTTTTTTGTTTCATCAAACATTTGGGCAATATAGTGTGTTTTAGTGCATTAAAATTTTAAAAAGTGTGTTTTTTCCCCAAAAAAAGCGTTTGAAAAATCGCTGCGCAAATACTGTGTGAAAAAAAAAATGAAACTCCCACCATTTTAATCTGTAGGGCATTTGCTTTAAAAAAAATATATAATGTTTGGGGGTTCAAAGTAATTTTCTTGCAAAATAAAAATAATTTTTTCATGTAAACAAAACAAAGCTTCTAAATGTTGTGCATAAAATGCCAGAACAGTTCAAACCCCCCCCCCACCCCAAATGACCCCATTTTGGAAAGTGGACACCCCAAGCTATTTGCTGAGAGGCATGTCGAGTCCATGGAATATTTTATATTGTGACACAAGTTGCGGGAAAAAGACAATTACACCCCAAAATACATTCTGTTGCTTCTCCTGAGTATGGGGATACCACATGTGTGAGACTTTTTGGGAGCCTAGCCGCGTATGGGACCAAGCACCGCCTTCAGGCTTTCTAAGGGCGTAAATTTTTTATTTCACTCTTCACTGCCTATCACAGTTTCGGAGGCCATGGAATGCCCAGGTGGCACAAACCCCCCCCCCCAAATGACCCCATTTTGGAAAGTAGACATCCTAAGCTATTTGCTGAGAGGTATAGTGAGTATTTTGCAGACCTCACTTTTTGTCACAAAGTTTTGAAAATTGAACATAAAGCTCATCCCTACTCAGAGGGTTCAGGCTACAGTTGATTAGAAAAGCACTAGGGCTGAGGTTCTGTAAAAGCACAGAACACTGGGGTTCTGGCCTAACAAGTAGGCAGGGTAAAGAATACTGGTAAGAGACACTTACTGTACTGGGCTGAAGGGCTCACAGGGACATAAGAGTACAGATTTATTGTTGCTTCTTCAAACTTAAAGTGTTTTTATAACTTTTTAACTACCTTTCCTAAGTCTGAAGAAGAAAGTTGCTTGCAGCTTATAAAGCAACACCTGCTTACTAAATGCTTAAATAAAATATACAGAGCTGAGAAACACATCCATAGGCAGGGGGTTACAAACCCTTCCTGAAACAGAACTGGTGTTGAGGGCACAGATTGGTCAACCACCCACGATATCAACAACAACTTATAGACTAACTGAACTGAAATGACTGAGGAATCATGTGTAAACCTATTAACACTATTGTAAATAGGTTTAAATAGAAATAAATAGAAATTAGTAGAAATATAAAAAAACACTATGGCCATGTAACAGCCATATTCAATGTTATCATCAGGGTTTAAAATAAATGAGGATAAGTTTGCAAAAACATAGCATATCCCTAAACAAATTGATTCTGTAATCACAAATGGTATGTAGCACCCTCTACCAATAGGTAGGTGCTAGTGATAGGATTTTTACCAGAAAGACTGTCAGCACAGGTAAATTTAGGCAGGCCTATGCTGCAAGCTAGGCCTGTCTGTTTTTATTTGGGGGCTGGGAGTGATTAGTGTAGCAGTGGATGTGACCACCTGTGCTCTAGTTTTGAGGCACCTCCCCTGCTTCCAGGGAGAATGTTCTGGAAAAGGGGCAAGGCCTGGAACTGGCAGGCAGCTTCTGTGGCAGCTCTGACCAATCCCAAACTGGTATTGGCAGGGGGTGGGCCTCCTATATGAGCTGAGGTAACGTGCCACTGGGGGGGGAGTTGTCTGTCGTGTGAAGTGGGGAATGGAGTACTAGACAGCAGCGGGAGTGCACCCTCATCTAGGGGTGGGGGGGGCATGCTGATCGCAGGAGGAGGCCTGGGGAGAACTGTGAAGGAACTCTGCCTCTACATGGTCACTGGCAATGTCCTCATCAGTACATGGTCATTGATGAGGAACTCCTGGAGCAGAGGGGCAGGTGAAGCTGTCGGAACATACGGTCTGGTTAAGTTCTCCATCAAGGACTCGGGGCAGAGAAAAGGTCGGTGAGTGTACCCCAGTAGAGGGCTGGATGTGCCAGGAAGTCTGTGAGGGAACTTCACTTCTACACGGCCGTAGTGAAGTCCTTATCATTAAACGGTCAATGATGAGGAGTCCTGAAGGAGAGGAGAGTCTGTGGGGAGTTGTGTCAAATCGTGACTATGGCATGGCCTATACCAAACCTATCTTAGACTTATAAGTACCCAATACCGTACTTAACCTCTAAAATAACCCTTCAGGGAAGAAATCAGAATCAATCCTGTCAGCAGCGCCGTTTCCCTGCACGCATGCGCGGCGGAACGGCGCTTCGACGCACGCATGTTCGCGGTTCAGCTGAACAGCGTGCGTGCATGTGCACAAGCGCATGCATAACGTGAATCCTCTGCCAGCCTATAAAAGCTGCCTGGCTGTTTAGCAAATTGCTGGTTTGTCTCTCAGCTTCCCTGCGATCTTGTTCCTGTTTCCTGCTGATCGTTTACCTGTTGTGACCCGGATTGCCTTGACCTACTCTGACTCTCTCCTGGACCTGACCCCTGGCTTTTTAACGGACTCTGTTTACCTCTGGTGTTTGACCCTCAGCCTGTACCCAGATTTGCCTTCTGTCTCCTGTGCCTTGACCCTTAGCCTGTGACCCAGATTTGTCTCAAGTCTCCAGTGCCTTGACCTTCTGCCTGCTTTTTGGATTATTCTGTCGTCTCTCGTGTTTGACCCTCGGCCTGCTCTTGGATTTCTCTCAGCTTGGTACCCCGTCTTCCAGCCTGTCCTGGACTTTGTCTCCTACCGACCCGCTGGGTCCAACACCTACCAACGCCTGCACAGCTATCCAGCTCCTCGCTGACCTGCATGCAAGATCTGCCCATCCTGCTTGTAGCTTGTGCCTCTTTGTGCAATTCACCCTCTGTACCATCTCCAGGGGGTGGAGTGCGCTTAGTCGCAAGAGTGAACCGCTCTCTGCATCTTGGCCTCGGTGAGTACCCTAATCTGACAGTACAAACTAGCCAAGTCAGAGGCCAACAGAGCGTGTTCTCCTCTTGAAGTACTGTGCCAGCAGGTCACAGCCCTCACGGAAGCAGTCCAGAAATTACAAGAGGGCTACGTCCAAATCGACGGTCACCTTCAGCAACTTACCGGGACACCTGCACCAACGTCTGCAGCTCCTGCTCCTTCCAGTGGGGCCTCCTCTTCTCAGGTCCAGTCTAGCCCTGCTGTAATGATGGCTGTTCCCGAACCTAGGGTTCCCACACCAGAGCACTTTTCGGGTGACCGAAAGAAATTCAGAGCATTTAAGAACGCCTGCTCCTTGTACCTAGCTCTTCAACCCAGGACTTTTTCTTTTGAAATCCTGAAAGTCTGAAGAGCCACAAGCCTGGGCTCACAGCCTCATGGAACAGAGAAGTCCTCTATTAAATTCCATGGATACTTTTTTTGAGTCTATGAGCCAACTATATGACGACCTACAATGCACCGTCACAGCCGAAGCCACCTTACACACTTTATTTCAAGGAAGGAGACCAGTTGAGGATTATACGGTTGAATTACGTAAATGGTCAGCTGACACCGGGTGGAACGAGGCCGCTCTCAGATATCAATACCGCCAAGGACCCTCAGAAGCCATTTAAAGACGAGCTGGCTCAGGTTGAGACCCCTGCTTCTTTTGAGGACTTAATTCAATTAGCTACTAAGCTTGATAGGCGAATGCGGGAGCGGCGCTCCGAGCGCTTCCAGGCTCCCCGACCCTGCTGGATGCTCCCTAAAGCTTCTTCTGCTTATCCACCACTCCCGGTTCCTTCGGCCCTCTCTGCTCCGGAAGCAGAGCCCATGCAACTCAGTCTAGTCCGATCTCCTCTTACCCCTGATGAAAGGCAATGAAGACGCCAAGCCAACCTATGCCTGTACTGCGGAGGGTCAGGACATTATCTTCGCAACTGCCCTGTGAGACCTAGTAAGTTGTTTCCATGGTCTCTTATGAACTATCAAACCACAGGTTTTGCTCAGTCTTACGTCACCCTTTCTGTCTCCTTACAGTTGCCAGAAGAGGAGATTCAACTACCGGCCATCATTGACTCAGGGGCATGCAGTTGTTTTCTGGACATTTCCTTAGCCCAAAAGCTGCAGGTTCCGTTCCAGAATAAGAAACAAAACCTTCTGGTCCATTTGGCTGATGGATCCCTTTTTTGTTCCAGACCAGTCTCACAAGAAACTCAACCCATCCTTACCACCACAAACTCCAGTCACTGAGAATTCTTATGCTTTGACCTCATCAGTTCTCCCATTATCTCAGTTTCCTATTATCTTGGGCCTCCCCTGGCTGCAAGCTCATGATCCTCAGATTAACTGGAATAAGAAAAAGATTTCCTTCTCCTCTACCTATTGCTCCCAGCATTGTCTTGTTCCAGCTCCAGCTTCCTGCCTGACAGTGGTTCTGGTACCTGACAATCTCCAGCACATTCCTCCAGTTTACTTTGAATTCAAAGACGTCTTTGATAAGAAAAAAGCTGACTGTCTACCACCTCACCGATCCTATGATTGCCCCATTGAACTGTTACCTGGCTCTGAGATTCCTTTTGGACGCATATTCCCCCTGTCTGAAGCAGAGTTGGAAGTCCTTAAAGCTTACATTGATGAGATCTTAGAAAAAGGCTTAATTCGCCCTTCCTCTTCTCTGGCTGGAGCCGGTATTTTCTTTGTTGGGAAAAAAGATGGCTCTCTAAGACCTTGCACCGACTGCAGGGAACTCAACAAGATAACTGTCAAAAACCGATACCCACTTCCACTCATCCCAGAGTTATTTCAGCGTTTCCGAACTGCCCAAATTTTCTCCAAGTTAGACTTACGGGGCGCCTATAACCTTATTCGAATCCGTGCTGTTGCGTTATGGAAAGCTGCCTTCAGGTCCCAATTCGGGCACTACGAATACCTAGTGATGCCTTTTGGGTTGTGTAATGCCCCAGCCACTTTTCAACTTCTGGTAAACAATATCTTCCGAGATTATCTTGACAATTTTGTAGTCGTCTACTTGGATAACATCCTTATTTTTTCTGCCACCATTGAGTTACACCGATTCCATGTGAAAAAAGTTCTCACAATTCTCAGGAGACATAGACTGTACCTCAAGGCTGAAATATGCGAATTTGAAAAGACTATTGTCCAATTTCTAGGGTTTGTCATTTCCACTGAAGGGGTCACTATGGACCCACAAAAAGTCAAGGCGATCCAAGAATGGCCTGCTCCGGTGGACAAAAAGGGAGTGCAACGCTTTATAGGCTTCGCTAACTTTTAGTGGAGATTTATTATAGGTTTTTCATCCATTGTCTCACCCATCACTCAGTTAACCCGTCAGCACAGTCGTTTTCAGTGGTCCCAAAAGGCTCAAGAAGCCTTTGTCAAATTAAAGACTCTGTTCATTTCTGCACCAATTTTACAGCATCCAGAGCCAGTTCTGCCATTTGTGTTGGAGGTAGATGCCTGTGAAACTGACATAGGAGCCATTCTCTCTCAAAGACGAGGTCCCAAGGCACTCCTGCATAATGTAGCCTTTGCATCCCAGAAAATAAGTCCCCCAGAGAAGAATTATGATGTCGGTGACTGGGAATTATAAGCCATCAAAATCGCTCTGGAAGAATGGAGATATCTGCTGGAGGGTGCGTCCCATCCTATCACAATTTTTACTGACCACAAGAACCTGGAGTACCTTAGGACAGCCAAATGCTTAAGACCCCGACAGGCACGATGGGCACTCTTTTTCTCCCGGTTCAACTTCCACATCTCATACAGACCTGGTTCCAAAAATGGGAAAGTGGACGCACTCTCCCGGATGTTTCCAGAACCTCCCCAGTCAACGGAGCCCAGTACCATTTTGTCACCACAAAATTTTTTCCTCCTTACTCAGTCCAATCTGACAGCTGCTATCAAAACAGCATCCAGTTGTTGTAATGATCCAGAGGTACCCTCCTTGGAGAGACGCAATGACTTGCTTTGGTCCCGGAATAAGATTTTTGTTCCACTAGAGGTAAGACCTTTAATTTTAAGAACCTTTCATGATCACAAACTGGCTGGTCATTTTGGAACACAAAA
Source organism: Aquarana catesbeiana (assembly GCF_042186555.1). NCBI lineage: Eukaryota > Metazoa > Chordata > Amphibia > Anura > Ranidae > Aquarana > Aquarana catesbeiana. Next base: position 414,010,336 of record NC_133325.1, on the reverse strand, counting down.
AAACGCAGAATCAATTTCCCGTTCTTTTTGGTGGCCTGGTTGGAGGCGGGACTGTAAAGAATATGTTTCTTCATGCATTTCTTGCCAGCACAGTAAGGGGTCTGCTGAGGCCCTTTCCTATTCCGGAACGGCCATGGGCAGAAGTTTCTATGGACTTTATTGTCGATTTACCACCCTCAGAAGGATTTACCACCATTTTTGTCGTTGTTGACCGTCTCTCAAAGATGGCACACTTCTTACCCATGATAGGCACTCCCTCTGCTCTGGACACAACCAACATCTTTATTAAAGAGATAGTAAGGCTGCATGGGGTACCTGTTAATATCGTCTCGGATAGAGGCGTCCAATTTACCTCCAAGTTTTGAAAAGAGCTTTACAAGTCATTGGAAATTAAGGTTTGTCTCTCTTCTGTATACCACCCCCAGAGCAACGGACAGACTGAGAGAACAAACCAAACTCTAGAACAGTATCTCTGTTGTTTTTGTTCCAGCTCTCAGGATGATTGGTCTTCCCTTCTGCCCTACGCAGAATTTGCTTACAATAATTCTATACATACAGCTACTAACCAAACACCTTTTTGGTCGAATTTCGGTTTTCACCCCTCTTTTCTTCCAGACTCCGTCCCTGAAACCTCAGTCCCTGCCGTTCAAGATCTAATATCCTCTATTCAATCAAATTTCAAGAAGATCCAGGAGACCATGCAAAAAGCTCAAGACAGTTACAGGAAGTATTACGACAGGGGAAGGAAAGGAAACCCGGACTTCAAGATAGGTGAAAAAGTTTGGCTATCTGCCACCAATCTCAGGTTACCTTGCCCCTCACGAAAATTGGGCCCCAGATTCATAGGGCCATTCAAGATTAAAAGGTGAATCCTGTGGCCTTCGAGCTAGCGCTACCTAGCTCCTATAGGATACACCCAGTATTTCACGTATCTCTCCTGAAACCAGTGGTCCCCAGTCCATTTCCTGGAAGAGAGGAACCTCCTCCTCCCCCAGTTGAGGTTAATTGAGAGAACGAATTTGAAATAGAAGCCATACTAAACTGCAGAAAGACGGGTAGACAACTCCAGTATTTGATAAAATGGAAGGGGTCTCCCCCCAAATATAACTCTTGCTTGGGAACCCTCGGGGAACCTACATGCTCCACGGGTGATCAAAGCCTTCCACCAAGAACATCCAAAATTAATGGCAAGTTTGGGCATCCAGAGGCCGCCCCTTGGGGGGGGCACTGTCAGGGAAGAAATAAGAATCAATCCTGGCAGCAGTGCCGTTTCCCTACGCGCATGCGCGGTGGAAAGGCACTTCGGAGCACGCACGTTCGCGGTTCAGCTGAACGGCGCGCGCATGCGCACAAGCGCACGTATAACGTGAATCCTCTGCCAGCCTATAAAAGCTGCCTGGCTGTTTAGCAAATTGCTGGTTTGTCTCTCAGCTTCCCTGTGATCTTGTTCCTGTTTCCTGCTGATCGTTTACCTGTTGTGACCCGGATTGCCTTGACCTACTCTGACTCTCTCCTGGACCTGACCCCTGGCTTGTTTAACGGACTCTTTTTACCTCTGGTGTTTGACCCTCAGCCTGTAACCGGATTTGCCTTCTGTCTCCTGTGCCTTGACCCTCAGCCTGTGACCCGGATTTGTCTCCAGTCTCCAGTGCCTTGACCTTCTGCCTGCTTTTTGGATTATTCTGTCATCTCCCGTGTTTGACCCTCGGCCTGCTCTTGGATTTCTCTCAGCTTGGTACCCTGTCTTCCAGCCTGTCCTGGACTTTGTCTCCTACCGACCCACTGGGTCCAACATCTACCAACGCCTGCACAGCTATCCAGCTCCTCGCTGACCTGCACGCAAGATCTGCCCATCCTGCTAGTAGCTTGTGCCTCTTTGTGCAATTCACCCTCTGTACCATCTCCAGGGGGTGGAGTGCGCTTAGTTGAAAGAGTGAACCGATCTCTGCATCTTGGCCTCAGTGAGTACCCTAATCTGACATAACCAGACCACACCCATTTTGGAGTAAATTGGCCACACTTGGCCACTTTGTTAAACATTTTTTAACCATAACTTTTTATTATGTAAAAAAAACACGATATTCCATCAGAAACATTTTAAACCAGGGATCACTGGAGGCACCGACCACATTTCACCGTATCAGCATGTCCACATCCGGCCGTCAGTCGCGGCCGCTCCGACTCAAACGACACTACTCAAACCTACCCGCTGATACCCATCTCCCGATGGCAGTTAAACCTTAGTTAACTGGCATCAACCAAGGATACCATAACGATATGGTTCCCCACTTCCATCACTTTATTCTTAATTTCCAATGCTTCCAAAGATCCCCAACCGCCACAGACCACAGGTGTGAAACCTTACACTAGTGGGCGCCCCACACAACGCAGAGCGCGCTGTACCCCATCCTCCAGGCCCAGGCACCACAAATCAATGCCTACCGCATTGAGGTGTACCCCATCCCCCCTTAGGTACCAGTAAGTCTCCACCTCCAGATCCCGATGTCGAACCACTAAACCTCCATTGCGTATTATAAATTGACCCACCTCCTTATTAACTTTGATCCGTGTTTTGTTGAGCTTATCTATAGATCTGGCAAACCGCCAGGTCGTACGGCCCACAATATCTGACCATACCACCATAGTACGGGGAAAATCAGTACGGATCCTAAGAACATTAAATTTTATATCCCTGATAAGGTAGCGCATGGATCTAACCCCCAAATCATTACCCCCAACATGTAGGACAAACGGGCGTACTTGTGGATTTCCGGTAGCACACTGCTCCACAGCATGCCAGGAACTCCGATCCACCGCACCATAGCGACCTCTCTCGGCACTCCTAACTGGCGGCCATTCGAGCGTACATCCGCCCTTCGAGCCCCCCAAAAGACAAATGAATGTCCCCATAATCCATACGAGACCAGCACCGGCATCTGAAATAAAAATTTTTTGTAGCATGTAGAAACAAATAAACAACAAACCCCAACTTATACACAACAGCACATGACTAACATAGTTCATCTATACCAAGTGAGGGCGTATATAAAGTTTCAACCGATCCAATTCCCACCTCCCTATGTGCTTAATGACTGAACTGTCCAAACCCCACCTGGCTGCTTCTGTGGCAGCCCCAATGCAGAAGGAGTGAGAAGCATAAACGGAAGGATCATAACCTGCCGATACTAAACAACGCCAAAAAACGGAAATGAACTGATAACGAGATAAGGAAGAGCCACCCCGATGAACCAAAAAGGAACCCTCGCTAACCGGGCGACAACCCAAGAACTTCCATATAGCCGCAACTGGACAGGACGCCCCACCAGGGATAGCATACACATGCACATACTTACCCTTGCCCGCCCGATCTGTTTTGGACCTGAGAAGGAAAAGAGCTACAGATGCAGAACCACAGTGAACATCCCCAAACTGAAGTCCCCCATGCGCACGCCTAGAAGGACTAACCAGCTCACCTAACCGGAATGCCCCATAAAAAGCCAGAAATGCAACTTCAAACAACACAGCTTCATATTCTGAAGTACACACGTTATTCACCTCCACCAGCAGCTGCTCCAGTATGGACAAAGTGACCGGGCGCCTACTGTCCCTACTTTTTTCCCCTCTCCTATACCCCTTCAAGGCTTGCCTGACCATAAACTCTCTTGTGGCATCACCTTCCCCCATCATTTTAAACCAGAATGCCAACCCCGCCATCTTGCGATCCATAGCAGAGGCTGACACCCCTCTTTCATAATTCAACCCAATGAAGTACAATAAGGCTGTCACTCTTCCCACTCCAACTCCACTATCCTCCCGTCCTAGAAACCCACACCATTCCCGCCAAACCTTAGCATACACTGCCCATGTACTAGAGCAAACCGAATTCCTGATCAAATCCACGATGATTCCAATGGTATTTGCCACAACTCCTGAGGACAGGGACGCCCGTGCTGCTCCGCTGCAGGTGACACCGCCCGGAATCTGTCCCACTGAAACCGAGACAAAGCATCAGCAACAGTGTTAGATGTGCCAGGAATATGCACAGCGTACAGAAAAACATTAAACTGCAAACAACGCAACACCAGGTGCTGTAACAAACACACCACTGGCATTGAAGAGGCCGTCACTTGATTAATAACCTGAACTACCCCCATGTTATCGCAGTGCAATCTGGTCCCAGCATATTGAGGGGTGAACTGCCTTCCTCTGACGAAATTGTTCGTCATATCGGAGCCAAGCCTGTCCCCCATACTCCCGTTGAGCTTCGCCAATTGCGTCCAAATAACAAAAAAGTGCAGAGCAGCACTCTGGCTGTTTCTCTCCAATCACACTTGCTAAAATAGCAAACGCTTGGAGCCAATTGGCAAAGGATCGGGGAATAAGGCGATACCTACATTTTTCTTCTTCTTCCTTCTTGGACTCGTCCGGCTTAAACCTGTCTAAATTACATTTCTCAAGGGGCAGTAAGGAAAAAATCTCCACGTATTCACCTTTCCAGATTTTCTCCCGCACCTCCGGCTTGATATGGGCCCCCAAAGGACCTTCAAAGCAAACATACACTTCACACTTGGCTACGTCCACCAAGCGTACCGTGTCAACTGCTTTACCTGATTCCTTACTTGTCGTGGGCTTGTCAATGACCCCTGACCCTTCCTGCACCCCCCTTTCTCCCTCTGTAGTAGATGAACCCTCGCCTGTCCCCGGCACTGAAACCCCCGCAACCGGCGGAGCTGTCCCTGCCAGGCTGGGCACCCAACCCTGCACAGGAGAAGAGGCAACTGAAACCTCATCAAAACGTTGAACCAGCGAGCGCAAACCCAACAGGAGAGTTTGTAAATCGGACCCCGCTCCTGATGCTGCAGCCACTTGGGTTGCTGCCTGAGGAGGGGATGCACCCTGCCCCCCGCCGCCCCCCACCTCCAAACCTAACAAACCACCCAAAACAACCTGCAAGGGAGATAAAGTGTTAATATTGGACTCACCAGGCTGCACAGGAAGGGGTCCCACAGCCGCGCGTCCGGTCTCCACAGCTGCTGCCCGAACCGCCCTTTCGTCCTCGGAGCTAGACAACTCCCCCTCTGACCAGGGAAAAGTTGCATCCTGCTGGTCCGCTGCATCCGGGATCACCACCGATGAGGCCACAGTCACGGGTCTGGAAGTTCTGGTCCCGGCCCCCGCGCTGCGCCTCGCTCCCGTGCTTCCAGCGCTTCTCCTGCTGGGGCCTGCCGCCAAGGCAGATGATGGGGGTACATGACTAGCTCTGCCCCCAGACCTAAGGGACCGACAATCTTGGAAATTGGACATGGCGACACCTGTCACTCGCACCGACTGACCGGTCCCCGCATGGCGACCTCTCCCACGCTGGGCCGACTCCCTAGAAGGGGCCACATTAGGCAATCTGGCCGTGTGCTCCCATCTCCCGCGGCGAGCTGGCGGGACCAGCAGAGATACCGCACCTTGGCCACTGCCAGATAAGCTCCGCCGACGTCGGGGATTCCTCCCGGTGCTTGCACCGGCCGCCGGTGTGGACGGCGGAGCCGGTGCGCCCGGAGGGTCCACAGTGCGTGGACTCCCTAAATGGCACTGAGCTCGGGGGGAGGAGGGGGATGAAAAGCGTTCCGGAGGTCGGGACCTCCGAGCGCGCCGTGCCCCAGATGTACCTACCAACGGTGAGTCCTCCTCTGCAATCACCGTGATCTGCCTGTGGAGCCATTCAGGGCCGTGAGAAGCAGCCGTGGCCCGCAGTTGAAGAAGAAAATCCTCCATGCTTGCCATGCTGAAGGGAGAGAGACACACGCTGCAGCTGCTTCCTTATCCGGTGGCAAGAGACTGAGCAAAGGCCCTTAGCTCCTCCCACCTACCACTAAACCTACCATCCCCCTTTCCTCTAGTCTATCCAATTCTTTTAACCCATATCCTTGCCGGTTTTCTCGGCTCCCATGTCATGCAAGCCCTCCCTTAAGCCTGCGTCCCACTCCGGGCTATGTTGCCTGAAGGCACAGGATTTGCAAGCAGGGCTGGCTAGGGACAGTAGTCCACTGCTCAGTATGTGCTTTTAAACTACTAGGCCTCCGGGAAGAAGTACGCAGGCCTTTGGCCTAGTAGCAGCGAGCAACCAAAGCCTGCAGTAAGAACTATTCAGAGTGGGTCCTTTTTGATTAAAGAAGAAGATGTGACATTACACCAGTAACTACAGTATAAGTTTGTGCAGGAGGAGAAGAGGATTTCTGGGAACATCACCCTTACACAGTCAAGAGTGATGTCCTCATCCTTACACAGTCATGGGGGAGGAAGTTCTGGAAGCAATAGTCTGCGGGAGTTAAGCAGAGGAGGAGCAACAGTCTGCATGGTGATGCAGAAAAAGGCCATAGCTTTACAACATGTACATCCTTCCTTCAGGCTCAAACTATGTGCTAATCTGAAAGAATGCACAAATATGATGGCAAAGTGAATTATTCTATGGGCATCCCATATACCCCTTTCCCCAACCAAGTTGTACCCCTTAATAAACAAACAAAAAAAAAAAAACACAGCAAACAACTTTTCATTGTCTCTGCAAATTATATATATAGTCTGACAGCAAGATGATTTGGTGGATGTTTGTTACTAGTGACAACTACACCGCTACAGGTAGTATTGGTTATATGTAGCTATTTTTAGATAAACATTTAAGTAAAAAGTCGTGCAGACACATGCAGAGATACAGTGTTTAAAATCCCAGCATACATTATTCAATCTCAGCAGCAGGCTACTATATACAGGTTCTATTATGAGGATGTTACTTGTAGTGAAGCCAAAAACATTCAACATCACTATCCTGAATTCGGAATGCAGAATGATTCTGGCTGATGTCTGGGGCATTTAACCTGTTTTAGTTAAAGCTGAGCTCCAAGCAGATAGAGAAAAAAAGTGCTTTCATAATCAAATGTATTTTTAATGCAAATAGTGTAAGTATCTGAATTTTGCAGAGTATCAGCCGCTTGTAACCCCTCTTGATCAGCAGCTTTGGGAGATGGAAAGGCATAACTAGGGGCAAATTAGGTGTGCTGCATACACATTTGCTGACTAGGAGCATTCTGACAGGGGGTGGGGCCAGAGGGATGGCGTATTGGTGTGCTGCTGCTCCTTTACTGTCCAATCACTGGCTGGGGGTGGGGGATGTCTAAGCTATTTTGCTTAACTTCAGCAGACAAAAGTCAGGTCACCAAGTTAGTTGTACTGTCTGGCAGGACTGTGTAAATCTTAGGACTGGATGAACATAATTATAAAATCCTTTGAAAGAATAAAGAGCTCTCACAGGTGTATTTCATTTTTTATGACGCTATTTGCCAGAGGTATGTTTTAATAAATAAATAATCATGTTATAAATGTGTGCATTAATAAAGAGTTTGTGCAAGTCCCATTAAGATATGTGACAGCTTATTACAGATTTCCCAAAATTTTTACTACTGAAATAGCCCCTATGGCTGCAAAAAGAAAAGAATGGTGCATAGCCAACAAAATGGAAAAGCACAAAAAAATATTTGTATTATTTCTGTCTAATTAATGTGTGACAAAATTGCTATTAAAACTGCAATAAATACATGATTCACATAAATTAAGATGTAAAGTGAGTACATGATTATATGAAAAAATAACTTTTTTGATATTCTTGTTCTTACATCTGACTTCTTTCATGGAATCATGAATATATTGTACTTCTAATACCAATCATGTTTTTCTTTGAGTGGAGATGAGTAGAAGTTCTGAAGCTACGTTTTCTTGGTAATTGTTTGTATTTTGCTTGTGATAGTTTTTCTAAAGCACTTTCTTCATTAATTACATGGCAATGATAAAATGAATGATTGCATTTTACCTGCTTAGTGTCTTTATACCATTTTTTTCTTTTTTTTTTTGTATGTGCCATGTTGCTAGATTCTAAACCTACTTTTATTGTGGTAGGTGCAGGGCCGGTGCTAGACTATTTTGTGCCCTAGGCAAGACAGGCTACTTGCCCACCCCTCAAAAAAAAAAAATATATAAGCTGAAAAAGTAGTCCGTGTAGGAATGCTTTCTCACCTCCTTGCAAATGTTAGCTCTGTGTGGAGACTGACTGGGGAGCTGGGAGCAAGTGATGTTGTATTTGGCATGGTTTGCATGGCACCTCAATGGCTGGATACTTCTTCTTCATGGATTGGCTGAAGTTTTCAGGAGACTTAGTCTCCAGCTAACATCATCCAATCCTGTTGCGGTATGTGGAACATTGGCGCAGTGTGTGGGGAGCAGGGCAGCCATTGGAAATTGTGGGCCCGTTAAACAGCTTTGGGCCTGAGCTCTCCCGGGCCTGACCCCCTTACATCAGAATTTACCCCTTTCATTAGGGTCCCAAAGTTCCCCACTTTACATCACGGTCCCCAGAGTCCCCCCTCCTTTCATCAGTGTCCCCAGAGTCATCTCCCCCTTATATCAGGGTCCCAAGAGTCCCCTCTCCTTAAATCATGGTCCCTAGAATTCACCCCTTACATCAGAATCCCCAGAGTTTGCCCCTACATCAGAGATCCCACTTTTATTAGGCTCCCCAAAGTCTCCCCTTACATTAGGATACCAAAGTCCCCCAGGGGGGATTCTGGGGACCCTGATTTAAGGAGGGGACTCTGGGGGACCCTGATGTAGGAGGGGGCTATGTGAACCCTGATGTAAGGAGGGACTTTGGTATCCTTAAATCAGGGACCCCAGAGTTCCCCCTTACATCAGAGTCCCCCCTTACATCAGAGTCCCACTTTTATTAGGATGCTCAAAGTCACCCCTCTTACTTCAGGGTCCCCAGAGCCCCCTTACATCAGGGTCCCCAGAGCCCCCCTTACATCAGGGTCCCTAAAGCGACCTTACATCAAGGTCCCTAAAGCGACCTTACATCAGGGTTCCTAAAGCCCCTTTACATCAGGGTCCCTAAAGCCCCCAGCTTACATCTGAATCAGTTCTGTCTCATTACAGCAGTCAGCTACAAGACCCGTGGAAGCTGGAAGGCTTGTCACTGGGAAAGTATAGGAAATTCCTCCTCTGAATGCCGAGGCATGTGATTGGTTGCTAGGACATGGGCGATCCTAGCAACCAAACCCTAGTGCTGAGAACAGTGGGTGATGGTGGAAGTGGATGCTGTCAGCCGCCATACATTCAAGGACAGCTCTGATTGCTGCACAGCCTGCACTGTTGTTGAGCGCCTTCACTGTGCCAGCAGATACACTGACTAGATGTTTCGGCAGGGCACTCTGGGGAGAGTCTGAACCCAGCAACAACTGCCCGTGGCTGCACCCTATGCAGCAGTGCACCCTAGGTGGCTGCCTAGTTTGCCTAGTGGTAGCAGCAGCCCTGGGTAGACGGCAAAGAATATGATAAAATTTACATAGTATATTAGCTGACTTCCTTGCCTTCTTTGGTTGTGTGCTATTGCAGCCATCACCTGATTTTAACCCTTTGACTGCCCTGACATATAACCTACATCACTGGTTATCTAGGACATGGTACAGCCATGGCATATGCAATGCATCTTTTGACATTGAAGGGTTAAGTCAACCCCTCGATTGCAATCTACCCATTGATCATGGACAGGTGACAGGTGGATCATGACCCTTGGTTTCTGACCCCAGAACCTGGGGAGGAGGGGTGGTGGGGCGGCATTTAGTGGAACCGATAGCTGTATTTTCCGCCCTGCAGCAGCTGAATGCTGGCAAATATTGCTTCTTATCTCCCTCCTGCCGACATTCAGCTGCTACAGGGAGGAAAATACAGCCATTGGTTCCACCAAATTCAGTCCCTGCCACCCCTCCTCTCCAAGTCCCTCCCCCCCATGTGCTTTCTTGTCCCCCACAGTTCTGCTAGGCTCCCCTCTTCACCTCTGTTGCCAACTGCTGTGGGAGATGGGTAAGGATGGAGAGTGGGATAGGGGTTTGTAAATCCACCATTTACTGGCCCCTTTCTTCACCGAATGAACACTGTCAGTGATCAGTACCGATTACTGACCGTGTTCATTCACAGCTGAAGCATAGAAAACTGTGTTTACTATGATTCCATTTTGGAATTAACAAGAAGCCGCTAAGCACAGAGCACTTCCCATTCATTCACTGTGCAGTGCAGCTGAGGCTGCAGAGAAAGGGACTGTGGAATCTTTGTAGTCGGTCCCTTTCTCTGTCTCAAAAGTGAAACACCAGGGGTCTGTTTTAACCACCAAAGCCCCCCAACAGGGCTCCTAAAAAATTGTAAAATAAAAAATAAAATTGTAAAAAACATTTTAAAATAATAAAAAAAAAATAAAAAATACAAATATAAAGCTACTGACACCAACCTCTGCCCTACTGACACCTTCCACTGCCCTACTTACACTACCCACACACCGTCCACTGCTCTACTGACTGTCACGTACCTGATGGCTGAGGCTGACGTGCAGAGGAAGGCCTCTCATACAACTCCGGCTCAGGGACCACCCATGTTGTAACAGTGGCCTTGAGAGCACGGTGGTGTAAGGGTGCCTGAACCTTCTTCTGTCTGGAGGGTGCATCCCCAGGGTGAACCAGGAAGCCAGACAGCCGAGGATGGTAGACCAGCAGACTCTGGGCTGGTTGCAGGAGGTAGCTGGAGACTGGCAGGAGTGTGCCCGGTATAGGAGGCACCAGATGCATGGTCAGACAAGCTGGGTTGGCAACAGAAGGTCAGGTGCAGGGCATAGATGGCAGGCAAAGTATGGTCAAGCAGGCAGAGATCAACAAAAAGGTAAAAACTTGCGCTCTGTGAGTCCCGTGTGAAAAAAATAAAATAAAAATGAGTGAAAAAATAATGTGAAAAAATATATGTGAACAATAGCAGCACTCAACATTGTACACAGCAATAAACCAAAAATAAAATAAAAATGTGTTGCGGTGTTATATCCTTATGCATAAATCACTATGAATGACTTATTAAGCGACAACATCAGTGATAAAATTCAAATTAATAAAACTAATTATTAGTAAGTGTCCATAAAGTCCATAAAAGGTGATTCAAAATCAAGTGCAGATGTCCTCCAGTTCTAAGATGTCCTCCAGTTCTTAACCAGTTAAGCCCCGGGCCATTTGGCTGGCCAAAGACCAGAGCACTTTTTGCAATTCGGCACTGCGTTGCTTTAACTGACAATTGCATGGTCGTGGGACGAGGCTCCCAAACTAAATTGACATCCTTTTTTCCCCACAAATAGAGCTTTCTTTTGGTGGTATTTTATTTTTTGCGCTATAAAAAAAGGGCCAATTTTGAAAAAAACGCATTATTTTTTACTTTTTGCTATAATAAATATCCCGAAAAAATATATAAAAAAAAACATTTTTTTTTCATTTTATGCCGATACCTATTCTTCTACATATTTTTGGTAAAAAAAAAATGCAATAAGCGTTTATTGATTGGTTTGCGCAAAAGTTATAGCGTCTACAACATAGGGGATAGTTTTATGGCATTTTTATTAATATTTTTTTTCTTACTAGCAATGGCGGTGATCAGAGATTTTTATCATGACTGAGACATTATGGCGGACACATTGGACACTTTTGGCGCGATTTTGGGACCATTCACATTTATACAGCGATCAGTGCGATTAAAAATGCATTGATTACTGTGTAAATGTGACTGGCAGTGAAGGGGTTAACCACTAGGTGGCACTGTAGGGGTTAAGTGTGTCCTAGGGGTGATTCTAACTGTGGGGGGAGGGGACTGACTGGGGGAGGTGACTGATCAGTGTCCCTATGTACAAGGGACACACCATCGGTCTCCTCTCCTCCTAGGGGGAAGGGCTATGTGTGACACGACACTGATCACTGCTCCCGATTGCAGGGATCTGTGATCAGTGTCAGTGTCATTAGGCAGAATGGGGAAATGCTGATGTAAACAAGTTCTTCCTCTCCGTGAGACGATCGCAGGTATCCCCGCGGACCCGCGATCACACTCACGGAGGTCGTGGTGGGCTGGCACGCCCGCAAACCGCTTCTTAAAGGGCAACGTACAGGTACGTTAATCTGCCTGTACGTGTCCTTCTGCCGACGTATATCGGCGTGAGCCGGTCGGCAAGCGGTTAATTGGTGTGACACCCAGTGTTTCCCATAGAAATTAAGGGCAAATATATCCTCTAACCAGATTCTAAGACCTCTCAAGGTCTGTACTCGCATCAGTGAGCTTAACCTCTCTCTTCAGGTTATGGATATCACTGATGGAAATCACCATATCTACAATTCCTTAGGGAACCTCAGACAGCCATGCAATTTATCAATGAGAAGAGAAAAAAACGAATTGCTCAGCGTCCAAAGTATTAAAAATAGGTTTAATAAAAAACTACTTACAAGAGCTATGTTAAAACAAGCATTTGGAAAACAAAACACCCGTCTTACACCCTCCACGGGCGCCATGACATCACCGCTGCTTCCTTGCCTAGCCTGATGTACATTTCATCCGAATGGACTTCTTCTGTGAGGCAGCAAGGGACAGCAGGGCTAACATCACTTCCCTATATAATGTCAATAGCAACTGGAAGGCAGCAGTGGATTATCATAACGATATTCATAACCACCTTGAACCACATCTCCATTTTGTTATCGTTCCCATAGCCACATGCGGTGGCCATTTTCTTGAAGACCTGCTAATCTTCAGTGGATGGGAAAACGTCCCAGCATATTACCAAACATGCTGACTAAACCTTAATAATAATCCATATCTAAGTCTTAATATTTTATTAACAATAATCCTGTTATGGATCTAAGAATAAAAGGAAAACTTTGAAATATGGTGGACATTGAGTATCCCACACATAGTACAGTGCCTTAAAAAGGTATTCACACCCCTTGAAATTTTCCACATTTTGTCATGCTACAACCAAAAAACGTAAATGTATTTTACTGGGATTTTATGTGATAGACCAACACAAAGTGACACATAATGCAAAAGAGTGTGCTATATTGTGCTAATCAGTGTATCAAAATATGTGTGTATCTGCAAACGCATGAAAAAACTTAAATACATACATGTAATTAATACCCCTACTGGGTAAAACACAAAGTGGTAAAAAATATAAATAATAAAGTGCTCCTTAGTATTAAACCATACACAAAATAGTATATACAAACACATTAAAGTGCAATATGCATGATCTAATCAAACAAACATGCTGGAGTGCATATATGAAAAAGTTAAATAAATAATTTCAAAAAGTGCTTGGTGCCACATAGTTCATGTGAAAAAAACAATCCTTATTAAAATGTATTTTATAAGTGATTTATGAAATATTGCAGATTGATATTCAGAAAGTGCTTATGCTTAGTGTCCAATGGTGTTCTTTTCCAGCATGCTCATAACTTTCTTTGTGCCGCAAACCATGCTTTGGTGCAATCCGGTGGCCCCCTAGGTAATGTGCTCACCTCAGAGCGTGTGACTCAGCTGCTACACTAAGTGAAATCACGCTTTTGAACCACCCCAGGGCTCTGCACAGATCACCGGATCCAAGACTCCAATACGGTATCCAAAGATATATGAGAGAAAAAGCTTGATGGTGTGATATCGTTTTAAAATGTATTAAATAAATGAATAAATACACTCCCCAAATGGGATACTCACAATGGTAAGGTGCATCAGTGCACCGCTCTATGTAAAGCATACGATCAATGAACCTGTAAAGGGGTATGGTATGTGTCTCATCACTGGCAGATTCACTACCTCTCGCTCCGTCCTAGCCCCTGCCCTACGCGTGTTTGACACAGGGATCACATGTCTTCCTTAGGGGGAAGCATTTACTGAATATCAATCTACAATATTTCATAAATCACTTATAAGATTCGTTTTAATAAGGATTGTTTTTTTCACATGGACTGTGTGGCACCAAGCACTTTTTGAAATTATTTATTTAACATTTTCATATATACACTCCAGCATGTTTGTTTGATTAGATCATGCATATTGCACTTTAGTGTGTTTGTATATACTATTTTGTGTATGGTTTAATACTAAGGAGCACTTTATTATTTATATTTTTTTACCACTTTGTGTTTTACCCAGTAAGGGTATTAATTACATGTATGTATTTAAGTTTTTTCATGTGCTTGCAGATACACACATATTTTGATACACTGATTAGCACAATATAGCACACCCTAGCGCAGCATATTTTTCTTTTGCATTAACTGTTTGCACAATATATGAGACGTGTTTAACGTATGCAGCTGAGTAGTGATATTCACTAGGCATAAGGTTCAGTGTGGCTCACAGGACTTTTTTTCCTGCAAAGCGACACATAATTGTGAAGTGGAAGGAAAATGATAAATGGTTTTCAACATTTTTTACAAATAAATATATGAAAAGTGTGGGGTGCATTTGTATTCAGCTCCCCTTTACTCTGATACCCCTAACTAAAATCTAGTGAAACCAATTGCCTTCAAAAGTCATCTAATTAGTAAACAGAGTCCACCTGTGTGTAATTTAATCTCAGTATAAATACAGCAGTTCTGTGAAGCCCTCATAGGTTTGTTAGAGAATCTTAGTGAACAAACAGCATCATGAAGGCCAAGGAACACACCGGACAGGTCAGGGATAAAGTTGTGGAGAAATTTAAAGCAGGGTTAGGTTGTAAAAAAATATTCCAAACTTTGAACATCTCAAGGAGCACTGTTCAATCCATCATCCGAAAATGGAAAGAGTATGGCACAACTGCAAACCTATCAAGACATGGCTGCCCACCTAAACTGACAGGCAGGGCAGCAAGGAGAGCATTTATCAGAGAAACAGCCAAGAGGCCCATGGTAACTCTGGAGGAGCTGCAGAGAGCCACAGCTCAGGTGGGAGAATCTGTCCACAGGACAACTATTAGTCGTGCACTCCACAAATCTGGCCTTTATGGAAGAGTGGCAAGAAGAAATCCATTGTTGAAAGAAAGCCATAAGAAGTCCCATTTGCAGTTTGTGAGAAACCATGTGCAGGACACAGCAAATATGTGAAAGTAGGTGCTCTAGGCAGATGAGACCAAAATGGAACTCTTTGGCCTAAAAGTAAAACCCTATGTGTGGCGGAAAACTAACACTGCACATCACCCTGAACACACCATCCCCACCGTGAAACATGGTGGTGGCAGCATCATGTTGTAGGGATGCTTTTCTTCAGCGGGGATAGGGAAGCTGGTCAGATTTTATGGGAAGATGGATGGAGCCAAATACAGGGCAATCTTAGAAGAAAACCTGTAATGCCCCGTACACACGGTCGGATTTTCCAACGGAAAATGTGCGATCGGAGCTTGTTATCAGAAATTCCGACCATGTGTGGGCTCCATCGGACATTTTCCATCGGATTTTCTGACACACAAAGTTTGAGAGCAGGCTATAAAATTTTCCGACAACAAAATCCGATCGTGTCAATTCCGACCGTGTGTGGCCAATTCCGACGCACAAAGTGCCACGCATGCTCAGAAGAAATTCCGAGACGGAACAGTTCGGTCTGGTAAAATTAGCGTTCGGAATGGATAGAGCACTTTCGTTACGCTGCAATGTAAAAAATGGTTTAATACAGCGCACTCTCTTCTTCTTTATAATGTGAGAAGAATGAAGTAGTTCTGCTCATATTCACACATACTTCTCACAAACTTCTTTCTTTATTATTTATTGTGATTGCCTCAATATATTTTGATTTGTCACATCTGACAAAATTTGTTTTTTTTATTTTTTGGGGGGTTTTGTATTTTTTTCAAGGCTGATGTTTTTTTTGTTTTTTTTTATTGGTTTTACTCCATAATATTTTTGGGTGTGTTTTGTGTGTCAAGTTACCACAACACCATTGTGTATTATTTAATCTCAAGGAGATTGCTTGGTGTTGATATGCCTTGTTAATTTCACATTATATTTTTGAAATGTACCTGAATCCTCACAAACAAACTGTCCTTTTTGAAGGAAAACACACATAGGCGAGTATAATTGAACCAAAAATTCCTTTATTAAGGGCTCAGAACCAAACAAAAAGGGAGGCAACGCTGGAGAAACATCATAAATTGGCGAAGCCTTGGACCCCTAGGGCAGACATCAATTATTTTACAGCAAAATTGGTGGCCTGAGGAGTCCATATCTAAGGGAGTGCAGTCTGGTCCACAAGTCCAAGAGATCCTGAAAGCAGCAGATGACATCTGTGTCCCCAGGCTGTGGTACTACAAGAGGCTGCATCTTTAGCCAGACCAGACTGAACCCAGGTCATCACTCTCTGGTCTTCCTTCCACGCTTCCTTCCCGGCTGTGGCTCTGGTGTTGGAGATGTGGCAGGAGGAGGAGTAGGACCTGGAGGAGGAGGAGGGTGAGTAGGAACTGGAGGAGGAGGAGGAGGACCTGGAGGAGGAGGAGGACTATGTGTGAGGTCACAAATGTGGGTAGCACATGTTACTTGGCCCCTCAACCCCTTATTGAGAGCTTCCAAAATTAAGAACTCACACAGGAGTCATTGGCCCTCCTCCATCTGCATCATTTTGCAGGCAGTTAAGCCACCAAAGTCCTCCTCCACAGTGTGGGGGATTCTCAGGGCCTCTGCAGCCTTCCAAAAGAGGCCTATGGCAGCCTCCTCCAGGTTACTCCTCTTCCTGCCACTTTGTCTTTGAGGGTGTAGGGGAGGGACCTGGGTATCGGGCAGCCTGCTTGGCCCGGCCACCTCCTGCCTGAGGCTTCCCTGTGTACGAAAAAGGGACATGGTTTTAGTTTTTGCTTCATCAATCACAATCATAAATTAGCAATCCTAACTAACATATATTTAACATCATTGATTGGACAACCAGCAATATTTAGAAGAATGCTATACCTGGCTCAAGCTGGGCTCCTCCACATGTTGCTGCCTGGAAGGCCCAGGTTGGGCGTCAGAAGCCTCAGCTGGGGGGGAAGGAAGTGTGGAAGGAAGAGTGGAGAGTGCTGGCCTGGGTTCAGTCTGACCTGCCAGAAAATGCAGCCTGTCATAGTACCACAGCCTGGGGACATAAATGTCATCTACAGCTCCTGATCTCTGGGAATCCTGGACCTTCTTGTGCTCCCTTAGATAAGTGCTCCTCAGGCCACCAATTAGGATCTTCAAATAGGTGATGTCTGCCGTGGGGATCACCGTCTTCACAAATTCCAACAAATTATCCAGCGCTGCCTTCCTCTTTGTTTGGTTTTTATAATCAGGGTGGTTTATCTGCCATAGACAGGGCAGCTCCCTGAACATATCAATGAAGATTGGCATAAAGTCCTTATCTTTCAAGATATCCATTCTCACTGCAAGACACAACACAAGACAAACCCTAATGTCAGCCTAAAGTCTTCTAAACTTGTGCAAATACAGGCCTCAATCTAGAAACAGTATAGGCCCAATGTTAAATCTTACCTTCGCAATCACGATCGGTGCCTCCGTTACTCCTTCCTCCGCTCACAGATCGTACGTACTACGCACGCGTGTTACGCTTTATGGACACTGCGCATGCAAGAAACTCCGCCCGCCCCTGACGTTCTTTCTAGTCTATTCCCCGCCCCTTTTCGTTCAGCGCAGTGGGGGAAGAGCACATGGCAGAGTCAGAGCAGGTGTCTGATAATTACACCAACGAGGAGGAGGAAAGCCCGGAGGCAGAAACATCCCGATCCAGAAGGAGACGATTTAAGGCCTCAAATATGTCCTTTGGGGAGATGTTGGAGATGGTCAACATCCTGAAGAGGGCCAACTATGACGGGAAGTATGGACCTTACCCCAACCCCAATGTTAGAAAAGCCAAGATCATGGCGAAAGTGGTCAAGAGTCTGCACCGGAATTTCGGGGTACGACGATCGAAAGATCAGCTCAGGAAGCGGTGGTCGGACCTCAAATTAAGAGAGCACGAGCAGTACAGAAAGATCCAGAGAGTTCTGCAAAAAAGTAAGTAGTTGTGCTGTGTTCCTATTCTTTATGATTATTACGTTCGTGCTGCTCCATGTGCTTTTCTTAACTGTTATCCAGTTTAAAATGGCAACTTTCATGTTCATGGGCACATTATTCATTCGTATCAAACATTGTTCATTTGGCCTAGAAAACACCATTGTCTTGGCCATATGCATTTGCCCATGGCCTACTTGTCTGCAAATAATTTGGTTGTGTAGACATCACATCTGGATGTTGGAGCACTAGTGTTGGACACAAGAACACCCTTTTTACTAGGGGGTCCCACACAGGTGCTCCAGTGTATACTATAGGGGTGTCTCCATCTGTGAAGCTTGTACAAAACAGGTAAAGTATTGAAGCTTGACAAAGGACACTAAAAATTCTACATCTTGGAACTCTGCCAAAATAACCAATTGTACCCCACTTCCAAGCAATGTTTCATATTCCTATTTCTGCCATGAAATATCTGTGTGCTAAGTATACCTATTTTTTTTTACATAGGGGATAAAAGACTTGGAGGACACCCCTCATCCGAGGAGACCACAGACCCCCAACCTCAGGAAGAAGGGGAAATCCACCCAAGCCAAGCACAGCAGGAGGAGGAAGACGTGGTGGAAATTGTCACCACAATTGCGACCAAATGCGACCACAGGCTCAGGTAACAGATGGATGCCGGCATATTTATAATACATGGTGTGTTTTTGTTTCTATCTTTTTTGGTGATCGTGATGTTGTGTATCACCTTGGAAAGTGCACAGATCCTGGGGTGTGATAGGGACTTGGCAAACATCCTGAAAAACATCAATGATGTTTAACAAAAATTGAAGAACATCATTGATGTTTTAGGGAGAGTTTAAAACCCCTCTCGAAATCCCTTTTTTTGGGGGCTTTTTGTGACCTTAAAATTTTTACAATTTTTTGACATATTTGAGAAAAGCCAAATTTTGAAGAGGCACAGTGTGTCAACATGTGCTATCTGCCATCACGGGAGATCAATGGACGCGTTTTGGGGGTGCAACCCCTTCCTCAATAATAAAGTAGCTGTGAGGAAGGGGTTGCACCCACAAAACACGTCCCTTGATCCCCCGTGATGGCAGCTAGCACATGTTGACATTCGGCAATTGGTGTGCATCTTCAAAATTTGGCTTTTCTAGGGGTGACTTCACCCCATCTGAACGCAATATCAAACACAGTTTGTAAATACTCATGTCTGATATTGCCTTCAAGTTCTACCAAATGTGAACTTTGTAAGTTCAAGATTTGTGTCTTTCTTGTTGGATTTAAACATGCCTGTTTTATCTTAAATGGACATTTCTACTTTTTCTAATGTGACCCCAAAAATTGTTATACAACAGACATGTTGGTTTGTTTTAAAAACCTTTTCTAAATGCACATGTGATTGTGCTGGTATTAAAAAGATTGTTAATCAAGAATGTGTGGATTATTGTTTCAATGCTCCAACACTTTTGTTGTACTCTAATTGGTGTTTTCACTGACAATGGGGGTTATTTCCTAAGGGAAAATCCACTTTGCACTACAAGTGCAGTTTAAAGTGCACTTGTAGTGCTAAGTGTCTTTGCCTTTAGTAAATAACACCCAACAATGCTTTGTAATGTTACACAATCGCGCCATTTTCAGGACTCACCACATTTCTGTCAGGGTCAGCTAAAAGAAACACAAGCAGTAAATGTCACCAAAGATTTTAGTAGGTAATTTTTTTTTTATTTGAAAAAGGTTTCAGACATTGTCTGGCATATTGATAGCCCCCCTACCCGCAAAGTATTCAAGGTATCTTAGACGGACATCATGGGCACTCAGGGGGGGCAAGCCAGGACGGCCACTTTCACGCGCCGTCAAGGTTGGTTCATTTTGAATTCCAGCCTCAGGCCCAACTGAGCCAGCGTAGTTGGCAGAATGTTGCCGTAAAAAGTTGTGTAGAACACAGCACGCCAGGATGATATGATTCAGTTTGTACTCTGCCATGTGTATGGGTGTAAGAAATAGGCGGAACCGACTGGCCATGATTCCAAACATGTTCTCCACCACTCTTCTGGCTCTGGCCAGCCAGTAATTAAAAACCCTCCGGGTCCGGGGTGAGGGTCCTCATCCGGAATGGCCGCATAAGATGGTCCCCCAGTGCAAACGCTTCATCTGCAACGAAGACAAATGGGAGTCCTTCCACATTGTCTTCTGGAGGTGGCAAGTCCAAGCTGCCATTCTGGAGACGCCTGTAGAACTCCGTCTGGGCGATGACTTCACCATCGGACATCCGGCCATTCTTCCCCACGTCCACATACATGAACTCATAAGTAGCCTACACCACCGCCAACATCACAATACTATTGAACCCCTTATAATTATAATAGTACGACCCCGAGTTGGGTGGTGGGATGATGTGGACGTGTTTCCCATCAATTGCCCCTCCACAGTTAGGAAAGTCCCACCGCTGGGCAAAGTGGGAGGCCACAGTCTGCCATTCCTGTGGCGTGGAAGGAAACTGTGGAGTCAAACAAAAAAAAATTTAGTCATTTTGCACATAAACAGGGAAAGCAGATTAGACACAAACATTCTTGGCCAACATCAAGATAACATTTATTTGAGGGAGTTTTTAAAGACCAAAGTATAAGCTACACCTATCAAATTCCCCCCCCCCCTCATGGGCCATTTCTAACATTATGGGGGGAGGACTCTTGACAGGTAACCACTTCATTGAGAGATGAATGCCTAAATAATGGGTATTACTTTGAACAGCCCCTCCTTAGTTACACTATTGGCAGCCCACTGGACAGGTAAGAAGTGTCATAATACAAAGATATAAATACACATTGTACACATTTGAGCACATTTGGACATTCTGCTATTACCTATCAAGATAATGATAGTATACAAAAACTTTTAACAGTACCATTTGAAAGTATTCAGGCAGGCAGGCCCTTGCACTACATGCTTTGGGGAATTCATACATAAATCAGACCACAAAAGAGGTGGGTATAGTGTGCATGGGTTTGGCAAAGTCAGCAGATAGATGATTGAGGATAGATAGAGAATTGTTATCAGCTGACTTAGCAGTTGGGGGGAGGGAGGGTTAAAATGATTTGGGGACCCCCCCCCAAAAAAAGCCTCTGGCACTCTGCCTGAATTTAAAGCACAAATCACATTTAAATACATTTTAGGGGGTGTTTAGGGTAAAGCACTACTATGGAGCTGATAAAATACATTGTTAAGTGACTACACGAGGTGAATATAGGGCCAGGAGACCACGCTGGGGAGGTAAGTGAAGGCAAATATGTATGAAGGACAAAAAAATAATTACATAAAATTCCAGCATGCGTGAGGACAAAGGGGACATTCACAGCATATTACAATCATGGTAATTAGGGAATGAGTAAAGAAATACAATACATTAACAAACATTCCATACAATAACATGTGATATTAAAGGATAAAAATCTTACCTTAATATAATCCTTCTGCAGGATCTGGATGATGGCAGAACAGGTCTCTGGAATAATGATCCCCAGAGCCTGGGGGGAGATGCCTGTCGAGAACTTGAGGTCCTGTAGGCTTCTCCCTGTCGCCAAGTACCGCAGGGTGGCGACTAGCCTCTGCTCCGGAGTGATGGCTTGCCTCATGCAGGTATCCTGCCTGCTGATATAGGGGGTCAGCAAAGCCAACAAACTGTGAAATACGGGGTCCATCATCTGGAGAAAGTTCCTGAAATCATCAGGATTATTCACACGGATCTCACGGAGCAAAGGCATATGACAGAACTGGTCACGCTGAAGCAACCAATTCTTGGTCCATGAACTCCTCCCCACCCTGTTCATGGACTGGACTTGTGTCAAGGTCAGGACCCCAACACCAAGCCCCCGCACAGCACGAACTCTACGAAGAGTATGAATACGCAACATGGCTAGAAAATGGTCGGCTGCTCAGAACGAAGTAACAGAACGCACTGAAGAACAGCAAGGCCTGTGAAGAGTGACCTGAAAAACAGTAACGAGCGGACAAGATCGCACTGAATAGTACAATACGAACTGACTGCACGCACTGAAGAGCAGATACAAACCCACAAGCACAAACTGAATAGCAGAAAACGATCTGAAAACCACGAGTCTGAAAAAGCGCGAATTGTCTCTCCCCAAGCTTTTACTAACACAAGATTAGCAAAAGGAGCCCAAAGGGTTCTGAACTGGCCTTTTCTAGTCTCGTCATACGTGGTGTACGTCACTGCATTCTTGGCGATCGGAAATTCCGACAACTTTGTGCGACTGTGTGTGCGCAAAACAACTTTGAGCCAACATCCGTCGGAAAAAATCAATGGATTTTGTTGTCGGAATGTCCGATCAATGTCCGATCATGTGTACGGGACATTAGAGTCTGCAAAAGACTTGAGACTGGGGCAGACTCCAGAGGTTCACCTTCCAGCAGGGCAACGTCTCTAAATATACAGCCAGAGCTACAATGGAATGGTTTAGATCAAAGCATATTCATGTGTTAGAATAGCCCAGTCGAAGCCCAGACCTAAATCCAATTGAAAATCTGTGGCAAGACTTGAAAATTGCTCTTCACAGGCACTCTCCATCCAATCTGACAGCTTGAGCTGTTTTGCGGAGAAGAATAGGCAAAAATGTCACTCTCTAGATGTGCAAAGCTGGTAGAGACATCCCCAAAAAGACTTGCAGCTGTAATTGCAGTGAAAGGTGGTTCTACAAAGCTGAAAACAAATGCATGCTATACTTTTCACATATGTGTTTTTAAAAAATTTTGAAAACTATTTATCATTTTCCTTCCACTTCACAATTCTGTGCCAACTTTGTGTTGGTCTATCACATAAAATCCCAATAAAATAAATTTACATTGTTGGATGTAACATGACAAAATGTGGAAAATTGTAAGGGGTAGGAATACTTATATCAGGCAGAGGTCAGCAATGTAAGTTTAAGCAGATAAGCAAGAGACAAAACG
The DNA here is from genome assembly GCF_042186555.1 of Aquarana catesbeiana. Classification (NCBI taxonomy): domain Eukaryota; kingdom Metazoa; phylum Chordata; class Amphibia; order Anura; family Ranidae; genus Aquarana; species Aquarana catesbeiana. Next base: position 413,987,480 of record NC_133325.1, on the reverse strand, counting down.
CAAAAAGTGCAGATACAGGCCAAGGTCAGGATAAGAGAGGTACAACGGAGTCAGAGGAAAGTCGGGTCAAATATAGGAATCAACAGGATCAGGTTTCAGGAACACAGGTACAGCTACAGATCAGACATCAAAGTACTAGTGAACCTGCTGTACTTACATATGGCATTTGGGGGCCAACATTATTGGCGCGTGTGCATTGGCACGCGCATGCGCGAATATTCATGCTCCGGGGCGCACATTTGTGTGTCTGGCATGATGGATACTTGCAAGATCACGCATGCGCATTTGTGTCTACCTTTGGGCAGCCGATGTGCCATGGCCAAGGTGTTCAGATTGGTGCTTTGGTGAAGTGTGCCTTCCCTGCATAGATGACATGTTTCTATACTATACTATATACCCACAACATACTTTGTACAAGGTATTACATATTGTACAAGATTTTGGTAATTATTCTGGGGTCAAAGTCAACTAGTCTAATTCGCACATATGGACTTGGATCTCCCTTTTACTCTGTCACCTGACTGTCCTTTGCAGATCATGGACAAATTTAAGTACCTTTATCTAAGTATACTGAAAGTAACTTTCTCCCATGTATTGTGACATTTAAGACACAATATGGTCAAAACTTCCTCCTATACTAATGGGAAAAGTCAATGTATTTATTTTTACCCCAAATATTGTATATTTTGTCTAACTCCCCAATATAAGTGCCAAAAAAATTAGTTTGAAGGACACTGCACAATTTCTACATTTCTCTGGCACCCTAAAACACCCTTAATCTTTCTAGTGACATTACAACTCCCACCCTCTCAAGGTGGCTTAGCTTTACCAAACCTTTGTTTATACTATTATGCCTACTAAATTGATTTCTATTTACTGGTGGCTCTTTCCTCAACAAACAGAGGCCACTATTGTCTTCCCTTATGGAACATTGTTGAACCTCATCCATATATGTACACTACCCCAAGTTGAAGGAGTTGACATTTTAAATGTATCATCAAATAAACACTGTTCATAGATATTTAAAATATATATATATATATATATATATATATATATATATATATATATATATATATATATTTCCACTTTTTCTTACACTCTCCTATAGAACAAATCCTCCACAATTTCTAAGCTACAAGAACAATGGAATGAAGACATTCGGGACACTTCAGATCAAAATTGGCAAGTCTTCTTTAGCCTAGTACACACAGGCTGAATGTCGGGTGGTATCGGCCGGTTTAATAGAAACCCTCCGACATTTGGCCCGTCTGTACTGGAGTCGTTCCGACAGAAGCTGGCTGAAAAATGTCTGCCGATCAGCTCCCGATCAGTGCACTGACCAGAGTGTTCTGACGGGGGGGCCGCCCCCCTTTCAGAACACAATAGAACAGCAGGGTAGGTCATTGTACTAACACTGGAAAGTTAGTACAACGGCCTTTCCTGAGCTGTCAGCTTTTCTTTCGTTCAGCCCTGCTGGGTTGAACAAAATAAAAACTACTAGTGGTTACAAGACTTTTAACTCATACTTTAAAACTACAATATCGCTCAGAGATAAACTTACCTGATTGAGGTATTTTCATAGAATATACTATGCACCATTAAGATCAATTCAGATGCATAAAAATACACACACAGCTGTCATAAATGTCAAAAAGATACTAGGGACTTACTACATATGATTTGGAGACAAAGTCAGACCCTTTGGTCCCTAACCACAGATTTTATCTCTACTCATTTTGACATCCCTAATATCTGTAACCCAAAATGGTGTATATTGGGCAAAGTTTTAGATTTACTCATTAGTGCGACAAAGAAAAAACATTCTGAGAAGCTATTTGTATTATGTGAGGGAAAACAGAGGTTTTACAATAGACACACACAGATCATCTCAACACTAATTTATAGAAAAAATGTATCAAACATTACCCATATACAGTATAAATTTACATGTGAAGCAAAAGTCTGGTCTTTGAAATTAAACAAATCTGGAGTGAATGATTAAGTATTAATGACACTTGTGGTTTATCTACTGTATTTACCTAATATAAATTATAGATCTCGGATTATAGAAACTGACCAGTGCCCATCAATGCAGCCTCACCAGTGCCCATCAATGCAGCCTCATAAGTGCCCATCAATGCAGTCTCAGTGCCCATCAATGCAGCCTCACTAGTGCCAATCAATGCAGCCTCACCAGTGCCCATCAATGCAGCCTCACCAGTGCCCATCAATGCAGCCTCATAAGTGCCCATCAATGCAGTCTCAGTGCCCATCAATTCAGCCTCATCAGTGCCCATCAATGCAGCCTCATTAGTGCCCATCAATGCAGCCTCATCAGCACCCATCAATACAGCCTCATCAGTGCCCATCAATGAAGCCTCATCAGTGCCCATCAAACCCACAAGCACAAACTGAATAGCAGAAAACGATCTGAAAACCACGAGTCTGAAAAAGCGCGAATTGTCTCTCCCCAAGCTTTTACTAACACAAGATTAGCAAAAGGAGCCCAAAGGGTTCTGAACTGGCCTTTTCTAGTCTCGTCATACGTGGTGTACGTCACTGCGTTCTTGGCGATCGGAAATTCCGACAACTTTGTGCGACCGTGTGTGCGCAAAACAACTTTGAGCCAACATCCGTCGGAAAAAATCAATGGATTTTGTTGTCGGAATGTCCGATCAATGTCCTATCATGTGTACGGGACATTAGAGTCTGCAAAAGACTTGAGACTGGGGCAGACTCCAGAGGTTCACCTTCCAGCAGGGCAACGTCTCTAAATATACAGCCAGAGCTACAATGGAATGGTTTAGATCAAAGCATATTCATGTGTTAGAATAGCCCAGTCGAAGCCCAGACCTAAATCCAATTGAGAATCTGTGGCAAGACTTGAAAATTGCTCTTCACAGGCACTCTCCATCCAATCTGACAGCTTGAGCTGTTTTGCGGAGAAGAATAGGCAAAAATGTCACTCTCTAGATGTGCAAAGCTGGTAAAGACATCCCCAAAAAGACTTGCAGCTGTAATTGCAGTGAAAGGTGGTTCTACAAAGCTGAAAACAAATGCATGCTATACTTTTCACATATGTGTTTTTAAAAAATTTTGAAAACTATTTATCATTTTCCTTCCACTTCACAATTCTGTGCCAACTTTGTGTTGGTCTATCACATAAAATCCCAATAAAATAAATTTACATTGTTGGATGTAACATGACAAAATGTGGAAAATTGTAAGGGGTAGGAATACTTATATCAGGCAGAGGTCAGCAATGTAAGTTTAAGCAGATAAGCAAGAGACAAAACGCAAAAAGTGCAGATACAGGCCAAGGTCAGGATAAGAGAGGTACAACGGAGTCAGAGGAAAGTCGGGTCAAATATAGGAATCAACAGGATCAGGTTTCAGGAACACAAGTACAGCTACAGATCAGACATCAAAGTACTAGTGAACCTGCTGTACTTACATATGGCATTTGGGGGCCAACATTATTGGCGCGTGTGCATTGGCGCGCGCATGCGCGAATATTCATGCTCCGGGGCGCACATTTGTGTGTCTGGCATGATGGATACTTGCAAGATCACGCATGCGCATTTGTGTCTACCTTTGGGCAGCCGATGTGCCATGGCCAAGGTGTTCAGATTGGTGCTTTGGTGAAGTGTGCCTTCCCTGCGTAGATGACATGTTTCTATACTATACTATATACCCACAACATACTTTGTACAAGGTATTACATATTGTACAAGATTTTGGTAATTATTCTGGGGTCAAAGTCAACTAGTCTAATTCGCACATATGGACTTGGATCTCCCTTTTACTCTGTCACCTGACTGTCCTTTGCAGATCATGGACAAATTTAAGTACCTTTATCTAAGTATACTGAAAGTAACTTTCTCCCATGTATTGTGACATTTAAGACACAATATGGTCAAAACTTCCTCCTATACTAATGGGAAAAGTCAATGTATTTATTTTTACCCCAAATATTGTATATTTTGTCTAACTCCCCAATATAAGTGCCAAAAAAATTAGTTTGAAGGACACTGCACAATTTCTACATTTCTCTGGCACCCTAAAACACCCTTAATCTTTCTAGTGACATTACAACTCCCACCCTCTCAAGGTGGCTTAGCTTTACCAAACCTTTGTTTATACTATTATGCCTACTAAATTGATTTCTATTTACTGGTGGCTCTTTCCTCAACAAACAGAGGCCACTATTGTCTTCCCTTATGGAACATTGTTGAACCTCATCCATATATGTACACTACCCCAAGTTGAAGGAGTTGACATTTTAAATGTATCATCAAATAAACACTGTTCATAGATATTTAAAATATATATATATATATATATATATATATATATATATATATATATATATATATATTTCCACTTTTTCTTACACTCTCCTATAGAACAAATCCTCCACAATTTCTAAGCTACAAGAACAATGGAATGAAGACATTCGGGACACTTCAGATCAAAATTGGCAAGTCTTCTTTAGCCTAGTACACACAGGCTGAATGTCGGGTGGTATCGGCCGGTTTAATAGAAACCCTCCGACATTTGGCCCGTCTGTACTGGAGTCGTTCCGACAGAAGCTGGCTGAAAAATGTCTGCCGATCAGCTCCCGATCAGTGCACTGACCAGAGTGTTCTGACGGGGGGGCCGCCCCCCTTTCAGAACACAATAGAACAGCAGGGTAGGTCATTGTACTAACACTGGAAAGTTAGTACAACGGCCTTTCCTGAGCTGTCAGCTTTTCTTTCGTTCAGCCCTGCTGGGTTGAACAAAATAAAAACTACTAGTGGTTACAAGACTTTTAACTCATACTTTAAAACTACAATATCGCTCAGAGATAAACTTACCTGATTGAGGTATTTTCATAGAATATACTATGCACCATTAAGATCAATTCAGATGCATAAAAATACACACACAGCTGTCATAAATGTCAAAAAGATACTAGGGACTTACTACATATGATTTGGAGACAAAGTCAGACCCTTTGGTCCCTAACCACAGATTTTATCTCTACTCATTTTGACATCCCTAATATCTGTAACCCAAAATGGTGTATATTGGGCAAAGTTTTAGATTTACTCATTAGTGCGACAAAGAAAAAACATTCTGAGAAGCTATTTGTATTATGTGAGGGAAAACAGAGGTTTTACAATAGACACACACAGATCATCTCAACACTAATTTATAGAAAAAATGTATCAAACATTACCCATATACAGTATAAATTTACATGTGAAGCAAAAGTCTGGTCTTTGAAATTAAACAAATCTGGAGTGAATGATTAAGTATTAATGACACTTGTGGTTTATCTACTGTATTTACCTAATATAAATTATAGATCTCGGATTATAGAAACTGACCAGTGCCCATCAATGCAGCCTCACCAGTGCCCATCAATGCAGCCTCATAAGTGCCCATCAATGCAGTCTCAGTGCCCATCAATGCAGCCTCACTAGTGCCAATCAATGCAGCCTCACCAGTGCCCATCAATGCAGCCTCACCAGTGCCCATCAATGCAGCCTCATAAGTGCCCATCAATGCAGTCTCAGTGCCCATCAATTCAGCCTCATCAGTGCCCATCAATGCAGCCTCATTAGTGCCCATCAATGCAGCCTCATCAGCACCCATCAATACAGCCTCATCAGTGCCCATCAATGAAGCCTCATCAGTGCCCATCAAACCCACAAGCACAAACTGAATAGCAGAAAACGATCTGAAAACCACGAGTCTGAAAAAGCGCGAATTGTCTCTCCCCAAGCTTTTACTAACACAAGATTAGCAAAAGGAGCCCAAAGGGTTCTGAACTGGCCTTTTCTAGTCTCGTCATACGTGGTGTACGTCACTGCGTTCTTGGCGATCGGAAATTCCGACAACTTTGTGCGACCGTGTGTGCGCAAAACAACTTTGAGCCAACATCCGTCGGAAAAAATCAATGGATTTTGTTGTCGGAATGTCCGATCAATGTCCTATCATGTGTACGGGACATTAGAGTCTGCAAAAGACTTGAGACTGGGGCAGACTCCAGAGGTTCACCTTCCAGCAGGGCAACGTCTCTAAATATACAGCCAGAGCTACAATGGAATGGTTTAGATCAAAGCATATTCATGTGTTAGAATAGCCCAGTCGAAGCCCAGACCTAAATCCAATTGAGAATCTGTGGCAAGACTTGAAAATTGCTCTTCACAGGCACTCTCCATCCAATCTGACAGCTTGAGCTGTTTTGCGGAGAAGAATAGGCAAAAATGTCACTCTCTAGATGTGCAAAGCTGGTAGAGACATCCCCAAAAAGACTTGCAGCTGTAATTGCAGTGAAAGGTGGTTCTACAAAGCTGAAAACAAATGCATGCTATACTTTTCACATATGTGTTTTTAAAAAATTTTGAAAACTATTTATCATTTTCCTTCCACTTCACAATTCTGTGCCAACTTTGTGTTGGTCTATCACATAAAATCCCAATAAAATAAATTTACATTGTTGGATGTAACATGACAAAATGTGGAAAATTGTAAGGGGTAGGAATACTTATATCAGGCAGAGGTCAGCAATGTAAGTTTAAGCAGATAAGCAAGAGACAAAACGCAAAAAGTGCAGATACAGGCCAAGGTCAGGATAAGAGAGGTACAACGGAGTCAGAGGAAAGTCGGGTCAAATATAGGAATCAACAGGATCAGGTTTCAGGAACACAAGTACAGCTACAGATCAGACATCAAAGTACTAGTGAACCTGCTGTACTTACATATGGCATTTGGGGGCCAACATTATTGGCGCGTGTGCATTGGCGCGCGCATGCGCGAATATTCATGCTCCGGGGCGCACATTTGTGTGTCTGGCATGATGGATACTTGCAAGATCACGCATGCGCATTTGTGTCTACCTTTGGGCAGCCGATGTGCCATGGCCAAGGTGTTCAGATTGGTGCTTTGGTGAAGTGTGCCTTCCCTGCGTAGATGACATGTTTCTATACTATACTATATACCCACAACATACTTTGTACAAGGTATTACATATTGTACAAGATTTTGGTAATTATTCTGGGGTCAAAGTCAACTAGTCTAATTCGCACATATGGACTTGGATCTCCCTTTTACTCTGTCACCTGACTGTCCTTTGCAGATCATGGACAAATTTAAGTACCTTTATCTAAGTATACTGAAAGTAACTTTCTCCCATGTATTGTGACATTTAAGACACAATATGGTCAAAACTTCCTCCTATACTAATGGGAAAAGTCAATGTATTTATTTTTACCCCAAATATTGTATATTTTGTCTAACTCCCCAATATAAGTGCCAAAAAAATTAGTTTGAAGGACATTGCACAATTTCTACATTTCTCTGGCACCCTAAAACACCCTTAATCTTTCTAGTGACATTACAACTCCCACCCTCTCAAGGTGGCTTAGCTTTACCAAACCTTTGTTTATACTATTATGCCTACTAAATTGATTTCTATTTACTGGTGGCTCTTTCCTCAACAAACAGAGGCCACTATTGTCTTCCCTTATGGAACATTGTTGAACCTCATCCATATATGTACACTACCCCAAGTTGAAGGAGTTGACATTTTAAATGTATCATCAAATAAACACTGTTCATAGATATTTAAAATATATATATATATATATATATATATATATATATATATATATATATATATATATATTTCCACTTTTTCTTACACTCTCCTATAGAACAAATCCTCCACAATTTCTAAGCTACAAGAACAATGGAATGAAGACATTCGGGACACTTCAGATCAAAATTGGCAAGTCTTCTTTAGCCTAGTACACACAGGCTGAATGTCGGGTGGTATCGGCCGGTTTAATAGAAACCCTCCGACATTTGGCCCGTCTGTACTGGAGTCGTTCTGACAGAAGCTGGCTGAAAAATGTCTGCCGATCAGCTCCTGATAAGTGCACTGACCAGAGTGTTCTGACGGGGGGGCCGCCCCCCTTTCAGAACACAATAGAACAGCAGGGTAGGTCATTGTACTAACACTGGAAAGTTAGTACAACGGCCTTTCCTGAGCTGTCAGCTTTTCTTTCGTTCAGCCCTGCTGGGTTGAACAAAATAAAAACTACTAGTGGTTACAAGACTTTTAACTCATACTTTAAAACTACAATATCGCTCAGAGATAAACTTACCTGATTGAGGTATTTTCATAGAATATACTATGCACCATTAAGATCAATTCAGATGCATAAAAATACACACACAGCTGTCATAAATGTCAAAAAGATACTAGGGACTTACTACATATGATTTGGAGACAAAGTCAGACCCTTTGGTCCCTAACCACAGATTTTATCTCTACTCATTTTGACATCCCTAATATCTGTAACCCAAAATGGTGTATATTGGGCAAAGTTTTAGATTTACTCATTAGTGCGACAAAGAAAAAACATTCTGAGAAGCTATTTGTATTATGTGAGGGAAAACAGAGGTTTTACAATAGACACACACAGATCATCTCAACACTAATTTATAGAAAAAATTTATCAAACATTACCCATATACAGTATAAATTTACATGTGAAGCAAAAGTCTGGTCTTTGAAATTAAACAAATCTGGAGTGAATGATTAAGTATTAATGACACCTGTGGTTTATCTACTGTATTTACCTAATATAAATTAGAGATCTCGGATTATAGAAACTGACCAGTGCCCATCAATGCAGCCTCACCAGTGCCCATCAATGCAGCCTCATAAGTGCCCATCAATGCAGTCTCAGTGCCCATCAATGCAGCCTCACTAGTGCCAATCAATGCAGCCTCACCAGTGCCCATCAATGCAGCCTCACCAGTGCCCATCAATGCAGCCTCATAAGTGCCCATCAATGCAGTCTCAGTGCCCATCAATTCAGCCTCATCAGTGCCCATCAATGCAGCCTCATTAGTGCCCATCAATGCAGCCTCATCAGCACCCATCAATACAGCCTCATCAGTGCCCATCAATGAAGCCTCATCAGTGCCCATCAATGCAGCCTCACCAGTGCCCATCAATGCAGCCTGATCAGTGCCCATCAATGCAGCCTGATCAGTGTCCATCAATTCAGTCTCATCAGTGCCCATCAATAACCATCAGTGCAGCTTTACCAGTGCCCATCAATGCAGTGCCCATTAGCGCAGCTTCATCAGTGCCCATCAATGCCCATAATTGAAACCTCAACAGTGCCCATCAGCACAGCCTGACCAGTGCATAAGGATCAGAGAGAGGAGAGGAAGAGTAGAGCTGGCCGGATCATCACGTTGCCGCTGTGACAGCTTTAATTTAAATCGCCCGGCGCCCGCAGTCACACAAGGTCCCACTTCCTCAATCAGCTCCTATGATAGATGTCACACATCCCGGCATTGGACCAGTGTGCTGTCCATCAAAGGAGCCAGTCCAGGAGGCGGGAATTTGTGTGACTGCAGCTGCCAGGCAATTCAAATCAAAGCTGTCACAGCGGGCAATCCCCTCTCTGTGTGATGATCCGGCCGGCTATCCTCTTCCTCTCCTCTCTCTTCCCCTCACCAATCGCTGGGAGAACTGCTCCCATTCAACCCCTCCTGCCGTCGGCCCTCGTCACCCCCCCTCCGAAAACCTGGAGTGAATGATTAAGTATTAATGACACCTGTGATAGATCTATTTTATTTACCTAATGTAAATTAGAGATCACAGATTATAGAAACTTACCACACCTCTATGCACGAACATTAGCGTAATAAGAAAATAGACAACACAAAAGCTTATTTAACAAAACTTTATTATACAAGTCATATTGTAACACAAGGTGAATGCCTTCCTTTTTTTCTGCTTTAGTGTTTTCTTTTTTTCTTTTGGTTATTATGTTTTTTTCGATAGCCAGTTGGCTGTTATTTGTTGAGAAACTTAACAAATGTCAGACACACATTACTTATCCATTGTTTTAACATCTATATACTATTGTATGGCAAAAACTCTGAACAAATATTGTCATGACATTCTTTGCATTGATGTATAAATTTCTCAGAAAAAATAAAAATCTTAAGCTTTAGGGTTATGACCATAATTATGTCTGGCTAGTGTTAGGGCTACAAATATAGGTTTATAGCTAGGGTTACTAGCCATTATTACTACTAGGGGGAAATTGGAGCCCAAAAATAACATAACTTTTCTTGACTGTTCAATTAAAAAGTTAATTACAAGAGCAGTAATCATGGAATTGATTATATCTTGCACAGAACAGGTCTTTACTTTCCTATGTTTCATTTATTATTGAGATCAAATTAAGTGAAGAAATTTGGAAGGAGAGTACATTGGGATATGGGGTAGAAGTTTATAAATGCAGAACAAGTTTCATAAAATTCTTCTGAAGCAGAAATAAAGGCAATCCATACTGAGAGAAATATGATGGCTTCCATTAAAGAGCTCTATCACAAAATGCTAGCTTGCTGGCTATATTTGGACCCCAATAGTTTGTGACACTGATAAGAATGCAGATACGGAAGGCTAAAGTAAGAGCAGAACTACTGATCTGCATACATGTTGTAGGTCAGTGGCTCATAAAGTACTGAAATAATAGGATCAGTATGGCAGCCAGGGAGCTAATATTGTTTGAAGGTAGAGTGGGGTATCTAAAACTGCACAAACTAAAAATTTCACAAGCAGCATAATGTTTTTTTTTTCTCTAGCTATCTGCATTAGATTGATACTGTATTTCCTTAATTATGTCTACCGATCTTATTTGTATGATAAACCAACAAATGTTAATTTGTATGCATATGAAACCTTACAGTGTATATCTAGTTCAATTTTAGATTGCAATTTGCACATTTTCAGAGCTCTTCTCGAAAAAACAGCAGTCTGTTGGTTAGAAATATAGTGAACCCTTTGCGATAAGGCTACATCTCTCATTTTACACCTACACATATTCCTGCGTTTACTCTCCTGTGAATTTTGTTTGTTTGTATGTTTCTTGCAATACACTAAAAGTACTGGCTGTTAAGAAATCATTGTTTTATGGCTCCTGGCATTCAATGCATTGAATCATCCAGGCATGAAAAGAAACACACCATTTCAATTTTATTTTTTATCACGCTTTTAGGTACACTTCATTTTTAAAGATAATTAAAGCTGGTAATTGCAAGCACGTTACCAGAAACATCCTAATGAATTTTATTAAAGCATGAATGCAGGGCACTGGCTCTTTTTGAGAGCTACACTGTTACTTGTCCTTGGGACCCAGAACAATACAACCTGGCTATAGAGATTTAAAAGTGCCTTACTAAAGAACTATTTTAACAGAATAGGTAATGTGCTGAATGATCAGGGAGTAACTGTAACTTGCAATTTACCAAAAATTTGCTAAGGTAGAAGAAATAATGCTAAACAGATTCAAGATGGCAAAGAGCATGCATACACTGCAGAATAATACAAAACCGATTATGAAAGCTGCTAAAAGCGTGGACTCCTCACAGCAATGTTTCTATGGTTCAGTCAGGGTAACATGTCACAGCATAGCATAGTCTCTATAAGACTCTAACAATGGAGTCTAGCTGAGAATCACTACTTCAAGTTCAGAACACAAACAGCTACTTGTGAATATCCTCATAAAGAATATTCCTCTTAGTAAAGTCTAGGGTAGCTCTGGTAACACAGACAAACTGCTGCTGGGATCCAAGCCCAAAGGATAAAGGGCCACCCACTGCAAATGGACGATCCTTGTAGAAGTTGGGGAGGGGCTCCCACAGTAGTTGGGCCTTTTGGAGAAACTGCATGCTTATATACTCCTGCCTGACTGGGGATCACCTATCCAGCTACCTCTACCTCATCAGGTGTGGCTTCTCTGTGCTCATGGAGGAGGGAAATTAGGAAACTGATGTTCCCTGGGTGCATCCAGGAACTCAGGGAGTAGTGTGAAATGGAGTTAAAGGGAACTGGCCTTGGAGGCTGGAAGTCTTTTCTTTTCCTGCAGGCGTGTGTTGGATTGGCTGTGAGGGGAGGTTGGATGCTGGTAGATTTTTTTATTTTATGCAGGCGTGTGTTGGACCAGCTGTGAGGGGAGGTTGGAGGCCGGAAGACTTTTTTCTTTTCTTCAGGCGTGTGTTTGACCGGCTGTGAGGGTAGGTTGGAGGCTAGTAGACTTTTTTTTTCAAGTGCATGCTGGACCGGCTGTGAGGGGAGGATGGAGGCTGGTAGACTAGTAGCCTTTTTGTGGAGGCATGTGTTGGACTGGTTATGAGGGGAGGTTGGAGACCGGTCCTTTTTTTCAAGCAGGTGTTGGACCAGCTATAAGGCAAGGTTGGAGGCCAGTAGGAGGCCAAGGATTCTTTGAACTAAGTGAGGGACCCTTCAAAGGCCGATAAGGCAGGGAGCATAAGAAGAAAATGTGGAGCTGTAAGGCGCTCCAAAAAGTCCAATCAGAGATGGCTGAGTCTGTCAGAGAGGGCTTCCAGAAAGTGGGAGGTCTGAAAAAAATCCGGGCCTGAAGAGGCCTGGGTTTGTACTTGGGGAAAATAATCTGTTACCTAAAGTTGGGTACAGAGAGAATGGGGCCAGGGAGAGTTTGTATTTCTAGAGTTCCCTGGCAGAACAAGAGATTGTGGGGCTGAGTAGAAGATCGGCTTTCAAGGATGCGAGGGAGGAAGAATGTGAGGGAAGCACCAGGGTAGGCAGCTCAGAAGGGAGCTAGTTGTGGATTGTTCCAGAGGGACCCACTCTTTCAGGTCTCCATGTTTGTGCCAATCCAATAGTCATGTAAGGCATGCTGCAGCTTGGTATTTGTAGATGTCAGGGAACTCCAGGACTCCATACCTTTTGAGGAGGTCCAGGGTGTTTGATTTAGGTCTGGGGAGTTTTCTGGGTCCACATAAATTTAAAAAAAAGAGGGTTCACTGATTTAGGGAAGGAGGGAGGGGTGTAGATTGGGAGGGTCATAAGTAAGTAAAGGAATTTTGGGAGGATTGTCATTTTAAGGATATTGCAGGGGCAGAACCAGGAAAAGGGGTCAGTGTTCCATTTTTGTAGAAGTTGACGGGTCCAGTAAAGAAGAGGAGGGAAGTTGAGCTCAGGAGTGTGTTTTAGAACCACTGGGATCCACTGGAATGTGAGTACCAAGGTATTTCAGAGCTTTAGTTGCCCAGTTTGGAGGGCCTGCGAATGAGTAAGGGGCATGGCTACAGTCATGACCTCAAATTTTTGTACATTAATTTTAAAGGATGTGAGGTCTCCATAGAAATCCAATTCCTGTCTGATCCCCTTTGTCATAGGGAATGGGTAAGACAGAATACCATTCGCCTTGACCCCTACAGAGGGTGTAGAATAAAACATGTGGGTCTATTGGAGGAAATTGGGGCCTAGGCCTATATGTCTTTTGCCATTTTACCCAATCAAAACCTTTTTGGCATTGGTTGATAGGAAGAGGCATGGGGTCTTGGTGGAGGAGAAAACGAGGATGAAGTTGAGGACTTTGATGACATTAGACATTTGATCTCCTCCCTAGTGGGGAGAAATCCTACTTGGTCCAGGTGTATGATAGTTATGATGTGTAGTAAAAGACGGTTAGTAAGGATTTTGGTGACAATCTTCAGGTCTAGATTTAAGAGGAGGCCAGTAGTTTTTTCAGGCATGTTTTGGACCTTTTTATTTGCTATAATGGAAGGTGATTTCACATATGATGCCCACCTAACCAATTGTCCCTTGGATCCTGTTCCCTCACAACTACTATGGTCACCCTCTTCTTCTATCCTATGCTCCCTCACCCACATCTTCAATCTCTCCCTCTCTAGTGGCATCTTCCCCTCCCCTCTAAAACATGCGCAGATCACTCCCATTCTTAAAAAGCCCTCACTGGACCCTACCGACCTGAACAACTTAAGACCCATCTCATTGCTCCCATTCACCTCTAAACTTCTAGAACGCTTAGTCTACAACCCTCTTAGCTCCTACATCAATGAAAATAACCTTCTTGACCCCTTACAGTCTGGCTTTCGCTCGCAGCACTCCACGGAAACTGCCTTACTAAAACTCACTAACGATTTACTAACTGCTAAAACCAACAGCCAGTACTCCATACTCCTACTACTTGACCTCTCTATGGCCTTTGATACTGTTGACCACCCGCTCCTTCTCAATAAACTACATTCCCTTGGCCTCCAAGATTCTGCTCTATCCTGGCTCTCTGCCTAACTGTCACAGCGCTCCTTCAGTGTCACCTACAACTCTGTCTCCTCCTCTCCATTGCCCCTTTCTGTGGGGGTCCCCCAAGGCTTGGTTCTTCGACCCCTTCTCTTCTCTATCTACACCTCCTCCCTTGGTCACTTAATAACTGCCCATGGCTTCCAATACCACTTATACGCTGATGACACCCAAATCTATCTGTCTACTCCTCACCTCACTCCTTCAGTCTCCTCTCGCATTACTAACTTACTAACTGACATATCAGCATGGATGTCGCACCACTTCCTTAAACTAAATCTCTCTAAAACTGAGCTATTAATATTCCCCCCTGCCCGTCCCCCCCTCCATGACTTTTCCATCAAAATCAACAATGCAACCATCAGTCCCTTCCCTCACGCCAGGGTACTAGGTGTAATCCTAGACTCTGACTTGTCATTTCAGCCTCAAATCCAATCGTTGTCAAAAGTTTGTAGAATTCACCTCTGTAACATCTCTAAAATTCGCCACTTTTTAACAAATGAAACCACCAAGCTCCTCATTCACTCCCTTGTTATCTCTCGCCTTGACTATTGCAACTCCCTTCTCATTGGCTTACCTCTCCATAGGCTATCCCCTCTTCAGTCTAAAATGAATGGTGCTGCCAGACTTATCCACCTTACCAACCGCTCAGTGTCTGCCAACCCTCTACTCCAATCCCTACACTGGCTCCCAATCACCCCGCAAATTAAATTCAAAATACTAACCACAACATACAAAGCCATTTACAACTCTGCCCCGAGCTACATCACTAATCTTGTCTCCAAATATCACCCAAATCGACCTCTCCGCTCTTCTCAAGACCTCCTGCTTTCAAGCTCTCTCATCTCCTCCTTCCATGCCTGTCTCCAGGATTTCTCCAGAGCCTCTCCCATCCTCTGGAACTCGCTACCTCCATCTATCCGGCTATCCCCTACTCTTGCTACCTTCAGGCGATCCCTGAAAACTCATCTCTTCAGGAAAGCCTATCACGTCTCCAACTAATCTCCTACCACTTCCACCAGCTCATTCCCCACAGTTACAACCTTTTGTACCACCTGCCCCACCCTATTAGATTGTAAGCTCTTCTGAGCAGGGCCCTCTTAATCCTCTTGTATTTTATTGTATTATAACTGTATTGTCTCCCTTTTATATTGTAAAGTGCTGCGTAAACTGTTGGCGCTATATAAATCCTGTATAATAATAATAACTATATGCAACCAATACCTCTGTTTTTTTATGAATTTTTTTAACTAGTTTAGACTCTCAATGTATTTCTTGCTATGTATATCTCCATTTGGAAACTATGTTACAGTAGATATAGGGAACGCACTTTGCAGAGGAGCCTTGACGTGGCAGTGCGGCTCATATATTTGCAAATGTATCCAACGTAAACGTATTTTGCTGACTGGCTGGTGAGTGTACCGGTACATTCTGTGTACTTTATTGTTCTGTGAACTACCATGTTTAAGCACTGAATCACACTTTTGAGTGATATTGCAATACATGTTATCACATGTTACATGCTTAATTTGTTGCAGTGCCATTCATTGTCAATGGTACCTCAGCACATTGACCCAGCGCACTTCCAACACATACTATGCATTGCAGTGCACCACAGTGCACATCAACACACAGCCATTGTGCTGGTCAGATTTTTTTTGTCTGTTCTGAACACAACAAAATATTGTAGCATTACATACTATTCTTGTGTGGTTTCTCTTTAGTGAATGATCTCTACAACACAACTGAGTAAATCTGTTAACTGCTGACAAATTTAACTGCTCTCTATAGGCACACCACAGGCGCAATTTAACCCCTGACCTTAAAGCCAAACCAAACTTTTATTTTCAATCAGCTCAGTACAAACCAGAGGCATAAAAACAAAAGGTGTGTAAAGCTAGACAGGCTGGGATCTTTAAACATCAGCCGCAGCCTAATTAGAAAAGCATGTGCCCTGCCAGCATGCTGCAGGAAAGGTCCCTTGCTCTACATGGGGAAGCAGAAGTCTCTCTGCAAAGGTCCAGCTTGCTTCCTGAAGGGTCAGAGCTAGATCTCTCCAATAGCAGGGAGCTTGAGCTGTATTGATTGCAGTGATATAGCTCAGACTCAGCAGGGGGCATGTTGGACCTCTGCAGAGAGATAATTGCTTCCACACAGAAATCAAGGCCCCACTTTGCCGTGGGGGCCTGTGTGTGCTAGGGGGGTTAGAGCGTTGTCCCAACGCTCTAACTGCCACTGTCACTGAACATTTTGGCCTGTTTAAGGAAGTTAAAGAAATAACAGATTTGCTGGCCAGAGAGAAACGAATGCAGCCACCACATCTAAGAACTGGTACGCTGCAATGCAATATATTTTTTTATCAGTTTCATACTACTGTAACTATTATTAATAAGTGTTTATTTCTTGTATATGTATATTTTCTCCTGAATTATAGATATTTTTTTTCTGCCTCACTATTTTTCAGCTGAACTCGCAAAATTTCATTCCCACTGTCAGTGTGAACCTAGACTTAAATAAAATGTTCATTTGGGTTTTAATGGAGTGGCAAGAGAGTGAAAGGAAGGTGAGTATGTGCACCTGAAGAAGGCGACAGTAAAAATGTAATATATTACAGTTTACCAGCCCTAAGATGTGGTGGCCGCATTCGTTTTCATCTGATGATCCTGCCAGTAACATATTTCCTGTCCTAGGGTGACAAAGTTAATTCGCCGTACTGTATGTATGGAAAAGCATCATAGCCACCCTTGGGCAAAAAAGTGTATTAGGACTATAGGACACCCCTTCCTGATCTTCATAACCTAAGGGGAAGGTGTTCTGTAGTCTATAGAGGAAAACTCAGCAGGGCTGACAATACTGCTTGAGGTTTCAGTGCAGCAGAGGCACAGAGCATGGAAACTTACAGGCTTAATAGATTTCTGGCGGGTATTTTTTTTTTAAATTGGACAAAATAGGAGAAGTTCATTGTTAGGGTTTACATATCCTTAGTTTAAACCACTAATGTATTCCATACCTCGGAAGCACTGGGGGGTTTTACACACATTCCTTCTGCCATGTCCTTTGCATCACCTGTACAATTAAAGGACCAGTACATCCAAAAGTGATATTTCAGTTAAAAATGGAGTCTGCTGGGCTTAGTCGCCCACTGGCTTCTTACATCTCCTGTAGTATCAACTTACAATAGTTTCTTGCTCTATTCCTGTCCACAATGAGGTGCTCCCATTTCTCCTGTTGTATGTACAATGTGAAGAATTGAATTGCTCATCTAGGAGAGTCAACCCTCCAGGTAATGGTTGGAATAAATGTGAAGATCTGGGATCTCAGTTCCAGACATCTCATCACAAAATATTAGATACAGTTAGGTAATATAACGCTCCTCCATCTATGTGACCCACAACAAAAATGACAGCGCCTTTTGCATGACAAACCGCTAGGAGTGCTGACAAGGACAGAGCTTATCCCAGCTCAAAACATCCAGTAGGGAAAGAAAGTCCTAAAAGTCGCACATCACAACAAAACCCGTGAGGAGGTATATGGCAGCCTCAGCCTGGGCTCCAACCAAGCCATGCCCCTCCAATGCGTTTCACTCTGCCCCTTAATCATGGGGAATTAAGGCTCCTCCATCTATTAGTGAAAGTTTTGGGTGAAGTGACCCTCCAAAAATGACCATACATAACATCTTCCTACATAGCCATAACACTGCCTCTGCTCTGGTCTTGTCCAGGAAATCAGCACCAACCGAGAGTCAATAATTCTCAGCATTGGTGGCAGTTGACACAATAATAATGCCCGACATTGCTGTCAGTGGCCACAATATTAACCCCAAATGTTAGTGTCAGTGTATGCAATATTAACCCCCAACATTGGTGTCAGTGGATGCAATATTAGCCCCCAACATTTTTGTCAGTGGACACAGTAATAACTCTTAAAATTGTTGTAATTTGACACAATAATAACCCCAACATTGGTGTCCTTGGACAAAAGAATAACTTGGAGCTGGATAACCTGCAGGAGACATTCATGTTAGTGGTAATAATAAGCCCGGACATTTGTGCCAGTGGATGCAATTATAACCCCCAACTTTGGTGTCAGTGAATGCAAAAAAGCCCCCTACATTGGTGTCACTGAATGCAATATTAATACCCGACATTGATGTGGACACAATATTAATCCCTAACATAACATTGGTGTCAGTGGACTCGATATTAATCCCCATCATTGTTGTCAGCGAATGCAATAATAACTCTCAGCACTGGTGTCAGTAGAGACAATATTAACCCACAACTTTGTTGTCAGCGGACACAAAATTACCCCCAACATTGGTGTCAGTGCTTGTTGACACAATAATAACCCACAATACTGTTGTCAGTGAACGCAATACTAACTCCCAACACAGGTGTCAGTGAATGCAATATTAACCCCCAACATTGGTGTCAGTGAACACAATACTAACCCCCAACACAGGTGTCAGTGAACGAAATATTAACCCCCAACATTAGTGTCAGTGAACGCAATACTAACCCCCAACACAGGTGTCAATAAACGCAATATTACCCACCAACATTGGTGTCAGTGAACACAATAATAACTCTCAGCATTGGTGTCATTTGACACAAAAAACCCCAACACTGATGTCAGCAGACACAAAAATAACCTGGAGCTGGATATCCGCAGGGGCTAGGTGACTCTCCTGGGAGACGTTAAAGCGGAGTTCCAACAACAATCAATTTTTTTTTTTTTAAACCTTACACAAGCGTATACAATGGCATTGTAACACTCACGTCTTCTGTATAATTTGTCCTCCAATGTCCGGTTTCATCTGTTAAAAGAACTTTGATAATGCAGTGGTGGCCATTTTCATTTTGCTAGTGGGCATGTGAGCGACCAGCATGCACCGCCCGTTCTCTCCCCGATGTTGCGCATGCGCATTGAGTCATTCTCGCAGCGCCGTCAACTACTAAGTTGCCATCACAATATGCGGCGTCGGAAGTGCCCGCCCCGTTGTGATGACAACAAAGCCCTCAGCGCTGCGCACTGACTCCTGGGAAATGATGACACACATCTCCCAGGAGCAGTAGCGATCGGAGACACCGAGGGAAGTGACGTAAGGAGCCTAGGAGAGGAAGATTTCAAGAGACCACATAGCAACAGGCATTAAGAGGTGAGTAAAAAAAAAAAAAAAGTCCAAATTTTTTGTTTTTATATATTATTTCATGCACAGTAATGCTTTTTTTTGGGGTGGAACTCCACTTTAAGAGTAATTGTTGCTTTTGGGTATCTGCAGCCCTTACTCCTCTCTCCTTGTGCGCTAAGCAATAAAATCCTTTAAAACACACTTATAGTGACTGACGGTCAATGTTTCCCAATCCCTTTTAGCTATGGACTCAGCCCTGGGGTATATGTCAGCCCTCCGAGCCACTAGGGGTCCCTCAAATGCCCGTGGGCACTGGGGTGGATGCTACAGACACAAGCCCTTAAACCTGGTACACATGATGAGATTATTAGTCGAATGATCGTCAGTTATTTTTACCTGTTAGTCGAAAATGTAGAGCTCACTAAAGTTTGAAAATTCTCAAAGGACAAAATAAAAATTCAAAAGTGATGTAATATATTGTATTGTGTTTGTGTTGTATTTTATGACAAAAGTTGTACTAATTAACCACTTCAGCCCCGGAAGGATTTGCTCCCTTAACCACTTGTCAATGACGGCTACAGGTTGGTCGTATAACTCTGGGAGGGCATACAGTGACGTCCTCCCAGAATCCCGCTCTCGCGCCGCCCCCTGGGGCGCGCACCTGAGAATATCCGTGACCGCTGGGTCCAGAGGACCCAGCGCATCACGGATCACGGTAAATGGCCGCTGATATCGGCCGTTTACCACGTGATCGCTCCGTCGACGGACGATCACTTGTAAACAAACCGGTGTCATGTCATGACGCCGGTTCCTCTCTCCCCTCTGTGTACCGATCGGTACAGTGTGAGAAGAGAGGGGGAGAAATCGGTGGCAGCAGCGCTGTGGGCTGGATCTGTAGTACCCACAGCGCTACTCTCTGACAATTGCAGTCACATTCAGCCATCTATCCATTTATGCTCAGCCATCCCTCCATGCTCAGCCATACTCTGTAATACCCTGCAATACCCCGCAATACTCTGCAATACCCTGCAATACTCTGCAATACCCTGTCATACCCTGCAATACTCTGCCATACCCTGCAATACCCTGCCATACCCTGCAATACCCTGCCATACCCTGCAATACCCAGCCATACTCTGCAATACCCAGCCATACCCAGCCATACTCTGCAATAACCATCCATACTCTGCAATACCCAGCCATACTCTGCAATACCCAGCCATACCCAGCCATACTCTGCCATACACAGCCATACTCTGCAATACCCAGCCATATTCTGCAATACCCAGCAATACTCTGCAATACTCGGTGATACCCAGCCATACTCTGCCATACCCAGCCATACCCAGTCATACTTAGCGATACCCTGCAATACCCTGCCATACTCAGCCATACCCAGCCATGCTCAGCCATACTCGGCCATACTCACCCATGCTCGGCCATACTCTGCCATGCTCAGCCATACTCAGCCTCTGTATGTGGCCACTGGCCAGGCTGTGGAAGTCTCACACATGTGGTATCACCGTACTCAGGAGGAATAGGAGAATATATTTTGGGGTGTCATTTTTGGTATGTACATGCTATGTGTTAAAAATATTGTATAAATGGACAACTTTGTGTTAAAAAAAAATGCGTTTTAACCACTTCCCGCCTGCCGGCCGTCATATGACGTCCTTGACTTTGTGCGGGGATATCTGAAAGATGCTTTTTCAGCTGGCGATTCCTTACACCATAAGAATGATCATATCGGCTGTTCCGCTGCTTGATCGTCTTACGGGAGGCGAGAGGGGATGTCCCGCTGCCCTCCGGTGCTTCTACCGACTTACCGCTACGATCGAAGCCAGGATCGTTTTTTTTTTTTCAGGCTTCCCAGCCTAGAGGTGATATGTGGGGTGTTATTGACCCCATATCTAACTGTAAAGAGGACCTGTCATGCCATATTCCTATTACAAGGGATGTTTACATTCCTTGTAATAGAAATAAAAGTGATCAAAAAATGTCAAACTAAAATAAATAAAGTAAAATGAACGATAAAAAAAAATTAAAGTGCCCCTGTCCCCATGTGTTCGCATGCAGAAGCAAACGCATACGTAAGTCCCGCCCACATATGGAAACGATGTTCAAACCACACGTGTGAGGTGATGCTGTGAACGTTAGAGCGAGAGCAATAATTTTGGCCCTAGACCTCCTCTGTAACTCAAAACATGTAACCATTAAAAAATTTTAAAGAGTCGCCTATGGGGATTTTTAAGTAGCGAAGTTTGGCACCATTCCACGAGCATGTGCAATTTTGAGGGGTGACATGTAACTTTACTGTTTGTTTTTTCTAAAGCACAAAACTGTTTGTTTAAAAAAAAAACGCGTTCGAAAAATTGCTGCGCAAATACTGTGCAAGATAATAAGTTGCAACGACCGCCATTGTATTCTCTAGGGTCTTTGCTAAAAAAACAAATATAATGTTTTGGGGTTCTATGTAATTTTCTAGCAAATAAATGATGATTTTTACATGTAGGAGAGAAATGTCAGAATTGGCCTGGGTGCTCTAGAATGCCTGAAGGTGCTCCCTGAATGTTGGGCCTCTGTATGTGGCCACGCTGTGTAAAAGTCTCACACATGTGGTATCGCTTTACTCGGGAGTAATAGCAAAATGTGTTTTGGGGTCTAATTTGTGGTATGCATATGCTGTGTGTGAGAAATAACCTGCTAATATGACAATTTTGTGAAAAAAAAAAAAAAAAATCTTGATTTTGCAAAGAATTGTGGGAAAAAATGACAACTTCAAAAAACTCACCATGCATCTTTCTAAATACCTTGGAATGTCTTCTTTAAAAAAAAGGGGTCATTTGGGGGGTATTTGTACTTTTCTGGCATGTTAGGGTCTCAAGAAATTAGATTGGCCATCAGTACTTCAGGTGTGATCAATTTTCAGATATTGGCACCATAGCTTGTGGACTCTATAACTTTCACAAAGACCAATTTGTACTTATTTTTACCAAAGATATGTAGCAGTATACATTTTGGCCAAAATTTATGAAGAAAAATTACTAATTTGCTAAATTTTATAACAGAAACAAAGAAAAATTCAGTTTTTTACAGAATTTTCAGTCTTTTTTTCTTTTATAGCGCAAAAAATAAAAAACCCAATGGTGATTAAATACCACCAAAAGAAAGCTCTATTTGTGTGAAAAAAAGGACAAAAATTTCATATGGGTACAGTGTTGTATGACTGAGTAATTGTCATTCAAAATGTGAGGGCACCGAAAGCTGAAAATTGGTCTGGTTAGGAAGGGGGATTATGTGCCCAGTGGGTAAGTGGTTAATGACCAGGCCATTTTTTGCGTTGCTTTAACTGACAATTTTTGTAAGCATGCGACGGTGTACCCAAACAAAATTGACGTTATTTTTTTTCCCACAAATAGAGCTTTCTTTTTGTGGTATTTGATCACCTCTGCGTTTTTTATTTTTTGCACTATAAACAAAAAAAGAGCAACATTTTTGAAAAAAAAAAACAATATTTTTTACATTTTGCTATAATAAATATCCCCAAAAAAGGTTTAAAAAATAAATTTCTTCTTCAGTTTAGGCCGATATATATTCTTCTACATATTTTTGGTAAAAAAAAATCGCAATAAGCGTATATTGATTGGTTTGCACAAAAGTTATAGCGTCTACAAAATAGAGAATAGATTTATGGCATTTTTATTATCTTATTTTTTTTACTAGTAATGGCGGCGATCTGCGATTTTTAGTGGGACTGAGACATTGCAGTGGACAGATCGGACACTTTTGACACTTTTTTGGGACCATTGACATTTATCCATCAATCAGTGCTATAAAAAATGCACTGATTACTGTGTAAATGCCACTGTCAGGGAAGGGGTTAAAACTAGGGGGCGATCTAGGGGTTAAATGTGTTCCCTCATGTGTATTTCTAACTGTGGAGGGGATGGGACTGACTAGTGGAGGAGACATATTGCTGTTCCTAATTACTAGGAACAGCAGATCTGTCTCTCCTCCCCTGTCAGAAAGGGGATTTGTATGTTTACACACACAGATCTCCGTTACAGCTCTGGTGCCCGTGATCACGTGTGGCCGGCGGATATCGCAGCCCATCAGGTCCCCCGCCATGCAGTGCACGTGCCTGCGATGGCTCTTAAAGGAGCCGACAACCCACATGGCTACTCCACCAGAGTGCAACCTTGACATGGCGACTCCACCAGAGTACGACCTAGACATGGCCACTTCCCCAGAGTGCGACCTAGACATGGTCACTCCACCAGAGTGTGACCTAGACATGGCCACTCC
Organism: Aquarana catesbeiana; assembly: GCF_042186555.1. Lineage (NCBI taxonomy): Eukaryota > Metazoa > Chordata > Amphibia > Anura > Ranidae > Aquarana > Aquarana catesbeiana. The sequence goes on along the minus strand of NC_133325.1, from coordinate 413,963,868 downwards.
ACCAGAGTGCAACCTAGACATGGCCACTCCACCAGAGTGCAACCTAGACATGGCCACTCCACCAGAGTGTGACCTAGACATGGCCACTCCACCAGAGTGTGACCTAGACATGGCCACTTCACCAGAGTGCAAACTAGACATAGCCACTCCACCAGAGTGCGACCTAGACATGGTCACTCCACCAGAGTGTGACTTCCACAAGGAGACTGCACCAGAGTGCGACTTCCACAAGGAGACTCCACCAGAGTGCGACTTCCACAAGGAGACTCCATCGGAGTGTGACTTCCACAAGGAGACTCCACCAGAGTGCAACAGTATGAGTTGGACCGGCTGTGAAGGGAGGTTGAAGGCCAGTAGACTTTTTCTTTTCTGCAGGTGTTTGTTGGACCGGCTGTGAGGGGAGGTTGGAGGCCGGAAGACTTTTCTTTTCCACCAGAGTGCAATCTAGACATGGCCACTCCACCAGAGTGCAACCTAAACATGGCCACTCAACCAGAGTGCAACCTAGACATGGCCACTCCACCAGAGTGCAACCTGGAAATAGCCACTCCACCAGAGTTCGACCTAGACATGGCCACTCCACTAGAGTGCAACCTAGACATGGCCATTCCACCAGAGTGTGACCTAGACCAGAGTTCGACTCCCACAAGGAGACTCCACTAGAGTGCAGCTTCCACAAGGAGACTCCACAAGATTGCCGCTTCCACAAGGAGACTCCACTAGAGTGCCACTTCCACAAGGAGACTCCACTAGAGTGCCACTTTCACAAGGAGACTCCACTAGAGTGCCACTTCCAAAACAAGACTCCACCAGAGTGCGACTTCCACAAGGAGACTCCACCAGAGTGCGACTTCCACAAGGAGACTCCACCAGAGTGCAATCTCCACAAGGAGACTCCACTAGAGTGCGACTTCTACAAAAGAAACCAAAACATCATGTTCACTTTATGATTCCTCCAGGAAGGAATGATGACACTGATACTCAACGAAAACATGGCGTTCTCTTTCAGAAAGCATTAACCACTTGCCTACAGGGCACTTTCACCCCCTTCCTGCCCAGACCAAAAAAAAATGGCCTGGTCATTAACCACTTACCTACTGGGCACTTAAATCCAATTCCTAACCAGACCAATTTTCAGCTTTCAGCACTCTCACAATTTGAATGACAATTACTCAGTCATACAACACTGTACCCAAATGAAATTTGCGTCCTTTTTTTCACACAAATAGAGCTTTCTTTTGGTGTTATTTAATCACTGGTGGGTTTTTTTTATTTTTTGTGCTATAAATAAAAAAAGACTGAAAATTTGGTGAAAAAATTCCTTTTTCTTTGTTTCTGTCATAAAATTTAGCAAATTAGTAATATTTCTTCAAAAATTTCTGCCAAAATTTATACAGCTACATATCTTTGGTAAAAATAACCATAATTAGTGTATATTATTTGGTCTTTGTGAAAGTTATAGAGTCTACAAGCTATGGTGCCAATCATTGAAAATTGATCACACCTGATCACACCTGATGTACTGAAAACCTATCTCATTTCTTGAGACACTAACAAGCCAGGAAAGTACAAATACCCACAAAATGACCCCATTTTGGAAAGCAGACACCCCAACGTATAATATACCACATGTGTGGGACTTTTACACAGCCTGGCCATATACAGAGGCCCACCAGTGAAGTAGCACCTTCAGGCGTGACAAGACAATGGAAACGCCCACAAAATGACCCCATTTTGGAAAGCAGACATCCCAACGTATAATCTATGAGGCATAATGAGTCTTTTGAACTGTTCATTTTTTCCAGAAGTTTTTGGAAAATGTGGAAAAAAAATGAAAACGCATTTTTTTTCCACAAAGTTGTCCATTTTTAAGATATTTCCAACACATAGCATGTACATAGCAAAAATGACACCCCAAAATACATTCTGCTACTCCTCCTCGGTATGGCGATACCACATGTGTGAGACTTTTACACAGCCTGGCCACATACAGAGGCCCACTAGTGAAGTAGCACCTTCAGGTGTTCTACAAGCATACAGTAAATTACACATCTAATTTCCTGACAACCTATTATTTTTGAAGGGCCTTATATTTCTAACACATAGCATTTACATACCAAAAATTACACCCCAAAATAAATTCTATTGAGGAAAGGGTAAAAAAAAGTATTACCTGTGGTTTTAGTAGTCTCCCCAGAGGAGAGAATTGGTTCAGGCAGCAGGCAGCAGGCAGCAGGCAGCAGGCAGGGATGTGCTTAGCAACAATAGTAATTATCCAGGCAGCAGGTAGGAATATTGTCTATAGTCAGCACAAGGATATCGTCAGCACAGCCAAAGCATTTGTCCATAGAAATTGTCCAGGCAGAGACAGCCCTCAAAGACCATAATATTGGCATAAGCTTCGAGTTCGAGTCGAACCCATTATGATTGAGTTCCTCCACGAACTCCGCAAGGAGTTCTGAGGTCCCTGTCCATAGAATCAGGATGTCATTGATATACCTGCGCCACACTGGGGTGTGGCGCAGGCATATCAAGGAAGCATCCGAGGAGAAAACCTCACGCTCCCACCCCCCAGGTACGTGTAGGATGGGGCACATTTAGTCCCCATCGCCACACCTTGTACCTGGAGGTAGTGGGAGCCGTCAAATGTGAAGGCATTGTGGGTCAAAATGAAGTGCAGCATTTCTATTATGAATGCATTGTAGGGGATGGTATCAAGGTCTCTTTCATTTAGAAAGGTTAAAATAACTGCAATACCTTTGTCATGAGTAGGGATGAGCTTCGTGTTCGAGTCGAACCCATGTTCAACTCGAACATCGTCTGTTCGCCCGTTCGCCGGATTGCGAACGATATGGGCCGTTCGCACCAAATTTGTGTGGCGCGTCATGGCCCATAATTCACTGCGGCATTGCAGTGCATTGCCGGCTGATGATTGGCCAAGCATGCACTATGACCCACATGCTTGGCCAATCACAGCGCCATCTGTAGAGAGAGCTGTAATTGGCCAAAGCTAGGGTGGCTTTGGCCAATTATGGCTCAGGGGTTTAGTACACACCCCACACTATATAAGGCCGCCTGCACGGCGGCCCTGTCTAGTGTGTGTTCCGGCGTTGAGAGACAGAGACAGAGAGATAGTGTCATTTGATTTAAGTTAGATAGATTAGGCAGGACAGTCAGTGAGTTAGCTGCACTTACAGTGTATTGTGTATATACAGTGGGGACAGAAAGTATTCAGATCCCCTTAAATTTTTCACTCTTTGTTATATTGCAGCCATTTGCTAAAATCATTTAAGTTCATTTTTTTCCTCATTAATGTACACACAGCACCCCATATTGACAGAGAAACACAGAATTTTGACATTTTTGCAGATTTATTAAAAAAGAAAAATTAAAATATAACATGGTCCTAAGTATTCAGACCCTTTGCTCAGTATTTACTAGACGCACCCTTTTGATCTAATACAGCCATGAGTCTTTTTGGGAAAGATGCAACAAGTTTTTCACACCTGGATTTGGGGATCCTCTGCCATTCCTCCTTACAGATCCTCTCCAGTTCTGTCAGGTTGGATGGTAAACGTTGGTGGACAGCCATTTTTAGGTCTCTCCAGAGATGTTCAATTGGGTTTAAGTCAGGCTGGGCCATTCAAGAACAGTCACAGAGTTGTTGTGAAGCCACTCCTTCCTTATTTTAACTGTGTGCTTAGGGTCATTGTCTTGTTGGAAGGTAAACCTTCTGCCCAGTCTGAGGTCCTGAGCACTCTGGAGAAGGTTTTCATCCAGGATATCCCTGTACTTGGCCGCATTCATCTTTCCCTCGATTGCAACCAGTCGTCCTGTCCCTGCAGCTGAAAAACACCCCCACAGCATGATGCTGCCACCACCATGTTTCACTGTTGGGACTGGTGATGAGCAGTGCCTGGTTTTCTCCACACATACCGCTTAGAATTAAGGCAAAAAAAGTTCTGTATTGGTCTCATCAGACCAGAGAATCTTATTTCTCACCATCTTGGAGTCCTTCAGGGTTTTTTTTAGCAAACTCCATGCGGGCTTTCATGTGTCTTGCACTGAGGAGAGGCTTCCGTCGGGCCACTTTGCCATAAACCCCCGACTGGTGGAGGGCTGCAGTGATGGTTGACTTTCTACAACTTTCTCCCATCTCCCGACTGCATCTCTGGAGCTCAGCCACAGTAATCTTTGGGTTCTTCTTTACCTCTCTCACCAAGGCTCTTCTCCCCCAATAGCTCAGTTTGACCGGACGGCCAGTTTTAGGAAGGGTTCTGGTCATCCCAAACATCTTCCATTTAAGGATTATGGAGGCCACTGTGCTCTTAGGAACCTTAATTGCAGCAGAAATTTTTTTCTAACTTTGGCCAGATCTGTGCCTTGCTGCAATTCTGTTTCTGAGCTCTTCAGGCAGTTCCTTTGACCTCATGATTCTCATTTGCTCTGACATACACTATGAGCTGTAAGGTCTTATATAGGAAGGTGTGTGGCTTTCCTAATCAAGCCCAATCAGTATAATCAAACACAGCTGGACTCAAATGAAGGTAAAGAACCATCTCAAGGATGATTAGAAGAAATGGACAGCACCTGAGTTAAATATATGAGTGTCACAGCAAAGGGTCTGAATACTTAGGACCATGTGATATTTCAGTTTTTTTTTTTAATAAATCTGCAAAAATATCAACAATTCTGTGTTTTTTCTGTCAATATGGGGTGCTGTGTATACATTAATGAGGAAATAAAATTACCTTAAATGATTTTAGCAAATGGCTGCAATATAACAAAGAGTGAAAAATTTAAGGGGGTCTGAATACTTTCCGTCCCCACTGTATATGCATCCCAGGTGTTGTATATATCTATATACACTGTATTCAGTTTAGCTAGATCCGTTCCTGTTATTATCTTCCTACTGACAGGCAGGCTTGTGTTGTTACAGTATTTACAGCTACCTGAAGAAAATTGCTGGTGTTCTTCTTATCCTATTACTACCACAGTCAGGCAGCTAGACTATTTACAGTTAGTGTAGTGCGTCCTCCTCACAGTGTTCAGCTAAAGCTACAAGTTAGTTTAGTGTGACCTTATTATTATTATTATTATTATTATTCAGGATTTATATAGCGCCAACAGTTTACGCAGCGCTCTGCACAGTGTTCAGCTAAAGCTACGAGTTAGTATAGTGCGTCCTCCTCACAGTGTTCAGCTAAAGCTACAAGTTAGTGTAGCGCATCCTCCTCACAGTGTTCAGCTAAAGCTACAAGTTAGTGTAGTGTGACCTCTGCACAGTGTTCAGCTAAAGCTACAAGTTAGTGTAGTGCGTCCTCCTCACAGTGTTCAGCTAAAGCTACAAGTTAGTGTAGTGCACAGTGTTCAGCTAAAGCTACAAGTTAGTGTAGTGCATCCTCCTCACAGTGTTCAGCTAAAGCTACAAGTTAGTGTAGTGTGACCTCTGCACAGTGTTCAGCTAAAGCTACAAGTTAGTGTAGTGTGTCCTCCTCACAGTGTTCAGCTAAAGCTACAAGTTAGTGTAATGCGACCTCTGCACAGTGTTCAGCTAAAGCTACAAGTTAGTGTAGTGCGTCCTCTGAACAGTGTTCAGCTAAAGCTACAAGTTAGTGTAGTGCGTCCTCTGAACAGTGTTCAGCTAAAGCTACAAGTTAGTGTAGTGCACAGTGTTCAGCTAAAGCTATAAGTTAGTGTAGTGCGTCCACCTCACAGTGTTCAGCTAAAGCTACAAGTTATTGTAGTGTGACCTCTGCACAGTGTTCAGCTAAAGCTACAAGTTAGTGTAGTGCGTCCTCCTCACAGTGTTCAGCTAAAGCTACAAGTTAGTGTAGTGCAACCTCTGCACAGTGTTCAGCTAAAGCTACAAGTTAGTGTAGTGTGTCCTCCTCAAAGTGTTCAGCTAAAGCTACAAGTTAGTGTAGTGCATCCACCTCACAGTGTTCAGCTAAAGCTACAAGTTAGTGTAGTGCGACCTCTGCACAGTGTTCAGCTAAAGCTACAAGTTAGTGTAGTGTGTCCTCTGAACAGTGTTCAGCTAAAGCTACAAATTAGTGTAGTGCGACCTCTGTACAGTGTTCAGCTAAAGCTACCTGTAGAAGGTTGGTGTTGTTTTCCTGATCCTATCACTACCACAGGCAGCTACATTATTTTAACGTTAGTGTAGTGCGTCCTCTGCACAGTGTTCAGCTAAAGCTATCTGTAGAAGGTTGGTGGTGTTTTCCTGATCCTATCACTACCGCTGGCAGCTACATTATTTACATGTTAGTCTAGTGCGACCTCTGCACAGTGTTCAGCTAAAGCTACCTGTAGAAGGTTGGTGGTGTTTTCCTGATCCTATCACTACCGCAGGCAGCTACATTATTTTAACGTTAGTGTAGTGCGACCTCTGCACAGTGTTCAGCTAAAGCTACCTGTAGAAGGTTGGTGGTATTTTCCTGATCCTATCTCTACCACAGGCAGCTACATTATTTACACGTTAGTCTAGTGCGACCTCTGCACAGTGTTCAGCTAAAGCTACCTGTAGAAGGTTGGTGGTGTTTTCCTGATCCTATCACTACCGCCGGCAGCTACATTATTTTAACGTTAGTGTAGTGCGAACTCTGCACAGTGTTGAGCTAAAGCTACCTGTAGAAGGTTGGTGGTGTTTTCCTGATCCTATCACTACCGCAGGCAGCTACATTACTTTAACGTTAGTGTAGTGCTTCCTCTTCACAGTGTTCAGCTAAAGCTATCTGTAGAAGGGTGGTGGTGTTTTCCTGATCCCATCACTACCGCAGGCAGCTACATTATTTTAATGTTGGTGTAGTGCGTCCTCTGCACAGTGTTCAGCTAAAGCTACAAGTTAGTGTAGTGCAACCTCTGCACAGTGTTCAGCTAAAGCTACAAGTTAGTGTAGTGTGTCCTCCTCAAAGTGTTCAGCTAAAGCTACAAGTTAGTGTAGTGCATCCTCCTCACAGTGTTCAGCTAATGCTACAAGTTAGTGTAGTGCGACCTCTGCACAGTGTTCAGCTAAAGCTACAAGTTAGTGTAGTGTGTCCTCTGAACAGTGTTCAGCTAAAGCTACAAATTAGTGTAGTGCGACCTCTGTACAGTGTTCAGCTAAAGCTACCTGTAGAAGGTTGATGTTGTTTTCCTGATCCTATCACTACCACAGGCAGCTACATTATTTACATGTTAGTCTAGTGCGACCTCTGCACAGTGTTCAGCTAAAGCTACCTGTAGAAGGTTGGTGGTGTTTTCCTGATCCTATCACTACCGCAGGCAGCTACATTATTTTAACGTTAGTGTAGTGCGACCTCTGCACAGTGTTCAGCTAAAGCTACCTGTAGAAGGTTGGTGGTATTTTCCTGATCCTATCACTACCACAGGCAGCTACATTATTTACACGTTAGTCTAGTGCGACCTCTGCACAGTGTTCAGCTAAAGCTACCTGTAGAAGGTTGGTGGTGTTTTCCTGATCCTATCACTACCGCAGGCAGCTACATTATTTTAACGTTAGTGTAGTGCGAACTCTGCACAGTGTTGAGCTAAAGCTACCTGTAGAAGGTTGGTGGTGTTTTCCTGATCCTATCACTACCGCAGGCAGCTACATTACTTTAACGTTAGTGTAGTGCGTCCTCTTCACAGTGTTCAGCTAAAGCTATCTGTAGAAGGGTGGTGGTGTTTTCCTGATCCCATCACTACCGCAGGCAGCTACATTATTTTAATGTTGGTGTAGTGCGTCCTCTGCACAGTGTTCAGCTAAAGCTACAAGTTAGTGTAGTGCAACCTCTGCACAGTGTTCATCTGAAGCTACCTGTATAAGATTGGTGGTGTTCTCATACTATAGGCAGGCAGTTGATTTTGCTAGCTGCACTATCAATATATATATATATATATATATATATATATATATATATATATATATATAGTGGGGACGGAAAGTATTCAGACCCCCTTAAAATTTTCACTCTTTGTTATAATGCAGTCATTTGCTAAAATCATTTAAGTTCATTTTTTTCCTCATTAATGTACACACAGCCCCCCATATTGACAGAAAAAAACAGACAATTGTTGACATTTTTGCAGATTTATTAAAAAAGAAAAACTGAAATATCACATGGTCCTAAGTATTCAGACCCTTTGCTCAGTATTTAGTAGAAGCACCTGTGACGGGAGGGCCCGTGGAACTCAGAATACATCTTATGTCTAAGTCACCCTGTGCTACCCTGGCACAGGGTGAGTGAGAAAATATATCTTGGACTACTTAAAATGGGACAGTAATATTTGCCCACAATATCTCCCAGGATGTATGTAGAGACTGTTATTGGTTTGGTTGATTCTGAACTCAACCTGTTAATTGAGTGAGCTGATCACATTAGTCTCCAGGACTGGCTAGGAGCCGAACTGTTGATGAATAGGCTGAGGAGGGGGGAGATTGTTGTTTGTATTGTTAATTGTAATTAGCTCCAGCTATTGTGTTTATACTACTCTGTGAAGCTCGGTGCCCACAAGTCTGTCATCTGGTCTGGGTAAATTTTTTAGTTAATTAGCTCATGTTAATTATGTTAATTAGGTTACAGTTGTATTGTTAGAGGAGGTTCCAACGGCATATAAAGTCTTGTAACTTTGATTCTAAATAAACAGTTCATGGTAGCAACAAGCAAGTGTCGCCTTGTTTTGTGCTCAGAGAGGTTGGAATATCTGATATCTGTATACAGACTGGGAGGAAGTGATATATGACGGAAGCACTCAAGCGGAGTGTGGGACGTTCCGTGACATTGGTGGCAAGCAGCGGGAAAGCTTCCTGCAGTCTGGGACATCCAAACTTCCATCTGGATCCAAGGTCCAGATAGCAGGAGAGGAGAGGTACAGATACCAGCCGCCATGGATGAGGAATTCGGAAGGAGGTTGCGAGAGATGCAGATACAGCACAGAGGACCAGTATCGGAGCAGGTCCTGCTGGGATGGTGTGATTCTATTCACTGCAAACTCTGGAAAGAAGCGCTAGCCCGTGAGCAGCGACACCAGGGAAAAGTTCTCCCCTCCATCGAGGAAAGGTACTGGTCACAGTACAGACTGCAGGTGCGGTTTTTGGGAGAAAAACCACACAAGAAGCAGACAGCTGAATTAAGCAGGCTGGTCTGGGCAGAGATAAAGCTGGATGAGAGCTACAGAGCCCTCCGGTGGCATGTATCTAAAGCATGTCACTGGATAGCGGATGACAGCCCAAAGGAAGGCTTAAGCTACGGCGGCTTGGGACTGTTGTATGTGAAGCTGACAGGAGACTCTAACTTTGGGAGTGATTTGGAGTGGCGGGTGGACGAAATCATGGATTTCAGAGAAGGGCTACTGAACATTTCGGAAGTGCACTGGGCACAGGAAGATTTGGAGTTTCTGGCCGTTTAGGAATGGGAGCTAGAGATCGCCTACAGACGGCTGCTAGACATTGCTCAGTGCCAGGGCTGGGCTCCCTTTGCCTGGGACTATCAGGAAATACCAGCTGACAACCCGGAAATCCTGGCTGAAGAGTCTGCAATGTGGCAGAGCAATAGTGTGCTTTGCCAACCTGCCCCCACAGCTAGGGAGGCGGAGGTCTTATGGAGGATGCAGCAAGTGCTGACTGACCTTGATGATCCTGTTTCTGCATGGGATGATCTTGGATGGAGGAATGTGCCTGTCCAGCAGCATGCCAGAGAATCTGCAGCAGAAAATCTGGAGATTGCCATCCCCAAACCTGAAGTGCTGACAACCGGGCAGAGCTCTGCTAACCTCTGCCCAGCACTGATAGCATCTTCTGGATTCCATGGACAGGAGATGGTGAACCTCCATCCCCAGACACCAGTTACAGAGACAGGGGATTTGATAGACTTTTCTGCTGAGGAAGAACCATTGGGTAAGCCCCCAGCAGAAGAGTTGGGATTAGGGCCAAACTTCATTGCGCTCTGCTCAGCACTGATGGCATCTTCTGAGTTCCACGGACAGGAGATGGTGAACCTCTATCCACAGACACCAGTTATAGAGGTAGAGGATTTAATAGACTTTTCTGCTGAGGAAGAACAACCTGATGAGCCTCCAGCAGAAGAGCTGCTATCAGGGCCAAAGTTCACTGTGTTCTGCCCAGCACCAACAGTGGCTTCGGCCTTCTTGAGAGAAGAGGTAGTCGGCCTTTCTCCCACAACACTGACAGGGACATGTGATTTTCTGCCAGAAGCATCTATGGAGTTAAAACAAACTTCTCCAGCTGAAGATCTGGTAACTGAACAGAGGGTCCAAGACCTCTGTCCCACACTTTTACCGATTCCAGAGACTGGGGGTTTAATAGACGTTTATGTAGAGGAGGAACCACCTAGCAAACCCCCAGCAGAAGTGCTGGCAACCGGACAGAGGGTCCAAGATCTCTGCCCCACACCTGTGGCAGTTTCGGAGGCTCAGGGTGAGAAGGTGGCAATCACTTCCCAGCAGCAGATACAGGGGGAGAAGGGAGAGGAGGTGTGTGTTGTCCCTCCCCAACAGTTGGTCAGCGTGGAGGAAGCGGCCTTCCCTCCCCAGCAAAGATCAGTGCACCTGGGAGACAGTACCATAGACATGTCGTCCAAGCAACCAGATGAGGGAATGGAAAAGGAAGCAGCCGGCTCACCTCCCCAATGGCAGCTATTTGGGAGTGGAGGAAGCCAGCCTCCTGCCCCAACGGTTAGCCGGAGTGGAGGATGCGGAGTCCCCAGCAGAAGTGCTGGCAACAGGGCAGAGTGTTACCAACCTCTGCCCAGCACCGGCAACAACTACAGAGTTCCAGGGAGGCGGGGCAGTCGGCCTCCCTCCCCAACAGTTAGCCGGAACAGATAGTGTGGGGTTTCCAGCAGAAGGGCTGGCAACAGGGCCAAGTAATGCTGGACTCTGCCCTCAACTAACAGGAGATGGATTTCCTGTGAAGGTGGATGGGACTTCAGTCTCCACCTGTATACTCCAGGGATGCTGGGCAGTCAGCCCAGATCCCCAACAGCATGACAGAGTGAGCCCAGTCCCCCTGTCTTCTCTCCAGCGGCAGAAAGGACTCCAGGGAGAAGGGCCAGTCCAGGCCTCTCCCCAGCGGCAGATATGTTCTCTGAGAGAGGCAGAGGTTGGCTGGGTGAGTAATACTCTGTTTGGAACAATTTATTTGGGGTACTGTGTGGGTACAGGTATTAAAGGACTGGAACTACTTACTAACTTCGGAGTCAACCCGTCTGGGGTCTCCTCCTGTGTTAGTCTTCTGCCGAAAGGGGAGAGATGTGACGGGAGGGCCCGTGGAACTCAGAAAACATCTTATGTCTAAGTCACCCTGTGCTACACTGGCACAGGGTGAGTGAGAAAATATATCTTGGACTACTTAAAATGGGACAGTAATATTTGTCCACAATATCTCCCAGGATGTATGTAGAGACTATTATTGGTTTGGTTGATTCTGAACTCAACCTGTTAATTGAGTGAGCTGATCACATTAGCCTCCAGGACTGGCTAGGAGCCGAACTGTTGATGAATAGGCTGAGGAGGGGGGAGATTGTTGTTTGTATTGTTAATTGTAATTAGCTCCAGCTATTGTGTTTATACTACTCTGTGAAGCTCGGTGCCCACAAGTCTGTCATCTGGTCTGGGTAAATTTTTTAGTTAATTAGCTCATGTTAATTATGTTAATTAGGTTACAGTTGTATTGTTAGAGGAGGTTCCAACGGCATATAAAGTCTTGTAACTCTGATTCTAAATAAACAGTTCATAGTAGCAACAAGCAAGTGTCGCCTTGTTTTGTGCTCAGAGAGGTTGGAATATCTGATATCTGTATACAGACTGGGAGGAAGTGATATATGACGGAAGCACTCAAGCGGAGTGTGGGACGTTCCGTGACAGCACCCTTTTGATCTAATACAGCCATGAGTCTTTTTGGGAAAGATGCAACAAGTTTTTCACACCTGGATTTGGGGATCCTCTGCCATTCCTCCTTGCAGATCCTCTCCAGTTCTGTCAGGTTGGATGGTAAACGTTGGTGGACAGCCATTTTTAGGTCCCTCCAGAGATGCTCAATTGGGTTTAGGTCAGGGCTCTGGCTGGGCCATTCAAGTACAGTCAAGGAGTTGTTGTGAAGCCACTCCTTCGTTATTTTGCCTGTGTGCTTAGGGTCATTGTCTTGTTGGAAGGTAAACCTTCGGCCTAGTCTGAGGTCCTGAGCACTCTGGAGAAGGTTTTCGTCCAGGATATCCCTGTACTTGGCCGCATTCATCTTTCCCTCGATTGCAACCAATTGTCCTGTCCCTGCTGAAAAACACCCCCACAGCATGATGCTGCCACCACCATGCTTCACTGTTGGGACTGTATTGGACAGGTAATGAGCAGTGCCTGGTTTTCTCCACACACACCGCTTAGAATTAAGGCCAAAAAGTTCTATCTTGATCTCATCAGACCAAATAATCTTATTTCTCACCATCTTGGAGTCCTTCAGGTGTTTTTTAGCAAACTCCATGCAGAATTTTATGTGTCTTGCACTGAGGAGAGGCTTCTGTCGGGCCACTCTGCCATAAAGCCCTGACTAGTGGAGGGCTGCAGTGATGGTTGACTTTCTACAACTTTCTCCCATCTCCCGACTGCATCTCTGGAGCTCAGCCACAGTGATCTTTGGGTTCTTCTTTACCTCTCTCACCAAGGCTCTTCTCCCCCAATAGCTCAGTCTGTCCGGACGGGCAGCTCTAGGAAGGGTTCTGGTCATCCCAAACGTCTTCCATTTAAGGATTATGGGGGTGTTGTGGAAAATTTTATATTAATGTATTGTGATAAGTCTCCCAGTGTCTGATCTCTTGCAGCCCGCTCTAAAGAGCTGACCTGGGGCAGACTGACGCTGGCTGAGACCTGTTAGGTAGTGGAAAACTTCCTGGTGTTTGGAGAGAGGTGTTTGCAGAGAGAGGACATGTCCGCCAGCAAAGGGCCCCTGTGCAATGCACAGAACGATCGTCTGGTGGGGATGCGTTCACTCTGCAAAGACATTATCGGTTTAGCGGTGGTTTGCTCTTGTCACCCCTGGTATGCCTGATCAACATGTTTGGGGTGCCATGACATACACCTGCAGATAATATCCTATGCACGAGGAACTTTAGTCATCGTCATTAAGTATATTGTATCATGTCCTGTAGTAATTGGTGGTTGTTTTGTGTTCTGTGTTGTTAAATCCTTATATGGTCATTGATATCCTGTGAGGTCATATCCTGTGCGGTCACAAGCTTTGTAAGAGGTGTGTTTGGCTGTTGGAGGCCAAATCCTTGAGCTTTGGGGACTTCCTGTTATGCTAATAAAGAGTGAGCACACAGCTGAGCAGGCAGAGTGTTCTTGGAACTGGAAGCGTGAGGATGTGTTTCTATTTGTGAGCATGGGGCACACACCAGAGGAAAGACATATGATCAAAAGGTGAGATGCATTTATATCATTAGACGAAATTGTTATTATGATTAGAAACAGGAGATTTGGCTGTGTGCAGCCAAATTTCGCTTCCAGAATGGTGGGCCAGGTACTTTATGGAGCAGACAGAACACCCCTCCACATCGGTGAGAAAAGGGGGAGAATGGATCCCAGTCTAGGACATTTCTTTCCGATGTGTTGGGGAGCCTTTGCTCTGCAAAGAACACATTTTTCATCTTTTGAAATAATGCTGGAAGTTTGATCGTATGTCTGGTGTGTGCCTGTGTGTGTGTGCCTGCATGTGTGTGTGATTTGTATCTCAAAACTTTGTGTAAGGAGACTGCGTGTGTGTGTGTGATTTGTATCTCAAATCTTTGGTAAGAAGACTGCGTGTGTGTGTGTGATTTGTATCTCAAATCTTTGTGTAAGGAAACTGTGTGTGTGTGTGTGTGTGAGACTGATGCTGTGTAACAAGTTTGTAATGCATGTGAGAAATGGATGAATTGTAATTATTACTTATGTATGGGACAAGTAGATTACATGGGTTTTGTAAAGTGTTTGATTGACTCAAGACACAGATGGTTAGTGGACTTTGATGGTTATGAAAAGAACATGAAGGCATCACTGTTTGTATCTCTCAATGTCTTGTTCCTGTGAAAGCTGATGTGAACGGAGTTTGAAAAGAGGGTATGTGGCAGCCGTGTGCTTGTGCTTTTGAATGTGGTCTTTTTGTCATAGGCCATCTTGCTGTGGTCCAGATTTCATCTACTATGTGTTCCTAAGTTGTGCTTTTTTGTAACTTTAACACTTTTAAATGTTTGTCTAAGCGTTCATTTAGTATCTCAAATGTGTAATTTTTTGGGGTGAAATTTTTGGTTTTGGCAGGAAAATGGTTTTTGTCTGCTACTTCCTTTTGTTCTCTACCATGTGACTACAGTCGGCCATTTTCTTTTCCTTTGTGTGTGAACTTTAAAATGTTTATCCATCTTGGTCAGTTTTGGCGGCAGAATGCGCTATTTTGTTTGGGTCTGGCCTTTGTTGTGGTCACCATGTGCATCGGCGGCCATTTTGAAGACCTGTGAGCCTTCCTACAGGGGAAGGTGCTCCATTGTGTATTCCTTTGTGTGTGCAAAGCCACGTGCTTTAAGGTACAATCTGGCTTCTAGGCACCATTTTGTGAATTCTATTTTTGTACTGTTTACATACTTTTCAAGGAAACTATTGCGTTTTCTATATTGAATATTGGTTTTGAGTGAAATCTGTACTTTGCACTGAATTTCAATGGATAACAAGACTAGCTTTAACTGAGTTTTTGTACACAGCGGTGTGTGTTATTTTAATTTTTTTAATGTTTGGGAGTTTCCCAGAGGGCAATTCCATTGTTTCGAGGCTTGTATCGCTTTAGCTAAGGTTTGCTAGCCTGCAGTATCCCTCCCCTCCCTTTTCCTGTACATTTTTATGTAAATAAACCAGTTTGAGGGGTTTTAGAGCTGGGCATGCAGAATTTTATGTATCAACAGGAAGTTGGTGGGGGGGAGCTTGGAGTATCACACAAGCAAATGAGATTTGTACTCGGAAGGACAATGGGAAAATACTGGTGTTTGAAAGTATTTTAAATTTAATTCCAATTGTTTTAAAGAAGTTTATGTTTCTAGTGAATATTTCTAATGTCTTGATAGACAAAATATGAAGCTATTTGAGGCTTCCCCTCTCCCTCCCTCTTCCTACTCAGGTGTGCAACAGGAAGTTGGTGGGAGGGGCTTGGGGTCTTTTGACTTGTGTTTGGAAGGACAAAATCATTTTTATTTTTAAATTAAATTAAGGTTTATACTGTAATACAGTAGGCATCCATGTTATTGTTGTAATATCTAGGTACAGAGAGAAGCCGCAGTGTTTTGTAAAAAAAGCAGGTAAAAGTGCTCTGTGTATATTCGTCTGGCGACGCAGTGTACGGTCGTACAGCGCAATGCGCTTGTGTATGCATACACTGTGAGGGGTTGAGACATAATCCAGGGGGTTGATCTGTGGTTGTTGGCGAATCATTTGGCATAGTTAATAGTTGGTTGTTAAAAGAGTGGTACTCTGTAGTTCTGTGCCAAACGTGTCGGGACAACAAGCCATAGAGTTGATGCCTCGTTTTAGTGTTTCTAGTTGAGTGACTAATTTGTAGTCTGTCAATCCACCGTGTAAGAAGACACCGGGCGGTGGTCTCCGAAATGGGTGCAAGGGTTTTCCCTGGACGCAGGGATAAGACGATAAGCCATGGGCAATGGCAGTCCGTGCAAGGGAAGGAATACGAGGCTTCCCACAGTCAGATGGATGCACAAGAGCATGTGGAGTCTAGTTCTGAGGAAAAAGGCCATTAAACCCCAGAAAGATTGACATAGGTGGTCCAAGGATACTATTTTGGGTATCCCTCTGGAGTTGATGTTGCGTGACTGCGGCTTCAGAAATCTGTAATGTTGAGTCAGTTGATGGATGCGTAGTACACGTTTGTGTGATTAAAAATACACAGGCCTGTTTTTGAACTTTGTGTGGCTGGTCCATGCAAAGATTTTGAAATGCTTTTGTGCCTTTCAAATTGTATTCTTTTCTATCGCTAAAAGAGTGAAGGCAGCATTCCATCTGGTCGTTTTTATTTTTTTTATTTTTTTCGTTTTTGAGAACTATGAAATATCTCCCCCACATTTGTATCTAAATGTTTGTCTTTGTCTCATTGTTTGTATGTGGTAACAAGATGTTTGAACCTCCCATGACAGCCCTCTTGCGTGTCGCGGCTGTTGTATTTTAGAAAAAAAACCCGTGAAAGTAAGATTTACAGAGGGTTTAGTTATTGTCGGTTTTCTGGAATGTCAGTGACAATTTACCAATGTACATGCATATTGTATTGTTTACCATTCTTTGAAGGATAGAGTAATAACCTTTGTTTATAAGTATCTTTTCAGGTCCAAAAAGTTTCTGGAAGTGTGTGTACAGGTGTATAAGAAGGTAAAAGTATCATAGGCTATTTCACTGTTTTGTTCTGCACCATTCTAAACCCTACATGTCTTCCTCCAGTTTGTAATGAGGAGGGAAGAAAAGGGGGGATGAGAGTGGTGAGAATAACACATTTTCAAACCAACAATACTAACCGCTCTAATTCTAACCAAGTTTGTGCCAAGACTGTCTTTCTTTGATAGAATTTGAATCAGCAAGCAGCAGTCTGTTGAAAGAGGCTCCTATCCCAGGTGCTAAGAACCTTTTTGTCACTGGTTCCAGGTATTACACCCCACATGGTAAGCCACGCATAGGTTATGCAGTGACCACAGTCCCGATGTCTGGGTTATTGTCATATGAGGTTTGTTTGGAGGTCAACCAAAACCAGAGTTGTACTTTCCTCATTAGCTGTCACCTACATTCACAGCTGATGGGGTAGGTGCAATCACTGTAACATGAACTTCAAAAGGTCCACCACAGGGTTCACGAGTCCATCCTGGACCCTGACACAATAACCAGTTTACATTCTTTCCAACCAGGTGACTGGGCCATTGTAAAGAAACTTGAGGGATGAGACCACACCAGCCACTGCAAGAAGCGGATCAACTACAAAGAGTAGAGGAGTATCTTCGCTAATTTATATTTTTTTGTTTAATAAATTTTGGCAAGGGTAACGATGAAAAGCATCCCAACTAGCTAAGAAAGAGAACAGGACACGTGGTCAGGTATTAGTGCCCCAGCGATGACGGCGGTACATGCTATATGTGACGTTCATATTGGTGTGAGGAGTTTTGACAGACTAGTAAAATCCAAACAGACACCTGTCAAAGGAACTTAACAAAACATTTCTAGAGGGTAAAATTAGTTATAATTTTAACAATACTGTAGCTCTGGTTCTTGCCAGCTTTGGTATCGGGATAACTAGGTAGCCCACAAGTGTGCTTCAACTGTAGTTTGGTATTAATGCGGATCTACAGCTTATAAGGTAATTTCCCGTAAGGCAAGAGGTTCATGTGTGCTGGTGAAACTCGTCCCAGCATCTTATGTCACGGCCGATCGCGAGGATCTGATGGCGCGAGAGAAGGTAAGAATGGCAGGGACAGCTGGAAGGGATTTGCTTGTACACGGCGGGGGCTTGAGCTTATGAAACGCTTGAACAATTTCTCATCCATTGAGGATGGAATGTTTCATGTAACTGTTGAAGCTACAAGGAAGTTCCCACGGTCCAAGGGTTTCTGGGAATTCATAAGTAAAGATTGTTATATCTGGATCGGGGATAGTAGTGACAAAGTTCAGGCCCATATGGATAAGGTTTAGGTCCCTACAAGGCAAAGCCAGAGCTATAGATAGTGAAGGTTGGAATCCTTTTTAAGGGGTTGGGAATTGTTGGAGATTGAATTTTTATCTTGCAGCGGATCATAGTGAAGGAAGTAGGGGTATATATACTCATGTTGTTTTTGTTTCTATTCCTTCTATATGCCATGATGAGGTGCTCCTGTTGCCTGATTGGACGCGTGACCAGAGCCTGAGCAGATGACCACATCTTCCCTGATGAGATGCCCAGAAGCCCGACCCACGTACAAGATACAGAGGATCCCAGACCGACCGGCGACTACTACAGCTCACCACGTCATCCCCAACAGAGTCTACATGTCAAGCCGTGTTTTACTTTTTATGGACTAAGAAGAAGATCAGGATTCATCGAGGGACACATGGGATCATATGACAAGAGGAGGGAACTGTTGTGGAAAATTTTATATTAATGTATTGTCATAAGTCTCCCAGTGTCTGATCTCTTGCAGCCCACTCTAAAGAGCTGACTGGGGCAGACTGACACTGGCTGAGACCTGTTAGGTAGTGGAAAACTTCCTGGTGTTTGGAGAGAGGTGTTTGCGGAGAAAGGACATGTCCGCCAGCAAAGGGCCCCTGTGAAATGCACAGAACGATCGTCTGGTGGGGATGCGTTCACTCTGCAAAGACATTATCGGTTTAGCGGTGGTTTGCTCTTGTCACCCCTGGTATGCCTGATCAACAAAGTTTGGGGTGCCATGACATACACCTGCAGATAATATCCCATGCACGAGGAACTTTAGTCATCGTCATTAAGTATATTGTATCATGTCCTGTAGTAATTGGTGGTTGTTTTGTGTTCTGTGTTGTTAAATCCTTATATGGTCATTGATATCCTGTGAGGTCATATCCTGTGAGGTCACAAGCTTTGTAAGAGGTGTATTTGGCTGTTGGAGGCCGAACCCTCGAGCTTTGGGGACTTCCTGTTATGCTAATAAAAAGTGAGCACACAGCTGAGCAGGCAGTGTGTTCTTGGAACCGGAAGCGTGAGGATGTGTTTCTATTTGTGAGCATGGGGCAGACACCAGAGGAAAGACATATGATCAAAAGGTGAGATGCATTTATATCATTAGATGAAATTGTTATTATGATTAGAAACAGGAGATTTGGCTGTGTGCAGCCAAATTTCGCTGTCAGGGGGCCACTGTGCTCTTAGGAACCTTAAGTGCAGCAGAAATTTTTTTGTAACCTTGGCCAGATCTGTGCCTTGCCACAATTCTGTCTCTGAGCTCTTCAGGCAGTTCCTTTGACCTCATGATTCTCATTTGCTCTGACATGCACTGTGAGCTGTAAGGTCTTATATAGACAGGGGTGTGGATTTCCTAATCAAGTCCAATCAGTATAATCAAACACAGCTAGACTCAAATGAAGGTGTAGAACCATCTCAAGGATGATCAGAAGACATGGACAGCACCTGAGTTAAATATATGAGTGTCACAGCAAAGGGTCTGAATACTTAGGACCATGTGATATTTCAGTTTTTCTTTTTTAATAAATCTGCAAAAATGTCAACAATTCTGTGTTTTTCTGTCAATATGGGATGCTGTGTGTACATTAATGAGGAAATGAACTTAAATGATTTTAGCAAATGGCTGCAATATAACAAAGAGTGAAAAATTTAAGGGGGTCTGAATACTTTCTGTCCCCACTGTATATATATATATCCCAGCTTAGTGCAGCTACATCTCACTGCAGGCCATTAGTATGTCTGGAAGGCCAACAAGGAGAGGCAGACAGTCACAAGCCAATAAAAGAGGGCAAGCAGGCTCTGTGTCTAGAGGCAACAGTGCTGGTCGTGGAGACGGTGCATCCTCATCAGCACGTGGCCGTGGGACACGCTTGGCCTTTTTTTCGGCAGCTGGCCGTGTTGAGCCGCAACAAGTGAATGACCAAGCCTTCCTCATACTCCTCATCCTCTCTCACCCATGCTCAGGGTACTTTCTCTGGCAAAGCAGCTGCCAACGCGGCCTCCTCCCTCAGCTCAATGGCATCAGTGACTCCTTCCCTAGCCCCACCATGTCCTCCTGAGGAGTCCCTCGAACTGTTTGACCACAGTGTTGGGTACATGCTCCAGGAGGATGCCCAGCGTTTAGAAGGCTCTGATGATGATACTGAGCTAGATGAAGCCAGTAACGTAAGCACAGACAGAGGGGGTGCCCAAGAAGGACAGCAATCTGGCAGTCATGCTCCCCCAGTTGCAGCATACTGCCAGGTTTGCTCCAGTGATGAGGAGGGAGGGAATGATAAAGTCACTGACTCAACGTGGGTGCCTGATAGGAGAGAGGAGGAGGCACATCACCAAAGAGGCAGGATGCCCTCCAGGGGCCAGCCTTAGGGCAGCACACTCACTGCATCACATCGCAAAGCTCTGCATGTGCAAAGCGCTGCTGTCTCTGCGCATTATTCCAAAAGTTCTTTGGTGTGGGCCTTTTTTGAGACAAGTGCATCAGATCGCACTGCTGCTATTTGCAACATATGTCTCAAGCGTATCTTGCATGGCCAAAACATCTCCCGCTTGGGAACCACATGCTTGACCAGACATATGTTGACCTGCCATGGAGTTCGTTGGCAAGCGTATCTAAAAGACCCACACCAAAGAACAAAGAGGACCTCTCCTTGCTCCTCATCAGCTGAGATCTCCAACCCCACTATACCTTCAGTCCTCTCTGAGACCTGCACTGAGAGGAATGAAGGTGTAGAATTAGGTGTGTCACAGCCAAGTACTTGTGGGCAATCTGCTTTCGGTACACCGACGTCAGATTGTACCAGGCAAATTTCCCTGCCCCAGCTGCTGCACCGCCGAAAGAAGTTCGCCCCCAGCCATCCACATGCCCAGCGGTTGAATGCTAGCTTGGCAAAATTGCTAGCACTTCAACTGCTACCTTTTCAGTTGGTAGACTCTGCCCCCTTCCGTGAGTTTGTGAAATGTGCGGTTCCTCAGTGGCAGGTACCCAAACACCACTTTTTCTCACGGAAGGCGATTCCGGCTCTCTACCAGCATGTGGAAGTTAATGTCCATGCCTCTCTGGACAGGGCGGTCAGCGGTAAGGTGCATATTACCACTGACTCATGGTCCAGCAGGCATGGACAGGGACGTTACCTAAGTTTCACCGCGCATTGGGTGACTCTGCTGGCAGCTGGGAAGGATGCAGGACAAGGTGCAGTAGTGTTGGAGGTTGTTCCGCCACCACACCTCCAAAATGCCACTACTAATGATTCTGACACACCTCTCTCCTCCACCCCCTCCTCTTCTTCTTCCTCCATGGCCTCTTCCTGTGCTTTGTCCTCAGAACCAACGGTGCTCCATAGGCATTCAAGGGGCTATGCAAGTATGCAGGCCAAAAGATGCCATGCGGTGCTTGAGCTGGTGTGCTTGTGGGACAGGGACCACACTGGGGCAGAGGTTCTGTCAGCTCGGCAGAAGCAGGTTCAGAGGTGGTTGATGCCACGCCAACTTAAGGCAGGAATGGTGGTTTGCGACAATGGCACCAACCTCCTCTCCATCCTCCAACAGGGACAACTGACCCATGTGTCCTGTTTGGCTCACGTCCTTAACTTGGTGGTGCAGCGGTTCTTGGGCAGGTACCCGGGCTTACAGGATGTCCTGAGGCAGGCCAGGAAAGTCTGTGTGCATTTCCGCCGGTCATATAATGCCAGTGCTTGGCTGGCAGACCTTCAAAAGGAATTTAACCTGCCCAAGAACCGCCTAATCTGTGACATGCCCATCAGGTGGAACTCAACGTTGGCCATGCTGCAGCGGCTGCACACGCAGCAGAGGGCCATCAATGAGTACCTGTGCGACTATGGCACCAGGACAGGATCAGGGGAGCTTGTTTTTTTTTTCCCCACGCCAGTGGGCCATGATCAGGGATGCATGCACTGTCCTGTCACCATGTGAGGAGGCCACGAGGATGGTGAGCAGTGACAGTGCATGCATCAGTGACACTTGTCCACCTGTTGGAGCACACGCTGCGTGGAATAATGGACAGGGCACTTGAGGCAGAACAGAGGGAGGAAGAGGAGGACTTCCTTACCTCTCAAGGCCTCCTTTATCCAGACAGTGTTCCTGCGTGCCTGCCGTTTACACAGGAAGAGGACGAGGAGGAGGAGGAGGATTGTGTCAGCATGGAGGTGGAGCCTGGCACTCAGCTTCAGCAGCAGTCTTCAAGGGATCATTTACAGTCCGAAGAAACCCATGGACTTGAATGTGGCTGAGAAGAGGTGGCTGCGGATCATGTCGTCCTTAGTGACCCAGAGGACTCTGGACCAAATGCCTCAGCAAACCTACGCTGCATGGCCTCCCTGATTATGCAAAGCCTGTGGAAGGATCCTCGTATTCGTGGTATCAAGGGGAGGGATGATTACTGGCTGGCAACCCTTGATCCACATTACAAGGGTAAGGTTGCGGACCTTATCTTGCCATCGTAGAGGGAGCAGAGGAAGAAACATCTTCGGGATGCCTTGCAGAAAGGTTTGTGCAACGCGTTTCCAGAGCCTGGGAGGTTAAAATTTCCTGGTCCTCCTGGTCAACGTGTTGCTGAGGCTTCGGTCAGTCACAGAAGGAGCGGTGGAGAAGGTGACTGTCTGACCGATGCGTTCAGGCAATTTTTAAGTCCGCAGCCCCAAGGTCTGATAGGTTCCAGCAACCATCGCCAGCGTCTGATTCACATGGTGCAGGATTACCTAGGGGCAAGATCAGACTTGGACACCTTTCCCACCGAAAATCCTCTGGGTTAATTGGTCTTGAGGATGGATCACAGGCCAGAGCTTGCACAGTATGCAATTGAGCTACTGGCCTGTCCTGCATCCAGCGTTCTTTCGGAACTTACATTCAGTGCTGCTGGAGGCTTTGTAACCGATCACAGGGTGTGCCTGTCCACCGAATCGGTCGATCGGCTGACCTTCATAAAAATGAATCAGTCTTGGATCACCAGCTACCAAGCACCTGATGCTGATGTAACCGATTGATTTTTTTTTTATGTGAGATCCCTTCAAGACTGCCTATGCTGATGCTGAGTGACAATCCTGTTATGCTGAGTCACAATCCTCTTCCTCCTCAATTTTCATGCTGATAGCTTGTAAGAACATTTTTGGTTCTGGGCACAGCCACCAGTGGCCAAGGCCCAATTTTTCTGCCCCTGTTTAACAGGGGCGTATAATTACAATTTTTGATGCAATACTTTGCAGCAGGGCTCATTCCTACGCTCCAACTATAGCATCTGTGAGGGGTTGCAGTGTTGTAGCAATTTTTCTGCCCCTGTTTAACAGGGGCATGTAATTACAATTTATGATGCAATGCTTTGCAGCAGGGCTTATTCCTGTGCTCCAACTAGAGTATCTGTGAGGGGTTGCAGTGTTGTGGCACCAGCACCAGTGCCCAAGGCCCAATTTTTCAGCCCCTGTTTAACATGGGGGTATAATTACAATTTTTGATGCAATATTTTGCAGCAGGGCTCATTCCTGCGCTCCAATTATAGCATCTGTGAGGGGTTGCAGTTTTGTGGCACCAGTGCCTAAGGCCCAATTTTTCTGCCCCTGTTCAACAGGTGCATGTAATTACAATTCTTGATATAATATTTCATAGCAGGGCCCGTTCCAGCACCCACCAAGAGTAACTGTGAGGACTTACAGTGTTGTGGCACCAGCACCACAACCACCACCACCACCAAAGGCCCAATTTTTCTACCACTGTTCAACAATGGCATGTAATTACAATTTTTGATCTAATATTTCACAGCAGGGCCTGTTCCTGCGCAAACCAAGAGTAACTGTGAGGGCTTACAGTGTTGTGGCAACACCAACACCTAAGGCCCCAATTTCTGCAGACTATATAGGGCAGGCCCCTACTTTCAAACATCCAACTTACAAATGACTCCTACTTGCAAACAGAAGGAGACAACAGGAAGTGAGATGGAATCTACCCCTAGGAAGGGAAATTCTCTCCTGTAAGAGTTAATATGGGAAAACGTGTCTACTCTTCACTGATGCTTTATCACCAATCCTTGTTTCACTAAAAACCCCAAATTTTCAAAAAACATTTGTCATTGGGACAGAAAATGAGGTGAAATCTTCTGAAGAGGTGCACAGACAGCAAAACAAATGTTACAGGGGTGATAACCCTTCCCTGTGTTTTCCAAAAAGTTTAAAAATAGATTTTTTGGCTGGAGCTACACTTTAAAAATGTACTAGTTCAAAATTACAAACAGATTATACTTAACAAACCAACAGTCCCTGTCTTGTTTGCACCACCTGTATACTGCTTTTCAGAGTATATAGGGCCTGGGGGCCCCGCGCCTTTCCTTTTTTTAATTTGGGTGCGGGGTTCCCCTTAAAATCCATAAAAGACCCAAAGGGCTGGGAATGGACTGGGGGGTGGGGGGTACCCATGCTGTTTGTCTCACAGACTGTTCTAAGCACAGGAAATGCGCCACTTTACAGGCATACTATAGACACCCCCCAGGTACGATATTTAAAGGAATATTTCACTTTTATTTTTTCACTTTAAGCATCATTAAAATCACTGCTCCCGAAAGAACGGCCGTTTTCAAAACTTTTTTTTGCATTGATACATGTCCCCTGGGGCAGGACCTGTGTTCCCAAACCCTTTTTAGGACAATAACTTGCATATTAGCCTTTAAAATTAGCACTTTTGATTTCAAACGTTCGAGTCCCATAGACTTTAATGGAGTTCTAAAGTTCGTGCAAACTTTCGTTCCGTTCGCAGGGTCTGGTGTGAACCGAACGGGGGGGTGTTCGGCTCATCTCTAGTCCTGGTACACTGTTACCTGCCTGCACTCATTATTGTATTGCTCCCCAGTCCTTCATAAACATACTGCCTCTTGCTACAGCTAATTATTTCCATAGTCCAGGTAGCAGGCAGAGGTGTGGTAAGTTTATGCTGCACAGGGGGATGACAGCAGTAAGTCAGCAGCAGGCTGAGGGCTGCAAACTGTCAAGACCTGTGTACAGGGGCACAGGGGTAGAGGCTTGGACCCACCCAAATCTCTATGAAGCCTCTGTACTCCGGACCCTAATCCGGAAATTACGAAACCCGGAGACAACAAAAAAATTGTTTTCTCCATCCAGAAAAACATTTCTGGAGCCCCTCACATGTGAGACCCCTGTGTACTACAGTAGCAGGGCAACAGATCAGTCCAAGCGGTAGGCAAAGGCATAGTCCATAAAACAGGCCAGGCCAGGATCAGTTCACGTGCAAGCAGTCCAAGCGGTAGGCAGAAGCGTAGTTGATAAAACAGGCCAGGGTCAGTTCACATGGAAGCAGTCCAAGCAGTAGGTAGAAGCGTAGTTGATAAAACAGGCCAGGGCCAGTTCACATGGAAGCAGTCCAAATGGTTGGCAGAGGCATAGTCAAAAAACAGGCCAGGGTCAGTTCACGTGGAAGGCAGTGGCATGGTTATTTGAGGAAGCATGGGAAATGATCAGCACAGATGATGAAAATGGGGAAATAGTTAAGAATATGGGCTAATAATTTAGGGATGTGTGATATAGTCTGAAGCATTCACCAATGCAAAGGCAGGGTTCGGAGGGACACTGGGGACAATAGTAGCTGTTATCTCTTCAAAATCCTTTTTTGCTGCATACTCGACATCTTTTTTGGCGTCTTCGGCCTGCTTCAGATGGTGGAATGTGGTCCGGGAAGTGGTGTTCATGAAGTCGGCTAAGCGAAGGTTTTCTGGGGGGGTCTTTGATGGTAGATGAGGGATATGACAGCTTCTCTATGAATTTTAGGAAGTGGACAGGGCTTTTTGTGGATTTGGTGTGAATTATGTAGGCATTATAAATGGCCAAATGAATTGAATAGAGTGCTACTTTCTTGTACCAGAAATGTAACCTCCTTATTGATAACTAGGGCTGAAGCATTTGGTCGTTGAAATCCACCCCCCCCCCCCCCCATTTACAGATTGTAATCTTATACACATATTGGCTTTACAATGGGACCTCGTCTTCTCTGAACTTCAACTGTAGTGTCATCATGGATGGTGGACATCATGTACACATTCCTGGTATCCTTCCACCTCAAGGCCAGCACTTTGTTGCATCTCAAAGTTGCTCTTTCTCCCCTTTGCACTTTCTTATTCACTATGGTTTGTGGGAAGCCCTTCCTATTCTTTCGGCAGGATCCACAGGCCAGGGTTTCTGCGAGGTATAGGTGTTTGAGAAGGGGCAGGCTGGTGTAGAAGTTATCCAGGTATATGTGGTAACCTTTCTTCAGCAGTGGGTATGCCAGGTCCCATACAATTTTACCAGTTGTGCCCACGTAGGCCGGGCACTCAGGGGGCTGGAGCTGGGAATCTTTTCCTTCGTATATGCGGAACGCATACAGATATCCCGTGACTCGCTCGAAAAGCTTATAACATTTCACTCTGTATTTGGCCCTTTTGCTGGGAATGTATTGTTTTTTTCCTAGCTGGCCTTAAAAGGGTACCATGGACTCATCTACACATATATGCTTATCGGGGACATAGAGTTCTGCAAATCATTGGGAAAATAAATTAATGAGTGGGCAAATTTTATATAATTTATCGTAATTTGGATGATTGCGGGAGGACACTGGGTGTTGTCACTGAAATGAAGAAAGCGCATTATTATCTCGTATCGGGACCTGGACATTACAGAAGAATAAATGGGCATATGGTGGATGGGGTTGGTGGACCAATAGGCATGGCCTTCATTTTTTTTTGTAAGCCCCATGTTTATGGTGAGGCCCATAAACAATTTGAACTCCTCCAGAGTCAAATCCTTCCACTCTAATGGACGGGCATATGATGATTGGGGATTGTTGGCAAAATGCTGCTGGGCATATAAATTGGTCTGGTCCACGATGAGTTGCAGCAAAGTGTCGAGCAAAAATAAATAAAAACAATCAATTTCAGAACAATTTTGGGTATTGGCCTGCACACCTGGCTGTGCGGTGAAAGGGGGAATTCTTGCTGATCCTGAGTTGGAAGGCAGCCATGTTGGATTGGCAAGATCATCTGGAAGATATGTAGCGGCCCTGGGGGACGTGGCACTCCAGTGCTGGTAGTTGGGGGATTTGAAGTTCCTGTGCTGGCATTTGGGTGTGATGCTGCGGCAGTGCTGGTACTGGGCCTGGGCATTTCTTGTGGCCTTTCACTGGTGGCAGCGCTGGTAGTGGGCCTTTGGTTTTGGCATCTATCGCTGGTGGCAGCGCTGGTACTGGGCCTGGGAATTTGATCCTGGGGTATATTACTGGTGGCTGCCTGGTTTCCAGAGCGCCGTGCTCTTTTAGGAGGGATCCATTCTTCCTCTGATTCATTTGCCGATCCACTACTATCAATCGGTTCAAATGCTGAATTTGATTCACAATCAGAATTGGCATTTGAATCTGATGAGGGCTGCCCGCTGCTCTCATCAGTCATGGAGAGGATCTGGAACACCTCCTCACTTGTATAGAATCTTTTGGACATTTTTTCTGATGGGCTGTGCGACGGGTGACAAATGACAGTCACTGATGGGTGACAGGTGATGGGTGACAGGTAACGGTCACTGATGGGCGACAGGTGACGGTCACTGATGGGTGACAGGTGACGGGTGACGGTCACATATGGGTGACAGATGACTGTCACTGGTGGGTGACAGGTGACGTGTGATGGTCACTGGTGGGTGACAGGTGACGGATGACAGTCACTGGTGGGTGACAGGTGACGGGTGACAGTCACTGATGGCAGACTGGTGCACTTCATGGGACTGATAGGTGACAGATGAGGGTTTACGGATGGGTCACTGATGACGGTCACTGATGGCGGTCACTGATGGTGGTCACTGGCGATGGTCACTGATGGGTGACAGGTGCACCGCTGACGGCAGTCTCTGATGATGACAGGTGCACTTTGTGGGCTCTGATGGGCGACAGGTGACGGGTGACGGTCACTTATGGGTGACAGATGACGTCACTGGTGGGTGACAGGTGACGTGTGACGGTCACTGGTGGGTGACGGGTGACAGTCACTGGTGGGTGACAGGTGATGGGTGACAGTCACTGATGGCAGACTGGTGCACTTTATGGGACTGATAGGTGACAGATGGAGGTTTACGGATGGGTCACTGATGACGGTCACTGATGGTGGTCACTGGCGATGGTCACTGATGGGTGACAGGTGCACCGCTGACGGCAGTCTCTGACGATGACAGGTGCACTTTAAGGGCAGTAATGGGTGACAGGTGCACTTTGTGGGCATTGATGGGTGACAGGTGCACTTTTATAAGCACTGATGTGATGACTGATGTGGTGACTGTTGGGTGACAGCTGTAATGGGGGGGTGATGTGACAGGTTCTCTTTTTTGTGGTGTTGGTGCAGTACACTACAATACACACATAGATCAGTAACTCACTGCTCCTGGCTCTTCTCTCCTCACACTGGAAACGGTGTGTGCGGAGAGAAGAGCCAGTAACAGCTAGTAACTGGTCTATGTTTACATTAAGTGAATGGAACACAGCCGATCACATGGTAAACAGCCGCCAGCCATTGGCTGTTTACCCTTGTCCGTGACGAGCAGTGTTCTTGGGAACATGCCGCCACCGACATGACCGCGATGCACGCGCTTGATCGCGTGCATGCACGTTCTAAAGTGGGGAATACCCATTTGTGACCAGCTATGACCTAATCGCGGCCGATCACATGGTGAACAGCCATGCCCAACGACTGTTCACCCCTGTCAGTGAAGCGATGTGTCTCGGGGACACGCCGCCACGACAGTGCAGGGCTGTGCCCGTGATCACGCGCATGTCCTGTGTGAATGGGCCGCCGTCACATGACAAGAGCTGTACCGCTCTGCAGTCATATGATGGTGGGTGGGCGGCAACAGGTTAAATAAATACTTTACCATGAGACTACACCAAAACGTCATGATCGCTCTATGCTTCCTCCAGAAAGGGACGTTGACACTGAGAATCAACGAAAAAGTGGTGTTTGCTGTCAGAAAGCAAATAAGAAAGAAATTCAAAGACCAGAAGTGCCATCAGCCCCCCGGCAGAAGAACAATAAATCCTGAAGTCCTGATCTAATAGTGTTATTGTATCAACTCCTGCTGTGACAGGAGGGAGGAACTCGAGGTGGGGAGAGCACAGCCCACACCACCTCCCGACTCTCACCTCCTCTGTGCTGCCATCACTACTCCTGTAGGGAGTTCCCTGTCATTATTCCTGTAGCAAGCTCCCATCGGTGTAGTGGGGGAACACACCCTGCAGCACCCTCCTCCGGTTCACCGTAGCAAGGGAAGCTGCCCCCTGCTGACCCTCCTTGTCCTGGCCCTGCTGCTTAGTGGTTTCTCCCGCCTGCTTCCACATCACTAATATGTCCTCTAGTGACGTGAAGGATGACCAGAGGAACCACATTGCATGGTGAGGGATACAGGAGATAGACAGTTCTAGAAGTGTTGTTTTCAGAAGAAATATAAGTGTTAATGATAAGTATTTACAATCCTCAGTACAGAAACTTTTTTGCTGGCACATTTATTTAAGCAGTCACTTTACCAATTCTCCCCTGATGCACATATACTTATAATTTACTGTGTTTACATAGCAATCATAAGAAGAAATTGCTTTTACTGAGTATTTTTTCATGGCATACATTATAGCCGAATTCTAGGTTTGCTTATTTTACACATAGTTACACTGGTCTACCTTGGACCAATGTAAACTATGCATATACCATACCTGTTCAATCCCCCTGGAATCTGGTGAGCAGGAGGTCACCCACATGGCATGGGTGTCATTCAGAGAACAATATGTATTTTCTCAATGAATGCAATACGCTCTCTGATTGGGCAAAGTTGAGATGGTGATGTCACCAACTTGCCTCTGCACCTCGGCCAAGCAGAGAATGCCTTGCATTGAATGATAAAATACAAAGTGTTCCTTCAATGGAATCTGTACATAGTATGCAATCTCCTATGTTCACATTGAAGAAGGGCAAGGGTGGTCTGTATTGGAAAGGCAGTCTGTGCTTGTGATGAAGGAAGGGGGCTATACTGAAGGGGCTAGCCTGTACTGATGAGGAGGGAGAGGGTCTGTACTGGTGGAGAGGTAAGATGTTTTCTACTAAAGGGGGAGCCTTGTGTACTGGTGGGGA
This sequence comes from Aquarana catesbeiana, assembly GCF_042186555.1. Classification (NCBI taxonomy): domain Eukaryota; kingdom Metazoa; phylum Chordata; class Amphibia; order Anura; family Ranidae; genus Aquarana; species Aquarana catesbeiana. The sequence goes on along the minus strand of NC_133325.1, from coordinate 413,934,025 downwards.
ATAAGTGGGTCTGTACTGATGGGGAGGGAAGGGGTCTGTACTGTTGGGGAAGACAGGGGTCTGTACTGGAGGAGGGGGTCTGTATTGGTAGGGAGGGAGGGAGGGGATCTGTACTGTGGGGAGTCTGTTCTGAGTAGTGGCTGTGGGGGAAAACTCTGTAGTGGGTGAAGACTGGGGGCTGCGGGAAAGATCTGTACTGAGGAGGATATGGGCTTGAAGAGTGAGGGGGGATTTGTACTGTGAGGAAGGGGCCATTTTTGGTTATACTCTGTGCACTAGCCTATGTGTTACATACCTCTGACCCTTGAACTCTCTTCATTACATACTCCTGACCCCTGCAGTCTGTTTTATTCACTCCTGACCCCTGTATGGTAACCACACCTGACCCCTGTATTCTGTACTATAGCCACTCCTGACCCCTGCACTCTGCGATTTATGTACTGCTGACCCCGGGACACTGCGTTACCTATTTCTGATCCCTGCACTCTGTGCATTATGCACTCCTTACCCCTGAACTCTGTGAATGACACACTCCTAACCCTGAACCACCTGTAATACACACTCCTGACCACTGTATTCTGTGAATTATCCACTCCTGAGCCCTTCACTCTGTGAGTTATGCACTGCTGACCTCAGCACCATGTGCTGAGCACTGCAGGATACACACTATGCAGTACATTTCATACTCATGACCACTGCACTCTAAGTACACTACTCCTGTAGTTCCTCTGTGAGGTAGGCTGTATGTAAAAAAGCATAGGTATTTTAGGAGGTTAATTTTCAAAAAATTAATGTGTTGAAGTTTGTACGTGTCTATTGGACTCTCGCTTGTGGCACGTTCATGAAAGCATTTTTTCAGTACAAAAAATAAGGCATATGTGTGCCGTGTATACAGTGAGTAAACTCAACAGGTGCCACAGAACTCAGCAGAAAGGTCAGTATCAAATGATGTTTTCTAAATATTTTATGCCAGTTGTGTTTGTAATGTAGTTGGTGTTTATCACTGCAGTCTCTGCATTGGCTGCAGGGTTGCCACACTATAAATAGCCTGTACTAAAGGTTGTAGCTAACTATACATATATAAATAGTTTTATTTATGAACAAGACCTTCTTGGATGTATTTTTGTCCATATTATGATACGTCTTCCAATGCCAAGTGGGATTCTTGTCAAGGTTGCTACAGATCTCCCACCCATATAGGTCACACTTTTTCTCTGGACACACACATACTTTTGTTGCAATGTGGTAAGTACACCACATTCTACCCTTTTAAAAATTGTCCCTCGATAATATGGGAAGCTCATAAATGCACTATTCGTGGTGAATTAATGGTGATAGCTTCCAAAAGACGACGTGAAAGACAAAAATTATTATCCAATCTAGCTGTACGTATTCATGATTTAGAAAAATCTCAGAAGAAAACACAAGCTATATCGACACTTCAAGAACTCACTTTAGCTAGAACCGAAATGATGGAGGAACTTACTAAAATAACGAAACGTAAATATATACTTTATCAAAAACAATTTTATGAATTTGGTAACAAATCAGGTAAATTACTAGCTAGAGCACTTCGGGCAAAACAATCGACTACGATTATACATTCTATTAATTCCCCTGACGGAACCAAATTTTCTTCTAATGATCAAATAGCAGAACAATTTGTCAAATATTATACACAACTATACAATATTAAAAACACACCCACCCAACATCACACAGAAAACAGAATACATCTACTCAAAAACTTTCTTGCACAATATGGTCCTAAACCAATCTCAGACACTGAAGCAATGAACTTGGAAAGACCATTGTCTAAAGATGAATTAGATATTGTAATCAAACAAATGAAACCTGGTAAGAGCCCAGGACCAGACGGCTTAACAGTAGGATAATATAAAGCGTTTACTAATGTATTATATACACCCTTCTTGAATGCTTTTAATTACCTCTCTACAGATAAATCTCCTCCTAGAGATCTCCTTACGGCACATATAGCTGTACTTCCAAAACCTGATAAAGACCAGACTCTAATTTCCAACTACAGGCCGATTTCTTTATTAAATGTTGATCTAAAAATGTATGCGAAAATCCTAGCTAACAGACTCTTGCCTCTTTTACCACACCTTGTTTCTTTGGATCAAGTGGGTTTTGTTCCCGGTAGAGAGGCAAGAGATAATACTCTCAATATTCATAAATGGTTGACCTCAAAGAAGCAGGATGGTTTCTTTCTCTCCTTGGACGCAGAGAAGGCATTCGACAGGGTTGCATGGGATTATCTAACTGAAGTACTTAACCGCTTGGCATCCGCGCTATAGCCGAATGACGGCTACAGCGCGGACCTACATTCCCGGGAGGACGTCATATGACGTCCTCCCCTGTGCACGCTCCCTGCGCGCGCCCTGCAGGGCGCGCGCCGGGCGCGTTGTGATCACCGAGTCACTGAGACTCGGCTGATCACCGATCTGTGTAAGGGGCTGGTCCCGGCCCCTTACCATGTGATCAGCTGTCAGCCAATGACAGCTGATCACATGATGTAAACAAAAGATCGGTAATCGTTTTTTTTTTTTACTCACGCTGACAGCGCGAGTAGAAAAAAAAGCCGATCACCGGATCGGATGTGAGGGACATCGGTCCCCAAGTGGAAGAGGCACATCTGCCTCATCAGTGCCCAATAAAAGTGCCACCTAATAGTGCCCACAGTGCCACCTAATAGTGCCCACAGTGCCACCTAACAGTGCCCACAGTGCCACCTAACAGTGCCCACAGTGCCACCTAACAGTGCCCACAAGTACCACCTATCAGTGCCCACAAGTACCACCTATCAATGCCCACCTGTAGTGCCAATCAGTGCCACCTGCCAGTGCTGCCCATCACTGCCACCCATCAGTGCCCATCACTGCCACCCATCAGTGCCCATCACTGCCGCCTATCAGTGCCCATCACTGCCGCCTCATCAGCGTACATCAATGAAGGAAAAAAATTACCCGTTTAAAATTTTTTAAAACAAAATATAAAAAAATAAACTTTTTTTTTAAAAAAAATTCAGTTTTTTACATTTTTTTAATAAAAAGTAAAAACCGCAGAGGTGATCAAATACCACCAAAAGAAAGCTCTATTTGTGGTGAAAAAATGATAAAAATTTCATTTGGGTACAGTGTTGTATGACCGCGCAATTGTCATTCAAAGTGCGTCAGCGCCCAAAGCTGAAAATTGGTCTGGATAGGAGGGGGGTTTAAGTGCCCGGTAAGCAAGTGGTTAAACAGATAGGCATGTGGGATCGCATGTTACAATTCATACTTGCACTTTACTCAAAGCCTACAGCTAGGGTTAGAATTGTCGGATGCCTTCTCTGTGTCCAATGGGACACGTCAAGGTTGCCCTCTTTCCCCACTAATTTTTATCCTAACATTAGAACCTTGTCTTCAATGTTTGAGAGAAAACCAAGATATCAAAGGTATATCCATAGATCATTCCACATACAAGCTAGCAGCATTTGCTGATGATATGCTACTATTTTTACGAGATCCTCACCTTTCAATCCCCAATCTCCTTAAAGATCTATCTCATTTTGAAAATCTATCTAATCTCAAAATTAATTTCGATAAATCAGAAGCTCTTAATGTATCTTTACCACTTGAGACTAAAACCCTATGCCAGACAAATTTTCCTTTCAAATGGAGCGCAAATTCCATTAAATATCTTGGAATACATATACCGACCAATCTTTCTGATCTTTATAGCAATGTACCAATTTTACAAAATATCCAGAAGGATCTTGAGGCTTGGTCCTCTGGTTTATTTTCTTGGTTTGGTAGATCCTCTATTATTAAAATGAACATCTTACCAAAAATTCTTTATTTGCTTCAAACGATTCCAATAAAATTACCACAATCATTTTTCACATCTTTCCGTAAAGCTTGTTCTAAATTTATCTGGAGTGGAAAAAGAGCTAGATTAAGCTTTGACGGATTATCCTTACCTAAATTGAAAGGTGGATTGGGATTACCGGACATTCGAAAATACTATCTGGCATGTCAATTGGCCAGAGTAGTAGGTTGGAATGTACATACTACCACCAAAGCTTGGATCTCTATTGAACAGGCCTTCTCAAATTTTCCACTCCAAAATATAGCCTGGATACCTACTAGAAATATTCCAAAACAATGTAAACAACATCCACTAATTAACAATACGTTACATGTTTTTACCAATACTTGTCGTCAATACCTTATCTCTTCAATCCCAAGTCCACTCACATCGATTAGACATAATCCTGAATTTTCTCCAGACTTTATTAGATCCTTTTTATCAGAATTAGGACCTAATGATACAATTCATGCCTCCATGCTGCCAAACAAGCCTACTTTGTCTCTCTTATTAATTCCTTGTCATCCAGTCCCCGTCGGCTCTTCTCAACCTTTAACTCTCTGCTTCGTCCACCACCCCCTCTACCCACTAACTCACTCACTGCCCAAGAGATTGCCAATCACTTCAAAGACAAGATCAATGCAATTCGTGAGGACATCTCCACTGTGCGTACATCTTCCCCACCCATCATACCTTGCCCAGCAGCACATTCAACCCTCTCCTCTTTTGAATTGGCTACTACGGAAGAGGTTACAAAAATTTTCTCGAATGCCCACCTAACCAATTGTCCCTTGGATCCTGTTCCCTCACAACTACTACGGTCACCCTCTTCTTCTATCCTATGCTCCCTCACCCACATCTTCAATCTCTCCCTTTCTAGTGGCATTTTCCCCTCCCCTCTAAAACATGCACAGATCACTCCCATTCTTAAAAAGCCCTCACTGGACCCTACCGACCTGAACAACTTAAGACCCATCTCATTACTCCCATTCACCTCTAAACTTCTAGAACGCTTAGTCTACAACCGTCTTAGCTCCTACCTCAATGAAAATAACCTTCTTGACCCCTTACAGTCTGGCTTTTGCTCGCAGCACTCCACGGAAACTACCTTACTAAAACTCACTAACGATTTACTAACTGCTAAAACCAACAGCCAGTACTCCATACTCCTGCTACTTGACCTCTCTGCGGCCTTTGATACTGTTGACCACCCGCTCCTTCTCAATAAACTACATTCCCTTGGCCTCCGAGATTCTGCTCTATCCTGGCTCTCTGGCTATTTATCACAGCGCTCCTTCAGTGTCTCCTACAACTCTGTCTCCTCCTCTCCATTGCCCCTTTCTGTGGGGGTCCCCCAAGGCTCGGTTCTTGGACCCCTTCTCTTCTCTATCTACACCACCTCCCTTGGTCACCTAATAACTGCCCACGGCTTCCAATACCACTTATACGCTGATGACACCCAAATCTATCTGTCTACTCCTCACCTCACTCCTTCAGTCTCCTCTCGCATTACTAACTTACTAACTGACATATCAGCATGGATGTCGCACCACTTCCTTAAACTAAATCTCTCTAAAACTGAGCTATTAATATTCCCCCCCGCCCGTGCCCCCCTCCATGACTTTTCCATCAAAATCAACAATGCAACCATCAGTCCCTCCCCTCACGCCAGGGTACTAGGTGTAATCCTAGACTCCGACTTGTCATTTCAGCCTCAAATCCAATCATTGTCAAAAGTTTGTAGAATTCACCTCCGTAACATCTCTAAAATTCGCCCTTTTTTAACAAATGAAACCACCAAGCTCCTCATTCACTCCCTTGTTATCTCTCGCCTTGACTATTGCAACTCCCTTCTCATTGACCTACCGCTCCATAGGCTATCCCCTCTTCAGTCTATCATGAATGCTGCTGCCAGACTTATCCACCTTACCAACCGCTCAGTGTCTGCCAACCCTCTACTTCAATCCCTACACTGGCTCCCAATCACCCAGCGAATTAAATTCAAAATTCTAACCACAACATACAAAGCCATTCACAACTCTGCCCCAAGCTACATCACTAATCTTGTCTCCAAATATCACCCAAATCGTCCTCTCCGCTCTTCTCAAGACCTCCTGCTTTCAAGCTCTCTCATCTCCTCCTCCCATGCTCATCTCCAGGATTTCTCCAGAGCCTCTCCCATCCTCTGGAACTCGCTACCTCCATCTATCCGGCTAGCCCCTACTCTTGCTACCTTCAGGCAATCCCTGAAAACTCATCTCTTCAGGAAAGCCTATCACGTCTCCAACTAATCTCCTACCACTTCCACCAGCTCATTCCCCACAGTTACAACCTTTTGTACCACCTGCCCCACCCTATTAGATTGTAAGCTCTTCTGAGCAGGGCCCTCTTAATCCTATTGTATTGTATTGTATTATATTATAACTGTATTGTCTCCCTTTTATATTGTAAAGCGCTGCGTAAACTGTTGGCGCTATATAAATCCTGAATAATAATAATAATAATAATAATAATGACAATCCAAAAGCAGAAGACTTCTTTGACCAAAACACTCTCCTTCCTTTATCTACATTGAATACTCGAAGGACGGAGAGTCAGATTTCTTTATGGTCTATGGTTTATGCAACTCAAAAATTATCTAACCGCCCCACAATCTCAATCAGCCTTCTCAAGGGAACGAACACATTTCGAATCCATTTGTTCTCAATTAGAACCACAACGTCATCTTATATCAACTATCTACTCCATTCTTTTTGATGACCAAAAGCCTAAATCGAATCTTGCAAGTTCAAAATGGGAAAGAGATCTTTCTATCAACCTTTCTGACAGAGAATGGGGAAAGATATACACAATAATACATAAAGGTTCAATTAATGTGAATGTACAAGAGAACGGTTTTAAATTGTTTTCCAGATGATATAACACTCCACTCAAATTAAACAAAATTAATCCGAGTACCCCATCCATCTGCTGGAGATGTAATCAGGAGGAAGGTTCACTTCTTCACATTTGGTGGGAATGTCCCTCGATTATGAAATTCTGGACTGATGTATTCCAATATATCACCCAAATTACAACTATACGCTTAGAATTCTCCCAAGCCCAAGCCTTACTTCATCATTCTAATTTACCGATGAAAATTTACCACAGATCATTAGTTCAACATTTCATTAATGCTGCAAAACTTTGTATTCCGGCCCTCTGGAAATCTCCCAATCCTCCCACAATTACAAATTGGATAGCCAGAGTAAACAAAATAGCTTTAATGGAAGAACTCATACACCAAGCTCATGACTCATCTACAAAATTTAGAAACACATGGGCTTGCTGGCAACAATTTCAAACAACTTCCGAATATACCCGACTTCTTTATTAAATATTACCCAGGTCATACTCCGATTTATAGAGAAAATTAACCTTATTTGTTTTCCGCTCTATTATTTATCACAAACGTATTAATGTATTGGAATCATTCTAAATTTATTATAGAATAGATCAGTTTTTTTTTTTTTATGTGGAAGGCCAAGCTTTCATTATAATTTAAATTACCATGTCTTTATGGTTATTATCTATTGTTCTCTATTTTATCTTACTACTTTTATCTAATATCTTATTTTTATTTATTTTTTATTCATTTATTTACTTATTTATTTATTTATTTATTTATTTATTTATTTATTTAATCTGATTCTACTTACTAGTTATTGCTTTATACATTTGCTATCCATGTACTGTAACTTGATGTAATTTCACTTAATAAGCTTGTATTCTGATATACATCCTTCAATAAACTTTTTCTTGGAAAAAAAAAAAATTGTCCCTCTTGTTCAAGTACAAAAGTTGGGAGGTATGCATCTGCTGGGATAATTTCAAGAGTACCCTCTCCCACCCTCACAGACAAGAGATGCATAGCCTGGCACCCAGAACAGCCTCCCAGCCAGATGAGAGGTTAATAGAGAAGTATGAGGTATAAAAAAAAAACAAAAAAAAACCTTATACCCACCTAGGTGGATGCAGCATCTGTCCCCCACCGCCTCTGCACTGAGAACTAAGTAATCAAACACCCACTGATGTCAGCCAGCCAGGAGAGGGAGGTCATGTGACCACACAGAGGAGTTGCGCAAAAAGGTATTTAGGTTTATAAGGAGAGGGGCGGCGTGGGGAGGAGATCAGCTCTCACACACAGACTAGGAAATGACAGTCAGGAAGGGAGGGGGAGAGAGGGAGAGAGGAGAGCCTGTGACAGAGGCACGTGGATCAACAGCCATGATTACAGTGGTCAGCACACACAGGGGGAAACAGGAACAGGCAGGATAAACCAGGTATTTTAGATCAAAGAAAGGGACAAATTACACTGCAACAGCACTATGCTAATGATCATGCTTTAAAGGAACAGGCACTTTTTTTTTAGAGTTACAACCACTTTAAGACAGGCCATTCATTTGAATGGGCTGACAATGCATCACAATGGACCAGCGCAACACATAGTAGTGTGTAATTGTTTGTTGCAGCATGCTGCAATGTGAGTGCAATCCCTTAGTGCATTGGGGGTACCACTGAAGATGAATAGCAGGGCAACACACCCTGTATGGTGATTTATTTGCTTTGCAGTAAAGTTTGTGTTAAATAAACGTTACAGTAATACATAGTTGTGTGCACCATTTTCTTCCCACTTTCTGCCCCTTCTCCCCCATTTTTTTCTCATACTATGTACTCCGCTAGTAAAACTTTCAGTTTGCTACGGCAAAATAAGCAAGTCTTAACTATTGATTTTGCATGGTGCATGCAGTTTAACCCTAGCTTTCCAGGTTCACTGGCTTCTAAAAGTAAAAGTGAGTAAAACTGTTCAACCTGATAGTGGTATGGCTCCAAGTAAAGAGTTCAGAAAGAATATAGCTGGTGTATTTTTATTTTTTTTTCAAACCTTGGGATGTCAGCTAGATCAACCATCTTATCATTTGAGAGAGCTAAATCCCCCCAGGCAAAATAATGATCTATGGCCCTGGCTGGAACTTACAAAGCAGGGTGGGAACACCCAAAACTCCCAGGTGTACAGTAACAGCGTTGAAAATTATGACAAGGTGATCTCACTGTTGCGTGGGCATGGATACAGTAAAAAAGCTTGCAATTACCTGTTCATTACCACAGTAAAAGGCAATCAAATGCTTATAAAACCGTCACACACATTTTAAGGTCAGTTTTAAGTAGAAGCTAAAGTCTCTTACGGTATATAGTTAGACTAGGGATATATATATATATATATATATATATATATATATATATATATATATATACATACATATATCAATATCTATATATAGTATAGATATATATAGAAATATATAGATATATCTATCTATCTATATATTTTTATATATATATATATATATATATATATATATATATATATATATATATATATATATAGATAAATAGATATATACTGTATATATATATATATATATATATATATATATACTGTATTTATTGGCGTATAACACTCACTTTTTCACCATGAAAATCGGGTGCAAATAGCGTGTGCTTGTTATATGCCAATACTTCAATTTTAGCTGCCTCGGAGGGCACAGGGAGGGGGCGGGACGAGCGCCGTCAGATTACATACAGTGAGAATCTCCAGTTTTTCTTGGCTACCTCTGTAATAGGAAGTCCCGTCTCCTGGGCCGCTATTGGACCAGTGTTCTGTCTATCATAGGAGAGTCTCCCTGTATGTAATCTGTCGGCGCTCGTCCTGTCCCCCCTTCCCTGTCCCCTCTAGGCTGCAGATGGGCATCGATCAGGCTGCACTGATGGCAGTGGTGAGGCTGCTGCATTGAAGGCAGTGGTGAGGCTGCTGCATTGAAGGCAATGGTGAGGCTGCTGCATTGAAGGCAATGGTGAGGCTGCTGCATTGATGGCAATGGTGAAGCTGCATTGATGGCACTTGAGAAGCTGCAGATGGGCATTGATCAGGCTGCATTGATGGCAATGGTGAGGCTGCAGATGGGCACTGACCCTTATTTTGCTTCAAAGTTCCTTATTTAAAATTTACGTTTTTTTCCTGAAACTTCGCTTTTAAAATGAATGTGCCTGTTATACGCCTGTGCGTGTTATACGCCGATAAATACGGTATATATCTATCTATCTATATATCTATCTATATATATAGATATATAGATAGATATATATATATATATATATATATATATATATATATATATATATATCTATATATATCTATATATCTATATATCTATATATAGATATATAGATATATATAGATATATATATATATATATATATATATATATATATATATATCTATATATAGATATATATATACACAGTAGCTCACAAAACTGAGTATACCCCTCACATTTTTGTAAATATTTTATTCTATCTTTTCATGTGACAACACTGAAGAAATGACACTTTGCTACAATGTAAAGTAGTGAGTGTACAGCTTGTATAACAGTGTACATTTTCTGTCCCCTCAAAATAACTCAACACAGCCATTAATGTCTAAACTGCTGGCAACAAAAGTGAGTACACCCCTAAGTGAAAATGTCCAAATTGGGCCCAAAGTGTCAACATTTTGTGTGGCCACCATTATATTCCAGCACTGCCTTAACCCTCTTGGGCATGGAGTTCACCAGAGCTTCACGGGTTGCCACTGGAGTCCTCTTCCACTCCTCCATGACGACATCACGGAGCTGGTGGATGTTAGAGACTTTGCGCTCCTCCACCTTCCGTTTGGGGATGCCCCACAGATGCTCAATAGGGTTTAGGTCTGCAGACATGCTTGGCCAGTCCATTACCTTTACCCTCAGCTTCTTTAGCAAGGCAGTGGTTGTCTTGGAGGTGTGTTTGGGGTCGTTATACTGTTGGAATACTGCCCTGCGGCCCAGTCTCTGAAGGGAGGGGATCATGCTCTGCTTCTATGTCACAGTAAATGTTGGCATTCATGGTTCCTTCAATAAACTGTAGCTCCCCAGAGCTGGCAGCACTCATGCAGCCCCAGACCATGACACTCCCACCACCATGCTTGACTGTAGGCAAGACACACTTGTCTTTGTACTCTTCACCTGGTTGCCGCCACACACGCTTGATACCATCTGAACCAAATAAATGTATCTTGGTCTCATCAGATCACAGGACATGGTTCCAGTAATCCATGTCCTTAGTCTGCTTGTCTTCAGAAAACTGTTTGCAGGTTTTCTTGTGTTTCATCTTTAGAAGAGGCTTCCTTCTGGGACGACAGCCATGCAGACCAATTTGATGCAGTGTGCAGCGTATGGTCTGAGCACTGACAGGATGACCTCCCCACCCTCAACCTCTGCAGCAATGCTAGCAGCACTCATACGTCTATTTCCCAAAGACAACCTCTGGATATGACGCTGAGCACATGCACTCAACTTCTTTGGTCAACCATGGCGAGGCCTGTTCTGAGTGGAACCTGTCCTGTTAATCCACTGTATGGTCTTGGCCACAGTGCTGCAGCTCAGTTTCTGGGTCTTGGCAATCTTCTTATAGCCTAGGCCATCTTTATGTAGAGCAACAATTCTTTTTTCAGATCCTCAGAGAGTTCTTTGCCATGAGGTGCCATGTTGAACTTCCAGTGACCAGTATGAGAGAGTGAGAGCAATAACACCAATTTGAACACACCTGCTCTCCATTCACACCTGAAACCTTGTAACACTAACGAGTCACATGACACCGGGGAGGGAAAATAGCAAATTGGGCCCAATTTGGACATTTTCACTTAGGGGTGTACTCACTTTTGTTGCCAGCGGTTTAGACATTAATGGCTATGTGTTGTTATTTTGAGGGGACAGAAAATTTACACTGTTATACAAGCTGCACACTCACTACTTTACATTGTAGCAAAGTGTCATTTCTTCAGTGTTGTCACATGAAAAGATAGAATAAAATATTTACAAAAATGTGAGGGGTGTACTCACTTTTGTGAGATATATATAGATATATCTATCTATCTATCTATCTATCTATCTATCTATCTATCTATCTATCTATCTATCTATCTATCTATCTATCTATCTATCTATCTAAATATATATAGATAGATATATATTACAACTTCATACATTGAAGTTTCCGGTGGGTTATATGTATATCAAGATTTCAGCACTGTGTTCAGTTCAAACTATTAGAGGGGCCTCACACTAGGGTGCCCACTTGTTCCCAATTGCCCGGGACAGTCCTGCAATTAGCAAGTCTGTCCCGGGTCCCAGGCACCTTTATCCGGAACAATACAGTGTCCCAGAATGAAACTGACAGAGTGAGCAAACCCCGTGGTAGCGCTGGAGCTCACTCTGCCTCCACTTGATACTTTACTGGCCACTGGTTGCTAGAGCCGCCTGGTGTTTAGCAACCAGTGACGTCATGGATGCGACTCCCTGCTCAGCACTCAAAGCAGAGGAGGAGGTAACTTCCTCTCCTCCTGCGCCTAGTGCTCTCCACCATCCTGGATGACCACCCCCCCTCCTCTATCTTCTGGCAAATGACACTGCATCTGGGCCAGGTGTCAGTGGGGGCCCCACTCATGGCATCCCAAAGAAGCATCTCTGCTACTTCACTTCCATTCTCCACAGGGATCTCTACTGGGCACCTGACCCTTCACAGCACAGAGCAGCCGACACCAGCGATGTTCCCGATCAGTGTGTTCGCATAATGAGTGTTATTCTGGTAGGGAGGGGGAACCGCCAGCCTCTGCCCACACCATAAGGAGAACTGCCGTTCAATCTACGACAGCGTATATTGATTGGTTTGCGCCTATATGGTTATAGCGTGTAAAAAATAGGGGATATTTTACTGGAATTTTTTTTCTCTGTTCGTAATGGTGACAATCAGCGACTTATAGTGGGACTGCGATGTTGCAGTGGACAAATTGGACACGCTGTATCTGTTTTTCAAGTAACAGGCTCAGGGTTCCCACTGATTCTGCATTATGGTGATCAAGCATGGCATCAGGATGATTTAAGTGCAAACACCAGCCATTCGGGTTTGTCCCTGAATGGTAGCTTGGGAATGTGGTCACCCTACCCCACATGTGACGCCATTCCTCACACCGAGTGGAAGCTCAAGTGTGCTTGCATATGGATCTTATAGGTGTATTTTTATAATTTCAGTAAATTGGCTTGTTAGAGTACTACACTATGTGGGCCTCCTTTTGCATTCTAATCCCTCTGTTGAATGCATTGCCTTAGAAATGTGGACAAAGTTCTCTTTCCTGGATCATGGTCTATTTGGCTGCTGAGCAGCAAGGCATTTTGTGATCTCTGTGTGAGATCTGTTTGAATTTCCACACAAGGGGAGAAAAGAGTGTGGAGGATTGCACACCTGGCACTATTGTTGCACTTTTGGACTTTTAATTTTAATTTATGCACTTTATATAAAATGTTTGCACTTTATATAAGCTTTATGCACGTTATATGCTGTTAATGCACTATTGATTTAATTTATTTGTTTTGGGAGTATTCACATGAATGTGTTTTTGTGAGTGATTTAAGAATTCACTAGGGACAACACACTTTAATATATCATTTTTAAGAGTTCAAACTATTGCCTATACTTTCACACCTTATGAACTGTTGTTTGCTATTGTGAAAGTTCTGTGCTAGTTTTGATTAAGGACCAAAGGTATATCTATCTACCTATAAAAAATAATTAAAAAAAAAAAGCTTAGGAGCAATGTGAGATTGGGATCATGTGATTCTGGTGACACCCAGTGGTCACTTGAAGCAACAGATCTCCACTTTTTTTTTCTGCGGTATTAATTACTGCTAAGGATGCCAAGAAAAAAGCAGCAGAGATGAGATAGCCATCATGCTATTTTAAATATTAAAGAAGGACACAAATCATACAGGCTCTGATGTCTTACTTCTGATGTCAAACAAGCATAACATACTGAACAAATCCTGTCTGACAACATTTTCTCATTCTGTTATTGTTCAGAGGCGAGTTGTACAGATTCCTTGAGTATTAACCTCATATAATTAGGTTACTTCTTTACCCCTTAAAAGCAACGAATTAATAAAAAAAATGCATGTTCTCTCATCCTTGTATAGTGAATAATTACTCATGGACACTTACAGTATATCTTCCAAGATGCAGTATCTTTGCCTGAGCACAGTAATAAGATTTGATGACCTCAAGGCAGGCACAGTTTAATACATCCATTGGTGGATGTCCATGGTGTTCCTAAAGGACATAGTTTATTATAACATACCTTCCAGCAACTTTTTGGGCACCTGCAGTATGTTCTTTGCAAGCTCATGCTATGAACAGTTTTTGAACACATATGGTTATATTATCATAGACCTCCCTCTGTTCAATATAGGATGTCCAGTGGTTTGAGTGGTTGGGGATCAAATATTGAAACAGATACAGTTGTTATTCTGAAGATCTAACTATAGCCTTTGGTGTATATAATTGGCTTTTTCTCAGTCTATAATTCACATTTATGGTCTTCCATCCCATGTTGTTGAGTAAACAGCCCTCTTCTTCTTTCTGGAGTGGCCTGTATTAGCTTTTGGATCCTTACCTACACCTTTTTTCAGCACAACATTCTCATCCTTATTGACAAACTGAATGGACCAGGCCGGGTCAGCTTGCTTTTGCTGCAGGAGGTTTTTATGCAACACTCATGTTCATTCGCCTTCTGCACCAGCGCCGTTCTTTGTTGTTTGTGGGTTTGATCCTAAAGTTTATCTTCCCTGTTATAGCACTTTAGATACATTAGCAATCAATATCATTATTTTCAGCCAACAGAAGGCATAGGAAGAAACTCAGGAGACACTTCAAAAGTCCTTATTGCAAGAGATACTGCTGGTCAATGAAATGGGATGTTTTGGTCTCAAGATAAGGTTTACTTATCCAGAAAAGCATACAGTATGCTTTACACTTCTTAAAGTCTATTTTCATCTTTTCAGCCAAATTGTGATAACACCCACTTTATATTTGTCACATATCCCCATTCACATAACAAAACTTTAAAAAAAGTGCTACCCCGTAGGAGCCGCTTTAGTATGTTTGGTTCCATACTCTGCCTCTCAACCCCAAGAACTGTCCCAGCCCCTCTGCCACACATAGCAAACAGTGTACTTGCAAACACTGTAAAACAGACACAAATGTAGTGAACAGCAAGATTGTTTACTGGGAGACTTTCCACAACCAAACAGTGATCTGGTAACTCAATACAGTAGTCAAGAATGGCAAAGTGTAATCTTTAATAGTGTTAATCAAAACCCAAATGCAGATTACAAAAAAGCACAGACAACTTAAATAGATCTAGAGTGGCCTATGCACTCAGGCATAAAGGGGAACAGATCTGACTTAACAACGGACAGTCTGTTTCCCTCAAAACCTAAAACCACAGACCCAGGCAATGAACCTGTGAGGCAATAGGCCACAAATTATCACTTTAACAGTTAACGTGAGAGTTCCCCTTTACAGGTAGCCACTGGAATCATTAAATTACTGATACTGAAAGAGTAACAGAAAGGGTCCTCACAATGGAGATATCCAGGATCTTTAGCTAGCCTGGCGTTGGTGCACTTGGTGTCCTGTTGAGCAGGATAAACAAAGGGGTACTTGAAAGTATCCTGGTAGGCAAAGTGGAATGTAGGATGCTAGCAGTATCCTGGTAGGCAAAGTGGAATGTAGGATGCTATCAGTATCCTGATAGACAAAGTGGAATGTAAGATGCTAGCAGTATCCTGGTAGGCAAAGTGTAATGTAGTGACTGTTCAGCAGGGTGCAAGTTTTCCTTTAAATGTGGGCACTGGTAAAGCAATGTTGCCTGACTACTGTGTCTTTAAAGATGGGCAAATGCCTGCTCACCCATCCTGCAACCAAAGGATCAAGAGACAGGTTCCCCGAAAGGCCCGACTGGCCACCTTGTAATCAGATTGACCCATGCCCTCAGGAGCGCCTGGAGATACACCCGGGATCCCTCTCAGATGGGATGTCCATCACCGTCCTACTCCTGGAACTGTGGCAGGATCAGCACACCACCCTCTGGAGCTGTGGCAGGATCAACACACCTACCCCTTGAACTGTGGATGCATGGATTGCCTCCATCAGCTCCTCAGGTCATGTCTGTTTCTCCCTCTGCCTCGTGGAGAACTCTCCTTAGATTTCCAAAATGGAGTCCTTAGCCAGCCCTCTGGTTTGCAGACTGGGATTTGTAGTCCCGCCCTTTTAAATGTGAGTGGGGCTGTTTGGTGATGGGACTTCATATCCCATGGTTCCTTGCTTTGCTCCTGATTGGTTCTCCCTCTCTGCCAATAGAGAGGCAGGGGAAAGAGCACAGCGGGCGGATGCCTGTGTGCAAGTGCCACGCTCCAAACAGGAAGGAAGAGGGAGGGGGGAAATTCCCCTGCAGGGACTGACAGGCACGTTCTCCCCTCTGCCTGTGTCAGCCTCTAGCCCGACGGCCGCCGACGGGGATGGTGGGAAGAGCGGAGCCGTGGGTGACAGAGTAGCGCCCGCTAAATTACCTTTTAAGAGATGCTCCATTCTGGATCCTCCAGTAAGGAAAATTACTAGGTAGTTCTCTTTTTTGGGCACCTGTATTTGCTATAATTGACCCTGTCTGTTCTGTGCAGACAGATCTTCATTATCAATTGAACATTGTCTATCCTAATAAAGGGTTAAAAGGATTGTAAACCCTTGTTTAAAAGAAACAAATAAAAACAAACATGTCATACTTGCCTCCACTGTGCAGTTAGTTTTGCACAGAGTGGCCCCGGTCCTCTTCTTCTGGGGCCTCTCAGTGGCACTGTCCAGCATTCTCCCTGGTGGACACCCATGCATGCGCGCTCCCGAGTCGCGCATCTGTGTCCATTCACACAGAATGCAGGACTCAGCCCCGCCCCCATCATTGGATTTGATTGACAGCGGCGGGAGCCAATGGCTGCACTGCTATCAATCTATCCATTCAGGACACGAAACACCAGGTAGAGCTGGTGTGCTCATTCCCGACCGGAGAAAGATCGGGGTCAGGTAAGTAAAACGGAGGCTCGGGGGGGCATCAGCACAACATCCTAGAACAGGCTCACTCTAACATTGTTCAAAAAACCTTACAGTCAGCCATGACACTTCCTCCTGAGAAACAAAAAGAATTTTTTTTTAGGCATGATGTGCAATTGGGAACACATAAAAAACATAGTGGGTTTTTTCAAATTGGACTGCAAAAGTGGAAATATGCTTTAAAGTGGTATTAACCCTTTTGCTGCCAGGTCTGTACTTCCTATGGACATGACAGCAGGGGGTTTTACACACACTCCTGGTTGCTGCAGTCACCGAGAGTGTATGTATATCACTTTTTTGTCCCCATGTGAAAAATCACTTTTTTGTCCCCATGTGATGAAAAAAAAAGTTAGGTAACAAAAATTTTTAAAAATTGTAAAAAATGTAAGTTTCATCCAAGTACTTAAAAGCCCACTTATAAAAATGTTGATGCCCCCCCAAATATGCACATGTATGAATGTCGAGGGTGCCTATTAGGGATGAGCTTCGAGTTCGAGTCAAACGTGGGTTTGACTCGAACATTGGCTGTTTGGTCGTTCGACGAAGATTGAACATTATGGGCCGTTCGTACCAAATTTTCATGCACGTCATGGCCCATAATGCACTGCGTCATCGCAGTGGTTTGCTGGCTGATGATTGGCCAAGCATGCACTATGACCCACATGCTTTGGCCAATCACAGCACCATAAGCAAACAGAGTCATATATGGCCAAAGGCAGGGTGCCTTTGGCCAATTATGGCTCAAGGGGTTAAGTACACACCCCACACTATATAAGACCGCCTGCACGTTGGCCCTGTGTAGTGTGTTGCTGGCATTATAGAGCGATAGATAGAGAGAGAAAGAGTGTGTCATTTCATTTACTTTGAGCAGGCAGTTTATTCAGTTAGGTAGATCTCACTGCAGACCATTCCTGCTGTACTATTTCTAATCTACTTCAGGCAGGCAGTTGATCCAGTTTAGATAGATCTCACTGCAGACCGTTCATGCTGTACTGTTTTTAATCTACCTCAGGCAGGCAATTGATCCAGTTTAGCTAGATCTCACTGTAGACCGTTCCTCCTGTACTATTTTTAATCTACTTCAGGCAGGCAGTTGATCCAGTTTAGCTAGATCTCACTGCAGACCGTTCCTGTTGTCCTGTTCCTAATATACTACAGGCAGGCAGTTCATTCAGTTAGCTGCAGTATATTCAGTACTGTATCCTGTGCAGCTAGATCTCACTGCAGACCGTTACTGTTGTTCTGTTCCTAATATACTACAGGCAGGCAGTTCATTCAGTTAGCTGCAGTATATTCAGTATACTGTATCCAGTTTAGCTAGATCTCGCTGCAGACCGTTCCTGTTGTTCTGTTCCTAATATACTACAGGCAGGCAGTTCTTTCAGTTAGCTGCAGTATATTCAGTACTGTATCCTGTGCAGCTAGATCTCACTGCAGACCGTTCCTGTTGTTCTGTTCCTAATATACTACAGGCAGGCAGTTAATTCAGTTAGCTGCAGTATATATTGAGTACTGTATCCTGTGCAGCTAGATCTCACTGCAGACCGTTCCTGTTGTTCTGTTCCTAATATACTACAGGCAGGCAGTTCATTCAGTTAGCTGCAGTATATTCAGTATACTGTATCCAGTTTAGCTAGATCTCGCTGCAGACCGTTCCTGTTGTTTTGTTCCTAATATACTACAGACAGGCAGTTCATTCAGTTAGCTGCAGTATATATTGAGTACTGTATCCTGTGCAGCTAGATCTCACTGCAGACCGTTCCTGTTGTTCTGTTCCTAATATATTACAGGCAGGCAGTTCATTCAGTTAGCTGCAGTATATTCAGTACTGTATCCTGTGCAGCTAGATCTTGCTGCAGACCGTTCCTGTTGTTCTGTTCCCAATATACTACAGGCAGGCAGTTCATTCAGTTAGCTGCAGTATATATTAAGTACTGTATCCTGTGCAGCTAGATCTCACCGCAGACCGTTCCTGTTGTTCTGTTCCTAATATGCTACAGGCAGGCAGTTCATTCAGTTAGCTGCAGTATATTCCGTATACTATATCCAGTTTAGCTAGATCTCGCTGCAGACCATTCCTGTTGTTCTCTTCCTAATATACTACAGGCAGGCAGTTGATTCAGTTAGCTGCAGTATATTCAGAATCAGTATATATATACATCCCAGCTTTGTGCAGCTACATCTCACTGCAGGCCATTCCTGCTGTACTATTTCTAATCTACTTCAGGCAGGCAGTTGATCCAGTTTAGCTAGATCTCACTGCAGACCGTTCATGCTGTACTGTTTTTAATCTACCTCAGGCAGGCAATTGATCCAGTTTAGCTAGATCTCACTGTAGACCGTTCCTCCTGTACTATTTTTAATCTACTTCAGGCAGGCAGTTGATCCAGTTTAGCTAGATCTCACTGCAGACCGTTCCTGTTGTCCTGTTCCTAATATACTACAGGCAGGCAGTTCATTCAGTTAGCTGCAGTATATATTGAGTACTGTATCCTGTGCAGCTAGATCTCACTGCAGACCGTTCCTGTTGTTCTGTTCCTAATATACTACAGGCAGGCAGTTCATTCAGTTAGCTGCAGTATATTCAGTATACTGTATCCAGTTTAGCTAGATCTCGCTGCAGACCGTTCCTGTTGTTCTGTTCCTAATATACTACAGGCAGGCAGTTCTTTCAGTTAGCTGCAGTATATTCAGTACTGTATCCTGTGCAGCTAGATCTCACTGCAGACCGTTCCTGTTGTCCTGTTCCTAATATACTACAGGCAGGCAGTTCATTCAGTTAGCTGCAGTATATATTGAGTACTGTATCCTGTGCAGCTAGATCTCACTGCAGACCGTTCCTGTTGTTCTGTTCCTAATATATTACAGGCAGGCAGTTCATTCAGTTAGCTGCAGTATATTCAGTATACTGTATCCAGTTTAGCTAGATCTCGCTGCAGACCGTTCCTGTTGTTTTGTTCCTAATATACTACAGGCAGGCAGGCAGTTCATTCAGTTAGCTGCAGTATATATTGAGTACTGTATCCTGTGCAGCTAGATCTCACTGCAGACCGTTCCTGTTGTTCTGTTCCTAATATATTACAGGCAGGCAGTTCATTCAGTTAGCTGCAGTATATTCAGTACTGTATCCTGTGCAGCTAGATCTTGCTGCAGACCGTTCCTGTTGTTCTGTTCCCAATATACTACAGGCAGGCAGTTCATTCAGTTAGCTGCAGTATATATTAAGTACTGTATCCTGTGCAGCTAGATCTCACCGCAGACCGTTCCTGTTGTTCTGTTCCTAATATGCTACAGGCAGGCAGTTCATTCAGTTAGCTGCAGTATATTCCGTATACTATATCCAGTTTAGCTAGATCTCGCTGCAGACCATTCCTGTTGTTCTCTTCCTAATATACTACAGGCAGGCAGTTGATTCAGTTAGCTGCAGTATATTCAGAATCAGTATATATATACATCCCAGCTTTGTGCAGCTACATCTCACTGCAGGCCATTCCTGCTGTACTATTTCTAATCTACTTCAGGCAGGCAGTTGATCCAGTTTAGCTAGATCTCACTGCAGACCGTTCATGCTGTACTGTTTTTAATCTACCTCAGGCAGGCAATTGATCCAGTTTAGCTAGATCTCACTGTAGACCGTTCCTCCTGTACTATTTTTAATCTACTTCAGGCAGGCAGTTGATCCAGTTTAGCTAGATCTCACTGCAGACCGTTCCTGTTGTCCTGTTCCTAATATACTACAGGCAGGCAGTTCATTCAGTTAGCTGCAGTATATATTGAGTACTGTATCCTGTGCAGCTAGATCTCACTGCAGACCGTTCCTGTTGTTCTGTTCCTAATATACTACAGGCAGGCAGTTCATTCAGTTAGCTGCAGTATATTCAGTATACTGTATCCAGTTTAGCTAGATCTCGCTGCAGACCGTTCCTGTTGTTCTGTTCCTAATATACTACAGGCAGGCAGTTCTTTCAGTTAGCTGCAGTATATTCAGTACTGTATCCTGTGCAGCTAGATCTCACTGCAGACCGTTCCTGTTGTCCTGTTCCTAATATACTACAGGCAGGCAGTTCATTCAGTTAGCTGCAGTATATATTGAGTACTGTATCCTGTGCAGCTAGATCTCACTGCAGACCGTTCCTGTTGTTCTGTTCCTAATATATTACAGGCAGGCAGTTCATTCAGTTAGCTGCAGTATATTCAGTATACTGTATCCAGTTTAGCTAGATCTCGCTGCAGACCGTTCCTGTTGTTTTGTTCCTAATATACTACAGGCAGGCAGGCAGTTCATTCAGTTAGCTGCAGTATATATTGAGTACTGTATCCTGTGCAGCTAGATCTCACTGCAGACCGTTCCTGTTGTTCTGTTCCTAATATATTACAGGCAGGCAGTTCATTCAGTTAGCTGCAGTATATTCAGTACTGTATCCTGTGCAGCTAGATCTTGCTGCAGACCGTTCCTGTTGTTCTGTTCCCAATATACTACAGGCAGGCAGTTCATTCAGTTAGCTGCAGTATATATTAAGTACTGTATCCTGTGCAGCTAGATCTCACCGCAGACCGTTCCTGTTGTTCTGTTCCTAATATGCTACAGGCAGGCAGTTCATTCAGTTAGCTGCAGTATATTCCGTATACTATATCCAGTTTAGCTAGATCTCGCTGCAGACCATTCCTGTTGTTCTCTTCCTAATATACTACAGGCAGGCAGTTGATTCAGTTAGCTGCAGTATTTTCAGAATCAGTATATATATACATCCCAGCTTTGTGCAGCTACATCTCACTGCACGCCATTCCTGCTGTACTATTTCTAATCTACTTCAGGCAGGCAGTTGATCCAGTTTAGCTAGATCTCACTGCAGACCGTTCATGCTGTACTGTTTTTAATCTACCTCAGGCAGGCAATTGATCCAGTTTAGCTAGATCTCACTGTAGACCGTTCCTCCTGTACTATTTTTAATCTACTTCAGGCAGGCAGTTGATCCAGTTTAGCTAGATCTCACTGCAGACCGTTCCTGTTGTCCTGTTCCTAATATACTACAGGCAGGCAGTTCATTCAGTTAGCTGCAGTATATATTGAGTACTGTATCCTGTGCAGCTAGATCTCACTGCAGACCGTTCCTGTTGTTCTGTTCCTAATATACTACAGGCAGGCAGTTCATTCAGTTAGCTGCAGTATATTCAGTATACTGTATCCAGTTTAGCTAGATCTCGCTGCAGACCGTTCCTGTTGTTTTGTTCCTAATATACTACAGACAGGCAGTTCATTCAGTTAGCTGCAGTATATATTGAGTACTGTATCCTGTGCAGCTAGATCTCACTGCAGACCGTTCCTGTTGTTCTGTTCCTAATATATTACAGGCAGGCAGTTCATTCAGTTAGCTGCAGTATATTCAGTACTGTATCCTGTGCAGCTAGATCTTGCTGCAGACCGTTCCTGTTGTTCTGTTCCCAATATACTACAGGCAGGCAGTTCATTCAGTTAGCTGCAGTATATATTAAGTACTGTATCCTGTGCAGCTAGATCTCACCGCAGACCGTTCCTGTTGTTCTGTTCCTAATATGCTACAGGCAGGCAGTTCATTCAGTTAGCTGCAGTATATTCCGTATACTATATCCAGTTTAGCTAGATCTCGTTGCAGACCATTCCTGTTGTTCTCTTCCTAATATACTACAGGCAGGCAGTTGATTCAGTTAGCTGCAGTATATTCAGAATCAGTATATATACATCCCAGCTTTGTGCAGCTACATCTCACTGCAGGCCATTCCTGGTGTACCTATTCATATACATTACAAATAAATCAAATACAGTATGTCTGGAAGGCCAACAAGCAGAGGCGGACGCTCACAGGCCACTAAAAGGCCACTAAAAGAGGGCAAGCAGGCTCTGTGTCTGCAGCCAACATTGCTGGTCATGGACATGGCACGTGGCCGTGGGGCACACTTGTCCTTTTTTTCGGCAGCTGGCCGTGTTGAGCCACAACATGCAGAAGAGTTGGTAGAGTGGATGACCAAACCGTCCTCATCCTCCTGATCCTCTGTCACCCAGGCTCAGAGTACTTTGGCTGCCAATGCAGCTGCCAAATGGCCTCTTCCATCGGCTCAATGTCATCAGTCACTCCTTCCCTAGCCCCACCATCATGCCCTGAGGAGTCCCCCGAACTGTTCGACCACAGTGTTGGGTACATGCTGCAGGAGGATGCGCAGCGTTTTGAAGGCTCCGATGATGGTACCCAGATTGAGGAAGGCAGTAACGTGAGCCCAGAGAGAGGGAGTGCCCAAGAAGGACAACAAACTGGCAGTCATGTTCCCCCAGCTGCAGCATACTGCCAGGTTTGCTCCAGTGATGAGGAGGGAGGGGATGATGAGGTCACTGACTCTATGTGGGTGCCTGATACGAGAGAGGAGGAGGAGGCCCATCTCCAACGAGGCAGGATGCCCTCCAGGGGCCAGATTAAGGACAGCCAACCGACTGCATCACACTGCAGAGCTTTGCATGTGCAGGGTGCTGCTGACTCCCTTCGTTTTTCCAAAAGTTCTTTGGTGTGGGCCTTTTTTGAGACGTGTGCAGCAGATCGCACCGTTGCTGTTTGCAACATATGTCTGAAGCGTATCAAGCATGGCCAAAACAGCAGCCGCTTGGGCACCACATGCTTGACCAGACATATGTCGAACTCCCATGCAGTCCCTTGGCAAGCGTACTTAAAAGACCCACACTAAAGAACAAGGCAGACCTCTCCTTGCTCCTCATCAGTTGTGATCTCCAACCCCACTATACCTTCAGTTCTCTCAGAAACCAGCACTGAAAGGTGTAGAATTAGGCGTGCCAAGCACTTGCGGGCAATTTGCTATCGCTACACCAACATCCGATTGTAGCAGACAAATTTCCCTATCCCAGTTGCTAAACTGGCGAAAGAAATTCGGTCCCAGCCATCCACATGCCCAGCAGCTGAATGCTAGCTTGGCTTAATTGCTAGCACTCCAACTGCTGCCTTTTCAGCTGGTAGACTCTGCCCCCTTTCATGAATTTGTGGAATGTGCGGTACCTCAGTGGCAGGTTCCCAAACGCCACTTTTTTCCCGGCTCTCTACCGGCATGTGGAAGGCAATGTCTTGGCCTCGCTGGACAGGGAGGTCAGCGGTAAGGTGCACCTTACCGCTGACTCATGGTCCAGCAGGCATGGACAGGGATGTTACCTATCTTTCACGGTGCACTGGGTGACCCTGCTGGCAGCTGGGAAGGATGCAGGACAGGGTGCAGTATTGTTGGAACTTGTTCCACCACCACGCCTCCAAAATGCTACTAGTGGTGATTCTGACACACCTCTCTCCTCCACCCCCTCCTCTTCTTCTTCCTCCATGGCCTCTTCCTCTATAGATTTGTCCTCGGAACCAGCGGTGCTCCGTAGGCGTTCACGGGTCTACGCAAGCACTCAGGCAAAAAGATGCTATGCGGTGCTTGAGCTGGTGTGCTTGGGGGACAGGAGCCACACTGGGGCAGAGATTCTGTCAGTTCTGAAGGGGCAGGCTCAGAGGTGGTTGACGCCATGCCAGCTTCAGGAAGGAATGGTGGTTTGCGACAATGGCAACAACCTCCTCTCCACCCTCCATCAGGGACACTTCACCCATGCTCCCTGTTTGGCTCACGTCCTTTATTTAGTAGTGCAGTGGTTCTTGTGCAGGTACCCGGGCTCATAGGATCTCCTGAGGCAGGCCAGGAAAGTCTGTGTGCATTTCCGCAGGTCATATAATGCCAGTGCTCGGCTGGCTGACCTCCAAAAGAAATACAACCTGCCCAAGAACTGCCTAATCTGTGACATGCCCACCAGATGTAACTCAACGTTGGCCATGCTACAGCGGTTGCACACGCAGCAGAGGGCCATCAATGAGTACCTATGTGACTATGGCACCAGGACAGGGTCAAGGGGAGCTTGGCTTTTTTTCACCATGCCAGTGGCTCATGATCAAGGATGCATGCACTGTCCTGTCACCATTTGAGGAGGCCACGAGGATGGTGAGCAGTGACAGTGCATGCATCAGTGATACTGTCCCTCTTGTCTACCTGTTGGAGCACATGTTGCGTGGAATAATGGACAGGGCACTTGAGGCAGAACAGAGGGAGGAAGAGGAGGAATTCTTTACCTCTCAAGGCCCCCTTTATCCAAACAGTGTTTCTGCAGGCCCGCCGATCACACAGGAAGAGGAGGAGGATTGTATCAGCATGGAGGTGGAGCAGCAGTCAGCATCAGCAGCAGTCTTCAAGGGATCGTTTACAGTCCCTAGAAACCCATGGACTTGTACGTGGCTGGGAGGAGGTGGCTGTGGATCAGATCATCCTTAGTGACCCAGAGGATTCCAGACCGAATACCTCAGCAAGCTTATGCTGCATGGCCTCCCTGATCCTGCAAAGCCTGCGAAAGGGCCCTCGTATTTGTGGTATCAAGGAGAGGGATCAGTACTGGCTGGCAACCCTCCTTGATCCACGGTACAAGGGTATAGTTGCGGAACTTATGCAGCCGTCGCAAAGGGAGCAGAGGATGAAACATCTTCAGGAGGCCTTGCAGAAAGGTTTGTGCAACGCGTTTCCAGATCCTGGGAGGTTACAAATTCCTGGTCCTGGACAACGTGTTGCTGAGGCTTCTGTCAGTCACAGAAGGAGCGGTGGAGAAGGTGGCCATCTGACAGATGCATTCAGACAATTTTTTAGTCCGCAGCCCCAAGGTTTGATCGGTTCCAGCAACCATCGCCAGTGTCTGATTTACATGGTGCAGGAATACCTAGGGGCAAGATCTGACTTGGACACCTTTCCCACTGAAAATCCTCTGGGTTACTGGGTCTTGAGGATGGATCACTGGCCAGAGCTTGCACAGTATGCAATTGAGCTACTGGCCTGTCCTGCATCCAGCGTTCTTTCAGAACGCACATTCAGTGCTGCTGGAGGCTTTGTAACACACAGATCACAGAGTGCGCCTGTCCATCGGTTAATCGGCTCACCTTCATAAAAATGAAACAGTCTTGGATCACCAGCTACCAAGCACCTGATGCTGATGTAACCATATCATTTTTTTATGAATGTGAGATCCCTTCAAGACTGCCTATGCTGATGCTAAGTGACTATCCTGGTATGCTGAGTGACTATCCTATTCCTCCTCAATGTTCATGTTGATAGCTTGTAAGGCCCAATTTTTCTGCCATTTTAACAGGGGCGTGTAATTACAATTTTTACTGTAATATTGTGCAGCAGGGTTTGTTCCTGCGCTCAACTAGAGTATCTGTGAGGGGTTGCAGTGTTGTGGCACCAGTACCAGTGCCTAAAGCTCAATTTTACTGCCCCTACTTTCAAACATCCGACTTACAAATGACTCCTACTTACAAACGGAGGGAGACAACAGCAGTGCCATCTTAAGAGCATTATAGCATTATACGGGCAATACAGTGCACTGGGGCCCTGTCTACACAATCACACACGAGAATAAAAATGCAAATTATCAACAAGGCTATATTTATTGGTACTTCCAACACAATCAGTGTTTAAACATTAATACAATGTTTGGACAATATAACACGAGCTTGAAAAGCAAGGAATTGAAAAACAAGAAATTACAGATTGAAATGGGACAGTACAAAAGCACTAATTACTTCCTCAATCTAGTAGCAACTCTACAATTGATATTTAAGGGGGACACATAAGATATTACAGTCAAAACTTGGGGGGGGGGTCCGAGCACTAATAACTTTCACCACTTAATCATACAACTAAAACTAAATAAATATATATAAATGTACACACTCACACTCTGGTGCTGCTGGTGCTGCCTGGTGGGTATTAATGTTGGCGTGGGTACTGCTGGTGCTGGTGGGTATTAATGCTGGCATGTGTACTGCTGCCTGGCTCCTCTGCTGGCCGCTGAGTCACTGACTGATATCGGGACTGATCGCTCGGCACTCTGTCTCTGTGAGGGAGCCGCACTGCACAGCACTGGCGCAATGCGGCAGTGAACTTTGTGACATCTGAATGATGATCCATACCTCCCAACTTTTGAACTTCAGAATGAGGGACACTTATGGGAGGAAGCGATTGATGGTGCACTACGTGCACTGCGGAAAAAAGAAAGATTCTCACTGATGCATACAAAAGCCCCAGCACAGTCATTTAAAAAAATAAGAATAAAGAGCTTCCATTACAAATTATTTTGCATTAACTATAGAAGTGTGCATTACACAAAGTGTGGAAGGATTCAGGAGTGCATTATGTACAGAGTGCAGGGCTCAGGAGAGTACTAGATACAGAGTGCAGGGTTCTGGAGTATGTTATGCACAGGGTGCAGGGTTCTGGAGTTACATATAGAGTGCAGAGTTTTGGCATGTGTTATGTACAGAGTGCAGGAGAGTGTTAGGCACAGTGCATGGTTCTGGAGTGTGTTACATACAGAGTGCAAGGGTTCAAGTGCGTGAGGTACAGAGTGCAGTTATCCATCCACATGTCACTATTGCCCTTCTCCTCAACTATAACCTCTGAACCCCCCCCTCCCTACACACACACACACACACACACACATATAACGCACACCACACCACACACACACACACACACACACATATATAACACACACATACCACACACCACACACACACACCACACACTTTTGTAAAAGTAGCACCTTTCTGTAGATGTCTTCTATCCAGTGCAGCCACAGCTTCCTTCTCCTTTCAGTGCACTGGGTATTTTCGGCTACTGGACTCCTGGAGCAGGAAGGAGATAAGGATTAGGGGGCAGCTCACCCCCCCTCCTCGAACATGTTGCAGTCAGGCTTTCACTTGTCCAAAATCTAGTGCAGAGCAGAAAGGTTGTTGAAGGAGCCAAGCTGTTACTTTCACTTTCAACTACAGAAGCCAGGCTTCTGTGTTTAAGTGAAAGTGGGGAGCTGCCTGTGAGTGCAGGGCTAATGGAGGCTGAAAAAACCCTGGGGGAGAGGAATAGATAGCAGATCCTGACCCTCTGCATCTCTGTCCTGGCCAGTAATGTATGAATGCCGATGTTGTGTCACCGGCTCTTTCGCTATGCACTGGTTTGACAGAGGGGTGGTTCTGGGTAGCAGTCCCGCCCCTACCCGACATCACACTCTCATTTTGACAGGTGAAGTCTCTCATTGGGGCTGCACAGTGCACATCCATCTGACTTTCTAGTCAATCCCTGGCTGTACTAGATGTGCACGCTTCTGCAGGTCAATCCGGGACTGTTGGCAGGTATGATTGATGCTTGACTGGGGTCGCTGGGCAGGTGGGCCCCCCCCAGGCAAGTGGGGCCCATGGGCAACTGCCCAGTGTGCCCATACGAAAAGACGGCCCTGGACAACAGGATGTGAGAGGAAATCTACACCAGGAAGGGAAATTCTCTCCTGTAATGCCCCGTACACACGGTCGGATTTTCCGACGGAAAATGTGTGATAGGACCTTGTGGTCGGAAATTCCGACCGTGTGTAGGCTCCATCACACATTTTCCATCGGATTTTCCAACACACAAAGTTTGAGTGCAGGATATAAAATTTTCCGACAACAAAATTCGTTGTCGGAAATTCCGATCGTGTGTACACAAATCCGACGGACAAAGTGCCAGGCATGCTCAGAATAAATAAAGAGATGAAAGCTATTGGCCACTGCCCTGTTTATAGTTCTGACGTACGTGTTTTACGTCACTGCGTTTAGAACGATCGGATTTTCCGACAACTTTGTGTGACCGTGTGTATGCAAGACAAGTTTGAGCCAACTTCCGTCGGAAAAAATCCTAGGATTTTGTTGTCAGAATGTCCGAATAAAGTCCGAACGTGTGTACGGGGCATAAGAGTTAATATGGGAAAAAGGTGTTTCCTCCACTGATGCTTTATCACCAATCCTTGTTTCCCTAAAACCCCAAATTTTCAAAATCCAATTGTCATTGGGACAGAAAGTGAGGTGAAATCTTCTGAATAGGGGCACAGACAGCAAAACAAATGTTACAGGGGTGATGATAACCCTTCCCCATGTTTTCCAAAAAGCTTAAAAATAGATCTTTTGGCTGGAGCTACACTTACAAAATGTACCTGTTCCAAATTACAAACACATTCAACTTAAGGACAAACCTACAGTCCCTGTCTTTCTTGGGACCGCCTGTATACTGCTGTTCAGAATATATAGGGCCTGGGGGCCTCACGCCTTTTCTTTTTTTAATTTGTGTGCGGGGTTCCCCTTAATATCCATACAAGACCCAAAGGGACTGGTAATGGGCTGGGGGGGGGTTACCCATGCCGCTTTTCTCAATAATTTTCATCCATATAGCTGGGACCTGACATTACATTACGGCCGCAAGCAGTTTTAAATGACTTTTATTCCTTTAGAAATATCATTTTGTGCAGGGACTGTTCTAAACACGGGAAACACGCGCCACTTTACAGGCATACTATAGACACCCCCCAGGTATGATATTTAAAGGAATATTTCACTTTTATTTTTTCACTTTAAGTATCATTAAAATCACTGCTCCTGAAAAAACGGACGTTTTTAAAACTTTTTTTTGCATTGATACATGTCCCCTGGGGCAGGACCCAAGTCCCCAAATCCTTTTTAGGACAATAACTTGCATATTAGCCTTTAAAATTTGCACTTTTGATTTCTCATGTTTGAGTCCCATAGACTTTAACGGTGTTCGAAAGTTTGCGTAAACTTTTGGTCTGTTCGCATGTTCTGGATGCGAACCGAACCAGGGGGTGTTTGGCTCATCCCTAGTGCCTATGTATGAAAACGTTGATTGCACTACACATGTTACACATCAAAAGTGCTATGTGAGTGGATGCGCTGCTCCCATCTGTGCTCTCTATATTACCTGTGTATGTGCTATCTTAATAGCCTAATTTGGTTCACCATCCACCTAACAGGTTATATCTCATTTATACAATAATCATATGTTTGTATAATTCATCACATGTGAACAACAACTTAATCCAAATACTTTAAATCATATAAAAAGTCCAGTGACATATGTCACATAACGATAGACTCTTCTTCATATATGTTGCAAATCATCCGTTATAATTGCCGTGGGCGGCGTGCTCTTGTGTGTGGTATCAGATTAAAGTGACTTAGTGCTTCACCACCACCTGTGAGATTTGCCACTCACCAGATTAATCTTTAAAACTGCACCTTTGGTTCATTAACAGGGATAACCAAAGGTGCAGTTTTAAAGATTAATCTGGTGAGTGGCAAATCTCACAGGTGGTGGTGAAGCACTAAGTCACTTTAATCTGATACCACACACAAGAGCACGCCGCCCACGGCAATTATAACGGATGATTTGCAACATATATGAAGAAGAGTCTATCATTATGTGACATATGTCACTGGACTTTTTATATGATTTAAAGTATTTGGATTAAGTTGTTGTTCACATGTGATGAATTATACAAACATATGATTATTGTATAAATGAGATATAACCTGTTAGGTGGATGGTGAACCAAATTAGGCTATTAAGATAGCACATACACAGGTAATATAGAGAGCACAGATGGGAGCAGCGCATCCACTCACATAGCACTTTTAATTTAATTTTTCTCTGAAAAATATTTTTTGGATGCAGCAGCTATAAATACCACTTACACTATTTTTGGATAGGATAGGTTTTGCGCCAGTGACACATATATTTTCACACATGTTACACATCGCCATGCACACCAGAGAGAGAGCAATAATTCTAGCACCAGAGCTCCTACGTGTCTCTAAATCTGTAGAGGCTTAAAGTGTTGCCTATGAAAAATATAGTGTACTGAAATTTGTCGCCATTTTATGGGTGAACTCAATTTTAAGATGTTAGGTTTCCATTTACTCAGCACAACTCCATCTGTAATATCTTACCAAATATTGCATAATTTATTGTGTTTGTGTGCACTAAAAATAACTTTAGAGTATTTTTTTTACTGAAATTTTGCATTTCCTAAACTGTTGCACTAATATTGTCTAACATAAAAAATTGGAACTGCCTCTATTTTATTCTTTAGGGTGTCTACTTTCAAAAAATATCTGTTTGGGGGGTTTATGTAATCTTCAGGCCTAAAATGATTTTTAACCAGTTGCCAACTGGCCCATAGCCGAATGACGGCAGCAGGGCGGTTGGATAACTCTGGGATCACGTACTATGACGTGATCCTGGAAAACCGCTCCCGCGCGCCCCCCGGGGTGCGCACACGGGAACATCCGTGTTCGCCGGGTTCACGGGACCTGGTGCAACACGGATTGTGGTAAAGGGCCAATGACAGCGGCCCTTTACCATGTGATCGCTCCGTCCAATGACGGAGCAATCACAAATGTAAACAAACCAGGGAAAGCAGGGTCATCAGGAGTTCATAGCTCTCCTCTCCTCACACTGATGCAGCGTGAGAGGAGAGGACAGCTTTACGGTGCCATCTGTGGGTTTTTCAAGTTTTATCAGTGCCCAATAGTGCCACAGCAGTGCCCAACAGTGCCACAACAGTGCCCAACTGTGCCACAATAGTGTCATCTGTGCCACAACAGTGTCATCTGTGCCACATTTGTGCCATCTGTGCCACATCTGTGCCATCTGTGCCATCTGTACCACTGTGCCACCTCTGTGCCACCTCTGTACCACCAGAGCCACACCAGAGCCACAACAGTGATACTACAGTGCACACCAGTGCCACACCTGTGCCACACCAGTGCCACCTGTGCCCATCAGTGCCACCTGTGCCCATTAGTGCCACCTGTACTCATCTGCGCCACTTCAGTGCCACTTCAGTGCCGCCTGAGCCCACCAGAGCTGCCTGAGCCCACCAGTGCCACCTCTGTGCCACCAGAGCCACACCAGTGCAACCAGAGCCACACCAGTGCCACTACGGTGCACACCAGTGCCACACCAGTGCCCCATCAGTGCCACCTGTGCCCATCAGTGCCACACCAGTGCCCCATCAGTGCCACCTGTGCCCATCAGTGCCACCTGTGCTCCTCTGCACCACTGCAGTGCCACATCAGTGCTGTCTGTGCCCACCAGTGCCGCCTGTGCCCACCAGTGCTGCCTGAGCCCACCAGTGCCTCCTGAGCCCACCAGTGCCACCTCTGTGCCAACAGAGCCACACCAGTGCAACCAGAGCCACACCAGTGCCACTACAGTGCACACCAATGCCACACCAGTGCCACATCAGAGCCACCTGTGCCCATCAGTGCCACCTGTGCCCATTAGTGCCACCTGTGCCCATCAACCTCACCAGCCACCAGTATGGCAAAAAAATTATTTATGGCCGAGGAAGCCTACCAGTGTCTCAGCATGACCGATGAGAGCAGCGGGGAGCTATCTGAGTCTCAGTCTGATTCGGATTCAGCCTATGAACTCGTGACAAGCAGCAGGTCTGATTCAGAATCAGAAGAGGAACGTGTGCCCGTGAAAAGAAGGCGTTCTGGCGTGGAGCAGCAGCCTACTACCACCTCGAGCGCAGTGCTGCCCACCTCAAGAGCAGTGCCGTCCACCTCAAGCACAGTGCCGTCCACATCAAGCGCAGTGCCATCCACCTCAAGCGCAGTGCTACTGCAACAAAGGCCAGGTACCAGTAGGGTGTCATCTCAGCCCCAAAAGGATAGAGGCCATGCCAGCCTTCCCTATGCCCTTCAAAACCCCCTGTGGCTTCCCCCTAATTCTGGAGCAGCAAATATCCCCCTTTTTACCACCCAGCCAGGTGTCCAGGTGAATACCGATGATTTTGTCATGCTTGATTTTTTTTTATTTGATATTCACCAAAGACTTACTATCATCCATTGTTCCCCAGTGCAACCTCTACGCACAGCAGTACATAGTAAGCAACCCTGGTTCTAGTCATGCCCGTCCCTATGGGTGGAGAGAGCTTACCATAGAGGAATTTAAAATTTTCTTAGGCCTAACTTTTACAATGGGACTCACAAAAAAAAAACAAAATGTACTCATATTGGTCAACTAACCCCATCCACCACATGCCCCTCTTCTCATTGATTATGCCAAAATCAAGATACCTTATGATTTTGCGCTTCCTCCACTACAATGACAACACCCAGTGCCCTCCCCGAAATGACCCAGCATTTGACAAATTATTCAAAATTCGGCCACTCCTAAATTATTTCTCTGAAAAATTTCCCCAATTATATACCCCCGAACAGAATATTTCCGTGGATGAGTCCCTTCTAAAATTCTCTGGCAGGCTGGGCATCAAACAATTTATCCCCAGCAAAAGGGCCCGATATGGAGTAAAAATGTACAAACTTTGAGACCGAGCCACCGGGTACATTTACGCCTTCTGGGTTTACGAAGGGAAGGACACCCAACTGCACCCCCCTGAATGTCCAGAATATATTGGAGCCAGCGGCAAAGTTGTCTGGGAGCTTGTTTATCCACTCCTTGGAAAGGGGTACCACCTTTACTGTATGTGGATAACTTTTATACAAGTTTGCCCCTCTTCCGCAATCTTCACCGAAGGGACACCCCAGCATGTGGTACCTTAAGAACCAATAGAAAAGGCTTCCCGCAAAAACTGGTAAATGAAAGGCTACGCCGAGGGGAGACGGCGTCTTTGCGGAACCAGGAGCTATTGCCTGTCAAGTGGAGGGCAGACGAAACGTCCACATGCTGACGACAATCCATAATGACACCTACGTGGAAGTGCAGAGAAGAAATGGCCCAGTCCAGAAACCAGCTTGTATCTATGATTATAATTTGTTTATGAGGGGAGTGGACTTCAATGATTAGATGATTGAACCCTACCTTCCCACAAGAAAATCTTGTCATTAGTATAAAAAAGTGTCCATTTATTTTTTCAGTTTGGCCATGTATAACACTTATGTTATTTACCAAAAATCTACTGAGACCCCCGTATCCTATCTGCACTACCAGGAACAAGTAATCTCAGCCCTTTTGTACCCTGAAAGCCCACCAGAAAATATTTGCTCTGATTCCGTGAGCAGACTCCACGAACGCCACTTTCCTGACAAAATCCCCTCCCATGAAACAGGCCACAGACGTCAGAAAAGGTGACAGGTGTGCTCCAGAGGAGGAATTAGAAGAGACACCATGTATTATTGTCCCCAATGTCCTTCCTAACCAGGCCTCTGTATAGGTAAATGTTTCCGTCGTTACCATACTTCTCTACATTATTAGGGAAGTATGGTAAACGTAATTCTCATTTCCTGTCATTTTCCTCTACACCCCTTATGCCACTGCACTGAACTGTACATACCTCTGCCTTCTCCGGAACCGACCCTGGCCTGTTATACAACCAAACTTTTGCCTAACGCTAAACTGTACCTACCTCTGCCTTCTCCGGAATTGGACCTTGCCTGTTATACGACCAAGCTTCTGCCTAACGATAAACATACCTCTGCCTTCTTCGGAACTGACCCTGGCCTGTTATATGACCAAGCTTATGCCTAACGCTAAATTGTACCTACCTCTGCCTGCTCTGGAACTGACCCTGGACTGTTTGACCACATTTTTTGCCTGCCTCTTGGACTGATCATTTACCCTGCTATGCTAGTGGGAACACAGGGGTCTCACATATGTGAGGGGCTCCAGAAATGTTTTTCTGGATGAAGAAAACTAATTTTTTAGTTTTCTCATTCCCAGATTTAGGGTCTGGAGACTCGGAGGCTTCAAAGAGATTTGGGTGGGAGAAGCCTCTACCCCTGTCCCTATTCTTTCCTGGCCTGCTACTTGGACCATGTTCCTGCTTACTACAAGGACCGATATTTTGGCACTGCTGGCAATGTCTCTGCTTGCACTGACCCTGGACTGTATAAGGACAGTATCCCTTCTCTCCTGTAATGCCTCGTACACACGGTCGGATTTTCCGACGGAAAATGTGTGATAGGACCTTGTGGTCGGAAATTCCGACCGTGTGTAGGCTCCATCACACATTTTCCATCGGATTTTCCAACACACACAGTTTGAGAGCAGGATATAAAATTTTCCGACAACAAAATTCGTTGTCGGAAATTCTGATCGTGTGTACACAAATCCGACGGACAAAGTGCCAGGCATGCTCAGAATAAATAAAGAGATGAAAGCTATTGGCCACTGCCCTGTTTATAGTTCTGACGTACGTGTTTTACGTCACTGCGTTTAGAACGATCGGATTTTCCGACAACTTTGTGTGACCGTGTGTATGCAAGACAAGTTTGAGCCAACTTCCGTCGGAAAAAATCCTAGGATTTTGTTGTCAGAATGTCCGAATAAAGTCTGAACGTGTGTACGGGGCATAAGAGTTAATATGGGAAAAAGGTGTTTCCTCCACTGATGCTTTATCACCAATCCTTGTTTCCCTAAAACCCCAAATTTTCAAAATCCAATTGTCATTGGGACAGAAAGTGAGGTGAAATCTTCTGAATAGGGGCACAGACAGCAAAACAAATGTTACAGGGGTGATGATAACCCTTCCCCATGTTTTCCAAAAAGCTTAAAAATAGATCTTTTGGCTGGAGCTACACTTACAAAATGTACCTGTTCCAAATTACAAACACATTCAACTTAAGGACAAACCTACAGTCCCTGTCTTTCTTGGGACCGCCTGTATACTGCTGTTCAGAATATATAGGGCCTGGGGGCCTCACGCCTTTTCTTTTTTTAATTTGTGTGCGGGGTTCCCCTTAATATCCATACAAGACCCAAAGGGACTGGTAATGGGCTGGGGGGGGGGTTACCCATGCCGCTTTTCTCAATAATTTTCATCCATATAGCTGGGACCTGACATTACATTACGGCCGCAAGCAGTTTTAAATGACTTTTATTCCTTTAGAAATATCATTTTGTGCAGGGACTGTTCTAAACACGGGAAACACGCGCCACTTTACAGGCATACTATAGACATCCCCCAGGTATGATATTTAAAGGAATATTTCACTTTTATTTTTTCACTTTAAGTATCATTAAAATCACTGCTCCTGAAAAAACGGACGTTTTTAAAACTTTTTTTTGCATTGATACATGTCCCCTGGGGCAGGACCCAAGTCCCCAAATCCTTTTTAGGACAATAACTTGCATATTAGCCTTTAAAATTTGCACTTTTGATTTCTCATGTTTGAGTCCCATAGACTTTAACGGTGTTCGAAAGTTTGCGCAAACTTTTGGTCTGTTCGCATGTTCTGGATGCGAACCGAACCAGGGGGTGTTTGGCTCATCCCTAGTGCCTATGTATGAAAACGTTGATTGCACTACACATGTTACACATCGCCATGCACACCAGAGAGAGAGCAATAATTCTAGCACCAGAGCTCCTACGTGTCTCTAAATCTGTAGAGGCTTAAAGTGTTGCCTATGAAAAATATAGTGTACTGAAATTTGTCGCCATTTTATGGGTGAACTCAATTTTAAGATGTTGGGTTTCCATTTACTCAGCACAACTCCATCTGTATTATCTTACCAAATATTGCATAATTTATTGTGTTTGTGTGCACTAAAAATAACTTTAGAGTATTTTTTTTACTGAAATTTTGCATTTCCTAAACTGTTGCGCTAATATTGTCTAACATAAAAAATTGGAACTGCCTCTATTTTATTCTTTAGGGTGTCTACTTTCAAAAAATATCTGTTTGGGGGGTTTATGTAATCTTCAGGCCTAAAATGATTTTTAACCAGTTGCCAACTGGCCCATAGCCGAATGACGGCAGCAGGGCGGTTGGATAACTCTGGGATCACGTACTATGACGTGATCCTGGAAAACCGCTCCCGCGCGCCCCCCGGGGTGCGCACACGGGAACATCCGTGTTCGCCGGGTTCATGGGACCTGGTGCAACACGGATTGTGGTAAAGGGCCAATGACAGCGGCCCTTTACCATGTGATCGCTCCGTCCAATGACGGAGCAATCACAAATGTAAACAAACCAGGGAAAGCAGGGTCATCAGGAGTTCATAGCTCTCCTCTCCTCACACTGATGCAGCGTGAGAGGAGAGGAGAGCTTTACGGTGCCATCTGTGGGTTTTTCAAGTTTTATCAGTGCCCAATAGTGCCACAGCAGTGCCCAACAGTGCCACAACAGTGCCCAACTGTGCCACAATAGTGTCATCTGTGCCACAACAGTGTCATCTGTGCCACATTTGTGCCATCTGTGCCACATCTGTGCCATCTGTGCCATCTGTACCACCTGTGCCACCTCTGTGCCACCTCTGTACCACCAGAGCCACACCAGAGCCACAACAGTGATACTACAGTGCACACCAGTGCCACACCTGTGCCACACCAGTGCCACCTGTGCCCATCAGTGCCACCTGTGCCCATTAGTGCCACCTGTACTCATCTGCGCCACTTCAGTGCCACTTCAGTGCCGCCTGAGCCCACCAGAGCTGCCTGAGCCCACCAGTGCCACCTCTGTGCCACTACGGTGCACACCAGTGCCACACCAGTGCCCCATCAGTGCCACCTGTGCCCATCAGTGCCACACCAGTGCCCCATCAGTGCCACCTGTGCCCATCAGTGCCACCTGTGCTCCTCTGCACCACTGCAGTGCCACATCAGTGCTGTCTGTGCCCACCAGTGCTGCCTGTGCCCACCAGTGCTGCCTGAGCCCACCAGTGCCTCCTGAGCCCACCAGTGCCACCTCTGTGCCAACAGAGCCACACCAGTGCAACCAGAGCCACACCAGTGCCACTACAGTGCACACCAATGCCACACCAGTGCCATATCAGAGCCACCTGTGCCCATCAGTGCCACCTGTGCCCATTAGTGCCACCTGTGCCCATCAACCTCACCAGCCACCAGTATGGCAAAAAAATTATTTATGGCCGAGGAAGCCTACCAGTGCCTCAGCATGACCGATGAGAGCAGCGGGGAGCTATCTGAGTCTCAGTCTGATTCGGATTCAGCCTATGAACTCGTGACAAGCAGCGGGTCTGATTCAGAATCGGAAGAGGAACGTGTCCCCGTGAAAAGAAGGCGTCTGGCGTGGAGCAGCAGCCTACTACCACCTCGAGCGCAGTGCTGCCCACCTCAAGAGCAGTGCCGTCCACCTCAAGCACAGTGCCGTCCACATCAAGCGCAGTGCCATCCACCTCAAGCGCAGTGCCACTGCAACAAAGGCCAGGTACCAGTAGGGTGTCATCTCAGCCCCAAAAGGATAGAGGCCATGCCAGCCTTCCCTATGCCCTTCAAAACCCCCTGTGGCTTCCCCCTAATTCTGGAGCAGCAAATATCCCCCTTTTTACCACCCAGCCAGGTGTCCAGGTGAATACCGATGATTTTGTCATGCTTGATTTTTTTTTATTTGATATTCACCAAAGACTTACTATCATCCACTGTTCCCCAGTGCAACCTCTACGCACAGCAGTACATAGTAAGCAACCCTGGTTCTAGTCATGCCCGTCCCTATGGGTGGAGAGAGCTTACCATAGAGGAATTTAAAATTTTCTTAGGCCTAACTTTTACAATGGGACTCACAAAAAAAAAACGAAATGTACTCATATTGGTCAACTAACCCCATCCACCACATGCCCCTCTTCTCATCGATTATGCCAAAATCAAGATACCTTATGATTTTGCGCTTCCTCCACTGCAATGACAACACCCAGTGCCCTCCCCGAAATGACCCAGCATTTGACAAATTATTCAAAATTCGGCCACTCCTAAATTATTTCTCTGAAAAATTTCCCCAATTATATACCCCCGAACAGAATATTTCCGTGGATGAGTCCCTTCTAAAATTCTCTGGCAGGCTGGGCATCAAACAATTTATCCCCAGCAAAAGGGCCCGATATGGAGTAAAAATGTACAAACTTTGCGACCGAGCCACCGGGTACATTTACGCCTTCTGGGTTTACGAAGGGAAGGACACCCAACTGCACCCCCCTGAATGTCCAGAATATATTGGAGCCAGCGGCAAAGTTGTCTGGGAGCTTGTTTATCCACTCCTTGGAAAGGGGTACCACCTTTACTGTACGTGGATAACTTTTATACAAGTTTGCCCCTCTTCCGCAATCTTCACCGGAGGGACACCCCGGCATGTGGTACCTTAAGAACCAATAGAAAAGGCTTCCCGCAAAAACTGGTCAATGAAAGGCTACGCCGAGGGGAGACGGCGTCTTTGCGGAACCAGGAGCTATTGCCTGTCAAGTGGAGGGCAGACGAAACGTCCACATGCTGACGACAATCCATAATGACACCTACGTGGAAGTGCAGAGAAGAAATGGCCCAGTCCAGAAACCAGCTTGTATCTATGATTATAATTTGTTTATGAGGGGAGTGGACTTCAATGATCAGATGATTGAACCCTACCTTCCCACAAGAAAATCTTGTCATTGGTATAAAAAAGTGTCCATTTATTTTTTTCAGTTTGGCCATGTATAACACTTATGTTATTTACC
Organism: Aquarana catesbeiana; assembly: GCF_042186555.1. Lineage (NCBI taxonomy): Eukaryota > Metazoa > Chordata > Amphibia > Anura > Ranidae > Aquarana > Aquarana catesbeiana. The sequence goes on along the minus strand of NC_133325.1, from coordinate 413,894,761 downwards.
AAAAATCTACTGAGACCCCCGTATCCTATCTGCACTACCAGGAACAAGTAATCTCAGCCCTTTTGTACCCTGAAAGCCCACCAGAAAATATTTGCTCTGATTCCGTGAGCAGACTCCACGAACGCCACTTTCCTGACAAAATCCCCTCCCATGAAACAGGCCACAGACATCAGAAAAGGTGACAGGTGTGCTCCAGAGGAGGAATTAGAAGAGACACCATGTATTATTGTCCCCAATGTCCTTCCTAACCAGGCCTCTGTATAGGTAAATGTTTCCGTCGTTACCATACTTCTCTACATTATTAGGGAAGTATGGTAAACGTAATTCTCATTTCCTGTCATTTTCCTCTACACCCCTTATGCCACTGCACTGAACTGTACATACCTCTGCCTTCTCCGGAACCGACCCTGGCCTGTTATACAACCAAACTTTTGCCTAACGCTAAACTGTACCTACCTCTGCCTTCTCCGGAATTGGACCTTGCCTGTTATACGACCAAGCTTCTGCCTAACGATAAACATACCTCTGCCTTCTTCTAAACTGACCCTGGCCTGTTATATGACCAAGTGTATGCCTAATGCTAAATTGTACCTACCTCTGCCTGCTCTGGAACTGACCCTGGACTGTTTGACCACATTTTTTGCCTGCCTCTTGGACTGATCATTTACCCTGCTATGCTAGTGGGAACACAGGGGTCTCACATATGTGAGGGGCTCCAGAAATGTTTTTCTGGATGAAGAAAACTAATTTTTTAGTTTTCTCATTCCCAGATTTAGGGTCTGGAGACTCGGAGGCTTCAAAGAGATTTGGGTGGGAGAAGCCTCTACCCCTGTCCCTATTCTTTCCTGGCCTGCTACTTGGACCATGTTCCTGCTTACTACAAGGACCAATATTTTGGCACTGCTGGCAATGTCTCTGCTTGCACTGACCCTGGACTGTATAAGGACAGTATCCCTGCCTGTACTGACTATGGACAATATTCTTGCCTGCTGCCTGGACAATTCCATTCACTGTTGCTGACCATGTCCCTACCTGCTGCCTGGATCAGAGCTCTCCTCCTGTGGACAACTGCGCTACTAAAACCACAGGTAATCTTTTGTTTACCCTTTGCTCAGCAGAATGTATTTTAGGGTGTAATTCTTGGTATGTTCATGCTATGTGTTAGAAATATGAAGGGCCTTCAAAAATGTGATTAAGTAAGGAAATTAGATGTATAATTTATGCTCCTAGAACGCCTGAATGTGCTACTTCAATGTTGCGCTTCTGTATGTGGCCAGGCTGTGTAAAAGTCTCACACATGTGGTATCACCATACTCAGGAGGAGTAGCAGAATAGATTTTGGGGTGTCATTTTTGCTATGTACATGTTATGTTTTGGAAATATCTTAGAAATGGAAAACTTTGTGTAAAAAAATGCGTTTTCATTTTTTTTCCACGTTTTCCAAAAACTTCTGGAAAAAAATGAACCTTTCAAAAGACTCATTATGCCTCATAGATTATACGTTGGGGTGTTTGCTTTCCAAAATGGGGTCACTTTGTGGGAGTTTCCATTGTCCTGGTGCTCCAGGGCCTTCAAAAGTGTAATAGGTGGTTGAGAGGTTAGATGTGTAATTTATGCTCCTAGAACGCCTGAATGTGCTACTTCAATGTTGCGCCTCTGTATGTGGCCAGGCTGTGTAAAAGTCTCACATATGTGGTATCGCCATACTCAGGAGGAGTAGGAGAATATATTTTGGGGTGTCATTTGTGTAATGTACATGCCATGTGAGAGAAATAACCTGCTATAATGACAATTTGGTGTGAAAAAAAATACAAATAAAAAAAATCTTCATTTTGCAAAGAATTGTGGGAAAAAATAACAACTTCAAAAAACTCACCATGCCTCTTACTAAATACCTTGGAATGTCTACTTTCCAAAAAGGGGTCATTTTGTGGGTATTTTTACTTTCTTTACTTGTTAGGGTCTCAAGAAATGAGATAGGCCTCAGTACATCAGGTGTGATCAGATGTGATCAATTTTCAGTGATTGGCACCTTAGCTTGTAGACTCTATAACTTTCACACAGACTAAATAATATCCACTAATTTAGGTTATTTTTACCAAAGATATGTAGCAGTATAAATTTTGGCCCAAATTTATTAAGAAAAATTACTTATTTGCAAAATTTTATAACAGAAATGAAGAAAAATTCATTTTTTTACAAAATTTTCGGTCTTCATTTATAGCACAAAAAAAAAAAACCCAGAGGTGATCAAATACCACCAAAAGAAAGCTCTATTTGTGTGAAAAAAAGGACGAAAATTTCATATGGGTACAGTGTTGCATGACTGAGTAATTGTCATTCAAAATGTGAGAGCACCGAAAGCTGAAAATTGGTCTGGTTAGGAAGGGGGTTTAAGTGCCCAGTGGTCGAGTGGTCAACATGTGTGCAAAAATGCAAAAAGGATCTGGCAGCGAAAGGGTTAGACCCAAAAGCAAATGTGTAATATATTGCAGCTTACTAATTCTTAGATAGGATGGCTGTATTAGTTTTCTTTTTTTAGGCTTTCCTTCACTTATTTTCACCGGGTGATCTAGCCAGTAAGCCTGTTGGTTTTCAACAGAACAAGCTGTCCTGCAGATGTTAGAGGGTTGAGAAAACCATTTAACACCGTTAGGGTCAGCTTTTATTCATTTATGTTAAACCTTTACCCCAAAAGGAACAAAAACTATTGCTGTAACTGCTTAAAATAAGTTAGCCGTAGTTTGGTTTTAATTTGGGCTACACACTATAAGAAAATCGGACAAACGTTCATCCAATTTTTCTCGATGTTTGACAGCAAATCAGAACCGATGAATGAAAATTGTCAAAGAAAATTCTAAAGACAAAGGCTTTTTTTTGTTGTTTATGATCATGCTCAGTCATTCTTTTCTGATTTTTCTTGTACAAAATCGTACATAAACATCACAGAAAATTTTGGAGTTTATGCCTTCGTGAATTTTCAGACGAAAATTTGGAATCGGCTGTCGAAAGTTGAATATACACTATACGAAAATTCTTTGGACGAAAATGTTTGTGAGCTTTTCTTATAGTGTGTATGAACCTTGTGTATGTGTCCCCTGTGCTCCTTTATCCAGAGTGTAGGCACTCCAATACAGGAGGTGTATTACAGGCTGCATCACTAGGTGAAAACTAGGAAAAAAAGCCTAAAAGAAGAAAACTGATGCAGCCACCACATCTAAGGATTGGTAAGCTGCAATATATTACATTTTTTGGGGGGTTTAATACCGCTTTAAGTTTGCACACTGTTTTATTTAATATTAAAGAGTACTAAAGTAAATTAAATCTGATGTCTATAAATTCACTTTGTTTACCTTCACTTTGTAAAGTGTTCATTCACTTCACTAAGTGAGCAGTGTTGATTAATTTATTTCTTCAAATTAAATACATATCTTTTTTATGTGTATCTATAGACAGATATCTTGCTTTAGTTTTGGATAGAGTAGGGAAAAACCTCTGTTAGGTTTATATTGCTGTCTTCATCCCTGCTGGGGAGATTTGCTCTCACTATTTTTTGTGGACCATTGTTACTGGAAGGAAAAGAGATGGGACAGTCAAAATTTTACAGTTGTCACTGGAACAGGAAAGGCAATTTCCTGGAACAGGAAGTAAAGAAAAATCTTCTCAATGGGAAACAGCAAAAAACAGACCAGGGCAATAACTATTTCTCAATTCTTCCAAGAATTGAAAGATTTCCTGGAGATACACTTTACAAAAAGTTTTGGATTTGGAGAATAGGCAGTCTCGTCCTGAAATGTGTCAATTATGACCTTGTTATGTGGTTGTAGCTGTGTCCTAAGACACTAGAAATTATTGTTACATGTTTATTCTAGTGCTCACAGGCAACAGGAGCTAAGCTGACTTTAAATTCCCAGGTGCAAGAAGAAAGAGTGATGGTGGACATCAAATCAGTGAAATGTACCAATTTTTTTGTGACGTTGGTGAATTTTAATGTTGCTATCTTTTTATATGAAAAATAAATTGAATAATAGCTATTTTATAAGTTATTTTGAGACATTTTTCCAATAGCTGAAGCAAACACCAGAGTGCTTCTTTACATTTAAGTAGTGTTTCACATGTGTTCCAACACTGTAGTAAGCTGTAGTTCCATACACATACACACACACTCACCTGCCACTTTATTAGACTTTATTAGATACACCTGTTCAAAAGGCAGGAACCAGAGGCTGGGGGTCTGCCATCTTTGTTTCACCATTGCATATGGTTTTGTCTTCTGGACTAATATAAGCTCAATTTTTATTAAATAAACAGTGATTTTAATCCTACTACACTATGATCCGTGTTTTCCCATTTTATTCTCCTTAGTAATCCGAGGGACCTTTGGAATGTTTGGAGTGATTTTGGAGCACAAAAAGTATATGGCTGTTGGGAGCTACATATTGAGCTTGTAGGGACCCTTTGAGAACCAGGGATCTCATATTCTGATGAAAATCCATGTTTAATTTTCATTCGTAAAATACATGATTTCGTTCTGTTATATTTGTTATGTTACATTAATTTGTGTTCGGATAATTAGTTATTTCTGTAGAGTATCAATATTCGTTATAACGAATCGATTTGTTTTCAGATAATTCTATATTTATGTATGAATATATATATTCTAGTTAATGATTCGTAGTTTGGAAAGTCCTTTGTTTATTGAATCCATTAACACACACAATGAAAGTATCTCTTCGCCTATGCTCAAATACAATACAACACCCTTTTCACTCAGTTCTCAGGAATGCACTTTGCAGTAATTGAACCTCCAGCACAAAATGAATCAGCTGATTGGACTAAAGCCCTGTACACACGACTGGATTTTCCAACGGGAAATGTTGGATGTCAGGCTGTTGGCGGAAAATCCAACAGTTTGCACGCTCCATTGGACAATTGTTGTCGGACTTTCTGCCAACAGATGTTGGCTAGCATGTCTTCAAATTTTCCACCAACAAATGTGTGTTGTCGGACTTTCCGATCGTGTGTACACAAGTCCATCAGGCAAAAGTCCAAAGTACAAACATGCATGCTCGGAAGCAGAAGCGGTCTGTCTTTTAAACTAGCATTTGTAATGGAGAATTAACATTTGTGACGGGCAAATTATGAAATCTCCAAATGCAGCGCACATTCTCTTCTTTAATGGGATAATAATGAAGCTGCTTTGCTGGTGATACTGATGGGGTTATTGCAAACACATTTTCAAAGGCTTTTTTTTCTAGTGATATCAATAATAATATTATTATGTTTTTTTTGTTTTTTTTTTAATTTGTGCAAGTTACCACAACATCATTACCCGTAGTTTTTAAGATCAAAGATACAACTATGTTGGTGTCCCTTGTCAATTTTACATTGTATTTTTTAAAATGTAACTGCCTACTCCCAAACTGTCATTTGAAGTAAAACACATAGCCAAGTATTATTCGTCACAATTTTTTTATTGTGCATTAAAAAAAAAAAAAAAAAAAATTAGACATGCTATCTGCCAATAGAACTTAACCAAAATGTGCATTCTGTGCATCCAAAAATATAGAAAATATAACAAACCAAATCATTATTCAACCAAAAAAAAATTTCAAAGCAATAACTCCAAGGCCAATAACAAATAACACGTTATCTCCTTCCATTCCGCAACATGTCTGGTTGACGAACGGGCATTTAGAAACAAACTGAAAAGTGCTAAATGAAAAACGCAAAAAAAAAAAAAAAGAGCAAATCAACACTCACCAAACTTCTACTAACACGAAATTAGCAGAAGGAGCCCAAAGGGTGGCGCTAAAGAGCTGAAAAACCACGTAGTACGTCACTACGTTCGTAATTGTTGGCCAACATTTGACCGTGTGTATGCAAGGCAAGTTTGAGCCAGCACCCTTCGGACAAAATTCCAAGGTTTTGTTGTCGGAAAGTCCGATCGTGTGTACGAGGCATAAGATTTACTCTGAGTTGACCTTTTGTTTCATTAAACCTTTAACGAATTAATGAATCACCATGTCAAATTTATTCGCTATATTCGCTATAATTTCTTTCATATTAGTTGAAATTATTTATTTTTCTATGATGCAAAATTTCGGCCGAAATTTGATTTGTTACAAAAAGAATTGGACATCTGCATGGGGCTCCAGCACAGTGATGATTGTGGAGTAGACTTGCCCAAACACTTATAGCACTATTTTGGGAGCACTGTGTATATAAGTAATGTAAACATATTTTTGTATTACACTATTTAATATGAAATGCTACACTATGGATATGGTATTTTTGTGTAGAAAGATATTTGCATTGAGCCTGATTTGGCCAATAGATACATAATTGATACATAAGGGTCAGAATAGCTGGTGAGAATTTATTCACACTCGGGGCACAGACACAAAGGGAAGATGTGAAATTTGAAAAAGGATTTACATGTTGTGGAGACTATAATGTGTTTTGCTTTTTTTACGTTTACATGGATTATTTAGTGTTGGTTCACACTGGGGCGATTTGTCAGGCCATTCAGTGCAATGAAACTCAAGTCGCTCCGACTTAGAAAAAGGTTCCTAAACTACTTAGGGGGCGACTTTAGAGTGGCTTGCATTGACTTCTCTTAAAGAAGTCCTTTGCAAGCCATGTTAAAGTCGCATTGTGCGGGGCGGTTTCAGAGTCGGGCAACTTTGAAGCCACCCCAGTGTGAACCGGAACTAATGCAGCGTACACACGATCGGACATACCGACAACTAAATCCTGGATTTATTTCCGACGGATGTTGGCTCAAACTTGTATTGCATACACACGGTCACACAAATGTTGTTGGAAATTACGAACGTCAAGAATGCGCTGACGTACAACACGTACAATGGAACTATAAAAGGGAAGTTCAATACCAAGTGCGCCACCCTTTGGGCTCCTTCTGCTAATCTCGTGTTAGTAGAAGTTTGGTGAGAGACTATTCACGCTTTTCAGCCTCGTGCTTTTCAGATCGTTACTGCTCTTCCATTTGTCCTTGTGGGTTCGTATCTGGTTTTCAGTGCGTGTAGTCAGTTTGCATCTGGTTTTCAGTGCATATTTGATCTTCAGTGCATTCTTGCCCGTTTGTTTCTGATTTTCAGCTCGCTCTTCTAAGGCCTTTCTGATTTTCAGTGCGTTCTGTTAGTTCGTCAGACCAGCCGACCGTTTTGAAGCCATGTTGCGGGTACATACTCATCGTAGAGTTCGTGCTGTGCAGGGACTTGGTGTTGGGGTTCTTACTTTGACCCAAGCCCAGTCCATGAACAGGGCGGGGAGGAGTTCATGGACGAAGAATTGGTTGCTCCAGCGTGACCAATTCTTTCACATGCCTTTGTTGCGGGAGATCAGTGAGAATAATCCTGATGATTTCAGGAATTATCTCCGGATGACGGAACACATTTTTTCACCATCTGTTGGCTTTGCTGTCCCCTTATATTATGAAGCAGGACACCTGCACGCAGCAAGCCATCACTCCTGAACAGAGGCTAGTCGCCACCTTGCCATACTTGGCGATTGGGAGAAGTCTGCAGGGTATCAAGTTCTCAACAGGCATCTCCCCCCAGGCTCTGGGGATCATTATTCCAGAGACCTGTTCTGCCATCATTCAGGTCCTGCAGAAGGACTATTATAAGGTAAGATTTCTCCTTTAACATCACATTCTATGTATTTAATGTTTGCTAATGTATTGTATTTTTTCATCATTCCCTAATTACCATGATTGTAATATGCTGCGAATGTCCTCTTTATCCTTATGAATGCTAGAAGTTTTTAAAGTTCCTTTTTTGTCCTTCATGCATATTTGCCTTCACTAACCTCCCCAGCATGCTATCCTGGGCCCATACACACCTAGCCTAGTCACTTAACAATGTATTTTGTCAGCTCCATAGTAGTGCTTTATCTAAACACCCCCTAAGGCTCGATTCACACATATGCATGTTGCTTTTGAGCGTTTTTGGAGGTTTTTTTTTCATGCTTGCCACGTTTTTGAGCAGCGTTTTTGCCGCGTTTTGCCGCGATTTTGCCGCGATTTTGCCGCGATTTGCGTTTTGCGGTTTTTTTTTTGTTTACAGTTTTTTTTACAGTCTAAAAAAAAAATAAAAAAAAAAAAAAAAAAAAAAAAAACGGCAAAAACGCATCAAAAACGCTGCAAAAACGCTGCAAAAACGGTGCACTTGCGTTTTTGATGCTTGTCCATTGAAATCCATTACATGCAAAACGCTGCTTTTTGCATGAAAAAAAGTCCCCGACCCTTTCCAAAAATGCAGAGAAACAAAAAGGCATTGATGTGAACATGTTCCATAGGAACCCATGATAAAAAATTCCCGTGCATTTCTGCAAAATGCAAAATGCATCAAAAAACGCGCTAGTGTGAATGGAGCCTAAAATGTGTACAAATGTTATTTGTATTTTTAAATTCAGGCAGAGTGCCAGAGGCTTTTTTTTGGTGTCCCACACTCATTTGGAACCCTCCCTCCAACCGCTAAGTCAACCGATACCAATCCTCTATCTGCTGACTTTGCCAAACCCATACACACTATTTTTGTGGTCATATTTATGGATGAATTCACCAAAGCATGTAGTGCAAGGGCCTGCCTGAATGCTTTCAAATGGTACTGTTTAAAGTTTTGTTCTCCTATTATCTTGATAGGTAATTGCAGAATGTAAAAATGTGCTTCAATTTGTACAGTGTGTATTCATATTTTTGGATTATGACACTTCTTACCTGTCCAGTGGACTTCCAATAGTGTAAAGTAAGGAGGGCTGGCCAAAGTAACACACACTATGTATGCATTCAGCTCTCAATGAAGTGGAGAAGGTTACCTGTCCATAACATCCCCAGATAAAATTTTTACAATGGCCCATCAGAGGGGGTGAGGAATCTGATAAGTGGACCTTATATTTTTTTTCTTTAAATACTCCTTCAAATAAATGTTATACTGATGTTGGCCAAGAATGTTTGTGTCTAATCTGCTTGCAATGTTATGTGCAAAAGTACTATTTTTTTTTTCTTGTTTCACTCCACAGTTTCCTTCAATGCCACAGGAATGGCAGACTGTGGCTTCCCAATTTGCCCAGTGGTGGGACTTTCCCAACTGCGGAGGGGCAATAGACGGGAAACACATCCACATAGTCCCACCCCCCAACTCGGGGTCATACTATTACAACTATAAGGGGTTTAATAGTATTGTGATGTTGGCGGTGGTGTCGTCGACATATGAGTTTCTCTATGTGGACGTGAGGAAGAATGACCGGATGTCGGATGGTGGAGTCATCACCCAAACCGAGTTCTACGGATGGCTCCAGAGTGGTGGCTTGGGATTGCCACCTCCAGAAGACAACATGGCCGGTCTGCCATTCGTCTTTGTACCTGATGAAGCGTTTGGGCTGGGTGATCACCTGATGCGGCCATTCCCGATGAGGACCCTCACCCCGGACCAGAGGGTTTTTAACTACCGGCTGGCCAGAGCCAGAAGAGTGGTGGAGAATGCTTTCGGGATAATGGACAGCCGGTTCCGCTTATTCCCTACACCAATCAACATGGCGGAATATAAACTTAACCATATAATCCTTGCATGCTGCATTCTCCACAACTTTTTAAGGAGAAATTCTATGAACTATGTGGCCTCAGTTGGGCCTGAGGCCGGATTTCAAGACCAAACCCTGACGACGCTTGAAGCTGGCCGTCCTGGCTTGCCCCCCCAAAGCACCCGCGAGGTTCGTCTAAAATACATGGAGTACTTTGCGGGTAGGGGGGCCAATGATATGCCAGAAAATGTTTAAGAAACATTTTTAAAATATATTTTTATTTTAAAATGAAATAATATTTCCTTTTATTTACTGCTTGTGTTTCTTTTAGCTGTCTCCTAGATTATCCAGTGGGCTTTTCTTTTTGGCCATTTTCTTCAATAGTGCAAACATAATTTCTTTGATACATGAGGTGACAATCTCTTCTTCAGCTAACTATTATGTTGTGTGTCTGCTACACACACACACACCTTGGTTTTGTTGTTAATGTATGTAATGCATTACTGATAAAAATATTCATTATTTTCAGCACCATGAATTAATTTTTTGGAGTGATGAAAATGGCCTGATTGTTGCAAATTGTAAAGCACTGTGGGTGTTATTTACTAAAGGCAAATCCACTTTGTACTACAAAAGTGTACTTGAAAGTGCACTGAAAGTGCACTTGTAGTGCAAAGTGGATTTGCCTTTAGTAAATAACCCCCATTGTCACTGTAAACACCAACTTACTTAAAAAACTGATATTGAGTAGGGATGAGCTTCGCGTTCGAGTCGAACCCATGTTCGACTCGAACATCGGCTGTTCGAGCGTTCGCCGTATTGCGAACGTTATGGGCCGTTCGCGCCAAATTCGTGTGGAGCATCATGGCCCATAATTCACTGCAGCATCGCAGTGCATTGCTGGCTGATGATTGGCCAAGCATGCACTATGACCCGCATGCTTGGCCAATCACAGTGCTGTCGGTAGAGAGAGCTGTAATTGGCTAAAGCCAGGGTGGCTTTGACCAATTATGGCTCAGGGGGTTTAGAACACGCCCCACACTCTAAGGCCGCCTGCACGGCGGCCCTGCGTAGTGTGTTCCAGCATGCTTAGATAGAGAGAGAGAGAGACAGTGTCATTTCATTTGAGTTAGCTAGATTAGGCAGGACGGTCAGTGAGTTAGCTGCACTTATAGTGTATTGTGTATGTATATATATATATATATATATATATATATATATATATATATATATATATATATGCATCCCAGGTGTTGTATATATATATACACTGTATTTAGTTTAGCTAGATCCGTTCCTGTTATCTTCCTACTGACAGGCAGGCTTGTCTTGTTACAATATTTACAGCTACCTGAAGAAAATTGCTGGTGTTCTTTTGATCCTATTAGTACCACAGTCAGGCAGCTAGACTATTTACAGTTAGTGTAGTGTGTCCTCCTCACAGTGTTCAGTTAAAGCTACAAGTTAGTTTAGTGTGACCTCTGCACAGTGTTCAGCTAAAACTACAAGTTAGTGTAGTGCACAGTGTTCAGCTAAAGCTACAAGTTAGGGTAGTGCGTCCTCCTCACAGTGTTCAGCTAAAGCTATAAGTTATTTTAGTGTGACCTCTGCACAGTGTTCAGCTAAAGCTACAAGTTAGGGTAGTGCATCCTCCTCACAGTGTTCAGCTAAAACTACAAGTTAGTGTAGTGAGACCTCTGCACAGTGTTCAGCTAAAGCTACAAGTTAGTGTAGTGCGTCCTCCTCACAGAGTTCAGCTAAAACTACAAGTTAGTGTAGTGAGACCTCTGCACAGTGTTCAGTTAAAGCTACAAGTTAGTGTAGTGCGTCCTGCTCACAGTGTTCAGCTAAAACTACAAGTTAGTGTAGTGCAACCTCTGCACAGTGTTCAGCTAAAGCTACAAGTTAGTGTAGTGAGACCTCTGCACAGTGTTCAGCTAAAGCTACAAGTTAGTGTAGTGCGTCCTCCTCACAGTGCTCAGCTAAAACTACAAGTTAGTGTAGTGAGACCTCTGCACAGTGTTCAGCTAAAGATACAAGTTAGTGTAGTGCGTCCTGCTCACAGTGTTCAGCTAAAACTACAAGTTAGTGTAGTGAGACCTCTGCACAGTGTTCAGCTAAAGCTACAAGTTAGTGTAGTGCGTCCTGCTCACAGTGTTCAGCTAAAGCTACAAGTTAGTGTAGTGAGACCTCTGCACAGTGTTCAGCTATAACTACAAGTTAGTGTAGTGAGACCTCTGCACAGTGTTCAGCTAAAGCTACAAGTTAGTGTAGTGCGTCCTCCTCACAGTGTTCAGCTAAAACTACAAGTTAGTGTAGTGAGACCTCTGCACAGTGTTCAGCTAAAGCTACAAGTTAGTGTAGTGTGTCCTGCTCACAGTGTTCAGCTAAAACTACAAGTTAGTGTAGTGAGACCTCTGCACAGTGTTCAGCTAAAGCTACAAGTTAGTGTAGTGCGTCCTGCTCACAGTGTTCAGCTAAAACTACAAGTTAGTGTAGTGCAACCTCTGCACAGTGTTCAGCTAAAGCTACAAGTTAGTGTAGTGAGACCTCTGCACAGTGTTCAGCTAAAGCTACAAGTTAGTGTAGTGCGTCCTCCTCACAGTGTTCAGCTAAACCTACAAGTTATTTTTTTGCAAGCTCTGCACAGTGTTCAGCTAAAGCTACCTGTAGAAGGTTGGTGGTGTTTTCCTAATCCTATCACTACCGCAGGCAGCTAAATAAGCTACAAGTTAGTGTAGTGCGAGCTCTGCCCAGTGTTCACCTAAAGCTACCTGTAGAAGGTTGGTGGTGTTTTCCTGATCCTATCACTACCGCAGGCAGCTAAATAAGCTACAAGTTATTTTTTGGCGAGCTCTGCACAGTGTTCACCTAAAGCTACCTGTAGAAGGTTGGTGGTGTTTTCCTGATCCTATCACTACCGCAGGCAGCTAAATAAGCTACAAGTTAGTTTTTTGCGAGCTCTGCACAGTGTTCAGCTAAAGCTACTGTAGAAGGTTGGTGGTGTTCTCATACTATAGGCAGGCAGTTGATTTTGCTAGCTGCAGTATCAGTATATATATATATATATATATATATATATATATATATATATAGCAGACAGTCACAAGCCAATAAAAGAGGGCAAGCAGGCTCTGTGTCTAGAGGCAACCGCCTAATCTGTGACATGCCCACCAGGTGGAACTCAACGTTGGCCATGCTGCAGCGGCTGCACACGCAGCAGAGGGCCATCAATGAGTACCTATGCGACTATGGCACCAGGACAGGGTCAGGGGAGCTTGTTTTTTTTCCCCACGCCAGTGGGCCATGATCAGGGATGCATGCACTGTCCTGTCACCATTTGAGGAGGCCACGAGGATGGTGAGCAGTGACAGTGCATGCATCAGTGACACTGTCCCCCTTGTCCACCTGTTGGAGCACACGCTGCATGGAATAATGGACAGGGCACTTGAGGCAGAACAGAGGCAGGAAGAGGAGGACTTCCTTAGCTCTCAAGGCCCCCTTTATCCAGACAGTGTTCCTGCATGCCCGCCGATCACACAGGAAGAGGACGAGGAGGAGGAGGATTGTGTCAGTATGGAGGTGGAGCCTGGCACTCAGCATCAGCAGCAGTCTTTAAGGGTTCAGTTCCAAGAAACACATGGACTTGTACGTGGCTGGGAGGAGGTGGCTGCTGACCATGTTGTCCTTAGTGACCCAGAGGACTCCGGACCGAATGCCTCAGCAAACCTACGCTGCATGGCCTCCCTGATCCTGCAAAGCCTGCGTAAGGATCCTCGTATTCGTGGTATCAAGGAGAAGGACCAATACTGGCTGGCAACCCTCCTTGATCCATGTTACAAGGGTAAGGTTGGGAACCTTATCTTGCCATCGCAGAGGGAGCAGAGGATGAAACATCTTCGGGAGGCCTTGCAGAAAGGTCTGTGCAACGCGTTCCCAGAGACTGGGAGGTTACAAACTCCTGTTTCTGGACAACGTGTTGCTGAGGCTTCGGTCAGTCAAAGAAGGAGCAGTGGAGAAGGTGGCCGTCTGACCGATGCGTTCAGACAATTTTTTGGTCCGCAGCCCCAAGGTATGATCGGTTCCAGCAACCATCGCCAGAGTCTGTTTTACATGGTGCAGGAATACCTAGGGGCAAGATCTGACTTGGACACCTTTCCCACCGAAAATCCTCTGGGTTACTGGGTCTTGAGGATTGATCACTGGCCAGAGCTTGCACGGTATGCAATTGAGCTACTGGCCTGTCCTGCATCCAGCGTTCTTTCGGAACGCACATTCAGTGCTGATGGAGGCTTTGTAACTGATCACAGGGTGCATCTGTCCACTGACTCGGTCGATCGACTGACCTTCATAAAAATGAATCAGTCTTGGATCACCACCAGCTACCAAGCACCTGATGCTGATGTAACCGAATAATTTTTTTTGAAATCTCAGATCCCTTCAAAGACTGCCTATGCTGATGCTGAGTGACTATCCTGAGTAATTATCCTCTTCCTCCTTAATGATCACGCTGATAGCTTGTAAGAACCATTTTTGGTTCTGGGCGCCACCACCAGTGCCTAAGGCCCAATTTTTCAGACCCTGTTTAACAGGGGCGTGTAATTACAATTTTTGATGCAATACTTTACAGCAGGGCTCGTTTCTGCGTTCCAACTAGAGTATCTGTGAGGGGTTGCAGTGTTGTGGCACCAGCACCAGTGCCTAAGGCCCAATTTTTCAGCCCCTGTTTAACAGGGGCGTGTAATTACAATTTTTGATGCAATACTTTGCAGCAGGGCTCGTTTCTGTGTTTCAACTAGAGTATCTGCGAGGGGTTGCAGTGTTGTGGCACCAGCACCAGTGCCTAAGGCCCAATTTTTCAGCCCTTGTTCAACAGGGGCATGTAATTACAATTCTTGATCTAATATTTCACAGAAGGGCCCGTTTCTGCGCCCACCAAGAGCGAGTGAGGACTTACAGTGTTGTGGCACCAGCACCACCACCAGAGGCCCAATTTTTCTGCCCCTGTTCAACAGGGGCATGTAATTACAATTCTTGATCTAATATTTCACAGCAGGGCCCTGTGAGGGCTTACAGTGTTGTGGCCACAACAACACCTAAGGCCCAAATTTCTGCTGAGTATACAGGGCAGGCCCCTACTTTCAAACATCCAACTTACAAACGACTCCTACTTGCAAACGGAAGGAGACAACAGGAAGTGAGATGAAATCTACCCCTAGGAAGGGAAATTCTCTCCTGTAAGAGTTAATATGGGAAAAACGTTTCTCCTTTCCACTGATGCTTTATCACCAATCCTTGTTTCACAAAAAAACTCAAATTTTCAAAAAACATTTGTCATTGGGACAAAAAATGAGGTGAAATCTTCTGAAGAGGAGCACAGACAGTAAAACTAATGTCACAGGGGTGATAACCCTTCCCTATGTTTTCCAAAAAGCTTAAAATAGATTTTTTGGCTGGAGCTAAACACGTTAAAAATGTACCAGTTCAAAATTACAAACAGATTCTACTTAACAACAAACCTACAGTCCCTGTCTTGTTTGTAACCCGGGGACAGCCTGTACACTGCTGTTCAGAGTATATAGGGCCTGGTGGCCCCACGCCTTTCCTTTTTTTAATTTAGGTGCAGGGTTCCCCTTAATATCCATACAAGACCCAAAGGGCCTGGTAATGGACTGGGGGGTACCCATGCTGTTTGTCTCACTGATTTTCATCCATATTGCCAGGACCCGACATTACATTAAAGCGGCAAGCAGTTTTAAATTACTTTTTTTCCTTTAAAAATGACATTTTGTGCAGGGACTGTTCTAAGCACGGGAAACACGCGCCACTTTATAGGCATACTATTGACACCCCCCAGGTACGATATTTAAAGGAATATTTCACTATTTTTTTTTTAACTTTAAGCTTTATTAAAATCACTGCTCCCGAAAAAACGGCCGTTTTTAAAAGTTTATTTTGCATTGATACATGTCCCCTGGGGCAGGACCCGGGTCCCCAAACCCTTTTTAGGACAATACCATGTGCAAATTAGCCTTTAAAATGAGCACTTTTGATTTTGAACGTTCGAGTCCCATAGACGTCAATGGGGTTCTAACGTTCGTGCAAATTTTTGGTCCGTTCGCAGGTTCTGGTGCGAACCGAACCGGGGGGGGGTGTTTGGCTCAAGAAGAAGCCACAGATTGTTGAGTAGAAAAATTGTTACTCTGTGCACATTCACATGTGTGTTAGAAAAGGGTTTTTTAACAAACCAACATATTTTTTAATACATTTTTTTTTGACAGTAGAAATATCATTTTTGTGTTAAACAGGCATGTTTAAAACCATAAAACAATACACAACTCAGGAACTTACAAAGTTCAACTTTGATAAATTGAAGGCAATATCAGACATTAGTATGTCCAAACTGTGTTGATATTGCCTTCATCAGAAGGGGTGATGTCACCCCTGTGAAAGCCAAATTTTGAAGATGCACACAAATTGAGAGTCAAAATGGGGATTTCCTCCTGATCCCATGCCTAAGGTCAACATGTGCTAGCTCCCATCATGGGGGATCAATGGACGTGTTTCGGGGGTGCAACCCCTTCCTCTAATCTACTTTAGTTGCGAGGAAAACGCGTACATTGATATCCCGTGATGGCAGATAGCACATGTTGACACACTGCGTGCATCTTCAAAATTTGGCTTTCAAAATTATAAAACAAAATTTGAAAAATATAAACAATTTATATAATGTTGGTGTGTTTAGATTCTGCCTAAAACATCATGGATGTTTTTTAGTCTTTTTTCAACATCATTGATGTCTTCCTTGATCTTCTGTAAATCCCTATTGCAAACCATTATCTCCCGATGAGAATATGTGCACTTGCACTTGTGAAATGTGTTTCTTCTTCCACAACATCCACATCACCCAAAATAAAAAAAACACACCGTGTATTATAAATATGCAGGCATCCATCTATTACCTGAAGCTGTGGTCTCAGACACTCACCTGTTGTGGTAACTATTTCGCCCAATTCATAAACCTCTCCTTCCTCCACATCCACAGGTTGTGGTTTTGTGATTTCCCCTTCTCTAGTTGTGGGTCCCTGGTGTCCTCTGATGCCCCAAGTCTTTTCTCCCCTATGAGAATAAAAAAAAAGGTATACTTAGCATATAGATATTTGAGGGCAGAAATAGTAATATGAAACATTGCTTGGAAGTGTCGTCCAATTGTCTGTTTTGGCAGAGTTCCAAGCTGAAGACAATAGTTTTTTTCCTTTCTTAAAGCTGGAATACTTACCTTTTTTGGTAAAGTTTCACACATGTAGACACCTATAGTATCCATTGGAGCACCTGTGTGGAACACCCTAAAAAGTTGGTTCTGGTGTCCCACACTAGTGCTCCTGCGTCCAGATGTGTAAACAGCTGCTGAGTGTACTCTCCTTACACTGAATCAAGTTTGCATTTCATTCTAGTTACAAACCCATCTAAACAACAATGTACTAAACTTCTTTTAAGACAAATAGGCCTGAACAAATGTAGTTAACCTGCATCTGCCAAAAACATTGTATTAGTGGGCGAACGAACGATGTTTACTACAAACAATTACTGTGCCCATTTTAAACTGTACAACAGTAAAGAAAAGCACATGGAGCAGCATTCAAGTAATAATAATAAGAGGAACACACGACAACTACTTACTTTTTTGAAGAACTCTCTTGATCCTTCTGTACTGATCGTGCTCCCTCAATTTCAGGTCTGACCAGCGTTTCCTCAGTTGATCCTTGGATCGTTGTACCCCAAAATTCCTGTGCAGAGTTTTCACAACTTTAGTCATGATTTTAGTCTTTCTCATATTTGGGTTAGGTTCATGCTTCCCATCATAGTCGGCCCTCTTCAGGATGTCCACCATCTCCACTATCTCTACCAAGGCCGTATTTGAGGCCTTAAAACTCCTCTGGGATCGGGACGTTCGTGGCTCCGGGCTTTTGTCATTGCTGCACTTCATGCACTTGTTCTTTCTCCGCCATGTGCTCTCCCACTGCGCCGAAAGAGAAGGGACGGGGAAAATACTAGAAAGAAGGTCGGGGCGGGCGGAGTTTAAAGCATGCAATAAAACCCAAATATAAACCCTGCGCTTTCTCAATGTTAGCAGCTAACACAACAAACAGATTATTTGCTCAAAACAACAGGTGTATCAAAGTGTAGCGCTATTGTAGCAGATTAGATAGCCATAATACACAAACCATGAAAGTTGTACATATATCAAATAAAGTTATACATTGGTGAAATAACAAAGGCTCTAATAGTCTCCAAAGTCACTAAAGTATAGTGATCATTCACAATCCATACTGCGATGGAACAGTCCTGTTCACCTTGTGAGTAGCCAGTATAGTAAATGGAAGACAATTCGTGATAATCCCACCACCAGAATAAATTGCAGGCTTACCAGAAAATGTGGTCATCCAGGCTTTAATGATGAGGGGTTTTCTCCATAAGGGTGGTTATACATCCAGGAAAATTAGCTCGAATTGTGTGCGTTCGTTCGCCAACTCTGTTCTGAGCTTCTAATAGCACCACGTTAATTCCTGACTTTTCTGAGCAGTTTAGCAGCAGAAAGTCAGGTGATGATGTCTCAAGGCCTTGAGAGAGAAACAGACATGCCGCATCCATGTAGAATGACAATCTAAAATGGCTGAAGAACTTCCTAAAAGTTCTTCCTAAACTTCCTAAAAGTTCTTCAGCCTCATCATTAAAGCCTGGATGACTCCAGATTTCCATCATTGTGGTTCTCTAAGGCTCTCCTTCCATTGCTGGTGGCAATACAAGCACATTTGACTCATAGAACGTATGTTCTTTTGGGTCCACATTTTCTGGTAAGCCTGCAATTTACTCTGGTGGTGGGATTATCACAAACTGGCTACTCACAAGGCGAACAGGACTGTTCCATCGCAGTATAGACTGTGAATGATCACTATACATTAGTGACATTTGGAGACTATTAGAGACTGTTATTTCACCAATGTTTTACTTTATTTGATATATGTACAACTTTCAAGGTTTGTGTATTATGGCTATCTAATCTGATACAATAGCGCTACACTTTGATTTGATACACCTGTTGTTTTGAGCAAATAATCTGTTTGTTGTGTTCACCAATTTTTTACTTTATTTGATATATGTGCAACTTTCATTTTTTGTGTATTATGGCTATCTAATCTGATACAATAGCGCTACACTTTGATACACCTGGAGTTTTACCACTTGCCGACCGCCTAACGTAGATATACGTCGGCAGAATGGCACGGGCAGGCAGAATCACGTATATATACGTGATCTGCCTCCCGCGGGCGGGGGGTCCGATCGGACCCCCCCCCGGTGCCAGCGGCGGTCGGCATCTGACTGGGAGCGTCGGGAGGCGAGGGGGAGACCATCCGATCGTGGCCCCCCCCTCGCGATCGCTCCCAGCCAATGGGAATCCTCCTCTGCCTGTGTGTAGTTTCACACAGGCAGAGGATGTGATGTCATCTCTCCTCGGTCTGGCAGTTTCCGTCCAGCGCCGAGGAGAGAAGACATGTAAGTGCACACAACACAAACACACACAGTAGAACATGCCAGGCATACCTTACACCCCCGATCCCCCCCCAATCACCCCCCCCCCCTGTCACAAACTGACATTAGCAGTATTTTTTTTTTTTTTCTGATTACTGCATAGTGTCAGTTTGTGACAGTTACAGTGTTAGGGCAGTGAGTATTACCCCCCTTTAGGTCTAGGATACCCCCCTAACCCCCCCTAATAAAGTTTTAACCCCTTGATCACCCCCTGTCACCAGTGTCACTAAGCGATCATTTTTCTGATCGCTGTATTAGTGTCGCTGGTGATGCTAGTTAGTGAGGTAAATATTTAGGTTCGCCGTCAGCGTTTTATAGCGACAGGGACCCCCATATACTACCTAATAAATGTTTTAACCCCTTGATTGCCCCCTAGTTAACCCTTTCACCACTGATCACCGTATAACTGTTACGAGTGACGCTGGTTAGTTCGTTTATTTTTTATAGTGTCAGGGCACCCGCCGTTTATTACCGAATAAAAGTTTAGCCCCCTGATCGCCCGGCGGTGATATGCGTCGCCCCAGGCAGCGTCAGATTAGCGCCAGTACCGCTAACACCCACGCACGCAGCATACGCCTCCCTTAGTGGTATAGTATCTGTACGGATCAATATCTGATCCGATCAGATCTATACTAGCGTCCCCAGCAGTTTAGGGTTCCCAAAAACGCAGTGTTAGCGGGATCAGCCCAGATACCCGCTAGCACCTGCGTTTTGCCCCTCTGCCCGGCCCACCCAAGTGCAGTATCGATCGATCACTGTCACTTACAAAACACTAAACGCATAACTGCAGCGTTCGCAGAGTCAGGCCTGATCCCTGCGATCGCTAACAGTTTTTTTGGTAGCGTTTTGGTGAACTGGCAAGCACCAGCCCCAAGCAGTGTCAGGTTAGCGCCAGTACCGCTAACACCCACGCACGCAGCATACGCCTCCCTTAGTGGTATAGTATCTGATCGGATCAATATCTGATCCGATCAGATCTATACTAGCGTCCCCAGCAGTTTAGGGTTCCCACAAACGCAGTGTTAGCGGGATCAGCCCAGATACCTGCTAGCACCTGCGTTTTGCCCCTCCGCCCGGCCCAGCCCAGCCAAGTGCAGTATCGATCGATCACTGACACTTACAAAACACTAAACGCATAACTGCAGCGTTCGCAGAGTCAGGCCTGATCCTTGCGATCGCTAACAGTTTTTTTGGTAGCGTTTTGGTGAACTGGCAAGCGCCAGCGGCCTAGTACACCCCGGTCGTAGTCAAACCAGCACTGCAGTAACACTTGGTGACGTGGCGAGTCCCATAAGTGCAGTTCAAGCTGGTGAGGTGGCAAGCACAAGTAGTGTCCCGCTGCCACCAAGAAGACAAACACAGGCCCGTCGTGCCCATAGTGCCCTTCCTGCTGCATTCGCCAATCCTAATTGGGAACCCACCGCTTCTGCAGCGCCCGTACTTCCCCCATTCACATCCCCAACCAAATGCAGTCGGCTGCATGAGAGGCATTTTCTTTATGTCCTCCCGAGTACCCCTACCCAACGAACCCCCCCAAAAAAGATGTTGTGTCTGCAGCAAGCGCGGATATAGGCGTGACACCCGCTATTATTGTCCCTCCTGTCCTGACAATCCTGGTCTTTGCACTGGTGAATGTTTTGAACGCTACCATTCACTAGCTGAGTATTAGCGTAGGGTACAGCATTGCACAGACTAGGACACACTTTCACAGGGTCTCCCAAGATGCCATCGCATTTTGAGAGACCCGAACCTGGAACCGGTTACTGTTATAAAAGTTAGTTACAAAAAAAAGTGTAAAAAAAAAAAAAAAAACACATACAAAAATATAAAATAAAAAAAAATAGTTGTCGTTTTATTGTTCTCTCTCTCTCTATTCTCTCTCTATTGTTCTGCTCTTTTTTACTGTATTCTATTCTGCAATGTTTTATTGTTATTATGTTTTATCATGTTTGCTTTTCAGGTATGCAATTTTTATACTTTACCGTTTACTGTGCTTTATTGTTAACCATTTTTTTGTCTTCAGGTACGCCATTCACGACTTTGAGTGGTTATACCAGAATGATGCCTGCAGGTTTAGGTATCATCTTGGTATCATTCTTTTCAGCCAGCGGTCGGCTTTCATGTAAAAGCAATCCTAGCGGCTAATTAGCCTCTAGACTGCTTTTACAAGCAGTGGGAGGGAATGCCCCTCCCCCCCCAACGTCTTCCGTGTTTTTCTCTGGCTCTCCTGTCTCAACAGGGAACCTGAAAATGCAGCCGGTGATTCAGCCAGCTGACCATAGAGCTGATCAGAGACCAGAGTGGCTCCAAACATCTCTATGGCCTAAGAAACCGGAAGCTACGAGCATTTTATGACTTAGATTTCGCCGGATGTAAACAGCGCCATTGGGAAATTGGGAAAGCATTTTATCACACCGATCTTGGTGTGGTCAGATGCTTTGAGGGCAGAGGAGAAATCTAGGGTCTAATAGACCCCAATTTTTGCAAAAAAGAGTACCTGTCATTACCTATTGCTATGATAGGGGATATTTACATTCCCTGAGATAACAATAAAAATGATTAAAAAAAAAAAAAAAATGAAAGGAACAGTTTAAAAATAAGATAAAAAAATAATAATAATAAAGAAAAAAAAAAAAAAAAAAAAAAAAAAAGCACCCCTGTCCCCCCTGCTCTCGCGCTAAGGCGAACGCAAGCGTCGGTCTGGCGTCAAATGTAAACAGCAATTGCACCATGCATGTGAGGTATCGCCGCGAAGGTCAGATCGAGGGCAGTAAGTTTAGCAGTAGACCTCCTCTGTAAATCTAAAGTGGTAACCTGTAAAGGCTTTTAAAGGCTTTTAAAAATGTATTTAGTTTGTCGCCACTGCACGTTTGTGCGCAATTTTAAAGCATGTCATGTTTGGTATCCATGTACTCGGCCTAAGATCATCTTTTTTATTTCATCAAACATTTGGGCAATATAGTGTGTTTTAGTGCAGCTATTTGCTGAGAGTCATGTTGAGTCCATGGAATAATTTATATTGTGACACAAGTTGCGGGAAAGAGACAATTTTTTATTTTTTTTATTTTTTTTTGCGCAAAGTTGTCACTAAATGATATATTGCTCAAACATGCCATGGGAATATGTGAAATTACACCCCAAAATACATTCTGCTGCTTCTCCTGAGTATGGGGATACCACATGTGTGAGACTTTTTGGGAGCCTAGCCGCGTACGGGACCCCGAAAACCAAGCACCGCCTTCAGGCTTTCTAAGGCCGTAAATTTTTGATTTCACTCTTCACTGCCTATCACAGTTTCGGAGGCCATGGAATGCCCAGGTGGCAAAAAAAAACCCCAAATGACCCCATTTTGGAAAGTAGACACCCCAAGCTATTTGATGAGAGGTATAGTGAGTATTTTGCAGACCTCACTTTTTGTCACAAAGTTTTGAAAATTGAAAAAAGAAAAAAAAAAATTTTTTTTCTCGTCTTTCTTTATTTTCAAAAACAAATGAGAGCTGCAAAATACTCACCATGCCTCTCAGCAAATAGCTTGGGGTGTCTACTTTCCAAAATGGGGTCATTTGGGGGGGGTTTGTGCCACCTGGGCATTCCATGGCCTCCGAAACTGTGATAGGCAGTGAGGAGTAAAATCAAAAATGTACGCCCTTAGAAATCCTGAAGGCAGTGATTGGTTTTCGGGGCCCCGTACGCGGCTAGGCTCCCAAAAAGTCCCACACATGTGGTATCCCCATACTCAGGAGAAGCAGCTAAATGTATTTTGGGGTGCAATTCCACATATGCCCATGGCCTGTGTGAGCAATATATCATTTAGTGACAACTTTTTGTAATTTTTTTTTTTTTTTTTGTCATTGTTCAATCACTTGGGACAAAAAAAATGAATATTCAATGGGCTCAACATGCCTCTCAGCAAATTCCTTGGGGTGTCTACTTTCCAAAATGGGGTCATTTGTGGGGGTTTTGTACTGCCCTGCCATTTTAGCACCTCAAGAAACGACATAGGCAGTCATAAATTAAAGGCTGTGTAAATTCCAGAAAATGTACCCTAGTTTGTAGACGCTATAACTTTTGCGCAAACCAATAAATATACACTTATTGACATTTTTTTTACCAAAGACATGTGGCCGAATACATTTTGGCCTAAATGTATGACTAAAATTGAGTTTATTGGATTTTTTTTAGAACAAAAAGTAGAAAATATCATTTTTTTTCAAAATTTTCGGTCTTTTTCCGTGCATAGC
Organism: Aquarana catesbeiana; assembly: GCF_042186555.1. NCBI lineage: Eukaryota > Metazoa > Chordata > Amphibia > Anura > Ranidae > Aquarana > Aquarana catesbeiana. Next base: position 413,871,383 of record NC_133325.1, on the reverse strand, counting down.
GCAAAAAATAAAAACGGCAGAGGTGATCAAATACTATCAAAAGAAAGCTCTATTTGTGGGAAGAAAAGGACGCAAATTTCGTTTGGGTACAGCATTGCATGACCGCGCAATTAGCAGTTAAAGCGACGCAGTGCCGAATTGTAAAAAGTGCTCTGGTCAGGAAGGGGGTAAAACCTTCCGGGGCTGAAGTGGTTAAAGCATGTTCAGTGTATATAAAGCAGAACACGCATGCATCATACGTACGATCTGTGAGCGGAGGAAGGAGTAGCGGAAGCACCGATCGTTCTAACGAAGGTACAATTTTAACTTGGGGCATCAGTGGCCTATACTGCTTATAGATTGAGGCCTATATTGGGACAGGATTAGGAGAGTTTAGCCTGATATTAGGGTTTGTCTTGTGTTGTGTCTTGCAGATAAAATGGATCGATTCAACAATCATAATTTCTTCCCCCAATTCATTGATTTGTACAGTGCGCTGCCCATTTTGTGGCAGACAAAACACCCCTTTTATACAAAGCGACTAAAGAGGAAGGCAGCACTGGATAAATTGCTGGAATTTGTGAAGCCGCAGATCCCCACAGCAGACATCAAGTATTTGAAGTGCAAAATTGGTGGCCTGAGGAGCACTTATAATAAGGGAGCACAAGAAGGTCCAGGATTCCATGAGATCAGGAGCAGCAGCAGATGACATTTATGTGCCCAGGCTGTGGTACTATGACAGACTGCGGTTTCTGTCAGACCAGACTAAAATCAGGCCATCACTCTCAATCCTTCCTTCCACTCTTCCTTCCACCCCAGCTGAGGGTTCTGACGTCCAACCTGGGCCTTCCACCCAGGAAGAAGATGTAGAGGAGCCTACCTTGAGTCAGGTATAGCATTGTTAAACAGATTTTCCACAATTTTGTGTGATTGATGAACAATAAACTGAAACTATGTCCCTTTTTCATACACAGGAAAGTCTCAGCCAGGAGGAGGCTGTAGAAAGTGGCACCCAGGAGGTGGGAGGGGAGAGTGGCAGCCAGGAGGTGGCAGGGGTAAGTGGCAGCCAGGAGGTGGCAGGGGTAAGTGGCAGCCAGTAGCCTGACAGAATCCCAGATCCCTCACCTCTGCCTTTAACATAAAAGGCACAGGAAGGGGAGGAGCGTGAAGGAGTCAGCACTTGGGTTAATTCGGCAGGCTTCTGTGGCCCTCAGAACCCCCCCAGTTTTCTTGAGGCCTATGCCTGCATGGCTGCCAACAAAATGCAGAAAATGGAGGTGGGCCAATGCCTCTTTTGTGAGGAAGTGATATATATGACCCTAAATAAGGGGTTGAGGGGCGAAATCACAAGCAAAACCCATCTGTGTGAGTTGGACCATCCTCCTCCACCTCCTGCCACAACTCCAACACCAGAGCCACAGCCTGGAAGCAAGCGTGGAAGGAAGCGTGGAAGGAAGACAAGAGAGTGATGGCCTGGGTTCGGTCTGGTCTGGCAAAAGACGCAGGCTGTTGTAAGAAAGCAGCAATTACATCACCACAAAAGTGTTGTAGCGTTGAGACAATAATCCACAAATTCTTGATTAACAATCTTTTTAATACCTGCACAATCACATGTGCATTTAGAAAACGTTTTTAAAACAAACCAACATGTTTGTTGTATAACAATTTTTGGGGTGGCATTATCAAAAATAGAAATGTCCATTTAAGATAAAACAGGCATGTGTAAAACCAACAAGAAAGACACAAATCTTGAACTTACAAAGTTCACATATGGTAAAACTTGAAAGCAATATCAGACATGAGTATTTAGGAACTGTGTTTGATATTGCGTTCAGATGGGGTGAAGTCACCCCAGGAAAAGGCAAATTTTGAAGATGCACACCAATTTACGAATGTCAACATGTGCTAGCTGCCATCACGGGGGATCAAGGGACGTGTTCTGGAGGAGCAACCCCTTCATCTCAGCTAGTTTATTATTGAGGAAGGGGTTGCACCCCCAAAACACGTCCATTGATCTCCCGTGATGGCAGATAGCACATGTTGGCACACTGCGTGCATCCTCAAAATTTGGCTTTTCTAAAAATCGCTAAAACATTTTTAACGTTGTAGCATACAAAAAAACAAAGGGATTTGGAGGGGTTTTAAACTCTCCCCAAAACATCAATGATGTTATTATTTTTTTGAATAACATCATTGATGTTTTTCTTGATGTTTTCCAAAGCTAAATTACACCCCATGATCTCCCCAATCGGGATCTGTGCACTTTCAGAGGTGAAATGCCCTGGATCCACAACATTACAATCACCTAAAAAGAGAGAAAACCAAAAAAAAAAAGGTATTATAAATATGCCGGCATCCATCTCTTACCTGAGTCTGTGGTCGCAGACACTCACCTGTTGTGGTGCCAATTTCCACCACGTCTTCTTCCTCCTCCTGCTCTTCTTGGTTTGGGGGTATTTCCCCTTCTTCCCGAGGTGGGGGGTCTGTGGTCTCCTCGGATGAGGGGTGTCCTCCGAGTCTTTTCTCCCCTATGTAAAACAAAAATGGTATAATTAGCACACAGATATTTGATGACCGAAATATAAAGATGACACATTGCTTGGAAGTGTGGTACAATTGTCTATTTTGGCAGAGTTCCAAGATGTAGCATTTTTATTGTCCGTTGTCAAGCTTCAAGACTTTACCTGTCTTGTACAAGCTTCACAGATGGAGACCCCCCTATAGTATACACTGGAGCACCTGTGTGGGCCCCCTAATAAAAAGGGTGTTCTGGTGTCCCACACTAGTGCTCCAGCGTCCAGATGTGAAAACAGCTGCTGAGTGTCCTCTCCTTACACAGAATCTAGTTTGCATTTCATTCTAGTCACAAACCCATCTACACAACCCAATATTTTTCATACAAGTAGGCCCTAAAAAATGTGGGCAAATGCATATGGCCTAAACAATGGTGTTTTATAGGCCGAAAGAAAAATGTTTGATACGAACGAATAATGGGCCTATGAACATGAAAGTTGCCATTTTAAACTGTACAACATTTAAGAAAAGCACATGGAGCAGCACGAACGTAATAAAGACAAAAAGAATAGGAACACAGCCCAACTACTTACTTTTTTGCAGCACTCTCCGGATCTTTCGGTACTGCTCGGGCTTTCTTAATTTTAGGTCCGACCACCGCTTCCTGAGCTGATCTTTCGATCATCGTACCCTGAAATTCCGGTGCAGACTTTTGACCACTTTCGCCATGATCTTGGCCTCTCTGATATTGGGGTTGGGGTAAGGTCCATACTTTCCATCATAGTCGGCCTTCTTCAGGATGTCGACCATCTCCAACATCTCCCCAAAGGACATATTTGAGGCCTTAAATCGTCTCCTTCTGGATCGGGACGTTTCCGGATCCGGGCTTTCCTCCTCCTCGTTGCTATAATTAGCACGCACCTGCTCTAACTCCGCCATGTGCTCTTCACCCACTACGCCGAAAGAAAAGGGGCGGGGAATAGACTAGAAAGAACATCAGGGGCGGGCGGAGTTACACGCATGTGCAGTGTGTATAAAGCGTAACACGCGTGCTTAGTACGTACGATCTGTGAGCGGAGGAAGGAGTATCGGAGGCGCCGATCGTGATAACAAAGGTAAGAGCCAAACTTGGGCCTATACTGCTTCTAGATTGAGGCCTATATTGTAACTAGATTAGGAGAGTTTTGCCTGACATTAGGGTTTGTCTTGTGTTGTGTCTTGCAGTGAAAATGGATATCTTGAACGATACCGACTTTATGGCAATCTTCATTGACATGTTCAGGGAGCTGCCTTGTCTGTGGCAGATAAACCACCCACATTATAAGAACCAAACAAAAAGGAAGGCAGCACTGGATCAATTTCTGGAAATTGTGAAGCAGGTGATCCCCACGGCAGACACCACCTATTTGAAGATCCTAATTGGTGGCCTGAGGAGTACTTATCTAAGGGAGCACAAGAAGGTCCAGGATTCGCAGAGATCCGGAGCAGCAGATGACATCTATGTCCCCAGAATGTGGTACTATGACAGGCTGCATTTTCTGGCAGGCCAGACTGAACCCAGGTCATCACTCTCCAGTCTTCCTTCCACGCTTCCTTCCCCCCCAGCTGAGGCTTCTGACGCCCAACCTGGGCCTTCCAGGCAGCAACATGTGGAGGAGCCCAGCTTGAGCCAGGTATAGCATTCCTCTAAATAGTTCAGGTTGCCCAATCAATGATGTTAACCATATGTTAGTTTGGAGTACTAATTTATGTTTGGGATTGATGATGCAGAAACTAAAACCATGTCCCTTTTTCATACACAGGGAAGTCTCAGCCAGGTGGCCAGCCCGAGCAGGCTGCCTGATACCCAGGTCCCTCCCCTACACCCGCAAAGAGAAAGTGGCAGGAAGAGGAGTACCCTAGAGGAGGCTACCATAGGTCTCTTTTGGAAGGCTACAGAGGCCCTGACAGCCCCTCACACTGTGGAGGAGGACTTTGTTGGCATAATTGCCTGTAAAATGCAGCGGATGGAGAAGGGCCAACAACTCATGTGTGAGTCAATAATGTTGGAAGCTCTCAATAAGGGGTTGAGGGGCCAAATAACATCTGCTACCCACATTTGTGACCTCACACATGGTCCTCCTCCTCCTCCTCCAGGTCCTTCTACTTCTCCTCCTCCTCCTCCTCCTCCTCCAGGTCCTACTAGTCCTCCTCCTCCAGGCCCTACTCCTCCTCCTGCCACATCTCCAACAGCAGAGCCACAGCCAGGAAGGAAGCGTGGAAAGAAGACCAGAAAGTGATGACCCTGGGTCCAGTCTGGTCTGGCAAAAGATGCAGCCTCTTGTAGTACCACAGCCTGGGGACACAGGCTGTCATCTGCTGCTTTCTGGATCTCTGGGACTTCTGGACCAGACTGCACTCCCTTACATATGGACTCCTCAGGCCACCAATTTTGATGTTAAAGAATTGATGTCTGCCCTGGGGGTCCAAAGCTTCGCTAATTTCTGCTGTTTCTCCGGTGTTGCCTCTCTCTTTGTTTGGTTCTGAGCCCTTAATAAAGGATTTTTGGTTTCAATTATACTCTCCTATGTGTGTTTTCCTTCAAAAAGGACAGTTTGTTTGTGAGGATTCAGGTACATTTCTAAAGTACAATGTGAAATTAACAAGGGACACCAACACCAAACAATCTCCTTGAGATAAAATAATACAAGATATCAATGGTGTTGTGGTAACTTGACACATAAAACAAAAAAAAAAATGCCTTAAAAAAACAAAAAAAATGCCTTTAAGAAAAAAACAAAAAAATAAAATATTTTTGTCAGATGTGACAAATCAAAATATATTGAGGGAATCCCGATAAATAATAAAGAAAGAAGTTTGTGAGAAGTCTGTGTGAATATGAGCAGCAAAACTACTTCATTCTTCTCACATTATAAAGAAGAGAGTGCGCTGTATTAAACCATTTTTAACATTGCACCGTGACGAAAGTGTTGTATCCATTGTGAACGCTAAGTTTACCAGACCGAGCTGTTCCGTCTCGGAATTTCTTCTGAGCATGCGTGGCACTTTGTGCGTCGGAACAGGCCACACACGATCAGAATTGACGCGATCGGATTTTGTTGTCGGAAAATTTTATAGCCTGCTCTCAAACTTTGTGTGTCGGAAAATCCGATGGAAAATTTACGATGGAGCCCACACACGGTCAGAATTTCCGACAGCACGCTCCGATCGGACATTTTCCATCTGAAAATCCGACTGTGTGTACGGGGCATTAGCGTGTGTTGTGAATGATTGCAGTTGGAGAAAAGGGCTTTCATTCACAAAAACACAATCTGACAACAGCACAAGTCAGGTACTACCCCAGGCTTGGGCAAATTTAGTAACCACTATGTGCTATTGTCAGCTCATCGGCTATGCTTCTGTGAATGAAAGCCTTTTAATCCAGCTGCAATCATTCACAACACAAGCTAACTTTTTCTGAATAGTTGACTACAGCTTCAGACTCTGTGTAAACTAAACAGTGGACATTATGAGATAGCAGCTGCACAGCACAGCAGTTCTGTCTGGCAGCTTAGGAAAAGGGGTGCGGGTGCTATGCGGGTCTGTGTGCATTGGTTTTCACGCACCTTCTCCTCCTGAGCTGTCACTCAAAAACCTATCCTGGGTGCACTGTGGTGTTGTATAGCAAGGTGGGTGAGTGGGGCTAGCTAGCCAACACCACAGCTTAGCAACCCCTGCATGGGTTTAGATGGGGGCAAGTGCTACATGCACAAGATCCTCTGGAATAAGTGCCCATTTTGAAGGCATATATGTAAGTTATTGGGGTATGGGGGTCAGGGTACTGCCCTGGGGGACATGTATCAATGCTAAAAAAATTTTTTTAAAGAGACCATTTTTAAATGAGAAGTGATTTAATGATGCTTAAAGTGAAGCAATAAAAATGAAAAAATCCTTTACATATAGTGTCTGGGGGTCCCTTTGTCTGCATGTAAAGTGGAGCATCTGTACCTTGTACAGAACCTGCTGCAGCAAAAATTACATTTATTCAAGAAAAAAAAATACATTTTCCCTGCAAGCTTTCACTTTTTTGTAAATACCGGCTTGGAGAACCAGTCTGTATGATGAGGCCACAATTTGGTGCAGTCGGAGCAAGATTAGAGATTTTTTGGATAAATTCTGATGTCTGTTTCGCAGACTTTGGATAGAAATAACAGGTGTGGAAAAATTGGGTTTTGGGTGTTGGTGGTGCCTTCACATCATAACCCTATAAAGGTACTCTTGATAAAAGCAAGAATTGGCCTTGCTGAAAAAAATTGCAATGATATGCATCTCTCAAACAGGTGCAGAAAAAATGGCCCTTGAGTGTTAATTGTGCCCATGAAAGCTATACCAAAATAATTCTTCAAGATAAAATCAACACCTATAAAGCTAGGCAGCCTAGACAGTCTTGCAGAGATTCAACATCCCAAAAACACTTAAATCGGTGACATCGGCACCTGATAGCTGCTGCTAATCCAGGAATGATTAATTTTAGTTACATAGTTACATAGTTAGTCAGGTTGAAAAAAGACACAAGTCCATCAAGTTCAACCAAAAAAAAAAAAAAATACAATCCTATATACACTAACCTACACCCACAGTTGATCCAGAGGAAGGCAAAAAAACACAGCAAAGCATGATCTAATTTGCTACAGCAGGGGAAAAAAATTCCTTCCTGATCCCCTGAGAGGCAATCGGATTTTCCCTGGATCAACTTTACCTATAAATGTTAGTACCCAGTTATATTATGTACATTTAGGAAAGAATACAGGCCTTTTTTAAAGCATTCGACTGAGCTTGCCAGAACCACCCCCACATTTTCACAGCTCTTACTGTGAAGAAACCTTTCCATATTTGGAGATGAAATCTTTTTTCCTCTAGAGGTAAAGAGTGCCCCCTAGTCCTCTGTGATGACCTTAACCTCCCTGGCGGTATGATTATTTCGGATTTTAGGTGCTGAAAGCGGTACAATTATTTTGCATGGAAATTTGGCGTTTTATATTGTAGGTCTGTAAATCTTAACAATAACACACTTAAATCTGTCCAAACCAGAGTCTAGTAGATATCCCGGGTATGATAAAGTTTGAAACACAAAAACATAAATTATAATATAATAAATAAAAATAAATAATTAAAAAAAATAAAAATAAATAGTAATAAAATAAATTTCCCCACAATTCACTATCGCTCAATTCTGCAAGTGTTCTAATTTACTATCGCTGTTTTCTAGCTGGTCTAAAGCCACTTTTGACGTAAAGGGACACTTTTTGGTTGCTATGGACAATCTCCAGTTTCCAGGCAGAAAGAACAGTGTGTATCACATAAAACTGCATGCAGGGCATGGGCTAAAGCACTGGGGACAAAAGGGATGTGAAATCATTTCATACAGTACTGTAATCTGTAAGATTACAGTACTGTATGTGTTATGATTTTGACTTTTTTTGGAATTTGCCGCCAGGCTCCGCCCCCGTGCGTCGCGACGCTCGCAGGGAACGGAGCCTGGCACAGAGAGGCTTCGGAGGAGGACGGAGCCCACGGACACTGCGGGTGGACATCGCAGGATCCCGGGGACAAGGTAAGTAAGGAGGCACCAGGATCCTGCGATGTAATCCCGAGTGTGGCTAGGGGTTACCGCTAATGGTCCTGAATTTTAACCCCGAGCCACACTTGGGAAAACCGCCAAGGAGGCTACAGTGAATAACTCAACACCAAGTTCACAATATGGACCACTTATGTATTTTTACATGTTGCTCATGCCCCCCCTGCCTCTTAATCTCCTCTTCTCAAGAGGGAATAGATGAAGTTCTTCTAATCTTTCCTCATAGCTGAGCTCCTCTATGCCTATTATCAGTTTGGTTGCCCTTCTCTGCACTTTATCCAGTTCCCCAATATCTTTTTTGAGAACTGGTGCCCAAAACTGAGCTGCATATTCCAGATGAGGTCTTACTAATGATTTGTACAGGGGCAAAATGATATCTCTCTCTCTGGAGTCCATACCTCTCTTAATACAAGAAAGGACTTTGCTTGCTTTGGAAACCGCAGCTTGGCATTGCATGCTATTATTAAGCATATGATCTACTAAAACCCCCAGATCCTTCTCCACCATTGACTCCCCACAGTATGTATGATGCATACATATTCTTAGCCCCCAAGGGCATAACTTTACATTTATCAACATTAAACCTCATTTGCTACTTAGTTGCCCAATTGGACAGCGTATTGAGGTTGGCTTGTAAATTGGAGACATCCTGTAAGGACATTATTTCACTGCATAGCTTAGTGTCATCTGCAAAGACAGAAATGTTACTTTTAATCCCAGAGCCTATATAATTTATAAAGATGTTAAAAAGTACTGAACCTTGGGGTACACCACTGATAACCTTAGACCATTCAGAGTGCGAGTCATTATCCACTACTCTCTGAATTCTGTCTTTTAGCCAGTTTTCTATCCATTTACAGATTGATCTTTCCATGCCTGTAGACTTTACCTTACACATGAGCCGTGTGTGGGGAACTGTGGGGAACTGTGTGAAACGCTTTTTCAAAGTCTAGGTATACCACGTCCACAGCCACCCCTCTGTCCAAGGTTTTACTTACCTCCTCATAAAAAGAAATCAGGTTTATTTGATAACTTCTGTCTTTCATGAATCCATGCTGTCTTTTGCTTAAAATATTTTTTTCTAACACAAACTCGTCTATGTGGTCTTATTAAATTCTCCAGTATCTTCGTGACTATAAAAGTTAAACTAACAGGTCTATAGTTACTTGGTAAAGACTTTGATCCCTTTTTAAATATGGGCACCACATTGGCCCTGCTCCAATCCAGTGGTACCATTCCAGTTATTAACGAGTCCCTAAAAATTAGAAACAATGCTTTGAAATGACAGAGCTCAATTCTTTTAAGATCCGTGGGTGGATGCCATCTGGTCCAAGTGCTTTATCCACCTTTAGCCTGTCTAAATCATTCTGGACCATATCCCTTTTGAGCCATTGTGGATCATTTGGGGCTGTGTCAATACCACCCCCATTGTGGACATGAGCTCCCCCATGCTTCTTTGTATACACAGAGCTGAAGAAAGTATTTTTGCCTTCTCTTTGTCCCCAGTCACCCACAAAGGTTTTATTTTTAACGTTTTAAACTTATTGCCCATGGGAAAATACTTTGCATTGAGTTTACATACAGTCACTTTGAAGAATTCTCATGTCTGTTCTGTGTCCATTGATGTCAATATTCCCTCCCAGTCTAAGTCCTGGAGAGCAGCCCTTATCCTTGCTCTCTTAAAGTTCAGTGTTTTTATCTTACCCGGGGCTCGGGGGCGGAGCTTAATTTCTGACGTCATCCACTGCCATCTCTCAGCTGTTCGGACACAAACAAGCTGTTTCACTGTGTGTTGTGATTCATATATTTGCGCTGTACAGCGCGTGTCATCTTCTATTTAATAAACTGCTCTGTTTTACAGAATACACTTATGCCGCGTACACATGGTCGGACTTTTCGGCTACAAAAGTCCGATGGACACCGACGTACTAAGTCCGGCGGACAATCCGATCGTGTGTGGGCTTCCCCGGACTTTCAGCTGACTTTTCCAGCCGCAAATCTGACGGACTTTAGATTTGGAACATGCTTCAAATCTTTACGTCGTAACTCCGCCGGACCCTGAAATCCAGTCATCTGTATGCTAGTTTGGCGGACAAAAAAACGACGCATGCTCAGAAGCAAAAACTAAATGAAGCACTCGGTCTAGTAAAACTAGTGTTCGTATTGTAGGTAGCACATTCCTCACGCTGCAAATTCTGTGATCGTTGAATGCAGCGCATTTAATGTCTTCTTTAAAATAATGCTATAATAACGAAGATGTTTTGCTGTTCCTATTCACACAGAGTTCTCTCAAACTGATTTCTGGATTCTTTTTCTCTTTGATCTCATGAATGATATAGCATTTTTTTGAAAAGTCATATCTCCATACTTAATACTAATTTTTACACTTTTTATTTTTGGGGGAGTTATCTTTTATTGTAGATTTTATCCTGGTTTTTTTTATGATTATTGTCGAAATTATTTTAGCTTTATCTAATTTTTTTTTTTGTGTGTGTTTGTAAAGTTACCACAAAGAACCATTTTTATTTTGATTTTTGTAGTTCTTAAATTAAACACAAATACATATTTGTTTTATTTATTTTTTGTTTTAATTTTGTTTGTTTTAAGTTACCACAAAGAACCATTTTTGATTTTTTCTTTGTATATAAAGTTAACACAAAAGAACCTTTTTTGGTTATGTATATATTTTTTTTTAGTTTTTTAAGTTACCACTAGAACATTATATTTTTTTTGGGGTGTTTTTGCAACCTCAAGAAGATTGTTGTCCCTTTTTAATTTGACATTGTCTCTAAATCAATGATGTTAATTAAAACACATAAAGTCTTTTCATAAACTAAAATATCCATTTATTTACGGTAAAAAGAAAATAAAGAGGAAGTCAACGCTGGAAAAAGTCTGTGGACAAGAAAATTGGGATCTTGAGGAGTCCATATAAGAGGGCACAATCTGGTCCAGGAATCCCAGAGATCAACAGCAGCAGCAGATAATATAGATGTCCCCAGACTGTGGTACTACAACAGCCTGTGTCTTCTGTCAGACCAGACTGAACCCAGGCCATCACTTTCTTCTCTTCCCTGCAGCCTTCTCTCCACGCTGCCCTGCACCCTTCCCTGCACTCTTCCCTGCAGCCTTCCTTGGAGGCTGTGGCTCTGGTGGTTGAGTTGTGGCAGGAGGAGAAGGAGGAGGAGGGGGGGGGCTGCCTCATTTATTTGTGTGTTGGCAGTTAGCTCGCCGTTCAGCCCCTTGTGTATCATTTCTGTAAAAAGTTTTTCACAAATGAGGCGTTGGCCCCACTCCATTTGAAGCAGCCTGCTGGATAAAAAGCACCCATATGCCTCTTCAGCTTCGGGTGGGCTCTTCAAACAATTGGTGGCCTCTCGCATGAGGCGCAGGGATGCCTCCCGTGTCACCGTCCCCTTCCTGGCCCTTTTTGTAGGAAGACGGAGAGGAGCCACTTGGGATTGGGTCAGGCTCCTACTGGGCCCAGCCACCTCCTGCCTGACACTCGGTCCGGCCTCCTCCAGGATGACACTGGGTCCTGCCTCCTCCAGGATGACACTGGGTCCTGCCTCCTCCTGGATGACACTGGGTCCGTCCTCGTCCTGCCTGCAACTTTCCCCACTTTCCTCCTGGCTGACCTCATCCTGTGTATAAAAAGGGACATAGTTTTAGTTGTTTGTTTTTGGTTCATCAATGATACACAATTTGCTTCTCATGACTTGCAAATTCAATGTTAATACATCTCTTAATAAAAGAATCTAGAAATCAGACACCATAATTTTTTAAAGCTGGTGACAAACATATTTGGCCACTACTGTCAATTGATATGTATACATCATTTTTAGGCAAAAATTATTTTAATCAATTATAACATCTAGTTAACATCATTAATATTAGGACAATAAATATTTTTGAAATGAATTTACCTGACTCCAGATGGTCACATCCGGTTCTTCCAGGATGGAAGACCCAGCTTTGTCCTCATTAGCCTCTGCTGGGGTGGAGGGAAGGGTGCATGGAAGAGTGCAAGGAAGGGAGGAGGGAAGGGTTGAAAGTGATGCCCTGGCTTCAGTCTGGTCATCAAGAAAACGTAGTTTATTGTAGTACCACAGCCTGGGTACATATACATCATCTGCTGATGCTCCTGATGTCAGGGAATTCTGGATCTTGTTATGCTCCCTCTTATACATGTTCCTTAAGATCCCAATTTTCGATAACAACATCTCCATCGTTGCTTCTGGGATGTACGTCTGGACAAATGTCAGAAGTCTCTCCAGCGTTGACTTCCTTACATGTTTCAGATAATATTGAGGGTGTTTTACCTCCCACAGATTCCTCATCTCTCTGTATTGATCGATAAAAGCCGTCAGAAATTCAGGCTCCTTAAATTTAGCATTCACAATTTCTGTAAAAGATAAAGACACAAGACAAAAAACACTTATGTTTCTGATAAACCCTCATCATCTTATCCCAACATAGGCCTCATCAATCTGTCAAGCCATATAGGCCGCTTGCTAAAAAGTTTTTACAAAATTTGAAAATATAAAATTATCTTCATTTTCTAGCGTCCCGGTCCACTATCAACTACACACAGAACGTACGTACAACACGATACGTAAGAACGTTTTATACACTGCGCATGCTTCAAACTCCGCCTGCTTTGCCCGCCCCTGATGTTCTTTTTCTTTACGCATATTTTCAGCCCCTTGTCTTTACGCACAGAACGTGCGTACGACACATGCGTAATACCTCTCTTTATACACTGCGCATGTGTGAAACTCCGCCTGCGTCGCCCGCCCCTGACGTTCTATTTTAATGAATAATCTCCGCCCCTTGTCTTTACGCACAGAACGTACATACGACACATGCATAATACCTCTCTTTATACACTGCGCATGTGTGAAACTCCGCCTGCGTCGCCCCCCCCCCCAACGTTCTAGTTTAACGAAGATTCTCCGCCCATTCTTTGTACGGTGCGTAGTGGGATGAACAATGGCGGAGACACATCAGGTGTGTACTACCTCAGGTAGCGACAAAAGCCCGGAGGCCGGAACGTCCAGATCTGGGAAGCAGAGATTTAAGGCCTCCAATATGTCCTTTAAAGAGATGGTGGAAATGGTGGCAATTCTGAGAAAAAATGACTATGATGGGAAGTATGGACCGTACGCCCGGCCTAATTTTAGAAAAGCAAAAATAATTGCAAAGGTGGTGAAGACATTACATCTTTCTTTTGGGGTACAGCGCTCAAAAGATCATATTAGGAAAAGATGGTCCGACCTCAAACTCCGGGAGCCGGATCAGTACAGAAGGATCCCTAAAGTGCTTAAAAAAAGTAAGTACTTGTCGTGTGTTCATATTCTGTTTATTACCTTGTATACTGGTCCATGTGCTTTTCTTTAATGTACAAGTTTATATCGTTTGAAACGATCTTAATAAACCTTGTTACATACTGTATTTATTGGCGTATAACACTCACTTTTCCACCACAAAAATACGGTACAAATAGTGTGTGCAGTTTTACTCCGGGGCCCTCCTGTTTGCCCTGCCTTGCCTTTTTGCCAGGCAGGTACATCTCTGTCGGTGGTTACTAGTTCTATCTCCCCCCTCTCACTCTCCATCGCTATATCCATCTTGGCGAGGGAAGGGAGGGGGGATCTTATATGGTCTAGTGCATATATTAAAGGCTCGATTCTATTATGTAATTTGCTAATCTTTTTTTCTCTCCCCCCCCCCGGTTTTTAAAAAACCCCCCCTTATAGGGGGGGAGATTTCACCAGGGAGACCTCCTTCTTTCTGGGGATTAGTGGAATGGGTGTATATCCAGTGTCCATCCACCGTGGGTTCAGTTTAATTCCATACCATAGTGGACACTTTCCTATGAGGGCACGGCCCCTCTTCATGATGATGGCTGGTCTCCACTAGCATCCCACCTTTTCACTTTAGATACACCACTACGGAGGCAATCACTGGGTGCGCGGCATTATATCGCGCACGCGCAGGCCTCTGAGCAGAGTTGGTTGCCTTGGCAGCGTCCGGCGTCCTCACGTCGAATGCTCCTATGGCAATTAACACGGGCGAGCCGCGAATCAGGCCACGCGGCGGAAGCACGTCACTGGATGTGCGTCATCACTCCGCGCATGCGTGGGCCTTCGAGCGGAGTTGGTTGCTAAGGTAGCATCCAGCGTCCTTACGCTGGATTCTCCTGACAGCAGCAATCACATGCAAGCCGCGCTATTGGCCAGCGCGGCACTTTGCCTCCGCCCACTAGCTGACCCACACCATATATAGGACACCAGAGACGGCAAATGGCGCCATTCTTCCTGAGACATCCTCTTGTTGATATCTGGGCTACCGCTGGCTCTGGCTTCACGAATCCTCCTCTTCCAAGCTAGGCTATCTACTTAATAGTAAGTGTCTTATTATATACCCAGAAGAAACTGGATCTCCCTATCTGGGAGGTCCTTATATATTTTTTGCTTGGCTTTGTATTTAAGGGGGGACTTTTTAGGTGGTACTTACTGGCGGGGTAGCCCGCAGTTCTTTGAAGGATACCACTTATGTTTATTCTTTGCCCCATTACAGACAGCCATCAACTTTTCAAGGCTGAGGACGCCATATGTTGGGATTTTTTTATATATCCAGCCGCTTTAGGACAGTCCAGGCTATCTTTGGTGTGGGGCATCTCTGACACCCGGCGTGCAATATGCTCAACCCGGGTTGCCTTGGGAGAACGTAAGTCACTGGAGAATCCAACCTATGCAGGAGATTTGTATGGTGCATATATGTACAAATTGTAACAGTAATGCCCCGTACACACGGGCGGACATTGATCGGACATTCCGACAACAAAATCCATGGACTTTTTCCAACGAATGTTGGCACAAACTTGTCTTGCATACACACGGTCACACAAAGTTGTCGGAAAATCCGATTGTTCTGAACGCGGTGATGTAAAACACGTACGCCGGGACTATAAACGGGGCAGTAGCCAATAGCTTTCATCTCTTTATTTATTCTGAGCATGCGTGGCACTTTGTGCGTCGGATTTGTGTACACACGATCGGAAATTCCAACAACGGATTTTGTTGTCGGAAAATTTTATAGCCCGCTCTCAAACTTTGTGTGTCGGAAATTCCTACGGAAAATGTGTGATGGAGCCTACACACAGTCAGAATTTCCCACAACAAGGTCCTATCACACATTTTCCGTCGGAGAATCCGATCGTGTGTACGGGGCATATGATTTTTTCTGATTGTTTAGATTGTGATGTAGTTTCCCTGAAGAAGACTTGATTCTGCTAAATGTTGAAACGCATTGGAAATTCCACTACCCCATATCCGAGTGGCCATTTAGGGTGACCGTATTGGGTAGTGTGACACACCACTTTCTGTTTCACACAAATTCTTCTATATGCAAACTTTATACTACAACTGCTATAGGATGTATATATAGAATTCTTATCTGTATCTATATGTTTAATGCTATATGTGTATAATTCTAAATTTATGTTTTAATGTTTAATGATACTCAATAAATTGGATTTTATTCTAAACAAACTTAAAATTCATTGCCTTAAAAATCCCCTTAGAGGTTTATATATTTTTTCACATATTCTGTTTATTACCTTGTATACTGGTCCATGTGCTTTTCTTTAATGTACTTTAATGTAATATTTAATGTAATCACTTTTCCACCACAAAAATCCGGTACAAATAGCGTGTGCGTGTTATACGCCAATACTTTAATTTTAGCTGCCTGGGAGGGGACAGGGAGGGGGGCAGGGCGAGCGCCGTCAGATTACATACAGTGAGAATCTCCTGTTTACTTGGCGGCCTCTGTAATAGGAAGTCCCATCTCCTGGGCCGCCCTTGGACCACTGTTCTGTCTATCATAGGGGATTCTCACTGTATGAAATCTGTCGGCGCTCGTCCCGCCCCCCTCCCTATCCTCTCTAGGCTGCAGATGGGCATCATTCAGGCTGCACTGATGGCAATTGTGAGGCTGCAGATGGGCATTGATCAGGCTGCACTGATGGCAATGGTGAGGCTGCAGATGGGCACTGACCCTTATTTTGATTCAAAGTTTCTTATTTAAAATTTAAGTTTTTTTTCCTGAAACTTCCCTCTTAAAATGAATGTGCGTGTTATACGCCTGTGCGTGTTATACGCCGATAAATACGGTATATAAGACCTATATCTTTTATTAATGTATCTATCTATATTTTCTCTCTCTCTCTCTCTCTCTCTCTCTCTCTCTCTGTATATATGTATATATATATGTATATATATCTATATGTATATATATATATGTATATATATATTTATGGGAAGTATGACTATGATGGGAAGTATGGACCGTACGCCTGGCCTAATTTTAGAAAAGCAAAAATAATGGCAAAGGTGGTGAAGACATTACATCTTTCTTTTGGGGTACAGCGCTCAAAAGATCATATTAGGAAAAGATGGTCCGACCTCAAACTCCGGGAGCCGGATCAGTACAGACGGATCCGTAAAGTGCTTAAAAAAAGTAAGTACTTGTCGTGTGTTCATATTCTGTTTATTACCTTGTATACTGGTCCATGTGCTTTTCTTTAATGTACGAGTTTATATCGTTTGAAACGATCTTAACCACTTCAGCCCCGGAAGGATTTACCCCCTTCCTGACCAGAGCACTTTTTACAATTTGGCACTGCGTCGCTTTAACTGCTAATTGCGCGGTCATACAATGCTGTACCCAAACGAAATTTGCGTCCTTTTCTTCCCACAAATAGAGCTTTCTTTTGATGGTATTTGATCACCTCTGCCGTTTTTTTTTTTTGCGCTATAAACGGAAAAAGACCCAATATTTTGAAAAAAAATGATATTTTCTACTTTATGTTATAAAAAAAATCCAATAAACTCAATTTTAGTCATACATTTAGGCCAAAATGTAATCGGCCACATGTCTTTGGTAAAAAAAATGTCAATAAGTGTATATTTATTGGTTTGCGCAAAAGTTATAGCGTCTACAAGCTAGGGTACATTTTCTGGAATTTACACAGCTTTTAGTTTATGACTGCCTATGTCATTTCTTGAGGTGCTAAAATGGCAGGGCAGTACAAAATCCCCACAAATGACTCCATTTTTGAAAGTAGACACCCCAAGGAAATTGCTGAGAGGCATGTTGAGCTCATTGAATATAATTTTTTTTGTCCCAAGTGATTGAATAATGACAAAAAAAAAAAAATTTCAAAAAGTTGTCACTAAATGATATATTGCTCACACAGGCCATGGGCATATGTGGAATTGCACCCCAAAATACATTCAGCTGCTTCTCCTGAGTATGGGGATACCACATGTGTGGGACTTTTTGGGAGCCTAGCCGCGTACGGGGCCCCGAAAACCAATCACACCTTCAGGATTTCTAAGGGCGTAAATTTTTGATTTCACTCCTCACTACCTATCACAGTTTTGAAGGCCATAAAATGCCCAGATGGCACAACCCCCCCCCCCAAATGACCCCATTTTGGAAAGTAGACACCCCAAGCTATTTGCTGAGAGGCATGTCGAGTCCATGAAATATTTTATATTTTGACACAAGTTGCGGGAAAGTGACAATTTTTTGGTTTTTTTTGCACAAAGTTGTCACTAAATGATATATTGCTCACACAGGCCATGGGCATATGTGGAATTGCACCCCAAAATACATTTAGCTGCTTCTCCTGAGTATGGGGATACCACATGTGTGGGACTTTTTGGGAGCCTAGCCGCGTACGGGGCCCCAAAAACCAATCTCTGCTTTCAGGGTTTCTAAGGGTGTAAATTTTTTATTTCACTCTTCACTGCCTATCACAGTTTCAGAGGCCATGGAATGCCCAGGTGGCACAAACCCCCCCCGCCCCATGACCCCATTTTGGAAAGTAGACACCCCAAGCTATTTGCTGAGAGGCATGGTGAGTATTTTGCAGCTCTCATTTGTTTTTGAAAATGAAGAAAGACAAGAAAAAACATTTTTTTTTCTTTTTTCAATTTTCAAAACTTTGTGACAAAAAGTGAGGTTTGCAAAATACTCACTATACCTCTCAGCAAATAGCTTGGGGTGTCTACTTTCCAAAATAGGGTCATTTGGGGGGAGTTGTGCCACCTGGGCATTCCATTGCCTCCAAAACTGTGATAGGCAGTGAAGAGTGAAATCAAAAATTTACGCCCTTAGAAAGCCTGAAGGCGGTGCTTGGTTTTCGGGGTCCCCTACGTGGCTAGGCTCCCAAAAAGTCTCACACATGTGGTATCCCCGTACTCAGGAGAAGCAAAGGAATGTATTTTGGGGTGTAATTTCACATATTACCATGGCATGTTTGAGCAATATATCATTTAGTGACAACTTTGTGCAAAAAAAAAAAAAAAAAATTTGTCTCTTTCCCACAACTTGTGTCACAATATAAAATATTCCATGGACTCGACATGCCTCTCAGCAAATAGCTTGGGGTGTCTACTTTCCAAAATGGGGTCATTTGGGGGGTTTTGAACTGTCCTGGCATTTTATGCACAACATTTAGAAGCTTATGTCACACATCACCCACTCTTCTAACCACTTGAAGACAAAGCCCTTTCTGACACTTTTTGTTTACATGAAAAAATTATTTTTTTTGCAAGAAAATTACTTTGAACCCCCAAACATTATATATTTTTTTAAAGCAAATGCCCTACAGATTAAAATGGTGGGTGTTTAATTTTTTTTTTCACACAGTATTTGCGCAGCGATTTTTCAAACGCATTTTTGGGGGAAAAAACACACTTTTTAAAATTTTAATGCAATAAAACACACTATATTGCCCAAATGTTTGATGAAATAAAAAAGATGATCTTAGGCTGAGTACATGGATACCAAGCATGACATGTTTTAAAATTGCGCACAAACCTGCAGTGGCAACAAAATAAATACATTTTTAAAAGCCTTTAAAAGCCTTTACAGGTTACCACTTTAGATTTACAGAGGAGGTCTACTGCTAAAATTACTGCCCTCGATCTGACCTTCGTGGTGATACCTCACATGCATGTGCTGTTTACATTTGACGCCAAACCAACGCTTGCGTTCGCCTTAGCGCAAGAGCAGGGGGGGACAGGGGTGCTTTTTTTTTTTTTTTTTTTTTTATTATTTTTTTGCTTTTTTATCTTATTTTTAAACTGTTCCTTTCATTTTTTTTTTAATCATTTTTATTGTTTAATCATTTTTTTTAATGTAAATATTCCCTATGATAGCAATAGGTAGTGACAGGTACTCTTTTTTGAAAAAATTGAGGTCTATTAGACCTTAGATCTCTCCTCTGCCCTCAAAGCATCTGACCACACCAAGATCGGTGTGATAAAATGCTTTCCCAATTTCCCAATGGCGCTGTTTACATCCGGCGAAATCTAAGTCATGAAATGCTCGTAGCTTCCGGTTTCTTAGGCCATAGAGATGTTTGGAGCCACTCTGGTCTCTGATCAGCTCTATGGTCAGCTGGTTGAATCACCGGCTGCATTCTCAGGTTCCCTGTTGAGACAGGAGAGCCAGAGAAAAACACGGAAGACGGTGGGGGGGGGGCATTCCCTCCCACTGCTTGTAAAAGCAGTCTAGAGGCTAATTAGCCACTAGGATTGCTTTTACATGAAAGCCGACCGCTGGCTGAAAAGAATGATACCACGATGATACCTAAATCTGCAGGCATCATTCTGGTATAACCACTCAAATTCGTGAATGGCGTACCTGAAGACATAAAAATGGTTAACAATAAAACACAGTAAACGGTAAAGTATAAAAAATTGCATACCTGAAAAGCAAACTTGATAAAACATAATAACAATAAAACATTGCAGAATAGAATACAGTAAAAAAGAGCAGAACAATAGAGAGAGAGAGAACAATAAAACGACAACAATTTTTTTTTATTTTATATATTTATTTTTTTTTACACTTTTTTTTATAACTAACTTTTATAACTGTAACCGGTTCCAGGTTCGGGTCTCTCAAAATGCGATGGCATCTTGGGAGACCCTGTCAAAGTGTGCCTAGTCTGTGAAATGCTGTACCCTACGCTAATACTCAACTAGTACATGGTAGTGTTCAAAACATTCACTAGTGCAAAGAACAGGATTGTCAGGACAGGAGGGACAATAATAGCGGGTGTCACGCCTATATCTGCGCTTGCTGCAGACACAACATCTTTTTTGGGGGGGTTAGTTGGGTAGGGGTACTCGGGAGGACATAAAGAACATGCCTCTCATGCAGCCGACTGCATTTGGTTGGGGATGTGAATGGGGGAAGTACGGGCGCTGCAGAAGTGGTGGGTTCCCAATTAGGATTGGCGAATGCTGCAGGAAGGGCACTATGGGCACGACGGGCCTGTGTTTGTCTTCTTGGTGGCAGCGGGAAACTACTTGTGCTTGCCACCTCACCAGCTTGAACTGCACTTATGGGACTCGCCACGTCACCAAGTGTTACTGCAGTGCCGGTTTGACTACGACCGGGGTGTACTAGGCCGCTGGTGCTTGCCAGTTCACCAAAATGCTACCAAAAAAACTGTTAGTGATCGCAGGGATCAGGCCTGACTCTGCGAACGCTGCAGTTTTGTGTTTAGTGTTTGTAAGTGACAGTGATTGTGACAGGCTGGGCCGGGCGGAGGGGCAAAATGCAGGTGCTAGCAGGCATCTGGGCTGATCCCGCTAACGCGTTTTTGGAAACCCTAAACTGCTGGGGACGCTAGTATAGATCTGATCGGATCAGATATTGATCTGTTCAGATACTATACCACTAAGGGAGGCGTATGCTGCATGCGTGGGTGTTAGCGGTACTGGCGCTAACCTGACGCTGCCTGGGGCTGGTGCTTGCCAGTTCACCAAAACGCTACCAAAAAAACTGTTAGCGATCGCAGGGATCAGGCCTGACTCTGCGAACGCTGCAGTTATGCTTTTAGTGTTTTGTAAGTGACAGTGATCGATCGATACTGCACTTGGGTGGGCTGGGCCGGGCGGAGAGGCAAAACGCAGGTGCTAGCAGGTATCTGGGCTGATCCCGCTAACACTGTGTTTTTGGGAACCCTAAACTGCTGGGGACGCTAGTATAGATCTGATCGGATCAGATATTGAACTGTTCAGATACTATACCACTAAGGGAGGCGTATGCTGCGTGCGTGGGTGTTAGCGGTACTGGCGCTAACCTGACGCTGCCTGGGGATGGGGCTGGTGCTTGCCAGTTCACCAAAACGCTACCAAAAAAACTGTTAGCGATTGCAGGGATCAGGCCTGACTCTACGAACGCTGCAGTTATGCATTTAGTGTTTTGTAAGTGACAGTGATCGATCGATACTGCACTTGGGTGGGCTGGGCCGGGAGGGGGGGCAAAACGCAGGTGCTAGCAGGTATCTGGGCTGATCCCGCTAACAATGCGTTTTTGGGAACCCTAAACTGCTGGGGACGCTAGTATAGATCTGATCGGATCAGATATTGATCTGATCAGATACTATACCACTAAGGGAGGCGTATGCTGCGTGCGTGGGTGTTAGCGGTACCGGCGCTAACCTGACGCTGCCTGGGGTGACGCATATCACCGCCGGGCGATCAGGGGGCTAAACCTTTATTAGGTAATAAACGGCGGGTGCCCTGACACTATAAAAAATAAAGAAACTAACCAGCGTCATCCATAACAGTTATATGGTGATCAGTGGTGAAAGGGTTAACTAGGGGGCAATCAAGGGGTTAAAACATTTATTAGGTAGTATATGGGGGTCCCTGATGCTATAAAACGCTGACGGCGAACCTAAATATTTACCTCCCTAACTAGCGTCACCAGCGACACTAATACAGCGATCAGAAAAATGATCGCTTAGCGACACTGGCGACGGGGGGTGATCAAGGGGTTAAGACTTTATTAGGGGGGGTTAGGGGGGACCCTAGACCTAAAGGGGGCTAACCCTAACTGCCCTAACACACTAACTGTCACAAACTGACACCATGCAGTAATCAGAAAAAAAAAAACTGCTTGGTGTCAGTGTGACGGGGGGGGGGGTTGATCGGGGGGGGGTCGGGAGGTAATCCTGGGGGATCGGGGGTGTAATGTATGCCTGCCATGTTCTACTGTGTGTGTGTTGTGCACTCACATTACAGTCTTCTCTCCTAGGCGCCGGAAAATGCCGAGCCGAGGAGAGATGACATATATACAGAGGCAGGGAAAGGATTTGATTGGCCGGGAGCGATCGCGAGGGGGGGCCACGAATGGATGGCCTCCCCCTCACCACCGATCACCGGGGAGGATTTGCCGACCACCGCAGGCACTGGGGGGGGTCCGATTGGACCCCCCACCCGCGGGCAGGCAAGGACGTACATGTAAGTGCTTTTGCCTGCCTGTGCCATTCTGCCGACGTACATCGTCGTGCGGCGGTCGGCAACTGGTTAATAAACCTCGTTACATATATACAGACCTATATCTTTTATTAATGTATCTATATTTTCTCTCTCTCTCTCTCTCTCTCTCTATATATATATATATATATGTATATATATATGTATATATACCTATGTATATATCT
The DNA here is from genome assembly GCF_042186555.1 of Aquarana catesbeiana. NCBI lineage: Eukaryota > Metazoa > Chordata > Amphibia > Anura > Ranidae > Aquarana > Aquarana catesbeiana. The sequence continues at coordinate 413,848,731 of NC_133325.1, read as the reverse complement.
ATCTATATCTATAGATATTGATATCTATATACCTATCTATATATATTATATATATATATATATATATATATATATATATATATATATATATATATATATATATATATATAGCTATATGTATATATATCCATATCTATATGTATATATATCTATATCTGTATATATATATATATATGTATATATATATACATATGTATATATATCTATAGAGATATATAGAGATATAGATATCAATCTATATCTATATAGATATATCTATATATCTATATAGATATATCTATATAGATATCTATATAGATATATATATATATATATATATATATATATATATTGGACTATCAAAAATTTTTAATAACACATAAGTGAATGTACACAGAATAATAAAAAATCTGTGTAGTAAGTAACAAAATGTGTGGTTTCTTATTTCAATGCTCAGTATCAGTTTGTTTAAAGTTAAAATAGTTGCTTACAGTGGCAATGGTGCTTATTTACTAAAGGAAAATACACCTGGCACTAAAAGTGCTCTACGATAACCTAGGAGAAACCCAAAAAGAAAGGCAAGCAATAAATATAATTCAAGATTTGATCCAGATTTTTTATTTTGACAAATTAAATATTCTTGGGCATTGCAATGGCTCCCCTACCCATAAAATAATCTACATATTGATCACGAACTTGACGGGCACTTTGGGGGGCCAAGCCAGTATGGACAGTATCCAGGCCCTTCAGATTGTCACTAATATTAAGTCCGGCCTCAGGCCCAACTGGCAAAATATAATCTGGGGAATGTTTGTTCAAAAAGTTGTGCAGGATGCAGCACGCTAAAATTATGTAATTAAGTTTGTATTCCGCAAGGTTTATCGATGTCTGAAACAGGCAGAACCGGCTGGCCAGAATCCCAAAAGCATTCTCAACAACTCTTCTCACTCTGGAAATTAAAACCCCTCCTCTCCGGGGTGAGGGTCCTTTGGGGGAATGGCTTCATGAGGTGCTTGCTCAGAGCAAAGGCTTCATCTGCTATGAAGAGAAAGGGGAGTCCTTCCACGTTATCCGCATCAGGGGGCAATCCCAGGCCACCACTCTGGAGACGCTGGTAGAACTCTGTCTGGGCAAATACTCCTCCATCCGACATCCGTCCATTCTTCCCCACGTCCACATACATAAAGTCATATTGTGCCGACATTAAGACAATACTTTGGAACCCCTTATAATTAAAATAGTATGACCCCGAATGGGGTGGTGGCACGATGTGGACATGTTTCCCATATATAGCCCCTCCACAGTTGGGAAAGTCCCAACGGGTGGCAAAATGGGATGCCACAGTCTGCCATTCCTGTGGCATTGAAGGAAACTGGGGAATCAAACAAGAAACCAAAAATCAGTAATTTTGAAAAGAACATTGCAAGAACATTACACTTATTAAAACAATATTGCCCAGCATCAGTATAACATTAAAAAATTGAAATCTTCTTGAATAAATAATATGGAAAGGCACACTTATCAGATTGCTCACCCCCTCTGATGGCACATTGTTACATTTTAGGGGGTGGTGAAATTATAAAATAAGTTTAAGGACACGCAGGGTTTGATTGACTAAAGGCTACAAGACTGTGCAGTTTGAAAAGTGCAGTTGTTGCACTCTGCAAGTGCAATTGCTCCACAGCTTAGTAAATGAGGTAAGGTAAAAAGGCTTCATGTTGCAAGGAGTACCCAATGACATGCAAGGGCAATTAATCCCAAAACTTTGTGGCTTGCACATGATTAGATGATGGAAATCAGCAGAGATTCTGCTCATTTATTAAAGCCCTGGAGCAAATGCACTTGCAGAGTGCAAATGCATTTTGCAAAGTGCAACATATATTTGCTTTTTTAAAATCAACACCTCAGAACATTAGAGCAAATTATTAGGGGGGGAGGGTTTTGGAAATTGAGTTAATGACACACACACTATTTGGATGGAGTTTAGGGGGGGATGGAAATTGAGTTAATGACACACACACTATTTGGATGGAGTTTAGGGGGGGAGGGGATTGGAAATTGAGTTAATGACACACACACTATTTGGATGGAGTTTAGGGGGGGAGGGGATTGGAAATTGAGTTAATGACACACACTATTTGGATGGAGTTTAGGGAGGGAGGGTTTTGGAAATTGAGTTAATGACACACACACTATTTGGATGGAAACAACAAAAGGACAAAAGGAGAGGGTTTAGGGACTTTTGGGAAGCCAAAACCTGGTGAGGTTACGTATTTCCATCCCTATGGATGTTGCTAGGTGGGAATAGTCGGCCGACGGAGGAAAGGTGACATAGAACGCAGTAGTGCATAAAGGGACTAAAATGCCAGTGAGAAGTGTGAAATTGCTGGGATACCTGTGTGGACGGGGAACCAAGCAGAAAGGTTGCAAGCCCCTGCCCACCCTGATGGCCCGCCCTTGGTCGCCCCCGCTGGGCTATCCACCACGGCTCCCGGTTGGAGGTGCTCCCCGATGCTATCTGGCACCCCGTCCCCACACCAGAAACCGACCAACTGCATTAGTAAGTATGCACTTCGGTGCCATTTGAGGTCTTACTTTACCTCGATTTATGCCCTTATGATGATTGACAATTTTTTCATCATTTTCATTTTAGACTACCACGTGCATGCTCCTGACGAGTGGCGTATCAGCCACGAAACGCGTAGAGCTCATTAATGCCGTGTTTCAACCTCTCTATACCCACACTTCAAGTTACCATACAACTGCTACTTTTACAGGCTCAGTGAGGCCTTAGGTCCTGCAGGCATTATCTTTAACCATATGTTGATCCAATCTTTTTTTGCTGCATTATGGAATTTTATTACAGTTCTATTTGAAGAAAATACTGCTATATATATTTTTTTCTTTATGATCGCTTTATCTTGTATAAGCTATTACAATTATGGTTATGTCATTTCATGGCTACTGTTGTAACTGTGTGTATCTTTTTACCTTCATGATTATATATGTATGTCTACAAGCTGTGTATAGCAATAAAATTCCTTTATTCAGCTAATTACCCTCTCGCTACCATATGCTTCACACAAAGTCCCACCCTCCTTGCTCCCTTTCTTTGGACTATTTGGATGGAGTTTAGGGGAATAAAACTACAATGCAGCTGACAAAATACATTCAAAGTGAGTAGACTAGGTGGATATGTATGGATTAGTGAAGGCAAATATACATGCAGGACAAAAAAAACCCAGAAAAAATTACAGCATGCATGAGGACAAAAAGGGGACATTCACACTATATTGCAATGATGGTAAGTAGTGTTTGAGTTAATAAATACATTACATTATCAAACATTAAATAAAATAACATGTGATGCTAATAAAGGATAAAATTCTTACCTTAATATACTCCTTCTGCAGGACCTGAATGATGGCAGAACAGGTCTCTGGGATAATGATCCCCAAACGGTCAAAAACGGGGTCCGTCATCCGAAGAAAGTTCCTGAAATCCTCAGGATTATTCTCACGGATCTCACGGATGTGACAGAATTGGTCACGCTGGAGCAACCAATTCTTCGTCCATAAACTCCTCCTCGCCCTGTTCATGGACTGGTCTTGGGCTGAAGAATGAACTACAGCACCAAGCACATACAATGCACGAGCTCGACGACGAGTAAGTACAGGTAACATGGCTTCAAAACGGTCGGATGGTCAGAACGCACTTAACAGAACACACTGAAGAACAGCAAGGCCTGTGAAGAGCGACCTGAAAATCAGCAACGAGCTGACAATAAAACAAAGACTGCTCAATGCCAACTGACCAAACGCACTGAAAAACAGATACAAACCTCACAAGCACAGACTGAACAACAGTTAAAACGAACTGAAAAATACGAGTCTCACAAGTGCGAATCCTCTCTCACCAAACTTCTACTAACACAAGATAAACACGAGATTAGCAGAAGGAGCCCAAAGGGTGTCGTACGGGCAATTGAACTTCCGTTTTATAGTGTCGTCGGACTTGGTGTACGTCACCACGTACTAGGCTGTCTGACTTTTGTATGATCGTATGTAGGCAAGTCCGTTCGTTAGAAAGTCCGCAAGTCCGCCAAAAGTCCGTCAAAAGTCTGTCGGACGGGCCGTCGGACTTTTGTAGCCGAAAAGTCCGATGGTGTGTATGCCCCATTAGAGTCTTTCCCCTTTGTTTTTGGGATTGCTGTATTCTTTATCACACTGGAGGATTTATCTTCTTCACTACTACACTGGAGAGCTGTCCTGCGGGATCACAGAGGATATCCAGAGTGGCCATGCAGTTTCCATCCAGCCTTTATTGAACAGATGCGTTTATGACCTCCTGTAACAAGAGGTCCACCTTATCTGGTAAGCACATTTATGTGTCTGGGGTGGAGAATATCGGTATTTTACACAGAAGAATTTGTTTCCCGTTTTACTACGAGGGATACTTTTTTCCTCTCTTCATTTTATGGACTGTTTTCATAATTCATTATTTTATGCGCTGCACTAACGTTGTTTTTTATTTTTTGATCTTACCCATATGTGTTTGTTGCTTACAGCGAACATTAAATGATAAATGTCAGCCAGCCAGCCCCCCTCTGATGTCACGGGGAATGCCACAGGGAAGTCCCCATCAAGTCCCCGTGCGTCAGAGGGGGGCGGGGTCACCGGGTGGCCCCGCCCTCCGTTATTTAACCTCTAGCTGCCCGCCCACTGTCATATGATGGCGGGACGAGGCAGCTGTTGTTCTGGGTGGACGTCATATGACATGATCGAGCCACTAGGGGGCGCAACGCATGCCTGCTGCGTCGTTCAGGACCCGATGTGCGTGCCCGGCGGCCGCGATGTCTGCCGGGCACCCGCGATTGCCGGGTAACAGAGCAGGACCATGGATCTGTGTATGTAAACACACAGATCCACATCCTGTCAGAGGAGAGGAGACTGATGGTGTGTCCCTTGTACATAGGGACACCGATCGGTCACCTCCCCCAGTCAGTCCCCTCCCCCCACAGTTAGAATCACTGCCCTAGGACACACATTAACCCCTCGATCACCCCCTAGTGTTAACCTCTTCCCTGCCAGTCACATTTACACAGTAATCAATGCATTTTTATAGCACGGATCGCTGTATAAATGTGAATGGTCCCAAAAATGTGTCAAAAGTGTCCGATATGTCCGCCGCAATATCGCAGTCACAATAAAAATCGCAGATCGCCGCCTATACTAGTAAAAAATAAATAAATAAATAAAAATGCTATAAATCTATCCCTTATTTTGTAGACGCTATGACTTTTGTGCAAACCAATCAATATACGCTTATTGCGTTTTTCTTTACCAAAAATATGTAGAAATATACATATCAACCTAAACTGGATATTTATTATAGCAAAAGGTAAAAAATATTGTGTTTTTTCAAACTTGTCCCTCTTCTTTTGTTTATAGCACAATAGATAAAAACCGCAGAGGTGATCACATACCACCAAAAGAAAGCTCTATTTGTGGGGAAAAAAAGATAAAAATTTCATTAGGGTGCAGTGTTGCATGACCGTGCAATTGTCATTCAAAGTGCGACAGCGCTGAAAGCTGAAAAATGGCTTGGGCAGTAAGGGGGTGAAAGTGCCCTGTATTGAGGTGGTTAAGAAGTGTCAGAAGACAAGAAGCGTCACACACTGGGAGCCTCCCAACATGGATGCGGAGCAGCCCGAGAATGAAGAAGGGAAGAAGACGCCACAGAGGAAGATGCTGGACGAGAACACCGGAGCAAGAAGCAGAGGATCGGAAGAAGAACCAGAGGAAGAAGATGGAGGAAGAAACCGAAGGAAGATAGAAGAAAGAAGATGGAAAAGAAGAAGACTTTAAATAAAGGAATTGTCAAATACTGTCTCTTGTCATTTTTAACATTTTTGACACTTTTTTTGTGAAATGGTAGGGGTACCCCTTACCATTTCACAAAGGGGGGGGCCGGGATCTGGGGGTTCCCTTGTTAAAGGGGGCTTTCAGATTCCGATAAGCCCCCCACCCGCAGACCCCCACAACCACCGGGCAAGGGTTGTGGAGATGAGGCCCTTGTCCCCATCAACATGGGGACAAGGTGCTTTGGGGGGGACCCCAAAACACCCTCCCAATGTTGAGGGCATGTGGCCTGGTACAGTTCAGGAGTGGGAGCGCTCTCTCGTCCCCCCCTCTTTTCCTGCAGCCAGCCCTGAAGAGCCTGGTATGGAATTTAGGAGGACCCCCACGCCATTTTTTTTTTAAATTTTGGTTCGGGGTTCCCCTGTGGGATAATCCCATGCCATTTTTATCAGTGAACTTTAATGTGTATTGTCGGACCGACAATTCATTAATAGCCGCAAGTAGTTTTAAATGATTTTTTTTCCCTTTGAAATGTAATTTTACTGTCAGACTGTTCTAAACACGGGAAACATGCGCCCTTTTACAGGCATACTATAGACACCCCCCAGGTACGAAATTTAAAGGAATATTACACTTTTATTGTTTCACTTTAAGCATTATTAAAATCACTGCTCCCGAAAAAATGTCAGTTTTTCAAACTTTTTTTGCATTGATCCATGTCCCCTGGGGCAGGACCCAGGTCCCCAAACACTTTTTATGACAATACCATGCATATAAGCCTTTAAAATTAGCACTTTTGATTTCTCCCATAGACTTTTAAAAGTTGTTCCGTGGCTTTCGAATTTGCCGCGAACACCCCAAATTGTTCGCTGTTCGGCGAACTGGTGAACAGCCGATGTTCGAGCCGAACGTGAGTGCGACTCGAACTCGAAGCTCATCCCTAGTCATGAGATATACCTGAAAGGTGAGGAGTTGAGGAGGAGAAGAATTGCTTCCCTTTTGTGTGGCTTTCAGACGCTTTTGCCGATGGGCTGAGTGGTGGGAGGCTAAATGCCTTGTCAAGCAAAGGGTACCCAAATGGCTGGTGTTTTTGTAATGCTTGATCTGCTTGAAGCAAAGTTTGCAAACTGCAACAGTGCGATTGGCTGCAAATGTGCTAAAAGAGGCCCAGACAGCTGAACTGTGGGAAGTGGGCCAGCTCAGCTGTCTGGGCCTTTATAAGCCACTCTGGCAGCTGTGGTGGGCTGTGCACTAGTCTCCGCTTGGGTAACAGAGATTGAGGAGGATGAGGATGGTTTAGTAAGCCAGTCCTCTGCATACTGTTGCTGGATAGTAAGGGCAACATCACTAAACAGAGAAAATGGAGCCCTGCCTGTGGACGGACCACGTCCACCTTTGCCTGTGGGCACATATGCTGCTTGCCCCCTTACAGTGGCATGAGAATGTCTACCTCTCCTTGTTGGCCTCCCAAACATGGTGGGGGGGCTTACTACCGAAGTGTAATAGAGATGGGGAAATGTGCAATTGGATGGCTAATTGGATAACAGCTCCACAATCTGATGGAATTGGAGGGCTGCTCTCTACTCTTCCATGATTGCTGCCTCTGGAGGACAGCCTGCCTCATTGGGGCTGTGCCTCACCCTCACTTTCCTCCTCTGCTGTATCCGGCACCCAAGTTGCATCAGTGACCTCATCATCATCATCCATCCATCCTCATCATCATTGGAGCCAACTTGGCAATATGCTGCGGCTGGGGGAACATGACTACCAATTTGTAGTTTGTCAGTGTTCTCCCCTCTCTGTAGGCTCATGTTCCTACCTTCCTCAACCTCAAAGTCAGAGCCAAAGTCAGAATCAAGTAATGCATGTGCATCATCAAGGTGCAAGTGGCTGAAGCTGTGTTAAAATAACTCTGCTGACTTCTCTATGCATGATGCTTGGGCTATGGCAGGAGTAGCTGTGGACAAGGAGGTAGAATAAGCAACTCTGGCAGCTGTGGTGGGCTGTGCAATAGTCTCCACTTGGGTAACAGAGGATGAGGAGGATGAGGATGGTTTAGTAAACCAGTCCACCACCTCCTCTGCATACTGTGGCTGGATAGCTTGGGCAATATCACTAAACAGAGAAAATGGTGCCCTGCCTGTGGACGGACCACGTCCACCTTTGCCTGTGGACGGACCACGTCCACCTTTGCCTGTGGGCACATATGCTGCTTGCCCCCTTACAGTGGCATGGGAATGTCTGCCTCTCCTTGTTGGCCTCCCAAACATGATGGGTGGGCTTACTACCGAAATGTAATAGAGATGGGGAAATGTGCAATTGGATGCACTTTAATCAATGGAAAGTGGTGTTTGGTGCACTTTAACTTTAGGACCGCTGCTGACAGAAATGTCGCTTCAATATACTGCAGTAAAACTGCACTGACGCACTACAATATACTGCAGTGAAACTGCACTGACGCACTACAATATACTGCTGTGAAACTGCACTGACGCACTGCAATATACTGTAGTGAAACTGCACTGATGCAATTAAATATACTGCAAGAAAACTGTACTGACGCACTACAATATACTGCAGTAAAACTGTCTGGATGCACTATGCTAACAAACTTCAACATACTGCAGTAAAGCTGCAGGGATGCACTTCAATATACTGCTGTAAAACTGCACAGACACACTACCCTGACGCTGCACTATCACTATACTCACACTACACTAACACTCTACACTCACAATAGAATCACAATAGCACACTAACTCACTAGTAGAAATTAACAGTGTCCTGTTATATGTATCTCCACTCCAATATCACACTTCAAAAGACTGCTCTGGGAAGGAACCTTTTATAGTGTGGGGTGGGTCTATAAGCAATGAGCCATGATTGGTCTAAGTCATCATGACTTTCTCCAATTATGGCTCTGACAGTTTTCTGTGCCCTGATTGGGCAAAGTCTTCATTGCTTCAGCCAATCAGGGCTTAGAATGCACTGTGCGTCACGCAGTGCATTGTTGGGCATTCCAAGGGCTGAACAAATGGTCAAATGCCCTGCCAATTTGGGTATACGCCAAACAGCCAATGTTCGGGCCAAACTTATGCTCAGTCTGAACCGTTGCCCAACACTAATTTCTACCATGAGCTTTCTTTTGGGAAGCAAGTAAACAGTAACGCCACTATTCCCCCCCCCCCACTGATTACAATGAGGCACTACTTCTCCTATTGACACCAATGATGGGGCATTATTCCTCCCACAGATGCCAATGACGGAGTACTATTACTCCCATTGGCACCAATGATAGGGCACTATCTTCTCCTAATACCAATAATAGGGCACTATTCCTTCCACAAATACCAATGATGGGGTATTGTTTACTCCCATTGATTTCTCAAAAAATTTTGGAGACCCCTATTCTATACCCTAAAGGAGCCTCTTTATTTAGTGGATATTATTACTGGGAAAAGGGCTAATGCCACGTACACACAATCAGGATTTCCAAAGGGAAATGTTCGATGTGAGCTTGTTGTCGGAAAGTCAGACTGTGTGTATGCTCCATCGAACGAGTGCTGTCAGAATTTCCGCACACAAATTTTTGTGTTGATTCAGTGTAAGGAGAGGACACTCAGCAGCTGTTTACACATCTGGACGCAGGAGCACTAGTGTGGGACACCAGAACAACCTTTTTAGGGTGTCCCACGCAGGTGCTCCAGTGGATACTAGGGGTCTTTCCATGTGTGAAACTTGCACAAAACAGGTAATTATTCCAGTTTTGGAAAGGGAAAAAAATCATGTTTTCAGCTTGGAATTCTGCCAAAACAGACAATTGGACAACACTTCCAAGCAATGTTCCATATTCCTATTTCTTGCCTCAAATATCTGTGTGCTAAGTATACCTTTTTTGTATTCACATGGGGTAGAAAAGAATTGGGACATCTGAGGACACCAGGAACCCCACATGTCCTGAAGAAGGGGAAATCCCCACACACCATGAAGAAGATGTGGATTCCGAGGTTCAGGAAGTGGGCGAAATAGTGACCACAACAGGTCAGTTTCTGAGACCACAGCTTTGGGTAATAGATGTATGCCTGCATATTTATAATACATGGCCTGTGTGTATTTTTATCTTTTTAGGTGATGTGGATATTGTAGAAGAAGAAACTCACTTCAACAGTGCAAGTGCACAGATCCTGATCAGCAAAATAATGGTGTGCAATCATGAATTAGAGAAGGTCAAGGAAAGCATCAATGATGTTGAAAAAAGACTCACCAACATCATTTATGTTTTAGCCGAAATATAACCAAAAAAAAGTCAATGTTGTTGTTATTTTTTGTTTTTATCAAAATTTTAAAGTAATTTGAAAGCCAAATTTTGAAGATGCACACAGTGTATCAACATGTGCTATCAGCCATAATGGAATATCAATGTAGGCGTTTTGGGGGTGCAACCCCTTCCTCTCATCTACTTTAGTTGCGAGGAAGGGGTTGCACCCACAAAACGCATACATTGATATCCCATTATGGCAGATAGCACAGGGAAAAGACACACATTTTAGGCATGGGATCATGATGGAAATCCACATTTTTGAGTAACAATTTGTGTGCATCTTCAAAATTTGGCTTTTACAGGAGTGACATCACTCCATCTGATGAAGGCAAAAATCAACACAGTTTTGACATACTAATGTCTCATATTGCCTTCACTTTATCAAAGTTGAACTATGTAAGTTCCTGAGTTGTGTATGTTATGGTTTTAAACATGCTTGTTTAGCCACAAAATTGCTATATACTGTCACACATAATAATGTTATACACCAAAGATGTTGATTTGTTAAAAAAAAAACCTTTTATAATGCACATGTGAATGTGCTTGCAGTAAAATGTTTTATACTCAACAATGTGTGGCTTCTTCTTTCAATTCTCAATACCAGTTTTTTGAGTAAAAGTTGGTGTAGTTACAGGGGCAATCGGAGTTATTTACTAAAGGCAAATCCACTTTGCACTCCAAGTGCATATTCAAGTGCACTTGCAGTGCGCTTGTAGTGCAAAGTGGATTTACCTTTAGTAAATAACCCCCACAGTGCTCTAAAATTTGCTGCAATCAGGCCATTTTAGGGACTGCAAGCAATTAATTCATGGAGTTGAAAAGGATGATTATTTTTATCATTAATGCATTACATACATTAACAACAAAAACAAGATGTGTGTGTAGCAGACCCATAGCACTACATAATAGTTAGCTGAAGAAGAGATTGTCACCTCATGTATCAAATAAGTTACGTTTGCACTATTGAAGAAAATGGCCAAAAATAAAAGGCCATTGGAGAACCTAGGAGACAGCTAAAAGAAACACAAGCAGTAAATCAAATGAAATATGAGTTCAGTTTTTAACAAACAATTTATTTAAAACAGGTTAGACATTCTCTGGCATATCAATGGCCCCCCTACCCGCGAAGTACTTAGTTGCGTAAAATGCAGCATGAAAGAATTATGTGATTTCGTTTATATTCCGCCATATTAATAGCAGTGAGGAATAGGCGGAACCGGTTGGCCATTATGCCAAAGGCATTTTCCACCACTCTTCTGGCTCTGGCCAGCCGGTAATTAAAAACCTACTGGTCCGGGATGAGGGTCCTCACCGGGAATGGCCGCATAAGATGGTCCCCCAGCGCAAATGCTTCATCCGCAACAAAGACGAATGGGAGTCCCGCCACCTTGTCTTCTGGAGGTGACAAGCCCAAGCTGCTATTCTTCTTAAAACTGTAAAACTCCATCTGGGAGATGACTCCACCATCCGACATCCAGCCATTTTTCCCCACGTCCACATACAAAAGCTCGTAAGCCGCCGACACAACCACCAACAACACTATACTACTGTACCCATTATAATTATAATAGTATGACCACGAGTTGGGGGGTGGGACGATGTGGACATGTTTCCCATCTATTGTCCCACCACTGGGCAAACTGGGAAGCCACAGCCTGCCATTCCTGTGGGTTTGAAGGAAACTGTGGAGTCAAACAAGAAAAAAAAATTAGTACTTTTGCACATAACATTGCAAGCAGACACAAACATTCTTGGCCAACATAAGTATAACATTTATTTTAACGAGTATTTAAAGACAAAAGTATAAGGTCCACTTATCAGATCCCCCCCCCTGATGGCCCAGTGTAAACATTTTAGGGTGGGGGGGAGGTGTTTTGCACAGGTAACCCTCTCCACTTCATTGAGAACTGAATGCATAAATAATGTGTATTACTTTGGCCAGCCCCTCCTTACTTACACTATTGGCAGCCCACTGGACAGGTAAGAAGTGTCACAATACAAAAATATGAATACACACTGTCCAAATTGAAGCACATTTTTACATTCTGAAATTACCTATCAAGATAATAGGAGAACAAAACTTTAAACAGTACCATTTTAAAGTATTCAGGCAGGCCCTTGCACTACTTGCTTTTGTGAATTCATCCATAAATCTGAACACAAAAGAGGTAGGTATAGTGTGTATGGGTTTGGCAAAGTCAGTAGACAGAGGATCGGTATCGGTTGACTTAGCGGTGGGGGGGGTGCCCCCCAAAAAAGCCTCTTGCACTCTGCATGACTTTAAGGACAACAATAACATTTGTACACATTTTAGGGGGTGTTTAGGGTAAGCACTACAATGGAGCTGACAAAATACATTGTTAAGTGACTAGGCTAGGTGTGAGCCCAGGATAGCATGCTGGGGAGGTTAGTGAAGGCAAATATGCATGAAGGACAAAAAAGGAGCATTAAAAGCTTAGAGCATGCATGAGGACAAAGAGGACATTCACAGCATATTACAATCGTGGTAATTAGGGAATGATGAAATAAATACAATACATTAGCAAACATTAAATACATAGAATGTGATGTTAAAGAATAAAACTTACCTTAATATAGTCCTTCTGCAGGACCTGAATTATGGCAGAACAGGTCTCTGGAATAATGATTCCCAGAGCCTGGGGGGAGATTTCAGTCCTAAACTTGATATCCTGGAGACTTCTCCCTGTCGCCTAATATCACAAAGTGGCGAAGAGCCTCTGCTTGGGACTGATGGCTTGCCGCATGCAGGTGTCCTGCTTCATAATATAATTGGACAACAAAGCCAACAAATGGTAAAAAACGGGGTCCATCATCCGGAGATAATTCCTGAAATCGTCAGGATTATTCTCCTGGATCTCCCACAACAAAGGCATGTGCGAGAATTGGTCACGCTGGAGCAATCAATTCTTCGTCCATGAACTCCTCCTCGCCCTGTTCATGGACTGGACTTGGGTCAAAGCAAGAACTCCAACACCAAGCCCAAGCACAGCATGAACTCTACAACAAGAACGTACCCGCAACATGGCTTGAAAACGGTTGACTGGTCAAAACGAACTGACATAATGCACTGAAAATCAGAAAGGAACTATTAAATAGAATGCACTGAAAGACGGGAACGAACTGACAACATGCACTGAAGAACAGATACGAACCCACAAGCACAAACTGAAAAGCAGAAACTAACTGAAAAGCACAAGGCTGAAAAGTGCAAATCGTCTCTCACCAAACTTCTACACGAGATAAACACGATATTAGCAGAAGGAGCCCAAAGGGTGGCGCACTGGCTATTGAACTTCCTTTTTATAGTCCCGTCGTACGTGTTGTACGTCACCACGTTCTTGACGTTCAGAATTTTGGCCAACATTTGTGTGACCGTGTGTATGCAAGACAAGTTTGAGCCAACATCCTTCGGAAAAAAATTCACGGTTTTGTTGTCAGAAAATCCGATCGTGTGTAAGTGGCATAAGTCTATAGAGGAGAGCCTATGATTTATTATGAAAAACAAAATAATGTAGATCTATGTATTTTACTTTTAATGCAAATAACTTACACTTTCCAAACCCTGTACTGTGAAATTCACAGAGTGATAAACATATACTGTGTAGTACATGGTTTAAACACTTTTACTGAACAAAAATCCTTAGAGATTTTTAACATCAGTATTATTTGTCTATCAACTAGAGATGAAGGAACCCCTCAAATAACCGACAGCAATACTTAATGGACTTCTCAATTTGGAAAGCTGCCAACCTTGTCAGTCAGGAGAGTTCAATGATGAACAAGTGGGGAAAAAAATAATGCTTCTGAACCCAAAGACACTGAGCATCTCCCCAAAGAAGCAGCACATTGAATGTCCCACTGGATGTTAAATAAAATCCATTTCAGTTTCGCATTAAGAGAATACAACCATACAAACAGACACATGTTAGCAAAAGCTTTTTCTGTGTTTATATACTTGAAATGGAATAACTAAAAGAGATTTCATCTAACATTCTGGAGGGCTGTTCGTGTACTGCTGTTTCTGAAAGGTTCTTGTTTTCAATGTAAATATTAAAGTGGTGCTGAACCCAATGGTCAAGTCTATATATGGTCAATCACGTCACCCTTTGTTTATATCAGAGTCTAGGTTCAGTATGCCTGAGGAGTGCCTCCCTTGAAGAAGGTATAAGATTACTGGGTCACCCTGGGATCCCCAAAGTCCTTCCAGATATTCAGCTACAGGTGGAAGACAGTTCCAATGAGCTAGCAGGAGAGAAACCCGGTAAGGAGAAATCTACTCTCTCCTCATCAGGTACCTATCACTGTTGCTACTCTCTCTTTCGGTTGGTGCAATTGGCAAACAGGCAGTGTAATCTGCAGTGTAACCATGTGACCCATCTGCCACTTAAATCCCGCCCATTCCCAAGATGCACTCCCTTGGTGCCTTTCTTTGCTCTGCAAATCTGCCTGGGAGTCTGGACACACAGATATGCACCTGATGCTGAACCTGCCCACCGCTTATCTACTTTCACAGACTGGTAAGGCTTTCTTCTCCGTGTCACTGCTCCCACATGTCTGCCCAGGGCTCCCTTATCTACATAGGCAGTGTCAGCACAGCCTTACTGTGCAACTTGAGCAGGTGCAAAGGGCATCAAAGTGGCAGGCAATACACACAGGTTTTTTTTTTTTTTCATTTTTAGCCCTTGAAAAACCGTGCCAGAAAGAATTTATTAAATGTTTTAAGAGATTTTAAAAAATGTGCATCTCCTTGCACTTTGGTGCCCGTTGCACAGTAAGGGCTTATTTACATTTGTGTTGCCCTCTGAAGAGCAATCCATGGTGGATTGCTCTCCAGAGGGTGTTTGACAGGTAGAGAGGAGGTGTTATGTTGCTTCCTCACCATGTGTTTTAACCCTTAAAACACTGCACCACCACGCCACACTGCACCACCACGCCGCATTGCACGTGGTTGTGGTGCAGTCTCAATCAGTGGCATGGGTCATGTTCTGCATGCAGTACCTTCTGAGTGCAACAGTAGGAATACATTTTGCCTATGTACGCCCCAGTCAGCTACCTTTGCAGCTTAAAGTGGAACTATGCTGCATCTGACTACAACAAACCAAAAATACTACTTTCTTCACTTTTAATAATAAAAGCAAACTCCCCCATGTATCCATGTCTCCATGCTAAATTTAGCTGAGAAAATACTTTGAAAAACAACCACCACTATTTCTGGCAGTGGTCACCTTGAGTAAGGGTAGATGAATAAATGTAGCATTTACTTCCTGGAATCCATCTGTCCTTAGCTCAGACATGCAGGCAGGAGGTTGTGCTTAGCTGAGAAACCCCTCCTCCTCTCCTGAAGACTCCTGGGATGTATGACATAATTTACCTAAGCCTGGAAACCAGCAAGAAACTGAAGAAATGTAAAAAATAATGTTTAAAACAAGTAAAAACAAGTTCATATAAAGAAAGCTTCCTATCTATTTACTAATGCTAGCAGTATAAGGATTAAAAACAGTCATGTTGATGGAGAGACTGAAGGTCTGCTTTAAGGTGGAATGGCTGGGGGTAGTAAAAACTGATTGCAAGTTTTTACTGCCCTCCCCCACACAAGTGTTATTATGTGCAACCAAATAGGTGCAAAGGAGAACCATCTTGTTGCAGACAGTGTCTTTTTATCTCTTAAAACATGTATTATAAGTAATTCCTTATGATACACAGGTAAAACAGGTTAAAAAAAGCCAGAAATGCACTGCTTGCCACAATATGGTGGCCTTTGCACTTGCTCAGGTTGCAAAGTAAGACTGGCTATTATCCAGTCTTAGGTCTCATTCATACATCCTAAATAGCTATAGTGTGGGAAGTACATTGTGAACACATGTGGCCAGGATCCTAGATGTTCCGGTCACTTGCAGCCACTCAGCCTGTACAACTAACAGGCTGAAAAGAGCCAGGGCTGTCCGCTGCTGTAGCCACGTATCAGTATGTACCTGCACATCTAGTGATTATCTACAGTAGGCACAAATGGCTATCTCGGATGCAGGTGGATTGCATCCAGGGGCAGAAATCAAGCCCTGGCAGTAGATAATCAATGGATGTGCCGATATGATACATGTTAATACTTGCGGAAAACCCTAGATCTTTTTAGCCTATCATTTACTTTTTACTTGAAGGCGCCCCCCCCCCCAGAAAAAAAATAAATAAATTGCGGCCCAGCTGTAGTTGTTGATTATAAAAACTGCACAAAAATAGACTCTTCACAGCAATGTATCTGTGACTCATTCAGGTTAACATGAGGCTGCATAGCATAGTCTCTATATGACTCTACTGTAAAACAACAAAGTGAAGCTGTGAATCTCTACTTCAGTAAAACAGTTTGGAATACAGCTACTTGTAATCATCCTCATAAACAGCGTTCCTCACAGTTATGCCCCGTACACACGGTCGGATTTTCCGATGGACAATGTCCGATCGGAGCGTGTTGTCGGAAATTCCGACCGTGTGTGGGCGCCATCGGACATTTTCCATCGGATTTTCCGACACACAAAGTTGGACAGCAACAATCGCGTCAATTCCGACCGTGTGTGGCCTGTTCCGACGCACAAAGTGCCACGCATGCTCAGAAGAAATTCCAACACGGGACAGCTCGTTCTGGTAAACTTAGCGTTCGCAATGGATACAGCACTTTCGTCACGCTGCAATGTTAAAAATGGTTTAATACAGCGCACTCTGTTCTTCTTTATAATGTGACAAGAATTAAGTCGTTTTGCTGCTCGTATTCACACACACTTCTCACAAACTTTTATTTGTGTTTTTTTAGTGGGATTCCCTGAATATATTGTTATTAGTTGTCACATCTGACAGTTTGATATTTTTTAATTTTTTTATATTTTGGATTTTAAGCCTTTTTTTTTATTTAATGTTTGTATTTTTTCCAAGGCTAATCTTTGTTCAATGTTATTTTTATTTTTACTCCAGAATATTTTTGGGTGTGTTTTGTGTGTCAAGTTACCCCAACACCATTGATATCTTTTATTATTTAATCTCAAGGAGATTGTTTGTTGTTGGTGTCCCTTGTTCATTTCACATTGTATATTTGAAATGTACCTGAATCCTCACAAACAAACTGTCCTTTTTGAAGTAAAACACATAGGAGAGTATAATTCAAAACAAAAATCCTTTATTAAGGGATCAGAACCAAACAAAGAGGAAGGCAACACTGGATCAACAAGAGAAATTAGCGAAGCCTGGGACCCCCACGGCAGACATCAATTCTTCAACATCAAAATTGGTGGCCTGAGGAGTCCATATGTAAGGGAGGGCAGTCTGGTCCGGGATTCACAGAGACTTGGATAGCAGCAGATGACATCTGTGTCCCCAGGCTGTGGTACCACAAGAGGCTGCATTTTTTGGCCCAACAGACTGGATCCAGGGTCCTCACTGTCTGGTCTTCCTTTCACGCTTCATTCCCGGCTGTGGCTGTGCAGTTGGAGATGTGGCAGGAGGAGGAGTAGGACCTGGAGGAGGAGTAGGACCTGCAGGAGGAGGAGGAGGACCATCCCAAAGCTGTGTGTGAGGTGTAATTTGGCCCCTCATACCTTTCGCCAGAGCCTCCGATATGAGGGCCTCACACATGGCTTTTTGGCCCTCCTCCATCCTCTGCATTTTATAGGCTATGAATGCAGCAATGTTCTCCTGCCTGGTGTGTGGTGCTCCCAGGACCTCTGTAGCCCTCCAAAAGAATCTGATAGCCGCCTCCTCTAGGCCACTCGTCCTACTGCCACTTTCTGTTTTCAGGTGTAGGGGAGGGACCTTGATATCAGCCAGCCGGCTCGGCCCGGCCACCTCCTGGCTGAGACTTCCCTGTGTATGAAAAAGGGACATAGTTGTAATGTTTTGCATCATCAATCACAATCCTTAATTAGTACTCCCAACTAACATATAGTTCACATCATTGATTGGACAAGCAGAAATATTTAGAGGAATGCTATACCTGGCTCAATCTGGGCTCCTCCACATGCGGCCTGGAAGGCCCAGGTTGGGCGTCCGAAGCCTCAGCCGGGGGGGAAGGAAGCATGGAAGGAAGACTGGAGAGGGATGGCCTGGGTTCAGTCTGGCCTGCCAGAAAGTGCAGCCTGTCGTAGTACAACATCCTGGGGACATAGATGTCACCTGCTGCTCCAGATCTCTGTGAATCCAGGACTTTATTGCGCTCCCTCAGATATGTGCTCCTCAGGCCACCAATGAAAATCTTTAAATAAGTGATGTCTGCCGTGGGGATCACCTGCTTCACAATTTCACACAATTGCTCCAGTGCTGCCTTCCTCTTTGCTTGGTTCTTGTAATGGGGGTGTTTAATCTCCCACAGACAGGGCAGCTCCCTTAGCATCTCTATGAATACTGAAATGAAGTCCTTATCTTTGAGTACCATATCCATGTTCACTGCAAGACACAACACAAGACAAAGCCTAATGTCACACTAAACTCTCCTAATCTTGTTACAATATAGGCCTCAATCTAGAAGCAGTATAGGCACAAGTTTGTCTCTTACCTTCGTTCTTACGATCGGCGCGTCCAATGCTCCTTCCTCCGCTCACAGATCAAACGTAATACGCACGCGTCTTACGCTTTATATACACTGCGCATGCGTGTAACTCCGCCTGCCCCTGACGTTCTTTCTAGTGTATTCCCCGCCCCTTTTCGTTCGGCGCAGTGGGGGAAGAGCATGATGGCGGACATACAGCAGGTGCGGGCTAATTGTAGCAACGAGGAGGAGGAAAGGGCGGATCCAGGCACGTCCCGATCCAGAAGGAGACGTTTTAAGGCCACAAATATGTCGTTTGGGGAGATGTTGGAGATGGTCGACATCATGAGGAAGTCCGACTATGACGGAAAATATGGGCCTTACCCCAACCCGAACATCCGAAAGGCCAAGATCATGGCGAAAGTGGTCAGGAGTCTAGAGCGGAATTTCGGGGTACGAAGGTCTAAAGATCAGCTCAGGAAGCGGTGGTCGGACCTGAAGTTGAGAGAGCCAGAGCAGTACCGAAAGATCCGGAGAGTGCTGCAAAAAAGTAAGTAGTTGTGCTGTGTTCCTATTCTTTCTGTCTTTATTACGTTCGTTCTGCTCCATATGCTTTTATTAGTTGTAACGTTTCAAAAGGTCAACTTTAATGTTCATGGGCACATTATTCGTTCGTATCAAACATTTTTCTTTCGGCCTCTAGAACACCATTGTTTAGGCCATACGCATTTTCACACATTTTTGGGGGCCTACTTGGATGCCAAATATTTGTTTGTGTAGATGGGTTTGTTACTAGAATGAAATGCAAACTAGATTGTGTGTAAGGAGAGGACACTGAGCAGCTGTTTTCACATCTGGACACTGGAGCACTAGTGTGGGACCCCAGAACACCATTTTTATTAGGGGGCCACACAGGTGCTCCAGTGTATACTATAGGGGGGGCTACATCTGTGAAGCTTGTACCAAACAGGTAAAGTATTGCAGCTTGACAAAGGGCAATAAAAAATATACATCTTGGAACTCTGCTAAAATAGACAATTGTACCCCACTTCCGAGCAATGTTTCCTATTTCTAGTTCTGCCATCAAATATCTGTGTGCTAAGTATACCATTTTTGTTTTACATAGGGGAGAAAAGACTCGGACACCCCTCATCCCAGGAGACCAGAGACCCCCCCCTCTGGAAGAAGGGGAAATACCAACACAAGAAGAAGAGCAGGAGGAAGAAGAAGACGTGGTGGAGATTGGCACCACAACAGGTGAGTGTCTGCGACCACAGGCTCAGGTAAAAGAGATGGATGGTGGCAGATTTTTGAGACCTTTTTTTTTGTTCTTTATCTCTTTTTAGGTGATCGTGATCCAGAACGCTTTACATCTGAAAGTGCCCAGATACTGATCGGGGAGATCATGGGGTGTAATCTCCAATTGCAAAACATCCAGCAACAAATCAGTGATGTTATTAAAAAAAATAATAACATCATTGATGTTTTGGGGCGAATTTAAACCCCACAAAATCACCTGTTTTATCGTACCAAAATTTTTTCAATGTTTAGAAAAGCCAAATTTGGAGGATGCACACAGTGTGCCAACATGTGCTATCTGCCATCACGGGAGATCAATGGACGCGTTTTGGGGGTGCAACCCCTTCCTCAATTATAAAGTAGTGTTGAGGAAGGGCTTGCTCCCCCAAAACACGTCCCTTGATCCCCCCTGATGGCAGATAGCACATGTTGACATTTGTAAATTGGTGTGCATCTTCCAAATTTGGCTTTTCCAGGGGTGATTTCCCCCCATCTGAACGCTATATCAAACACAGTTCCTAAATACTCATGTCTGATATAGCCTTCAGGTTTTACCATATGTGAACTTTGTAAGTTCAAGTTTTTTGGCTTTCTTGTTGGTTTTACACAGGCCTGTTTTATCTGAAATGGATATTTCGATTTTTGATAATGCTACTGCAAACATTGTTATACAACAAACATGTTGGTTTGTTTTAAAAACCTTTGGGAAATGCACATGTGATTGTGCAGGTATAAAAAAGTGCCTTACTCAAGAATGTGTGGATTATTGTCTCAACATTACAACACTTTTGGGGTGATGTAATTGCTGTTTTATGCAAAAATGGGGGTTATTTCCTAAGGGCAAATCCTCTTTGCACTACAAGTGCAGGTTCAGTGCAGTTGCAAGTGCACTTGTAGTGAAATGTGTTTTTGCATTTAGGAAGTACCAGCCAACACTGTTTTTTATAAGGTTACCCAATCACGACATTTTCTGCACTCAACACATTTCTGTCAGGGTCAGCTAAAACAAACACAAGCAGTAAATGTCCACAAAGAATTTCTTTTGGTTGTTTTTTATTTGAAAAAGGTGTCACAGATTGTCTGGCATATTGATAGCCCCCCTACCCACAAAGAACTCCAGGTAGCGTAACCGGACATCACGGGCATTCAGGGAGGGCAAGCCAGGACGGCCACTTTCAAGCGCCGTCAGTGTTGATGGATTAGGGATTCCGGCCTCAGGCCCAACTGAGCCAGCATAGTTGGCTGAATGTTTTCTTAAAAAATTATGGAGAACACAGCAGGCAAGTATTATATGGTTCAGTTTATACTCCGCCATATGGATGGGTGTCAGAAATAATCGGAACCGGCTGGCCAGGATTCCAAATGTGTTCTCCACCACTCTTCGGGCTCTGGCCAGCCGGTAATTAAAAACCCTCTGTTCCGGGGTGAGGGTCCTCATCAGGAATGGCCGCATCAGGTGGTCCCCCAGCGCAAATGCTTCATCAGCAACAAACACAAATGGGAGACCTTCAACATTGTCCTCTGGAGGTGGCAAGTCCAAGCTGCCATTCTGGAGACGCCTGTAGAACTCCGTCTGGGCGATCACTCCACCATCAGACATCCGGCCATTCTTCCCCACGTCCACTTACAAGAACTCGTAATTAGCCGACACCACCGCCAACATCACTATACTATTAAACCCCTTGTAATTATAATAGTACGACCCCGAGTTGGGTGGTGGGACGATGTGGACGTGTTTCCCATCAATTGCCCCTCCGCAGTTAGGAAAGTCCCACCGCTGGGGAAAGTGGGAGGCCACAGTCTGCCATTCCTGTGGCGTTGAAGGAAACTGTTGAGGAAAAAAAAATAAACATTACTATTTTTTCACAGAAACATGGCAAGCAGATTATACACAAACATTATGGGGCAACCTCCAGATAGCATTTACTAAGGGGAATTTAACAACAACAAAGTATAAGGTACACCTATCATATTCCCCCTCCCCCCTCTCATGGGCCATTTCTAACATTATAGGGGGGGGACTCTTGGACAGGTAACCCTCTTCACTTCATTGAGAGATGAATGCCTAAATACAGGGTATTACTTGGAACAGCCCCTCCTTAGTTACACTATTGGCAGACCACTGGACAGGTAAGAAGTGTCATAATACAAAGATATAAATACACACTGTACACATTTGAGGACATTTGAACATTCTGCTATTACCTATCAAGATAATAATAGGATACAAAAACTTTAAACAGTACCATTGGAAAGTATACAGGCAGGCCCTTGCACTACATGCTTTGGGGAATTCATCCATAAATCTGACCAGTAAAGAGGTGGGTATAGTGTGTATGGGTTTGGCAAAGTCAGCAGATAGATGATTGAGGATAGAGAATTGGGATCAGCTGACTTAGCAGTTGGGGGGGGAGGGTTAAAAAAAATTTGGGGACACCACAAAAAAAAGCCTCTGGCACTCTGCCTGAATTTAAATCAAAAATAACATTTCCAAACATTTTAGGGGGTGTTTGGGGTAAAGCACTACTATGGAGCTGATAAAATACATTGTTAAGTGACTACATGAGGTGAATATAGGGCAGGAGACACCATGCTGGGGAGGTTATTGAAGGGCAAATATGTATGAAGGACATAAAATAATAATTACCTAAAAATCCAGCATGCATGAGAACAAAGGGGACATTCACAGCATATTACAATCATGGTAATTAGAGAATGAGGGAAGAAATACAATATATTATCAAACATTCAATACAATAAAATGTGATATAAAAGGATAAAAATCTTACCTTCATATACTCCTTCTGCAGGACCTGGATGATGGCAGAACAGGTCTCTGGGATAATGATCCCCAGAGCCTGGGGGGAGATGCCAGTCGAGAACTTCAAGTCCTGCAGACTTCTCCCTGTGGCCAAATACCGCAAGGTAGCGACCAACCTCTGCTCCGGAGTGATGGCTTGCCTCATGCAGGTATCCTGCCTGCTAATATAGGGGGTCAGCGAAGCCAACAAACGGTGAAACACGGGGTCCGTCATCCTGAGAAAGTTCCTGAAATCATCAGGATTATTCTCACGGATCTCACGGAGCAAAGGCATATGACAGAACTGGTCACGCTGAAGCAACCAATTCTTGGTCCATGAACTCCTCCCCACCCTGTTCATGGACTGGACTTGTGTCAAGGTCAGGACCCCAACACCAAGCCCCCGCACAGCACGAACTCTACGAGGAGTACGCATACGAAACATGGCTAGAAAACGGTCGGCTGCTCAGAACGAAGTAACAGAACGCACTGAAGAACAGCAAGGCCTGTGAAGAGCGACCTGAAAAACAGCAACGAGCGGGCAAGATCGCACAGAAAACTCCGATACGAACTGACTGCACGCACTGAAGAGCAGATACAAACCCACAAGCACAAACTGAACGTCAGAAAACGATCTGAAAGCCACGAGTCTGAAAAAGCGCAAATCGTCTCTCACCAAACTTTTACTAACACGAGATTAGCAAAAGGAGCCCAAAGGGTGCCGCGCTTGGTTCTGAACCGGTCTTTTCTAGTCTCGTCTTACGTGGTGTACGTCACCGCGTTCTTGGCGATCGGAAATTCTGACAACTTTGTGCGACCGTGTGTACGCAAAACAAGTTTGAGCCAACATCCGTCGGAAAAAATCCTAGGATTTTGTTGTCGGAATGTCCGAACAAAGTCCGACCGTGTGTACGGGGCATTAGATCCAGGGTAGCTCTGGTAACACAGATGAACAGCTGGAGAGATCCAAAGCCCAAGGGCAAAGGTCCACACAATTGATACTGGATTACTCTGGTAACAATAGGGGAGGGGCACCCCACAGTAGCTGGGCCTTTTGGAGAAGTTTCATGCTATTTGGCTCTGGCCCAGCTGCCTACACATTGGTTCTGAGAGTTGAGGGCCTCTCACCTGGCTGCAGGTCACTTGTCCATTTGTCCAGATACCTCTGCCTCCTGGAATAGAGCCTCTCTGAGTTGCAGAGAGGGAAGCTGAGGTATTGTATATAGTTAAAGGGGTCTGGGCCTGCATCTAAGCATGGTAAGTAAATGGCCACTCTGCAGCACAAGTACCCAGGGCAGATCAAATGATAATAACATGTATGTTTGTAAGGGTTTCCTACAAAGTGTGGTTTAATTTCACTCATCATGGTGAAGTGGTCCTGTCTTCTGATTGGAGGAATTCTTCCTCCAATCAAGACAAAGGATTCTGGGGGGGTGACCGTGGCATGAAGGAGTGTGGACGTGTGTCCGTGAAATCGGCTCTAATAACCCCATCCACGGCAGCTTAACTGGGAGGAATTGACCCACAGCTATGCCCCCTAAGTGGCAGACATCCCCGCAGCCACAGCGGACCCCTTGGTGTTGCTCTAGCTTGCTGGGTGCATATTTTACAGAGACCCGCCGGGGAGCTCAGGAGAATTCCAAGATGGCTCCGGGTGACCAGACTCATGCTGCACATGCGGCATCTCTGATTCCCTCACCAGAAATCCCTGTGTTGTCGCTCCCTCCCCCCACCTCACCCTCAGGCTCAGATAATCCTGATGGACACTCTGATATGGGAGAAGCCCTGGGAGACCGGGATCTGCGGGCCAATATTATCTCCCTTCCCACAAAAGCTGACTTAGAGCTGTTTGTTCATAGAGTGGAGAAGGCCCTGAGACAGGATATAGAAGCTTTGCAGGCCGACAACGGCTTTATTTTCTTTTAGACCAGATGGATAACTGTGAAAACAGGAGCCGCAGGGTTAATATTCGCATTAGAGGCCTACCAGAAGTCACAGGCCTCATGACTTAGTTCCCACCCTGCAGGGAATCTTTAAGCAAATTCTAGGCCGTGAGGCACCTGACCACATTGAGATTGACCAGGCTCATTGAGCACTTCGCCCACCATCCGTAGATCCTAATAAACCGAGGGATATCATTTGCAAACTCCACAAATACGCACTAAAGGAACGGATCATGTTTCATGTCTGGGGTGTCCACCATGTGGACTTTGATGGAGCTAAACAACTATATTTCCAGATCTATCCAGGCGAACCCTGATGAAACGTTGAGCTCTCAAACCATTACTTGAGGCTTTACAAGATGCTAAGCTTATTTACAAAGGGCTTTCCTTTCCACCTGTCAGTTACCAAGGATGGCTGGCAATTCATTTTGAGGAATAAGGACGACCTACCCCAATTCCCGAAAAACGTCAACTTGCCAACAATTATATAATGAGATAATAACTAATGCGCAAAAACCACAATAGGACAAAATAGACAAGGAGCCGCCAACATAAATGGTATACTCACATAACCTTACTAAACATATAATAGAAAATATGTAGCGCTACCTCGGTCCCAACATGAAACAATATTAATTAATACGTCCAAAGCAAAAATAGTTAAGGCTCCGTACAACAGTGTGTACATGTAAAGTGCAAAATAAAGCACAAAAAAGTAATTCAATCTCACACCCGATATGATGGAGAATCCAACCTCGTGGCAAAGTGTACTAAATAAATCATAAATAGTGTCTCCAAAATTATCCAATCAATTTTAAGCATGAAAAACAGCCGAATACTAGAAAATAATAATGATGGCATCCAAGTTCACACGTGTGTGATTCACAGATGTAATAAAGCAATGCAATTTTTCAAAATTTGACAAAGTGCAATGTGCGTGATCAAAAAATATAGCTGAAAGACCCCATAATCATAAAGTAGGTACTTCACAACTGTAACTTTCAAACAAGATTGTAACATGTAGTATATATATAACTAAAATTGATTAATTCCAAGAGTATGCGATTCACAGATGCAAAGCTCAATGCGACTAGAAAAATATAACATTTCTACCAAAGTGCAATGTGCATATAATAATACTAATGAAATTCATAAAAAATATACAATGTGCAAAAATTCCACGAGCATGCAATTCACATATGTAGTAATTGAATATAGCAAACATATAATTATAATTTCTTATAAAGTGCAATGTGTATAATGAATAAAAATTATTCAATTATTCAAATTATAATTTATAATAAAGTGCAATGTGTATAATGAATAAAAATTATTCAGTGAAGAAAAAATATTTCAAATAGTTGTTCATATCTTAAAATAAAGTGATATAAAAATAAAAATATTCAGGTGTAGTCCAAAAACCTATGAGTGTGGCTTCTGATAACGCTCCCAAAAAATACGGGAAAAAAAAAAGAAAGAATCTTCTAAGAAATAGAAAAGTGCTGGTGCAGAGATGAAGAAAACAAACGTCTATGAATAATTCATCCAATCCTGTTCCCAAGTGCGATGTGCAGTGACCACGGTGATCGTTTCCCCCAGCCTCTCACCTGTAGTGGCGGCCCCCAGATGGGCCGAGTCACGCTTATGCCCACAGGTGGGTAGGGATATTATCTCTGGAACAGCTTCCCAAAATGCAACTCCCGATCAAGATGTCAGCTCCCTTGGGAGTGGGATTGGAGCAGGATGGGATGATATTCACCCTTGCTTGATTGATAATCTCAGATGGACGTAAAAAGAGAAATGGGCTCCAGAGTGTAGTAGGTTTTAAAATACATTTTAATAAACAATAGCCTCACTTACATGAAATAAACAGCGAACAACAGAAGAGTAAAAAGCTTCCGGGTTTGGCCGTACCCTAGGAAGCGACGGCACCTGGCTCCTCCTACCCTGGCGCATTGCGTCACACCTCGTGACTTTATCAAAGGGATATCTTGATCAACAATTGACATGCTGGATTGGAGGTCTCCCCCCAAGTTTCCATCCCGTTCACAGCCTTGGCAACTAGCTCGAGGCAGAGGCCATAACAGGAATAGAGGGGGCTCTTCTCATGCAACACCGCAACCTCCAAATTCCTCCCCTTCTGGGATGTACTTGCACATCTAGTGATTATCTACAGTAGGCACAAATGTCTATCTCGGATGCAGGTGGATTGCATCCAGGGGCAGAAATCAAGCCCTGACAGTAGGTAATCAATGGATGTGCCGATATGATACATGTTAATACTTGCGGACAGCCCTAGATCTTTTTAGCCTATCATTTACTTTTTACTTGAAGGCCCCCCCCCCCAAAAAAAAAAAATTGCGGCCCAGCTGTAGTTGATGATGTTCATAACAGGAATAGAGGGGGCTCTTCTCGTGTGACACCGCAACCTCCAAATTCCTCCCCTTCTAGGATGGTGCCTATGTATTTTACTTTTAATGCAAATAACTTACACATTTCAAACTCTGTACTGTGAAATTCAGAGTGATATTCAGTGGCGGCTGGTGCTCAAAGTTTTTGGGGGAGCAAACAAACTGAAAAAAAAAAAAACATAAATTGCAGCCACTGTGCCCATCAAACGCAGCCACTATGCCCATCAAGCGCAGCCACTGTGTCCATCAAGCGCAGCCACTGTGCCCCTCAAACGCAGCCACAGTGTGCCCATCATTTGCTGTCACTGTGCCCATCAATTGCCGCTACTCTGCCCCATCAATTGCTGCCAGGGTGTCCATCAATTACCGCTACTGTGCCCCATCAAATGCTGCCAGTGTGCATCGGCCGGGAGTCGGGACTTACATATCTTGCAGCGGGTCACGGTGGCGTCCTCGACATTCGACACTCCTCGATGTCTCCGGTCCTCTCTATCAGGAGTCCCATCACAACTCCTGTTGTTTCAGCCAATCAGGTGACAGGTAACCATACCCGAGCACCTGATTGGCTGAGAGGCGGGTCAGTGATAGGAAAGCGATTTATTCGCTTTCCTAACACAACACTGAGTAAACTGCGAACGCACAGCATTGAGCCCACTGTTTACCATTTTGGAAGCCTATTAGAGCCGATGGCCCTAATCAGGATGCCTATTAGAGCTCACTGGTACATATACTGTGTAGTACATGGTTTAAACACTTTTACTAAACAAAAATCTGTACAGATTTTTAACATCAGTATTATTTGTCTATCAACTAGAGATGAAGGAACCCCTCAAATAACCCACAGCAATACTTAATGGACTTCTCAATTTGGAAAGCTGCCAACCTTGTCAGTCAGAAGAGTCCAATGACGAACAAGTGGGAAAAAAAAAGAATGCTTCTGAACCCAAAGACACTGAGCATTTCTCCAAAGAAGCAGCACATTGAATGTCCCACTGGATGTTATATAAAATCCATTTGGGTGGCACAGTAGTGTAGTGGGTAGCAGTAAAAAGGGTTGCTGGTTCGAATCCCAACCGCGACACTACCTGCCTGGAGTTTGCATGTTTTCCCTGTGCCTGCGTGGGTTTCCTCTGGGTGCTCCGGTTTCCTCCCACACTCCAAAGACATGCTGGTAGGTTAATTTGCCTCTGTCTAAATTGGCCCTAGTATATGAATGTGAGTTAGGGACCTTAGATTGTAAGCTCCTTGAGGGTAGGGACTGATGTGAATGTACAATGTATATGTAAAGCGCTGCGTAAATTGACGGTGCTATATAAGTACCATAAATAATAATTTAGTTTTTGCATTAAGAAAATACAACCATACAGACAGACACATGTTAGCAAAAGCTTCTTCCGTGTTTTTACTTTTAATGGAATAACTAAAAGAGATTTCATCTAACATTCTGGAGGGCTGTTCATGTACTGCTGTTTCTGAAAGGTTCTTGTTTTCGATGTTAATATTTAAGTGGCACTGAACCCAATGGTCAAGTCTATATATGGTCAATCATGTCACCCTTTGTTTATATCAGAGTCTAGGTTCAGTATGCCTGAGGAGCACTTCATGAAAGACAAAAACAGAACATTCCATAGCTCAGCTCACCAACCAGTCTGCCAACTGACCAAATTAACCTGTCCAACAGTCTGTGTTAAAAACAGGAGTTTAGTTAGCATGCATTTGTAAATGCATGCATAAGCTGCAAGGCCTCTTCACGGCACCCTGTGTATGCTTGCAGTCCTAACGCTAATGAATTTATAAGCGTCTCCACAATGGAAGCACATGCATTAAATGGATAGATGAGGGGCAGGTGGGCCTGGAGGCAGCCCAATCCCCCCTAAAGGAACAGGAGCACACTGGACACCCAGCAAGCTCTTCCCTTGAAGAAGATATAAGATTACTGGGTCACCCTGGGATCCCCAAAGTCCTTCCAGATATTCAGCTACAGGTGGAAGACAGTTCCAATGAGCTAGCAGGAGAGAAACCAGGTAAGGAGAAATCTAGTCTCTCCCTATCAGGTACCTCTCCCTATCACTGTTCCTACTCTCTCTTTTGGTTAGTCCAATTGGCAAACAGGCAGTGTAATCTGCAGCTGTGTAATCATGTCACCCATCTGCCACTTAAGTCCCGCCCATTCCCAAGATGCACTCCCTTGGTGCCTTTCTTTGCTCTGCAAATCTGCCTGGGAGTCTGGACACACAGATATGCACCTGATGCTGAACCTGCCCACCGCTTATCTACTTTCACAGGCTGGTAAGGCAATCCACCATGGATCACTCTTCAGAGGGTGTTTGACCAATAGAGAGGAGGTGTTATGTTGCTCCTCACCATGTGTTTTAACCCTTAAAACACTTCACCACCACGCCGCACTGCACTTGGTTGTGGTACAGCCTCAATCAGTGGCATGGGTCATGTTCTGCATGCGGTACCTTCTGTGTGCAATAGTGGGGATACATTTTGCCATGTCATGATGCAAAGTATCACAGCCATTGCATGCAGTTGCAGCACAGCCCTATTCAGTGGAATGGGTCATGTTCCGCATGGCCACGGCATGAAGGAGTGAGGACGTGTGTCTGCAGAGCTCCTTGAAACCCACTCTACTAACTGTGTTTGTCCACGGCAGCTTGACTGGGAGGAATCGACCCACAACTATGCCCCCTAAGCAGAGGACATCCCCTCAGCCACAGCAGACCCCTTGGGGTCACTTGGAATTGCTGGATGCATATTTTACAGAGACCCGTCGGGGAGCTCTGGGAAATTTCAAGATGGCGCAGGGAGAGCAGACTCATGCTGCACGTGCAGCATCTCCAATTCCCTGACCACAAATCCCTATGCTGTCGCTCCCACCCTCCACCTCACCCTCAGATAATCCTGATGGACACTCTGATATGGGAGAAGCCCTGGGAGACCAGGATCTGCGGGCCCATATTCTCTCCCTTCCCACTAAAGCTGACTTATGCCCCGTACACACGATAGAATTTTCCGATGAAAAATGTTCTATGGGAGCTTGTTGTCGGAAATTCCGACCGTGTGTATCCTCCATCAGACATTTTTCATCGGAATTTCCGTCACACAAAATTTGAAATCTGGATCTCAAATTTACCGAGAAAATCCGTTGTCCTAAATTCCGATCGTGTGTACACAATTCTGCCGCACAAAGTTCCACGCATGCTAGGAATCAAGCAGAAGAGCCGCACTGGCTATTGAACATTTTTCTCGGCCCATCGTACGTGTTGTACGTCACTGCGTTCTTGACGTTCGGAATTTCCAACAAGATTTGTGGGACCGTGTGTATGCAAGACAAGTTTGAGCCAACATCCGTCGGAAAAAAAACATGAATTTTGTTGTCAGAAAATCCTATCGGGTGTACAGGGCATTAGAGCTGTTTACTCATAGAGTGGTGAAAGCCCTGAGACAGGATATAAAAGCCTTGTAGGCTGACATAGCACATATTAGAGTGGAAGCCTACTACGCAGGCCCTTACTGAGAGATGCAAAATGCAAGACCAATGGCTTAATTTTCTATTAGACCAGATTGATGACTTTGAAAACAGGAGCCGCAGGGTTAATATTTGCATTAGAGGCCTGCCAGAAGCTACGGGGCCCGGGACATAGTTCCCACCCTGCAGGGAAACTTTAAGCCAATTCTAGGCCACGAGGCACCTAACCACATTGAGATTGACCAGGCTCATTGAGCACTTTGCCCGCCATCTGAAGATCTGGATAAACTGAGGGATATCATTTGTAAACTCCACAAATACGTACTAAAGGAACGGATCATGTTTCATGTCCGGGTTGTTCGCCATGTGGACTTTGATGGAGCTAAACTATCTATTTTTCCAGATCTATGCAGGCGAACCCTGATGCAACGTCAAGCTCTCAAACTATTACCTGAGACCTTACAGGATTATAAGTTTATTTACAGATGGGGCTTTCCTTTTCACCTGTCAGTTACCAAGGATGGCCAGCAATTCATTTTGAGGAATAAAGACAACCTACCCCAATTCCTGAAAAACCTCAACTTGCCCACCAATTGACATCCCGGATTGGAGGTCTTCCCCTGAGATTCCACTTCCATCTTGTTCACAGCCTTGGCAACCTGCTCAATGCAGAGGCCATAACAGGAATAGAGGGGGCTCTTCTCATGTGACACCGCAACCTCCAAATTCCTCCCCTTCTAGGATGGTGCCTTGACGAACTCTCCAGGCTCTGCCAAGTTATGAAATCCTGTTGCCCATTTTTTGAGAAATCACCCCCCCCCCCCCCCCCCCAGTTTGCTGCTGTGGTAAATTTGTTAAACAAACTTACTGCTGTTACGAAATTACACTTATTCAATAGCGGGTCCTCTGCTCTGCTGCACCTGCTCTGAGTGTTGTGTCATTCACCCCCAATAGGTCAACTCCTCAGAGTTATGTCCCCATATTGGGACCTTTCCCTGGTCACTGACCTTCATTCTCTCCTTGGCAAAGGGATCGGATGGAGGCCCCAACTGGAGGATTTTGGATGTTCGGCTATTCTTTCCGAGTTTTATTTTCCTGTTGTACTGTTTTATGTTCCTCAGGTTTTTATGTATTTTTTTTAGCACTTATCTTGTGAATGGGTTCATTGCAGGTCTCTCTCCGCGTATAATGCCGTTTAACAAGGTCCCAGGCTCCATCCCCCGCCATGGCTTCCCTGAAAATCTTGTCTTACAATGGTTTGAGGTCGCCTTGTAAACGCAGTAAGTTATGGCTTGAGACAAAAAGACTGGGGGTGCGCATTCTTTTATTGCAGGAGACTCATTTTCACACTGACTTGGTCCCCCGTTTGCCTAACCACCTCTATAATCAATGGCTCCTCAATAATTCTCCACGACCTAAATCAACCCCCCTGCAGGGGGGTTGGCTATAGCTGTACACAAGCAATGCCCTTTTGTTCTACAGGAACATATAGCTGATCCCAACGGCAGATTTGTGTTCTTGAAAGGCAACATCTTAGACTGCAAATTTATTTTTGCAGCTGTGTACGCCCGAATACTCAACAACTTACCTTTCTGGATTCTGTCCTAGAGTCTCAGCTTTTTGAGAGGGCCAATTGATGTTAGGTGATTTCAACGTGTGTCCAGACCCTCAGCTCGATACATCCACAGGCCACTCCACACACTCCTTTGCCTTCCTCAGACATTCTAGGAAGTCACTACATGCTCACCATCTGGTTGACTGCTGGAGGACACTCTATTCTGCCGATAAGGACTTCAGCTACTATTCGGTGACTCATGCCGTTTTTACTCGCATAGGTCTACTGCTGATGGATCAGTATTCATTGGAGTCTCTGTCCAGTGCATCAATCGGATCGCTAACAATATCTGACCATGCCCCAATTTCCAAAAAACGGGTATTGGATTCAATTTCTCTATACTTTGTGGAGAACTCCACAGATGATGTGGGGATGGCTTCCATCAAGGAGGGTCATAGGGCAGTAATCAGAGGAGAGCTTATTTCTCAAGGGACTAGATTAAATAAAGCAGGGTAAGGGGAATTACAAAGCCTACTGATGAAAATTTGAACTGCAGAGCTTAGGCACAAAAACAACACAACCCTTCGATCTTTATGCTTGGAGCTGGCCAACTTGTTAGATGCCCGGATTCTAGCTTGTTTACGCTATGTTTCCCACAAGTTCTACGAGTATGGGAACAAATGTGGAAAATTACTTGCAAGGGCTCTCAGACACCAACGCGCCTCGGGTCACATTCATGAGGTCCATACGGCCTCTGAATCTCCAGTGATCCATACCTGCAGCCAACTGCAGCTGGCTGCAGCCTTTCGGGAATATTATGCCCAGCTCTATCACCTCCCTAGTACGTTTCCTGGCCTGCAAACAAACCAGAAAGCGGAATGTATTCAGCACTGTCTGGAAGAAGCTCATTCCCTCCAGCTTACTACACAAGTTAGCAAAAAATTATACACGCCAATTACTTTGACGGAACTGGCTGTGGTCATTAAGGACCTCCTGAAAGGGAAAAGCCCAGGAGCTGATGGCTTCACCACTGCCTATTACCGTACATTTCACTCACTACTTGCCATGCCAATATGTGCCTACTTTAATGCACTGGCATCAGGGACTGCAATACCTAAAGAAGGATTACTTCACCACATTCCAGTAATTCCCAAGGAAGGCAAAGATCTTACTGCTCCTAGTAGTTACAGGCCAATCTCGCTCCTTAAACAACAATGTTAAAATATTAGCGAAGAGTCGCCTCAAACCCATACTGCCCACAGTTATTCACTCAGACCAGACGGGTTTTATTACTGGAAGAGAAGCCAGGGATAACTCCAACTGTGCCATCCAGTTGATCCATTGGGCCCGACTACAGACTGACAAGCCACCCTGTCTTACTCTCCACAGATGCTGAAAAAAGCATTTGACAGGGTGGACTGGATATTACTCTGGGCGGTTCTGACTAAATTAAGCCTTGACCCCAACATGCTCACCTGGATGCCAGCACTTTATGGTTCCCCAGCGGCCTGAGTTAAAGTGAATGGAGTACTTTCTGACTCATTCCCCATCTGTAATAGAACGAGGCAGGGATGTCCACTTTCCCCCCTCATATTTGCACTCACCCTTGAACCTAAACTTAATAGGATACGCTTAAATCCCAATATTAAGGGGTTGTATATAGGGTCTGTGGAGCACAAATTATCCGCTTATGCAGATGATGTTCTGTTTTAGGGTCTGTGGAGCACAAATTATCCGCTTATGCAGATGATGCTCTGCTTTATTTTTTGAATCCGCTGATTTCCCTTCCCAATGTCATGGCAGAGTTGCGGGACTTTAACAAGATCTCGAATTTTTAAATTAATTACAATTAGTCAGAGATCCTACTTTGAATATCTCTAGGGACCTACGAACACGACTGCAATCCTTCTTTTCTTTTATATGGTGCAATACTTCCATGAAATACTTGGGTATCCACCTTCCACCTCGTTGTTCTCAACTATATACCTCAAAATATACCCCATTGCTCTCCACCATAAGGGCAGACCTACAAAAATGGGACAGGGCCACATTTTTGTGGATGGCCCGAGTCAGTGTGCTAAAAATGAATGTGCTACCAAGGATTCTATTTTACTTGCAAATGGTGCCCATTTCCTTACCCAGATCCTTCTTCTCAACTCTTAAGTTTGTTTTTGAAATATATATGGCATGGATGGAGCCCACGTTTGGGCCTTCGTACCCTGCAGCGATCCAAGCAGACGGGAGGCATGGGTGTGCCTGTCATTCGCAAATATTATGAGGCCATCGTCTTACAGCAGATATTGGACTGGCATCATGGGGTAATGGCTAAACTCTTGGTTTCTCTGCAGAAATTCCTGGCGGGTCAGAACTTGGCTCTGGCACCTTGGTTACACAGGGAGCATCGAGGGTTGTCCAAGTATACCTCCCCTGTTACTGCACACACTCTTAAGGTGTGGGATGCTTTAAATGGCACGGGACAGCTTGTCCCCTCAATCTCCCCTCTGACTTCTTTGGGGGCTTCCCCTGGTTTACGCTGGGGGAACACCTCTCCGTCTTTCACTCCTGGGCTTTTAATGGGGAAACGCGATGTGGAAGATTTGTTCAATACCAGGGGCTGCTATCACTGGATGCTCTCAGGGACCAATATGGCTGATTACCTATGGACAAATGGTGCTATAGACAGCTCCTACATTTCCTTAGCAGTTTGTCTCAGGCCATTCGATCCCCCTCTTCTGCTACTCCCTTTGAGAAGCTCTGTATGTCCACCATGGTGATCCCGCACTCTATTTCTATGCTATATGGGATGCTGCAGTCATTGGAGCTGAGGGGGAA
Source organism: Aquarana catesbeiana (assembly GCF_042186555.1). Lineage (NCBI taxonomy): Eukaryota > Metazoa > Chordata > Amphibia > Anura > Ranidae > Aquarana > Aquarana catesbeiana. Next base: position 413,813,728 of record NC_133325.1, on the reverse strand, counting down.
ACCCCTATACATAAGAGAGTGGGAGAGAGACCTGCAACACAACTTTACCGAACTACAACTTAACCATATTTATCGCTTTACAAATTCCAGCTCTGTAGATATGAAAATTCAAGAGAGTGGGTTCAGATTACTGACTCGCTAGTAATAGGGTCCCCTCCAAACTTGCCAGGATTTATCCAACACTAACTAATGCTTTCTGGGAGGGGCTGTGGGCTGTGGGGCACATTCTTAAATGTTTGGTGTGAATGCCCAAAAGCTTAGACCTTATTGGCAAGATATCAGAACCCAGGTCAAAGTGATCTTGGATCTTTAACTACCAAACTCCCCGTTGGAGCTTTTGTTGCATGTCCCCCCCCCAATCCCTCCTATCCATATTACCGTAAATCGGTACTACCCCATTTTCTGAATGCGGTTAGGCGATTAATTCCAGTTTATTTGGAAATCAGCTCAAATTCCTAGTAGGGTGGATTGGATACACCTAATAAACAATATTATGGCCGTGGAGGAATGGATGGCGACATGTAAGGGTAGATATGACAAGTACTACAGTATATGGGCTACGTGGATTCACTTTACTAGTACGTTTCCACGGAACTCTCCACCGACGGCTTCTTGAACGATGGACATTGTTGATGATTGATTGTTTAAGATTCAATGGATCTGATCCAAGTAGAGTTTTTATTGTATACTTAAAAGTATTTATGCTAGAGTGCTGTTCTAAGTTACCTCCCTACTTTGCTTCCCCTTCTACCCCTTACCCCCGCCACCTTAGTCTTTCTTCCCTTTCTGGTCATGCTCCCATGACCTTCCCTGTTGGATTGGTTATCCCTGATACTGCCCTCTATATTACAAATACACATAGAAGGATGTTAATTGATACAGAGATTTGTTGATAGGAATAAGGCTACTCAAAGTGTGTGGATTTATCTGTATTAATACTAAGTATGCAGATTATATGCCTATATGTTCCTTATGTTGGATGGTCAATCGGACCTCTTTTCATGTATCAAGTTGGGCTCTTGTGTGGGCCTGTTGAAGAATGGATAGCTTTCTTCTGCCTTTTTATGGTTTCTTGCCGATATGTACGATTTTGTTTCTATACGCTGAATAAATAAAGATTACTTTAAAAAAAGACAAAGGATTCTAGTTGCTGGGCAGTGGGCAATAGAGCTCACTGTTTGGAAGCTGTCAGGCATCAAACACCCTTCTCTGTGTTGTGTGAGTAAACAAAGTCTGCCATGTGATCCCTTGATAGCGATCCCTGGGAGGCTCCATGGCAAGACTCTTAGAGAGAAGAACTGCTAGATAAGGAATACCAACAATAACTAACTGGACACTGATAAGAAACTTTCTTTTGTTGAGATAAATTCATAGAATGATGAGCACAATGTTATGTTCTGTGCTTAAAAAGATTCCACTAAAAGTTTCTCAGCATGAAGGAGAGTGTATGCCACTTTTCTCCAGTGGTGCTAACATAATCAATGCAATGGGAGTGTAATGAATGCCAGCTGGGAAATATAAATTGAGGCAAGAAGCAAAGAGTGTGGCCACTTTTTCATGGCTGACAAACAGAAAAACGACAGTATGTCTTTCAGTTCTGGTGCCCTGAGAAGGAACCAGAGAACTGGCGGCCTGAAAGGGGGATGTATGAGCCCTTCTGAGATGATTGGTTAGATCAATAGATAAAGGGGGACATTTGTCATCAGAGGGATGAGGCAAAATTGCAGACACCCCTGATCAGAGAGCCCGCCGATTGCTGCAAGATGTAGCTTGGGAACACTAGCTAGGAATGTGGCACTGAAGCTCCTAGTGAGTATTGTCAACGGTCAGAGGGCCGAGGTAGGTGTATGAAATCCCCCCCCCTTTCCATTCTCATATGGCCACTGAGCTGACATTGAAGAATTTCCACTTTCTAAGAATTGGGTAGTACAACTCTGTGGGGATTAACACACTTAAAATAAAAGTTAAGACTTTGAGCACTGAGATTATCAATAAACTTTAGAGACCAGAGTTTTTACATACAGTGCCTTGAAAAAGTATTCATACCCCTTGACATTTTCCAAATGTTATCATGTTACAACCAAAAAAATGTAAATATATTTTATTGGGATTTCATGTGATAGACCAACACAAAGTGGCACATAACTGGGAAGTGGATGGAAAATGGTAAATGGTTTTCAAAATTTTTTACAAATAAATATGTGAAAAGTGTGGCATGCATTTGTATTCAGAGTCAATACTTTGTAGAACCACCTTTCCCTGCAATTACAGCTGCAAGTCTTTTTGCGTATGTCTTTATACCAGCTTTGCACATCTAGAGAGTGAAATTTTTGCCCATTCTTCTTTGCAAAATAGCTCAAGCTTTGTCAGATTGGATGGAGAGTGTCTGTGAACAGCAATTTTCAAATCTTGCCACAGATTCTCATTTGGATTTAGGTCTGGGCTTTGACTGGGCCATTCTAACACATGAATATGCATTGATCTAAATTATTCCATTGTAGCTCTGGCTGTATGTTTAGGTTACTACTCTGCCCCAGTCTCAAGTCTTTTGCAGACTCTAACAGGTTTTCTTCTAAGATTGCCCTGTATTTGGCTCCATCCATATTCCCATCAACTCTGACCAGCTTCCCTGTCCCTGCTGAACAAAAGCATCCCCACATGGTGTTTTCAGGGTGATGCACAGTGTTAGTTTTCCGCCACACATAGTGTTTTGCTTTTAGGCCAAAAAGTTCAATTTTGGTCTCATCTAAGTAGAGCACCTTCTTCCACATGTTTGCTGTGTCCCCCACATGGCTTCTTGCAAACTGCATTTGGAACTTCTTATGACTTTCTTTCAACAATGGCTTTCTTCTTGCTACTCTTCCATTAAGGCCAGATTTGTGAAGTGCATGACTAATAGTTGTTCTGTGGACAGATTCTCCCACCAGAGCTGTGGATCTCTGCAGCTCCTCCAGAGTTACCATGGGCCTCTTGGCTGCTTCTCTGATGAATGCTCTCCTTGCCCGGTCTGTCTGTTTAGGTGGAGGGCCATCTTGGTAGATTTTGAGTTGTGCCATACTCTTTCCATTTTCAGATGATGGATTGAACAGCTTTCTCTGAGATGTTCAAAGCTTGAGATTTTTTTATAACCTAACCCTGCTTTAAACTTCTCCACAACTTTATCCCTGACCTGTCTGGTGTGTTCCTTGGCCTTCATGATGTTGTTTTGTTCATTAAGGTTCTCTAACAAACCTCTGAGGAATTCACAGAACAGCTGAATTTAAACTGTGATTAAATTACACACAGGTTGACTCTATTTACTAATTAGGAGACTTCTAAAGGCAATTGGTTCCACTAGATTTTAGTTAGGGGTATCTGAGTAAAGGGGACTGAATACAAATGCACGACAAATTTTTCAGATATTTATTTGTAAAAAATTTTGAAAACCATTTATCATTTTCCTTCCACTTCACAGTTATGTGCCACTTTTTGATGATCTATCACATAAAATTCCAATAAAATACATTTACATTTTTGGTTCTAACATGACAAAATGTGGAAAATTTCAAGGGGTATGAATACTTTTACAAGGCACTGTAATACAAGGAAGAAATAGCAAATTCACCCAAGTCCTTACTTTTCCCTATAACCCTCCATTTTGCTTCCTGACTCTAAAAGTTTGTCAGTAGCAGATCCTCTAATGCTAGCTATGCTTACACGTCCATGCTGCATGGTGGAGAGACTGAGGACCTGCTCACTTTTTAGCCACATACCAGATTGCAGGCTGTCCTGTTGGGCTATTTATGTGGTACCTTTGAGCTCTGTGGTGAATACTGTGGACAATGTAGCATCCTTAGGTCCCTGTCTCTCTCCCTGTCTGAGTCTCGTGCACCTGGCTGGGCAGCGACTATTGTTGCCCGAGGATTCTATAAGGGGAACCCCTTTTGGGCTATGCCAGGGCGTCCTCTGTGAGAGACCATTTCCTCCTTTTTGGGCCCAGATATGCCCCGAGCAGTGCTCTCATCTCACTGAACCGGAACCGATCGGGCTCACAATCCCAGCACGTTTTAATACCTTTTTTCCTGTTTTGGATGCAAGATACTTTGAACAGTTATATAGTTTATACGCTCAGTGTATTTAGAATTGTGATATGCAATTAGAAATGGCATGACATTATACACGCCTGTTATGATGGTATATTATATGCATCGTATACTTATTTGTACCCTTTCTATCAATTGTAGATGTTTATACGTCCTGCCACAACCACATACCCCTGAAGAAGAGAAAGTATATTTACAGACTTGAAACGTGTTGGGTACCTCTGTTGTCCTCATTTTTACCTCAAGAGATTAATTGTAGTTATTGATTGTGACATTAACTGTGTTTTTTTCTATATTACCATCCTACTCAATTTTCATGTATTGTACAGTTATATGATTACCCTTTTAAACCATTAAAAGATTTATATTTTTGTAATACCTTTGTGATACCCTAGCTGTTTTCTGTCCCTTCTCAAAGTCCCACCTAGAGGAAATTTGTCTTTATCTATGTATTTTAGGGATGTAGGTCAGTACAGCCTTTTATGTGACAATTAGCACCACTTCTAAATAATTGCTTATACGACACAGGCATATGCCTATGCTGATGTCAACTTTCCTATGACAATGCAATGAGAGAAAAATACTGAAAATTACTGACAGCTTGCAGTCAACAGATTCACTAATGCACATTGACAATGATTGTTTATGGTCCTGACGGCTCAGTTCATAAACTGTGTTTTATTTGTTATAAAACTATCTTGCTGGCCATGTGATCATTTTCAGCTCTTACAGCAGAAATGAATGATGATTATGGCAAATAATCATTACAGATTAGTAAACTGAGCCTATTTTGATAAGTGAGTAGAATAAGTGGCACCTTTATTAAACATGGGGCAATTAGAACTGAAGGAAGAAAACTCAGTTTAAGGCATTCAATGAGGAGTAATGCCCCGTACACACGGTCGGACATTGATCGGACATTCTGACAACAAAATCCTCTGATTTTTTCCTACGGATGTTGGCTCAAACTTGTTTTGCGTACACACGGTCGCGCAAAGTTGTCGGAATTTCCGATCGCCAACCACGCGGTCACGTACACCACTTACGACGAGACTAGAAAAGGCCAGTTCAGAACCAAGAGCTGCACCCTTTGGGCTCTTTTCTCTAATCTCGTGTTAGTAAAAGTTTGGTGAGAGACGATTCGCGCTTTTTCAGACTTGTGGCTTTCAGATCGTTTTCTGCGGTTCAGTTTGTGCTTGTGGGTTTGTATTTGCTCTTCAGTGCATGCAGCGAGTACCCTTGATTTGTCATTGTGTTCTTGTTCGTTCGTTACTGTTTTTCAGGTCGCTCTTCACAGGCCTTGCTGTTCTTCAGTGCGTTCTGTTACTTCGTTCTGAGCAGCCGACCGTTTTCTAGCCATGTTACGTATACGTACTCCTCGTAGAGTTCGTGCTGTGCGGGGGCTTGGTGTTGGGGTCCTTACCTTGACACAAGTCCAGTCCATGAACAGGGTGGGGAGGAGTTCATGGATCAAGAATTGGTTGCTTCAGCGTGACCAGTTCTCTCATATGCCTTTGCTCCGTGAGATCCGTGAGAATAATCCTGATGATTTCAGGAACTTTCTCCGGATGACGGAACCCGTATTTCACCGTTTGTTGGCTTCGCTCACCCCCTATATCAGCAGGCAGGATACCTGCATGAGGCAAGCCATCACTCCGGAGCAGAGGCTCGTCGCTACCCTGCGGTACTTGGTGACAGGGAGAAGCCTGCAGCCTGAAGTTCTCGACAGGCATCTCCCCCCTGGCTCTGGGGATCATTATCCCAGAGACCTGTTCTGCCATCATCCAGGTCCTGCAGAAGGAGTATATGAAGGTAAGATTTTTATCCTTTAACCTCACATTTTATTGTATTTAATGTTTGATAATATATTGTATTTCTTTCCTCATTCCCTAATTACCATGATTGTAATATGCTGTGAATGTCCCCTTTGTCCTCATGCATGCTGTATTTTTTTGTAATTTTTTTTTTTTGTCCTTCATACATATTTGCCTTCACAAACCTCCCCAGCATGGTCTACAGACCCTATATTCACCTCATGTAGTCACTGAACAATGTATTTTATCAGCTTCATAGTAGTGTTTTACCCCAAACACCCCCTAAAATGTTTAGAAATGTGATTTGTGCTTTAAATTCTGGCAGAGTGCCAGAGGCTTGTTTTTGTAGTGTCCCCAAATCATTTTTATTAACCCTCCCTCCCCCCCAACTGCTAAGTCAGCTGATCCCAATTCTCTATCTATCCTCAATCATCTATCTACTGACTTTGCCAAACCCATACACACTATACCCATCTCTTTTGTGGTCAGATTTATGGATGAATTCCCCAAAGCATGTAGTGCAAGGGCCTGCCTGTATAATTTCAAATGATACTGTTTCAAGTTTTTGGATCCTATTATTATCTTGATAGGTAATATCAGAATGTCCAAATGTGCTCAAATGTGTACACTGTGTATTTATATCTTTGTATTATGACACTTCTTACCTGTCCAGTGGGCTGCCAATAGTGTAACTTAGGAGGGGCTGTTCCAAGTAATACCCTGTATTTAGGCATTCATCTCTCAATGAAGTGAAGAGGGTTACCTGTCCAAGATCCCCCTCCCTATAATGTTAGAAATGGCCCATGAGGGGGGGGGAGGGGGAATATGATGGGTGTACCTTATACTTTGGTGTTGTAAAATTCCCCTTAATAAATGTTAACTGGATGTTGGCCAAGAATGTTTGTGTCTAATCTGCGTCTAATCTGTCTAATCTGTGTCTAATTTGTTTTTGTTTTCCTCAACTGTTTCCTTCCACGCCACAGGAATGGCAGACTGTGGCCTCCCACTTTGCCCAGTGGTGGGACTTTCCTAACTGCGGAGGGGCAATTGATGGGAAACACGTCCACATTGTCCCACCACCCAACTCGGGGTCGTACTATTATAATTACAAGGGGTTCAATAATATTGTGATGTTGGCAGTGGTGTCGGTTAATTACGACTTCCTGTATGTGGACGTGGGGAAGAATGGCCGGATATCCGATGGTGGAGTCATCGCCCAGACGGAGTTTTACAGGCATCTCCAGAATGGCAGCTTGGACTTGCCACCTCCAGAAGAGAATGTGGAAGGACTCCTATTCGTCTTTGTTGCGGATGAAGTATTTGTGCTGGGGGACCATCTTATGCAGCCATTCCCGATGAGGACCCTCACCCCGGAACAGAGGGTTTTTAATTACCGGCTGGCCAGAGCCAGAAGAGTGGTGGAGAACACATTTGGAATCATGGCCAGCTGGTTCCGCCTATTTCTGACACCCATCCATATGGCGGAGTATAAACATAATCATATAATCCTGGCGTGCTGTGTTCTACATAACTTTTTACGCCAACATTCTGCCAACTATGCTGGCTCAGTTGGGCCTGAGGCCGGAATTCTAAATGAAACAACCCTGACGGCGCTTGAAAGTGGCCGTCCTGGCTTGCCCTCCCTGAGTGCCCGTGATGTCCGGTTAAGATAACTTGAATTCTTTGCGGGTAGGGGGGCTATCAATATGCCAGACAATTTGTGAAGCCTTTATCAAATAAAATTTAAAAAAAGCAAATATTTGGTGACATTTACTGCTTGTGTTTGTTTTAGCTGACCCTGACAGAAATGTGGGGAGTCACGAAAATGGCGTGATTGTGTAACCTTATACAAAGCACTGTTGGGTGTTATTTACTAAAGGCAAAGACACTTTGCACTACAATGCACTTGAAACTGCACTGAAACTGCACTTGTAGTAGGATTTGCCCTTAGGAAATAACCCCCATTTTCACACAAAACAGCAATTACATCACCACAAAAGTGTTGTAGCGTTGAGACAATAATCCACACATTCTTGATTAACAATCTTTTTAATACCTGCACAATCACATGTGCATTTAGAAAAGGTTTTTAAAACAAACCAACATGTTTGTTGTATAACAATTTTTGGGGTGGCATTATAAAAAATAGAAATGTCCATTTAAGATAAAACAGGCATGTGTAAAACCAACAAGAAAGACACAAATCTTGAACTTACAAAGTTCACATTTGGTAGAACTTGAAGGCAATATCATACATGAGTATTTAGGAACTGTGTTTGATATTGCATTCAGATAGGGTGAAGTCACCCCAGGAAAAGCCAAATTTGGAAGATGCACACAAATTTGCCAATGTCAACATGTGCGACCTGCCATCACGGGGGATCAAGGGACGTGTTTTGAGGGAAAAGCCAGTTCCTCTCAGCTACTTTATTATTGAGGAAGGGGTTGCATCCCCAAAACGCGTCCATTGATCTCCCGTGATGGCAGATAGCACATGTTGGAACACTGTGTGCATCCTCCAAATTTGGCTTTTCTAAAAATCGCTAAAACATTTTTAACATTGTAGCACACCAAAAATAAAAGGGATTTGGAGGGGTTTTAAACTCGCCCCAAAACATCAATGATGTTTTTATTTTTTTGAATAACATCATTGATTTTTTTCTTGAGGTTTTCCAATTCTAAATTACACCCCATGATCTCCCCGATCAGGATCTGGGCACTTTCTGATGTGAAAGGATCTGGATCCACAACATCACGATCACCTAAAAAGAGAGAAACCAAACAAAAACAGGTATCAAAAATATGCCGGCATCCATCTCTTACCTGAGCCTGTGGTCGCAGACACTCACCTGTTGTGGTGACAATTTCTACCACATCTTCTTCCTCCTCCTGCACTTCTTGGGTTGGGGGGATTTCCCCTTCTTCCAGAGGTGGGGGGTCTGTGGTCTCCTCGGATGAGGGGTGTCCTCCGAGTCTTTTCTCCCCTATGTAAAACCAAAATGGTATACTTAGCACACAGATATTTGATGGCAGAACTATAAATAGGAAACATTGCTTGGAAGTGGGGTACAGTTGTCTATTTTTGCGGAGTTCCAAAATGTAGCATTTTCAGTGTCCTTTGTCAAGCTGCAATACTTTACCTGTTTGGTACAAGCTTCACAGATGGAGTCACCCCTATAGTATACACTGGAGCACCTGTGTGGCCCCCTTAATAAAAATGGTGTTCTGGTGTCCCACACTAGTGCTCCAGTGTCCAGATGTGAAAACAGCTGCTCAGTGTCCTCTCCTTACACAAAATCTAGTTTGCATTTCATTCTAGTAACAAAGCCATCTACACAACCAAATTAGTTTCATACAAGTAGGGCGTAAAAAATGTGGCCAAATGCATATGGCCAAAACAATGGTGTTTTATAGGCCGAACGAAAAATGTTTGATACGAACGAATAATGTGCCCATGAACATGAAAGTTGCCATTTTAAAATGTACACTTTTAAGAAAAGCACATGGATCAGCACAAACGTCATAAACATAAAGAGTAGGAACACAGCACAACTACTTACTTTTTTGCAGCACTCTCTGGATCTTTCTGTACTGCTCATGTTCTCGTAATTTGAGGTCCGACCACCGCTTCCTGAGCTGATCTTTCGATCGTCGTACCCCGAAATTCTGGTGCAGACTCCTGACCACTTTCACCATGATCTTGGTCTTTCTGGCATTGGGGTTGGGGTAAGGTCCATACTTCCTGTCATAGTCGGCCTTCTTCAGGATGTCGACCATCTCCAACATCTCCCCAAAGGACATATTTGATGCCTTAAATCTCCTTCTGGATCGGGACGTGTCCGGATCCGGGCTTTCCTCCTCCTCCTCCTCGTTCCTGTAATTAGCACGCACCTGCTGTGTATCCGTCATGTGCTCTTCCCCCACTGCGCAGAACGAAAAGGGGCGGGGAATAGACGAGAAAGAACGTCAGGGGCGGGCAGAGTTACACGCATGCGCAGTGTGTACAAAGCACAACACGCGTGCGTATTACGTACGATCTGTGAGCGGAGGAAGGAGCATCGGAGGTGCCGATCGTGATAACGAAGGTAATATCGAAACTTGGGCCTATACAGCTTCAAAATAGAAGCCTATATTGTAACAAGATTAGGAGAGTTTGGCCTGACCTTAGGGTTTGTCTTGTGTTGTGTTTTGCAGAGAAAATGGATGGCTTCAATGACCACAACTTCCTCCCCCTGTTCATAGACAAATACAGGGAGCTGCCCTGTCTGTGGCAGGTGAGACATCCCCATTATAACAATAAACAAAAGAGGCAGGCAGCGCTGGAGAAACTGCTGGAGTTGGTGAAGCTGGTGGTCCCCACAGCAACCATCCCCTATTTAAAAGCCAAAATTGGACTTCCGGTTCCGGCGCCACATGAGGAGGAGGTAGGAACCCTCAGCTCCCACTGCACTCTCCACTAAACCGGCCTGAAAACCCAGCTAAAGCCTCGGGGAGACCCCCCCTTACACCGCCACACAGAGGGGACACATATGGATCGCTTTGTGGAGCGATCATACGCACGAGCGGCGTCCGCCTCATTGACACAGGCAGAAGGGACAGAGACAGGTGCAGCCAAAATGGCGTCCGTGATTTCTCCAGCAGAACAGCTGCAGCCGCCTTCACAGCCCCCACAACTGCCCACCTTACATCCCTCAGCCCCAGTAATCACAGCTGCTGACCCTGCTTCACCAGAAGGCATAGCCCAGGCAGTTGTAGCGCTGCTGGGACCGACTCTAGCTACCACAGTAGACACAGCAGTAAGCAGAGGGCTAGAGATGCTGCATGCAGAAGTACAGGCACAAGCACAGAGGATTTCACTCACGGAGGAACGGATCTCCTCCTTGGAAGATGAAGCTGCTGCCACGTCAGCTGCTGTAGCACGTATGAGCATTACCCACAGAGAAATCTGGGAAAAACTCGACGATCTCGAAAATCGTTCGAGACGAAACAATTTGAGGATAATAGGACTCCCTGAATCATTTACCACTCAACAACTAACAAACATATGTGCACAGATCATTCCTGAACAACTGGGCCTTCGCATACCATGCATAGTAGAAAGAGCGCATCGCATTGGGCAATATATACGGAAACCCGCATAAAACCCCGACATGTTATTGTCAAATATTTGAACTATGCAGATAAGAATGCCATCATGCAAAGATTTCGTCGCTCCCGCTCACTAACAGTTGATGGCGCGAAACTGCTATTATTCGCGGACTACTCTGTTGAGGTCATGAATAAGCGCAAAGCATTTTCTCCAATATGCTCCATTCTATACAACAATCAGCTTAGATTCTCCTTGGTTTACCCGGCAACCCTTCGAGTTCAAACTCACGATGGAGAACAACTCACCTTCACCACGCCCGACGAAGCGGAAAAATTTGTCTCCACCCTAAACACGGAAATGGAACATAACAACTCAACAGAGGACTATGCTACTGCATCGGGGACCCCTTCATCTTCATATGCAAAACCCCAACGTAGCCCAACCAAACCCCCATACAAGCGTCTTCGTGCTGCACAGAAAGAGGATCGTTCGGGACACCGCTGATGACCTACATAAGGCCAGATGTTGCTCCACCTATCTGAGAGACGGGTAGTACTACTCTCCTCATATGCTTCCTTTACTCTTTCCCTATGTTGCTCCTATATTTTTCACGCCTTCTATGCCTAAGTGAATAGCCGCAATCAATACTGCAACATGCTGCTATACTTGGACACGGTTTTGTTTGTTCAATATTTGTTCGATTAATCATAGTGGTATCGTATTTCTTTTTTGGGCTACACTGTTTAACCACCACTGAGGCTTCAATTGCAGATCTAATCCTCTGATTCCCCTTACTTCCAGTTCTATTTTACAAAATCAATCCTTCAAAGACGCCGCCCTCTTTGATGAAGACTTGCTATGCCCCTTGTAAAACCCAGTCCCTAAGTCTCCCAATTTACTCAAATTCCCTCCCCAATCCCTTTCTACCCCCCTCCCTCTGGCTTAACACCTGAAGCTGAGAGTGAGGCGGGAGATCGATGGGAGCCGTGAGAAGTAATAGAACCTCATGTGGAAAAAAGTGAAGTCCATCATACATGTTAAAGGTTTTTCCCATTTAACCTCTGCCAAGCGGTTCTTTTCTATTAATTTTAGACATGTTTACCTATTGACTGCAATCACTTGCTCAATACCTATAACCTCAGGAAGCTTAGGTGACTTTCAAATTACAGATGCATTGCCCGATTGGGGACATTATTCCATATCCTTAACCCACTATATTCCTCAACATCAGACATGGCCTCCTCAACCGGTGAGAACCACTTAAAATTTATTTCATGGAATGTTAAGGGACTCCGCTCTCCATGTAAGCGGATGGCTATCCTTAGACATCTAAAACGTCTTCGGACAGATGTGGCCCTGTTACAGGAAACGCACCTGTCTGCAGACGATCTACCACGCTTACGCAAATTATGGGTGGGTACAGTATATGGATCGCCTGCAATAGGCCGCAAAGCAGGTGTAGCCATATTAATACATAAAAACTTAAAACATACATTAAGAGACGTTAGGATCGACTCATCAGGCCGCAAAATGACCCTGCACCTGACATTAGACGACAAACAAGTGGCTGTCACTAACATATATGCTCCTAACTCGCCAGACACCTCCTTCTTCCAAGACATGGTGCAATGGACACTCTCTGCTCCTGAAACACTACACCTCGTAGGCGGAGACTTCAACTCGGTCATATCCACACTAGCAGACCGCACAGGGTATTCAACCCACCGAACACATAATCCCACAGCGCAGACGCCTGACTCTACTTTATTGGCGCAAGTTATTGCTTCCATGCAATATGTTGATACTTGGCGTCTGTACCACCCGACAGATAGGGAATACACTTTCTTCTCACCCCCACACAACTCCTTTTCACGCATTGATTACTTTTTTGCCTCCCCTGCACTAATTAACACCATCTGCGAAACAGAAATTTTAGACGCTAGAATATCAGATCATAGCCCCATATCTATATGCATGACACAGATGGCACCTTCATCTCCTTCGCCCATATGGCGATTTCCTTCTTACTTGATGGATAACCAAGACTTTCAACACACGTTAAACACAGCTTGGAACGACTATGTCTCCACCAATGGAGCTCATATTACTGAACCCAATCTCTTCTGGGAAGCTGGCAAAGCCTTCCTTAGAGGGACGATCATTTCATATACCACACAATTCAAAAAACACTCTAAACAACAATACCGGCAAGCTAGTGAAGCACTACGTACAGCCCATGACTGTCTGACTCTAAATCGCACTCCCGATAATATCCGAATATGGAGACAAGCTAAGTGCACGTTTGATCTTTGGGCGGAACAACAGGAGGCGGCTAAGATGGCATACTCTAAACTACACTTCCACAGGTATGGCAACAAAGCTGGTAAACTACTGGCTAAACTATGTGCAGGAACGAGATGACCCACCCGTATCTCCACTTTGAGAAATGCGAATGGATCCCTTATTACATCTACTGATGAAATCAGTAACATACTCACAAAATACTACACAGATTTATATGCTGCTGACCAAACTGACCCAGCCACTATGGAAGCCCTCCTATCCAAAGTACATCTGCCCAAACTTCAAGCTGCACATCTAGAGGCACTTAATGCACCTATCACAACAGACGATATCAGACGAACGATCAAAAATATGTCATCTACTAAAGCCCCGGGTCCAGACGGCTACACAGCTGAATTTTATAAAATGACCAACGACTTCATCCCAGACACCCTAAAACACGTATATGCAGCCATGTGGGATGGGGGACCATATCTCCCTACAGGAACACAAGCTCACATAAAACTGATAGCTAAAAAAGGAAAAGACCCCCAACTGCCAGGCTCTTATCGCCCAATTTCCCTCATAAACGTAGACGTCAAAATTCTCTCTAAAATTATTGCGTCCCGCTTAGCACATCTTCTCCCTTCATTGCTACACCCAGCTCAATCGGGATTTGTTTCAGGTCGATCAGCCACTCTGAACATACGAAAAGTACTAATGGCGCTACACCACGCTACAACTCACCCAGACCAGGATGTCGCTATTATATCGTTAGATGCCGAAAAGGCTTTTGACAACGTTAGTTGGTCTTGGCTATTTCGAGTACTACAACAATTTGGCTTCAAGGGCTCTATCTTAAATTTCCTTCAACAAATGTATGCATCCCCGACGGCACGACTGGTTACCCCTGACTTCGTATCGGCCTCGATCCCTCTGACCAAGGGAACGAGACAGGGCTGCCCACTTTCCCCCTTACTTTTTAACTTAGCCATAGAACCACTTTCCAGACTACTCAACGCACCAGATGGGGTTAGCGGGATCGCAATAGGAGACCAAGTTCTCAGATCCGCTTTATTCGCGGACGACATACTGTTGTTCTCCACTAATCCTCTTTCAGACTTTGAAAAACTGCAAGAACTCTTTGCGGCTTTTCAATTGAGCTCGGGCTTTAAAATTAACCTCGATAAAAGCGAAATCCTGCCACTACACCCACGATTATCAACTAAATGGAAACATCTATCACCATTCACAGTGACGACCCGATATATTACCTATCTAGGCATACACATAGGACGTGAACCCTCTTCTCTTTATGTACTTAACTACCCATCTTTAATAACTAAGATTGTGCAGGAGTTGGAAGCTTGGGCGGCCCTCCCCCTCTCGCTCTTTGGGAGATGTCACTTATTCAAAATGGTCTAGTTTGCGCGCTTGCTTTATCCAATGCAGACCATACCTTTATTACTAAAACACTCAGATGTACAGAAAATATATAAAGCATTAACTACTTTTATTTGGTCTCGCAAAAAACCACGTATTGCACTACAAAAATTATGTCTCCCGAAGTCCGAGGGAGGGGCGGGTCTACCCAATTTACGTTTCTATAATTTGTCCTGTTTGCTTAGGCAAGGGTTGGATTGGCTAAACGGAAAATTGAAATATTGCAATACCTCTCTTGAAGGTGCCATGACTTCACCTCACACGTTATCAGCTATCCTCCATTCTAACCTCAACGCTCTACCACCTCACCTCAAGTCAAATACACTTATCAGAGATACTATAATTGCCTGGAGGGAAACACGAAAATTATTGGGGCTCCCCTCAAATATCTCAAGACATCTACTCATCCAAGGAAACCCTATGTTTCTCCCGTCCACGATGCACAAAGCATTTGACCAATGGGGATCCAATGGCCTCACGAAAGTAATCTCCGTATACCAAGGCAACTCGGGACGTTTCAAACCTTTTCGGTCACTGGTAAGCGAATTCTCCTTACCATCAAAACATATATTCTTCTACTTCCAATTAATCGACTATTTGAAGTCTTGCTATGGACCCAAATCTGATCCCTTCCAGAAATCCTTCATAGACACAGTACTACTGCAAAATGACTACTCCATCACCAATCTTTACTCCTACCTCATCCAACTACAATCTGCAAAATACCACCTCAAACCATTTCATAAATGGTCTACTATCTTAGGAGATGAGGAACTATCAGAAAAAATACTTGAAGGATACAGACAAGTCCGCAAACTAACGATATCTGAAACTTGGCGGGAAACCCAATTCAAAATTATACACAGAGCATACTTCCCTTTTCACTTCACCAAAAACAATCCAAGTCAAATGAAATGCCCTTGGTGCTCGGAACCACGCCCCACCCTATTGCACCACCTCTGGGACTGCACAGCCATAACTACTTTCTGGAACGCTATCTTGGATTACATTGACAGAATCAACAAAACAAAAATCCCAAGGGATCAACTACTATGCCTATTTGGATTTACGCCCCAAACAGCTCCTCCAACAACCAGAGGACCTACAAATATTCCCCAATGGGCACATCTACTCCTTCTAGTAGCTCGCAGAACAATAATGAAACATTGGATTTTAACGTCGCCACCTGCACTGCCCGAAGTAAAAAAAGCTATGATGTCACTTTTCTATATGGAACGGCTCGACACCATTTCACTGAACTTTCGCTCTACTTCGCGCTTCTTCATGAGGTGGCGTAAATATATAGAAGCCACATTCACTCAGACGGCTCTACAAGATATCATGCGCCCATTCCGATACACTGATTGGTACCTGAAAAGAGATATCTCAAATTCTCTGGGCAAACTTAAAATTAAGTATCCTACCCAGACGGACCCCCCCAGCCTTCTTACATCATAATTTCACACAAAGTCATCGCAGCCCCTTGACTTCCATGTCTCCCGTATCTCTGACACTGGTTACTCACACAGCCAATATTGTTACTGTTTGAATATAATGCATCCTTATAGGACATTCTTGTTTATACTATGCTTCCACTCCTGAGGTTGTATTGTAATGCACTGTAATACACCCATTGTACTGGGTACTATGTTAATCAGCTCTTAATCTTTAGGAAACATTAATCCGCTTGGCAGATTCCCCTCCCCTCCTTCCCCCCCCCCCCCCCATTTGTATAAGATAGTTCTGCCTTGTTCCCGCCTTATCTATGCTAAGACATATACACTTATTTGTATGTATATGAGATAACCTGCTTTGATATTACTGCTCTGTACCTGTTTATGCTATGTAAACATCAATAAAAATTTTTTCAAAAAAAAAAAAAAGCCAAAATTGGTGGCCTGAGGAGCACTTATCTAATGCCCTGTACACACGGTCGGATTTTCCGATGGAAAATGTCCGATCGGAGCGTGTTGTCGGAAATTCCGACCGTGTGTGGGCTCCATCGGACATTTTCCATTGGATTTTCCGACACACAAAGTTTGAGAGCAGGCTATAAAATTTTCCGACAACAAAATCCGTTGTCGGAAATTCCGATCGTGTGTACACAAATCCGACGGACAAAGTGCCGCGCATGCTCAGAATAAATAAAGAGATGAAAGCTATTGGCCACTGCCCTGTTTATAGTCCCGACGTACGTGTTTTACGTCACCGCGTTTAGAACGATCGGATTTTCTGACAACTTTGTGTGACCGTGTGTATGCAAGACAAGTTTGAGCCAACATCCGTCGGAAAAAATCCTAGGATTTTGTTGTCGGAATGTCCAAACAAAGTCCGACCGTGTGTACAGGGCATAAGGGAGCGCAAGAAGGTCATGGATTCCCAGAGATCCGGAGCTGCAGCAGATGACATTTATGTCCCCAGGCTGTGGTACTATGAGAGACTGCGATTTCTGTCAGACCAGACTGGATTCAGGGAATCCCTCTCCACTCTTCCTTCCACTCTTCCTTCCACTCTTCCTTCCACCCCAGCTGAGGCTTCCGATGTCCAACCTGGGCCTTCCAGCCAGGAAGAAGTGGAGGAGCCCAGCTGGAGTCAGGTATAGCATTATTCTACAGATTTCTTGTCAATAAAGAAATGATCTTTACTAGATGTCATTATTGATCACTAAGTGCTGATTTAAAAAAGTGTTTTACATATCAATAGACAGTAGTGGGCACCCAAAATTGGGACAAGAATGAAAAATGCTGGGCTCATTCAATTTGCAACAGTCAGGAGGTGACAATTGTGTGTGAATGATGACTAAAAAACTAAAACTATGTCCTTTTTTCATACACAGGAAGACCTCAGCCAGGAGGAGGCTGTGGAATGTGGCAGCCAGGAGGAGGCGGGGATTAGTGGCAGCCAGGAGGAGGCGGGGCTAAGTGTCAGCCAGGAGAAGCCTAGGACAAGTCGCAGCCTGACAGAATCGCAGGTTCCTCCCCTTTGCCTTCCGTACAAAAGACCCAGGAAGGGGAGTCACATGCAGGATTCTGCACTCAGGCTTATTCAGGAGGCTTCTGCGTCCCTCAGAGCCTTACCCACTCCTGAAGAGGCCTTTGCCTGCATGGCTGCCATAAAACTGCAGGGCATGCAGGAGGGTCAACGCCTCATGTGTGAGCAACTTATTTATAAAGTCCTAACTAAGGGGGTGAGTGGTGAAATCACACCCAAGACCGACGTGCTTGAGTTGGACCATCCTCCTCCTCCTCCTCCTGCTGCCACAACTCCACCACCACAGCCACAGCGTGGAAGGAAGCGTGGAAAGAAGACCAGAGAGTGATGGCCCTGAGTTCAGTCTGGTCTGTAAAAAGCTGCAGTCTCTTGTATAACCACAGCCTGGGGACACAGATGTCATCTGCTGCTTTCCAGATCTCTGGGACTTCTGGAACTAGACTGCACTCCGTTAGATAAGGACTCCTCAGGCCACCAATTTTGCTTGAAAATAGTTGATGTGTGCCCTGGGGGTCCAAGGCTTCACCCATTTCTGCTGTTTCTCCAGCGTTGCCTCCCTCTTTGTTTAGTTGTGAGCCCTTAATAAATGAATTTTTTGGGAAAATTATACTCTCCTATGTGTGTTTTCCTTCAAAAAGGACAGCAAAGAGACAACAACACCAAACAATCTCCTACAGATTAAATATAACAACATATCAATGGTGTTGTGGTAACTTGACACACAAAACACACACAAAAATATTTTGGAGTAAAAATAAAAATACAATAAAACAAAGATTAGTCTTTTTTTGAAAAAAAGACAAACCAAAAAATAAATAATCTGCCTTAAAACCAAAAAAAAAAAATTCAAACACAAAAAAAATGGTGTCAGATGTGACAAATCAAAATATATTAAGGGAATCCCGATAAATAATAAAGAAATACGTTTGTGAGAAGTCTGTGTGAATATGAGCAGCAAAACGACTTCATTCTTCTCACATTATAAAGAAGAAGAGAGTGCGCTGTATTAAACCATTTTTAACATTGCACCATGACGAAAGTGTTGTATCCATTGCGAACGCTAAGTTTACCAGACCGAGCTGTTCTGTCTCGGAATTTCTTCTGAGCATGTGTGGCACTTTGTGCGTCGGAACAGGCCACACACGTTCGGAATTGACGCGGTCGGATTTTGTTGTCGGAAAATTTTATAGCCTGCTCTCAAACTTTGTGTGTCGGAAAATCCGATGGAAAATGTCCGATGGAGCCCACACAGGGTCGGAATGTCCGACAACACGCTCCGATCGGACATTTTCCATCGGAAAATCCGACCGTGTGTACGGGGCATAAGAGTGAATACTGGCAGCTGTAGTATGCACTAAAGTCTTAGGCTGGATATGTAATGTTCTTTAACCACTTCAATACCAGGCACTTTTGTTCCATCCTGCCCAAGCCAATTTTTAACTTTAAGCACTGTTGCACTTTGAATGACAATTGCGCGGTCATGCTACACTGTACCCAAACAAAATAAATTTTTTATCATTTTGTTCGCAGAAATAGAGCTTTCTATTGGTGGTATTTGATCACTGCTGGCCGAAAATTTTGAAAAAAAAAAAGTTTTTCTTTGTTTCTGTTATAAAATTTTGTAAATAAATACGTTTTCTCCTTCACTGACGGGCACTGATGAGGCTGCACTAATGGGCACTGATAAGGTGGCAATGATGGGCACTGATGTGGCACCAATGAGTTGGCACTAAGGTGACACTGATGGGCACTGATGATGGGCACTGATAGGTGGCACTGATGGGCACTGATAGGCGGCACTGGTATGCGGCACTGATAGGCATTGATAGGCGGCACTGATGGGCACTGATAGGCGGCACTGATGGGCACTGATAGGCGGCACTGATGGGTACTTATGGGTGGCACTGATAGGTGGCACGGGTGGGCACTGATTGGCACTGATAGGTGGGTACTGATGGGCACTGATAGGTGGCACTGATGGACACTGATAGATGGCACTGCTGGGCATCACTGATGAGGAGATATCTGGCAGGCACTGACTGGCAAGATGTGTGGGCACTGATTGGCATTATTTGGGCACTTACTGGCATCCCTGGCGGTCTAGGGTGGCATGCCTGGTCATCCATCTGTTGTGGGCATCCCTGGTGGTCCTGGTGGTGTCCCTGGTGGTCCAGTGTGGGCATCCGTACGGCTCTCCTCTACTCGCGTCTCTCAGACGCAAGTGAGGACAAGCCAATAAACGGCTCTTCCTGTTTACATCATGATCAGCCATGATTGGACATGGCTCATCACTTGGTAAAGAGCCTCCGTCAGAGACTCTTTACCAAGATCAGTGTAGCACTGTGTCAGACTGACACGCCGCACCACCGATCGCCATGATGCGCGCCCCCACGGGCGCGCTGCGGCTGTTGTCCTGCTGGATGTCATATGACGCCCAGTCAGAATAACTGAACCACCGCCCGGCTGTCAATCTGCTATAGGCCAGGCGGGAAGTGGTTAAACAAATCACTATACAGTATTTATCCAGCCATTTGTAATTGGTCTTTCCTTGGTTTTATTTAGCTAGTTACATAAAAAATGTTGGATCTCCATAGAAAAATGTTAACGTTGAGGACCAGGAAGATACACCAATAATGCAGTTTTGTGTAGCCACTCTGCCGTGAGCATCAGAGGTCACTCAAAATGTGTGTAGAGTGCAACACTTCCCTTAAATGTGCACATTAATTCATGTTGTGCTAATAAAAATGACACTTATCCCCCAAACACTCTATAGCCCATAATATCAATCATAAATACAGAAATAAAGTAACATGCTAACATGTCCTTAATCCGTGCCCAAATTTTCTTTTACTTCATATGCAGTATAAATCCACTCCCTACTGTATAAAGTCTACACTGAAACATATCTGTAACCATCTTGTTTTACTAGGTATCACAACACACCCGTATGGCTTGTGTGCTTCCATTCCAAACCACTTACAATGCTGCTGGGTAATGGAAACCCTTTGAAAACTCACTCAATTTTTTTTCCTGGATCTTAGAGTGATTGTAAACGATCACCTTGTAAAACAACTTATTCCATTTAAAATAGAAATGAAAGGCACAACATTTTTCTATACCTTTTTTTATAAGTGATTACATTCCCTCTGTTCTCAGATGCACAAAAGCTGGGGGGAGCGAAACAGCAGTACACCGAGCCTCCTAGCGACTGGCTGAGTAGCGGGGGCATGTCAGGACGAGTCTAATCATTGGACAAGAGTACACTGAGTTCCCAGCATAGCTTGAGAACTGACCGCGGTGTGCAGTTTTTAACCACTTCAGCCCCGGAAGGATTTACCCCCTTCCTGACCAGAGCACTTTTTCCAATTTGGCACTGTGTCACTTTAACTGCTAATTGCGCGGTCATGCAATGCTGTACCCAAACGAAATTTGCGTCCTTTTCTTCCCACAAATAGAGCTTTCTTTTGATGGTATTTGATCACCTCTGCCGTTTTTATTTTTTGCGCTATACACGGAAAAAGACCGAAAATTTTGAAAAAAAATGATATTTTCTACTTTTTGTTCTAAAAAAAATCCAATAAACTCAATTTTAGTCATACATTTAGGCCAAAATGTATTTGGCCACATGTCTTTGGTAAAAAAAATGTCAATAAGTGTATATTTATTGGTTTGCGCAAAAGTTATAGCGCCTACAAACTAGGGTACATTTTCTGGAATTTACACAGCCTTTAATTTATGACTGCCTATGTCGTTTCTTGAGGTGCTAAAATGGCAGGGCAGTACAAAACCCCCACAAATTACCCCATTTTGGAAAGTAGACACCCCAAGGAAATTGCTGAGAGGCATGTTGAGCCCATTGAATATTCATTTTTTTTGTCCCAAGTGAATAATGACAAAAAAAAAAAAATTACAAAAAGTTGTCACTAAATGATATATTGCTCACACAGGCCATGGGCATATGTGGAATTGCACCCCAAAACACATTTAGCTGCTTCTCCTGAGTATGGGGATACCACATGTGTGGGACTTTTTGGGAGCCTAGCCGCATACGGGGCCCCGAAAACCAATCACTGCCTTCAGGATTTCTAAGGGCGTACATTTTTGATTTTACTCCTCACTACCTATCACAGTTTTGAAGGCCATAAAATGCCCAGATGGCACAACCCCCCCCAAATGACCCCATTTTGGAAAGTAGACACCCCAAGCTATTTGCTGAGAGGCATGTTGAGTCCATGGAATATTTTATATTTTGACACAAGTTGCGGGAAAGTGACAATTTATTTATTTATTTTTATTTTTTTTGCACAAAGTTGTCACTAAATGATATATTGCTCACACAGGTCATGGGCATATGTGGAATTGCACCCCAAAATACATTCTGCTGCTTCTCTTGAGTACGGGGATACAACATGTGTGGGACTTTTAAGGAGCCTAGCCGCGTACGGGACCCCGAAAACCAATCACCGCCTTCAGGATTTCTAAGGGTGTACATTTTTGATTTCACTCTTCACTGCCTATCACAGTTTCGGAGGTCATGGAATGCCCAGGTGGCACAAACCCCCCCCAAATGACCCCATTTTGGAAAGTAGACACCCCAAGCTATTTGCTGAGAGGCATGGTGAGTATTTTGCAGCTCTCATTTGTTTTTGAAAATGAAGAAAGACAAAAAAAAAATTTTTTTTTTCTTTTTTTAATTTTCAAAACTTTGTGACAAAAAGTGAGGTCTGCAAAATACTCACTATACCTCTCAGCAAATAGCTTTGGGTGTCTACTTTCCAAAATGGGGTCATTTGGGGGGGTTTTGTGCCACCTGGGCATTCCATGGCCTCCGAGACTGTGATAGGCAGTGAAGAGTAAAATCAAAAATTTACGCCCTTAGAAAGCCTGAAGGCGGTGCTTGGTTTTCGGGGTCCCATACGCGGCTAGGCTCCCAAAAAGTCTCACACATGTGGTATCCCCGTACTCAGGAGAAGCAACAGAATGTATTTTGGGGTGTAATTTCACATATTCCCATGGCATGTTTGAGCAATATATCATTTAGTGACAACTTTGTGCAAAAAAAAAAAAAATGTGTCTCTTTCCCGCAACTTGTGTCACAATATAAAATATTCCATGGACTCGACATGCCTCTCAGCAAATAGCTTGGAGTGTCTACTTTCCAAAATGGGGTCATTTGGGGGGGGTTTGAACTGTCCTGGCATTTTATGCACAACATTTAGAAGCTTATGTCACACATCACCCACTCTTCTAACCACTTGAAGACAAAGCCCTTTCTGACACTTTTTGATTACATGAAAAAATTATTTTTTTTTGCAAGAAAATTACTTTGAACCCCCACACATTATATTTTTTTTAAAGCAAATGCCCTACAGATTAAAATGGTGGGTGTTTCATTTTTTTTTTCACACAGTATTTGCGCAGCGATTTTTCAAACGCATTTTTTGGGGAAAAAACACACTTTTTTACATTTTAATGCACTAAAACACACTATATTGCCCAAATGTTTGATGAAATAAAAAAGATGATCTTAGGCCGAGTACATGGATACCAAACATGACATGCTTTACAATTGCGCACAAACGTGCAGTGGCAACAAAATAAATACATTTTTAAAAGCCTTTAAAAGCCTTTACAGGTTACCACTTTAGATTTACAGAGGAGGTCTACTGCTAAAATTACTGCCCTCGATCTGACCGTCGCGGTGATACCTCACATGCATGGTGCAATTGCTGTTTACATTTGACGCCAGACAGGGGTGCTTTTTTTTTTTTTCTTTATTATTTTTTTGCTTTTTTATCTTATTTTAAAACTGTTCCTTTCATTTTTTTTTTTTTTTTAATCATTTTTATTGTTATCTCAGGGAATGTAAATATCCCCTATGATAGCAATAGGTAGTGACAGGTACTCTTTTTTGAAAAAATTGGGGTCTATTAGACCCTAGATTTCTCCTCTGCCCTCAAAGCATCTGACCACACCAAGATCGGTGTGATAAAATGCTTCCCCAATTTCCCAATGGCGCTATTTACATCCGGCGAAATCTAAGTCATAAAATGCTCGTAGCTTCCGGTTTCTTGGGCCATAGAGATGTTTGGGGCCACTCTGGTCTCTGATCAGCTCTATGGTCAGCTGGCTGAATCACCGGCTGCATTCTCAGGTTTCCTGTTGAGACAGGAGAGCCAGAGAAAAACACGGAAGACGGTGGGGGGGGCATTCTCTCCCACTGCTTGTAAAAGCAGTCTAGAGGCTAATTAGCCACTAGGATTGCTTTTACATGAAAGCCGACCGCTGGCTGAAAAGAATGATACCAAGATGATACCTAAACCTGCAAGCATCATTCTGGTATAACCACTCAAAGTCGTGAATGGTGTACCTGAAGACAAAAAAATGGTTAACAATAAAGCACAGTAAACGGTAAAGTATAAAAAATTGCATACCTGAAAAGCAAACATGATAAAACATAATAACAATAAAACATTGCAGAATAGAATACAGTAAAAAAGAGCAGAACAATAGAGAGAATAGAGAGAGAGAGAATAGAGAGAGAACAATAAAACGACAACTATTATTTTTTATTTTATATTTTTGTTTGTGTTTTTTTTTTTTTTTTTACACTTTTTTTGTAACTGTAACTTTTATAACTGTAACCGGTTCCAGGTTCGGGTCTCTCAAAATGCGATGGCATCTTGGAAGACCCTGTGAAAGTGTGCCTAGTCTGTGCAATGCTGTACCCTACGCTAATACTCAACTAGTGAATGGTAGCGTTCAAAACATTCACCAATGCAAAGACCAGGTTTGTCAGGACAGGAGGGACAATAATAGCGGGTGTCACGCCTATATCCGCGCTTGCTGCAGACACAACATCTTTTTTGGGGGAGTTCGTTGGGTAGGGGTACTCGGGAGGACATAAAAATGCCTCTCATGCAGCCGACTGCATTTGGTTGGGGATGTGAATGGGGGAAGTACGGGCGCTGCAGAAGTGGTGGGTTCCCAATTAGGATTGGCGAATGCAGCAGGAAGGGCATTATGGGCACGACAGGCCTGTGTTTGTCTTTTTGGTGGCAGCGGGACACTATTTGTGCTTGCCACCTCACCAGCTTGAACTGCACTTATGGGACTCGCCACGTCACCAAGTGTTACTGCAGTGCTGGTTTGACTACGACCGGGGTGTACTAGGCCGCTGGCGCTTGCCAGTTCACCAAAACGCTACCAAAAAAACTGTTAACGATCGCAGGGATCAGGCCTGACTCTGCGAACGCTGCAGTTATGCGTTTAGTGTTTTGTAAGTGACAGTGATCGATCGATACTGCACTTGGGTGGGCTGGGCTGGGCCGGGCGGAGGGGCAAAACGCAGGTGCTAGCAGGTATCTGGGCTGATCCCACTAACACTGCGTTTTTGGGAACCCTAAACTGCTGGGGACGCTAGTATAGATCTGATCAGATCAGATCAGATATTGATCCGATCAGATACTATACCACTAAGGGAGGCGTATGCTGCGTGCGTGGGTGTTAGCGGTACTGGTGCTAATCTGACGCTGCCTGGGGCGACGCATATCACCGCCGGGCTATCAAGGGGTTAAACCTTTATTCTGTAATAAACGGCGGGTGCCCTGACACTATAAAAAATAAACGAACTAACCAGCGTCACCCGTAACGGTTATACGGTGATCAGTGGTGAAAGGGTTAACTAGGGGGCAATCAAGGGGTTAAAACATATATTAGATAGTATATGGGGGTCCCTGTCGCTATAAAACGCTGACGGCGAACCTAAATGTTTACGTCCCTAACTAGCGTCACCAGCGACACTAATACAGCGATCAGAAAAATGATCGCTTAGCGACACTGGTGACAGGGGGTGATCAAGGGGTTAAAACTTTATTAGGGGGGGTTAGGGGGGTATCCTAGACCTAAAGGGGGCCTAACACTCACTGCCCTAACACTGTAACTGTCACAAACTGACACCAATACAGTAATCAGAAAAAAAAAAAAAAAACCTGCTTGGTGTCAGTTTGTGACAGGGGGGGGTGATTGGGGGGGATCGGGGGGCGATCGGGGGGGGGATCGGGGTGTTTTGTGTGCCTGGCATGTTCTACTATGTGTGTAGTGTGTTGGTGCACTCACATTACAGTCTTCTCTCCTCGGCCCGGAACGGAAAATACCGAGCCGAGGAGAGATGACATCATTTCCTCTGCCTCTGTGTACAATACAGAGGCAGGGAAATGATCCCATTGGCTGAGAGCGATCGCGAGGGGGGGCCACGAATGGATGGCCTCCCCCTCACCTCCGATCGCCGGGGGAGATTTGCCGACCGCCGCAGGCACCGGGGGGGGGGTCCGATTGGACCCCCCACCCGCGGGCAGGCAAGGACGTACAGGTAAGCCCTTTTGCCTGCCCGTGCCGCTCTGTCGACGTACATCGTCGTGCGGCGGTCGGCAACTGGTTAATAAGAAAGCAGAGGGACTGTCAGAAACACCAGGGAGTTTATATAAAGAAAGCAATACAAAGAACAGGATACTTTCTCATGCAAGTATATGGTACAGCAGGCACATATAAGGAATATGAAGTGTAATGCCGCATACACACAGCCAGACTTGCCAACGGGCTAAACTCCGTCGGCATTTCCGACGGAAAGATTTAGAACATGTTCTATATCTGAGTCCGTCGGAAATGCTGACAGAAAAAGTCCGATGGGGCATACACACAGTCGGAATGTCCGACCGAAAGCTCCCATCGGACTTTTTCTGTCAGGAAGTTTGCCCGTGTGTACACGGCAATAGGGTAACAAATGCTTTAACTAATATATACAGTACGTATTAGTGTTAAGTCAGGTTAGCTTAGAAACTCAATACACAGAGCATTTCTTTAGCACTCCAGCTGGGCACTACCACTCTACAATATCAATGTATTAAAAAAAAAACACATACAGTGTAAAACCCCTTTAAAATTTTATGTAACCACTTCATTACCAGACACTTTCCACCCTTCCTGCCCAAGCCAATTTTCAGCTTTCAGCGCTGTCGCTGTTTAAATGACAATTGCGCCGTCATGCTACACTGTACCCAAACAAAATTTTTATCATTTTGTTCCCACAAATAGAGCTTTCTTTTGGTGGTATTTGATCACCTCTGGGGTTTTTATTATTTGCTAAACAAATAAAAAAAAGACTGAAAATTTTGAAAAAAAAAAAAAAAAGGGTTTCCTTCGTTTCTGTTATAAAATTTTGTAAATAAGTATGTTTTCTCCTTCACTGATGGGCACTGATGAGGCTGCATGGATGGGCACTGATGAGGCGGCACTAATGAGGGGCACTGATGATCGGCACTGATAGGCGGCACTGATGATGGGCACTGATGGGCAGCACTGATGGGCACTGATAGGCGGCACTGATATGCAGCACTGATGGACACTCATAGTTGTCACTGATGGGCACTGATAGGTGGGCACTGGGCACTGATAGGTGGGCACTGATGGGCATGGATGGGCACTGATAGGTGGCACTGATGGACACTGATGAGTGGCAGTGATGGACACTGATAGATGGCACTGATGGACATCACTGCTATGGTGGCAATGGCAGCTAATGCTGATGGGCACTAATTGGCATCATATGTGGGCACATATTGGCATCATGTGGCTACAGATTGTCATCCCTGGTGGCCAAGGGTCATCAGTGGTGGTCATCAGTGGTGGCATCCCTGATGGCCCTGGGTGGGCATCCTTGGGGGGGCTGCACTGATAATTGATCATTACAGACCCCCCCATCTGGAGAGCAGCCGATCGGCTCTCCTCTACTCGTGTCTATCAAATGCGAGTGAGGAAAAGCGATACACGGCTCTTCCTGTTTACAAAGTGATTAGCTGTGATTGGACACGGCTGATCATGTGGTAAAGAGTCTCCGTCAGAGACTCTTTACCGAGATCGGTGTGTCAGACTGACACACCGCACCACCGATCGCCGTGCTGCGCAGCCCCACGGTCGCGCACCAGCCTGTTATCCTGATCATGTCATATGACATCCGGTCAGGATAACAGAACCACTTTTCCGATGTCATATTGCTTTATGTTGGACGGGAAGTGGTTTAAAAGGCATTAACATTTTCAGTGTGCTTAACATGCGCATCACTGGCAGTCAGAATTTACTCTTTTTGCTTTACGCCTCCACACACCCTGCCAGGTCCTTCTCATCATGACTATCAACTCATTTCCAGTTATGCATTATACAAATGCAATTTTCCGCATTCTGTTTACAAGAGTGAACAAAAGGGCGACGTATCACCAGTTAATTTTGTAGACAAAAATATTTCTGGCTACGAAATTAAAGGAGTTGTAAACCCTCAAGGTTTTTCACCTTAATGCATTCTATGCATTAAGGTGAAAAACCTTCTGTTGTGCAGCAGCCCCCCAGAGCCCCCCTTTTACTTACCTGAACCCGATCGCTCCAGCGATGAGGATGAGCACAGCAGCTCCAGCCACTGTCTTGGGTCCTCATTGGATAGATTGATAGCAGCAGGAGCCATTGGCTCCTGCTGCTGTCATTCAAATCCAGTGACACAGGAGCTGGGGGGCGGAGCTGAGTCCTGATGCCTGTGTAAATGGACAATGGAGCACGCCTTTATGAGTGCCTCCATGGAATGCAGCTTTCCATGGGGGCACTCGAGAAGAGGAGGAGCACCACCGGGGGACCCCAGAAGAGGAGGATCAGGGCCGCTTTGTGCAAAATCCTTGTACAGAGGTGGTAAGTATGACATGTTTGTTATTTAAAAAAAAAAAAAAAACCTTTACAACCCCTTTAACACGATTTTAGTTGACTAAAATACAACTAAAACTAAAATTGCATTTTATTTAAAAGACTATGACTAAAACTAAATTGAAATTTGACGTCAAACTTAACACTGGTTATATAGCACAATGTATTACAATTTAACTAAACCCATTAGCTTTCAGTCGACTAAAATGTACTGGAGATTTTAGTCGACTAAAATACGACCAAAAGTAAAACAATTCAGATGACTAGAATACAACTAAAACTAGTTTAAAAATATATAAAAAAAACTAAATTGGCATTTGAGTCAAAAGACTATGACTAAAATTACATTGAAATTTGATGGTAATTAACACTGCATATCACTTTGCTGATTGCTATACAGCCTTTTTTGTTACCGTCCAACCAAAATATTGCATTTGGATAGAGTGGAATAGCTAAAAGCCTCTGCTGGGTATTTTTTCATTTATTGCTGTCCTTATTGGGGGGATTTCTCCTCACTTCCTGCCAGAACATAAAATAATGAGAAGTTTTTTTATATTGCTGTCTGTACCTTCACAGCTCTGGAACTCCCCCTAGTTCTTGCATTACAATGATGCTATGTCAGGAAAAATCTCACAGATAGAAATAAAAACCCTTTAAAAATGTAACTCTTCCCCACTCTATTTAAAAGAAATGTGTCTGAAGTTAGGCTGTAAAGCAACAAAACAAATTAAATCTTTGACTCTTCAAAAGTCATTTTCAAGTGCAGATTTAAATTCATATGCAGTTCTCAAGATGATAGCTTTTATTTAAATTACTTCAGAATATATATCAAGCCAGTCCTCACCTTCAGTTAAAGAACTTCTTCAATTTAGATCAGCATTAAGCTATGTCAGGTCAGTTTTTCTAAAACCTTTTTTGTTATCAAGTCATGAATTCCACTCTCTTTGGCAGAAAGACCTATGATTTGGGCAATACAAATCATGGTTAGTGCAGGCTAAGGCAAGCAGTGTAGAAAAAGGAAGAAAAACTATAGAACATGATCATCATTTTTTTCGACAGTGTGTCTTAAAATGGCAGAACATGACTAATACAGTCAAAGACAGTACCAATTTCAACATATGGGATCGGGAAAAGGCTTACATTTTTTTTTAAATTGCCAGAAGCATAGCTGATGCATTAGTGCATGTATTTATATTGACAAGTACTGATGACATTTGGCGCTCAATGAATACTTTTTTACAGGGCCACATTTCCAATTTAGGATAATTAAATGATTGCACACAGTATGTATGTATATACTTACATTGTTTATGAGGTCTCAGAGGTTAAGGGTCCATCTCTAGAAGATAAATAGCGATAGTGCCCTTTACCAATATCTCCAGCTCAAATGCTGTCTTCTGGTTTACTGACTGACATCTCATCTACTCTAATGCCCAGGGAGAAATAACCAGTCATGGCATAAAACAGCTAATCTAGAAATATCTGTAGCCATTTTAAGGTGAGAAAAAAATGAGGCAGAGGACAGAGAAAAACTATGCTGGCATATATGATGTATAAACTTTCTCATGAGTCTGAATCTTTCTGGGATTGTCTAGAATTTACAAAGGAGCTGGAAACACTTGTTCATCTACATGTAGCACCCCCTGTGTACATGGTTGTTTAGGTAAAGTTAGTTGGGCTCCACTGTAGCCAGTGGAACCAGGGTTAATTGTTTAGTTAGCTGTCAGGCTCTGTGGGTTGAGTCTCTGTCGCCTCCCTTTCATTTCTAAAAGCTCCCTGAAGGTTCTAGAACTTAGTAACCAGAGGGGTAGAGATCAGGGCCTAAATATTCAAGGGCTCTCTGGCAATCCCTGGGTAAGGATGCTCAGAAGGTGGGGAGATGGCCCATAAATATTGTGGAGCCTGGCCATGTGGGAAGGAAGAGAATCCAGGATCCAGAGGCCTGGAGGGGACCCCGTGTGCTGGGGGCTCTGCCTTCAGGCAGAAGGTGCCAAAGACAAAGAAGGTGTGCTGAGATAGAGGCGGAAGGAACCAGAGAGGGGCTCTCACCCCCTTAGGTCTCATCTTGACTGGATGAGACACCTGGCAAGCAAGTGGGACCTGAACAACAGGCGGCCTGGACAGAAATCAGACCTCTGCCTGTTTTCACCACCCAAAGCCTATAGGGGAGAGGCAGCCATGTGCAAAACCCAGCTAGCCATTTGGGAGGGACAGCTACTGCCAATCTTCAACGCCCGCTTGGGATAATCTTGTGCTAATGTGCCAGTGCTGGGATCAGTATTGAAAGTTCTTTATCGGTCTGTTGAAAGTAGTTTCTCTTGTCTGGAGTTTGTACTAAGTCTGGAGTTTGTGCTAAGAAGACAGTGTAGCCACAGTGGTCCTCAAATTTCTTCTACACTTTTCACCCCCCAAAGTCTTCAATGGAGATTGCAACCAAGCGCAATATTCAGTTAGCTTTCAGAGGGACAGCATACTGTTATCCTCCGCCCTTGCTTGGGGAATTCTGGAATGGAGCCAGGTGCACTGGCACTTTGCAGGGAAGACTACAGTACCTGAAATCAAGCTGGGACTTGTGTCCAGCCAAGTTGTACAGCTATTCCGGAGGTAGTACAGTCTGGAATTTTTACTTGAAGTCTGTGTTCATTCAAGTTGTCCTCAAAGTTCTACATTGACTGAGTTATGGACATCCCTATGCCATCCTAACCCCATCCAAATTATTTAACCCCCCAATAACAAAAACACTCTGACTACGTGCCATTTAAACAAGGGTGTCCATGTGCCCTTAAATCTTTCTGGATTTTAAGATGCTCATCTGTCATCACTGTCCAGCCAAGATCAGCAATCTTTTAATAGCTGGCACTATCAAAAAGAATGTTTTCTAGTTTCAGGTCTTGGTGAGGAGAAGGCACAAACAGTAAGCTTTACATGCCAGACAGTTATTAAAGAATATTAATTATATACAATGAAAAACTACACTTATAGGTGGCTGTCAGCTACAATAAGATCTGTGCACCACTGTTCCTAGCTTCACCCACATGCTATAGTCATTATGTAAAGCTCTCACTCACCTTCTGGATTTTGCATTAATCCTTAATCAAGTATAATATGGTAGGGCCACTGAGACTTCTCTTCTGCAACAGAATGAGGCCTCATTGGAGGAAAAACAACTCTGATGGAAAATGTTCCTAATTCATCAAAAATAACAGATGCCACCCACCCCCCCTTCCCCAAACACCACCACAACCACCTGCCAGAGTTTTGGGGAAGAGTCCCTGTCCTCATCAACATGGGGACAAGGTGTTATGGAGGCTTGCCAGAAGGGGAGGGCATATTCATCTCACCTTTCTTGACCAGCCAGGCTGCATGCTCAGATTAAGGATCTGATATGGATTTCCTGGAGGACCTAATTTTGTATTGTTTTTTTTTAATGCATAGAGTAGCCTTAAAATACCAGGGTCTGGTATACATTTTGGGGGGACTCTAAATTTATTTTTTTATTTTTGCTGAACTCTTGCTCTAAAACAGCACACACATCCCTCCAAAGGTCCACTAAATACACAGCAGACCATTGAAGGGGTCTGTGTGCTGTTTTTTTTTTTCTTTTGTCTTTTTTTTTTCTAAAAGAAGTTGTCAATGACATGTCACTTGCTGGCTGTTTTAACCACTTCATTACTGGGCCATAGTCAAATGATGGCCACAGATGGGATCTCCCATCCTGGGTGGCCATCATATGACGTCCTGGGATTCCCGGCCGCCAAGGGAGCACACGCGTGCGCGGTATTGCTCGGGACCCGTTGCGTGTGCCCGGCGCCCGCGATTGCCGCCGGGTACCCGCGATTGCCCGTTAACCGAGCAGGACTGTGGATCTGTGTGTGTAAACACACAGATCCATGTCCTGTCAGTTGAGAGCAGACCGATCTGTGTTCCCAGTACAGAGGAACACTGATCGGTCTCCTGCCCTTGTGCGTCCCCTCCCCCTACAGTTAGAATCACTCCCTTAGGAAACATAATTAACCCCTTGTGTCCCCCTAGTGGTTAACCCCTTCCCTGCCTGTCACATTTATACAGTAATCAATGCAATTTTATAGCATTGATCGCTGTATAAATGTGAATGGTCCCAAAAATGTGTCAAAAGTGTCCGATGTGTCCGCCATAATGTCACAGTCACGAAAAAAAATCGAAGATCGCCGCTATTACTAGTAAAAAAAAAAATAAATAAATACAAATTTTTTAAAAATGCCATAAATCTATCTATTTTGTAGATGCTATAACTTTTCGCAAACCAATCAATATACGCTTATTGATTTTTTTTACCAAACATATGTAGAAGAATATGTATCGGCCGAAACTGAGGAAAAAATTCGTTTTTTTTTTTTTAAATTGGGATATTTATTATAGCAAAAAGTAAAAAATATTGTGTTTTTTTTTCAAAATTTCCGCTCTTCTTTTGTTTATAGCGCAAAAAATAAAAACTGCAGAGGTGATCAAATACCACCAAAAGAAAGCTCTATTTGTGGGGAAAAAAGGATGACAATTTTGTTTGGGTGCAATGTCGCACGACTGCGCAATTGTTGTTTAAAATGCGACAGCGCTGAAAACTAAAAATTGGTCTGGGAAGGAAGGGGGTAAAAATGCCCTGTATTGAAGCGGTTAAACAAGGTTTTTCTTTGTAAATGTCAGTGCTGCTGCAGCGCTTTGTGTACATTACAAAGATGCACCCGTTCACAACAAGAATTAGGGCAACCCGCAGGCATGTTATTTAAAGGAATTTGAGCATTTTTGCTGTATCCGTTTAAGCATTTAGAAAATCAGTTCTCCCAGCCAAATGGAAGTTTTCATTTTTTTTTTGTATTGGTACATATACCCCTGGGCAGTGCCCACCGCCATGCTATTTTTTGACACCCCTTGGCTATTAGTCAAGAAAAAGGGCATTTTAAATTTGACAGATTCCGCTCCCATTGATTTCAAAGGGGTTCAATTTCGACATCATAACTGCTTTGACGTTTGTTGTACCCTGTTTAAACCAAACCCACGGCAATTCAACTCAACCCTAGAAACCATCAGAACAAATAATTTCTGAATGACAGGTGCACAAAGAGCCCCCATCAGATATAAAGTGCCTTCCCTACACACCTCAGTAAATTATTTGTTTTTGGAAAAAAACTGTTGCAGAACCTTAGGATCAGCTCAAAGGAATCCAGTGAAGTAACAGCCCCAGCTCCTCCGAGTGACAACTGGGATCCTCTGTGCCGCAGAGGATGGGCACCATTAAATGCAGGAGGTTCTACTGGCCAGGGTTGAAAGTAAAAAATATACTGAAAATCTTGTCCTACCTGCCAGTTAAAGCGGAGTTCCAGCCGTTTCTGTGTTTAGTAAAAGTCAGCAGCTACAAAAAGTGCCGCCTGAACCCTTGGTTCTCTCCCTCTTCTCTCTGTGGAGCTGGTATCACTACTGTAAGCACCCGGCTGTGACAGCTTGCGGCTTCACAGCCGGGTGTGCACTGCGCATGTGTGAGTAGTGCTGCACCTCCTAAATGGCTGAGCAATTTTCTGGGACCTATGACATGTCGCAAAAGCTTACAGTGAGGGCGGGGCCACCTAAGCGTCCCGAGTGGAAGTGGGAGTCAAAACTAGGTTCCTGCTCCCCACCAAAAAAAATGACATGTCAAACGTGGCATGTCAGGGAGTCAGGATTCCCTAAATCGGAAGTTCCACTTTTGAGTTGAACTCCGCTTTAACTACTTCTGTGTTGCACTTCCTGTGCCCCTGTTTATAAGAACAGTTTAAATTAATAACAATTGCTTTGGTGTAAAAAAATCAAATGTAAAGGTTTTGGCACTAAAAACATACAAAATTAAGGTGAAATGGTGATTACAAAAGAAAATACATATATAAAGTCCAAAGTGACAATCCCAACACCATAAATAAATTAAATCTTCTGGTTTGATGTTTCTTCAAATACAAGCTTCACCACGAGTGCTCATGAGGTAGATGGCAACTCACCAAAGATGTCATCACTTTTTACAGTAGGTCAAAATGCGCTTGAATTGAATGGACCAGAGGATTCCTAGGTGGGCATCTCCACTATGTGACCCCCTCCAGTAGGCAGCTGAGGATAAGGTAAATGACTCCACCAAGGACACACAAAAAAAAACTCTAATGCCCCGTACACACGGTCGGATTTTCCAACGGAAAATGTGCGATCGGAGCGTGTTGTCGGAAATTCCGACTGTGTGTGGGCTCCATCGGACTTTTTCCATCAGATTTTCTGACACACAAAGTTTGAGAGCAGGCTATAAAATTTTCCGACAACAAAATACAATCGCGTCAGTTCTGACCGTGTGTGGACAATTCCGACGCACAAAGTGCCACGCATGCTCAGAAGAAATTCCGAGACGGAACAGCTCGGTCTGCTAAAATTAGCATTCGGAATGGATAGAACACTTTCATCAGGCTGCAATGTTAAAAATTGTTTAATGCTAGAAGAATGAAGTCGTTTTGCTGCTCATATTCACACAGTTCTTACAAACTTATTTCTTTAATATTTATTGTGATTCCCTCAATATATTTGGATTTGTCACATCTGACAACATTTTTTTTTTTTGTTTTGTATTTTTTTCAAGGATGATTTTTTTATTTATTTTTTTTTTTGTGTGTTTGTATTTGTTTCAAGGCTGATGTTTTTTTTTTTTTTTTTTACTCCAGAATATTTTTGTGTGTGTTTTGTGTGTCAAGTTACCACAACACCATTTTTATCTTGTATTATTTAATCTCAAGGAGATTGTTTGGTGTTGGTGTCTCTTGTTAATTTCACATTGTATTTTTGAAATGTACCTGAATCCTCACAAATAGGGATGAGCTTCGAGTTCGAGTCAAACTCATGTTCGACTCGAACATTGGCTGTTCGCAAGTTCACCGAACAGCGAACAATTTGGGGTGTTCGCGGCAAATTCGAATGCCGCGGAACACCCTTTAAAAGTCTATGGGAGAAATCAAAAGTGCTAATTTTAAAGGCTAATATGCAAGTTATTGTCATAAAAAGTGTTTGGGGACCTGGGTCCTGCCCCAGGGGACATGGATCAATGCAAAAAAAAGTTTTAAAAACGGCCGTTTTTTCAGGAGCAGTGATTTTAATAATACTTAAAGTCAATCAATAAAAGTGTAATATCCCTTTAAATTTCGTACCTGGGGGGTGTCTATAGTGTGCCTGTAAAGGGGCGCATGTTTCCTGTGTTTAGAACAGTCTGACAGCAAAATGACATTTTGAAGGAAAAAACTCATTTAAAACTACCCGCGGCTATTGCATTGCCGACAATACACATAGAAGTTCATTGATAAAAACGGCATGGGAATTCCCCAAAGGGGAACCCCGAACCAAAATTAAAAAAAAAAAATGACGTGGGGGTCCCCCTAAATTCCATACCAGGCCCTTCAGGTCTGGTATGGATATTAAGGGGAACCCCGACCAAAATTTAAAAAAAAAAATGATGTGGGGTTCCCCCTAAATTCCATACCAGACCCTTCAGGTCTGGTATGGATTTTAAGGGGAACCCCGCGCCAAAAAAAAAAAAAAAAAAACGGCGTGGGGTCCCCCCAAAAATCCATACCAGACCCTTATCCGAGCACGCAACCTGGCAGGCCGCAGGAAAAGAGGGGGGGACAAGAGTGCGGCCCCCCCTCCCTCCTGAACCGTACCAGGCCACATGCCCTCAACATTGGGAGGGTGCTTTGGGGTAGCCCCCCAAAACACCTTGTCCCCATGTTGATGAGGACAAGGGCCTCATCCCCACAACCCTGGCCGGTGGTTGTGGGGGTCTGCGGGCGGGGGGCTTATCGGAATCTGGAAGCCCCCTTTAACAAGGTGACCCCCAGATCCCGGCCCCCCCCCTGTGTGAAATGGTAAGGGGGTACATAAGTACCCCTACCATTTCACGAAAAAAGTGTCAAAAATGTTAAAAATGACAAGAGACAGTTTTTGACAATTCCTTTATTTAAATGCTTCTTCTTTCTTCTATCTTCCTTCATCTTCTGGTTCTTCTGGCTCTTCTGGTTCTTCTGGTTCTTCCTCCGGCGTTCTCGTCCAGCATCTCCTCCGCGGCGTCTTCTGTCTTCTTCTCCTCGGGCCGCTCCGCACCCATGGCATGGGGGGGAGGCTCCCGCTCTTCTCTTCTTCTCTTCTTCTTTTCTTCTTTTCTTCTTTTCTTCTCTTCTTCTCTTCTTCTTCATTTTCTTCTCCGGGCCGCTCCGCAATCCATGCTGGCATGGAGGGAGGCTCCCGCTGTGTGACGGCGCTCCTCGTCTGACAGTTCTTAAATAACGGGGGGGGCGGGGCCACCCGGTGACCCCGCCCCCCTCTGACGCACGGTGACTTGACGGGACTTCCCTGTGGCATTCCCCGTGACGTCACAGGGAAGTCCCGTCAAGTCACCGTGCGTCAGAGGGGGGCGGGGTCACCGGGTGGCCCCCCCCCCCCGTTATTTAAGAACTGTCAGACGAGGAGCGCCGTCACACAGCGGGAGCCTCCCTCCATGCCAGCATGGATTGCGGAGCGGCCCGGAGAAGAAAATGAAGAAGAAGAGAAGAAGAGAAGAAAAGAAGAAAAGAAGAAAAGAAGAAGAGAAGAAGAGAAGAGCGGGAGCCTCCCCCCCATGCCATGGGTGCGGAGCGGCCCGAGGAGAAGAAGACAGAAGACGCCGCGGAGGAGATGCTGGACGAGAACGCCGAAGGAAGAACCAGAAGAACCAGAAGAGCCAGAAGAACCAGAAGATGAAGGAAGATAGAAGAAAGAAGAAGCATTTAAATAAAGGAATTGTCAAAAACTGTCTCTTGTCATTTTTAACATTTTTGACACTTTTTTCGTGAAATGGTAGGGGTACTTATGTACCCCCTTACCATTTCACATAGGGGGGGGCCGGGATCTGGGGGTCACCTTGTTAAAGGGGGCTTCCAGATTCCGATAAGCCCCCCGCCCGCAGACCCCCACAACCACCGGCCAGGGTTGTGGGGATGAGGCCCTTGTCCTCATCAACATGGGGACAAGGTGTTTTGGGGGGCTACCCCAAAGCACCCTCCCAATGTTGAGGGCATGTGGCCTGGTACGGTTCAGGAGGGAGGGGGGCCGCACTCTTGTCCCCCCCTCTTTTCCTGCGGCCTGCCAGGTTGCGTGCTCGGATAAGGGTCTGGTATGGATTTTTGGGGGGACCCCACGCCGTTTTTTTTTTTTTGGCACGGGGTTCCCCTTAAAATCCATACCAGACCTGAAGGGTCTGGTATGGAATTTAGGGGGAACCCCACGTCATTTTTTTTTTTAAATTTTGGCCGGGGTTCCCCTTAATATCCATACCAGACCTGAAGGGCCTGGTATGGAATTTAGGGGGACCCCCACGTCATTTTTTTTTTTTAATTTTGGTTCGGGGTTCCCCTTTGGGGAATTCCCATGCCGTTTTTATCAATGAACTTCTATGTGTATTGTCGGCAATGCAATAGCCGCGGGTAGTTTTAAATGAGTTTTTTCCTTCAAAATGTCATTTTGCTGTCAGACTGTTCTAAACACAGGAAACATGCGCCCCTTTACAGGCACACTATAGACACCCCCCAGGTACGAAATTTAAAGGGATATTACACTTTTATTGTTTGACTTTAAGCATTATTAAAATCACTGCTCCTGAAAAAACGGCCGTTTTTAAAACTTTTTTTTGCATTGATCCATGTCCCCTGGGGCAGGACCCAGGTCCCCAAACACTTTTTATGACAATAACTTGCATATAAGCCTTGAAAATTAGCACTTTTGATTATTCATGTTCGTGTCCCATAGACTTTAACGGTGTTCGCATGTTCGAACGAACTTTTTTCCTGTTCGCATGTTCTGGTGCGAACCGAACAGGGGGGTGTTCGGCTCATCCCTACTCACAAACTGTCCTTTTTGAAGGAAAACACACATAGGCGAGTATAATTGAAACACAAAATCCTATATTAAGGGATCAGAACCAAACAAAGAGGGAGGCAACGCTGGAGAAACAGCAGAAATTGATGAAGCCTTTGACCCCCAGGGCAGACATCAATTATTTTACTGCAAAATTGGTGGCCTGAGGAGTCTATATATAAGGGAGTGCAACCTGGTCCAGAAGTCCCAGAGATCCTGAAAGCAGCAGATGACATCTGTGTCCCCAGGCTGTGGTCATACAGCCTGCATCTTTTGTCAGACCAGACTGAACCTAGGGTCATCACTCTCTGGTCTTCCTTCCACGCTTCCTTCCACGCTGTGGCTCTGGTGGTGGAGTTGTGGCAGGAGGAGGAGGAGGAGGGGGAGGATGGTCCAACTCACTCAGGTGGGTTTTGTGTGTGATTTCGCCCCTCACCCCCTTAGTTAAGACTTTATAAAGAAGGTCCTCACACAGGAGGCGTTTGCCTCCTGCATGCCCTGCAGTTTGGTGGCAGCCATGCAGGCAAAGGCCTCTTCAGGAGTGGGGGTGGCTCTGAGGGACGTAGAAGCCTCCTGAATGAGCCTGAGCGCTGAATCCTGCACGTAACTCCCCTTCCTGGGTCTTTTGTTTGGAAGGCGGAGGGGAGGGACCTGCGATTCTGTCAGGCTCCTACTGGGCCCAGGCTTCTCCTGGCTGCCACTTAGCCCTGCCTCCTCCTGGCTGCCACTAACCCCCGCCTCCTCAGGCTGCCACTAACCCCCGTCTCCTCCTGGCTGCCACATTCCACAGCCTCCTCCTGTGTGCCACATTCCACAGCCTCGTACTGGCTGAGGTCTTCCTGTGTATGAAAAAGGGACATAGTTTTAGTTTTTTATTCATCAATCACACACAATTTTCACCTCATGACTGTTGCAAATTGAATGTTAACAAATATAACAGACTATCATTCTGAGCCCAGCATTTTTCATTCTTGTCCCAATTATTTTTGCCCACTACTGTCTATTGATATGTAAAACACTTTATTAAATTAGCAATTAGTGATCAATAATAACATCTAGTAAACATCATTTATTTATTGACCAGAAATCTGTAGAAGAATGCTATACCTGGCTCAAGCTGGGCTCCTCCACTTCTTCCTGGCTGGAAGTCCCAGGTTGGACATCAGAAGCCTCATCTGGGGTGGAAGATAGGGTGGAAGGAAGAGTGGAAGGAAGAGTGGAGAGGGATTCCCTGACTTCAGTCTGGTCTGACAAAAATCGCAGTCTCTCATAGTACCACAGCCTTGGGACATAAACATCATCTGCTGCAGCTCTGGATCTCTGGGAATCTGTGACCTTCTTGCGCTCCCTAAGATAAGTGCTCCTCAGGCCACCAATTTTGGCTTTTAAATAAGGGATGGTTGCCGTGGGGACCACTGGCTTCACCAACTCCAGCAGTTTCTCTAGCGCTGTCTGCCTCTTTTGTTTATGATTATAATGTGGATGTTTCACCTGCCACAGACAGGGCAGCTCCCTGTATTTGTCTATGAACAGGGGGAGGAAGTTGTGGTCATTAAAGCCATCCATTTTCTCTGCATGACACTACACAAGACAAACCCTAATGTCAGGCTAAACTCTTCTAATCTAGTTACAATATAGGCCTCAATTTAGAAGCAGTATAGGCCCAAGTTTAGATCTTACCTTCGTTATCACGATCAGCGCCTCCGATACTCCTTCCTCCGCTCACAGATCATACGTACTGCGCACGCGTGTTATGCTTTATAGACACTGCGCATGTGTGAACCTCCGCCCGCCCCCGACGTTCTTTCTAGTCTATTCCCCGCCCCTTCTCGTTCGGTACAGTGGGGGAAGAGCACATGGTGGAGACACAGCAGGTGTCTGATAATTACACCAACGAGGAGGAGGAGGAAAGCTCTGAGCCTGAAACGTCCTGATCCAGAAGGAGACGATTTAAGGCATCGAATATGTCCTTTGGGGAGATGTTGGAGATGGTGGACATCCTAAAGAAGGCCGACTATGACAGGAAGTATGGACCTTACCCCAACCCCAATGTCAGAAAGGCCAAGATCATGGTGAAAGTGGTCAAGAGTCTGCACCGGAATTTCGAGGTACGACGATCGAAAGATCAGCTCAGGAAGCTGTGGTCGGACCTCAAATTAAAAGAGCATGAGCAGTACAGAAGGATCAGGAGAGTGCTGCAAAAAAGTAAGTAGTTGTCCTGTGTTCCTATTCTTTATGTTTATTACGTTCGTGCTGCTCCATGTGCTTTTCTTAACTGTTGTCCAGTTTAAAATGGCAACTTTCATGTTCATGGGCACATTATTCGTTCGTATGAAACATTGTTCGTTTGGCCTAGAACACACCATTGTTTTGGCCATATGCATTTTAAAACATTTTTTATGGCCTACTTGTCTGAAAATAATTTGGTTGTGTAGATGGGTTTGTAACTAGAATGAAATGCAAACTAGATTCTGTGTAAGGAGAGGACACTCAGCAGCAGTTTTCACATCTGGACTCTGGAGCACTAGTGTGGGACACAGGAACGCCCTTTTTATTAGGGGCCCCACACAGGTGCTCCAGTGTATACTATAGGGGTGACTCCATCTGTGAAGCTTGTACTAAACAGGTAAGTATTCAAGGTTGACAAAGGACAATAACATTTCAACATCTTGGAACTCTGCCAAAATAGATAATTGTACCCCACTTCCAAACAATGTTTCATATTTATAGTTCTGCCATCAAATATCTGTGTGCTAAGTATACCTATTTGTTTTTACATAGGGAATAAAAGACTCGGAGGACACCCCTCATCCGAGGAGACGACAGACCCCCCACCTCTGGAAGAAGGGGAAATCCCACAAAGACAACATGAGGAGGAGGAGGAAGGAGATGTGGTGGAAATAGTCACCAGGACAGGTGAGTGTCTGTGACTACAGGCTCAGGTAAGAGATGGATGCCGGCATATTTATAATACATGGTGTGTTTTTGTTTCTATCTTTTTAGGTGATCATGATGTTGTGGATCCAGGGCATTTCACCTCTGAAAGTGCACATATCCTGATCGGGGAGATCATGGGGTGTAATAGGGACTTGGAAAACATCCAGAAAAACATCAGTGATGTTCAAACAAAAATGAAGAACATCACTGATGTTTTAGGGAGAATTTAAAAAAAATCAAAATCCCTTTGTTTTTTTGCGAGCTAAAAATTTATACCAT
Source organism: Aquarana catesbeiana (assembly GCF_042186555.1). Lineage (NCBI taxonomy): Eukaryota > Metazoa > Chordata > Amphibia > Anura > Ranidae > Aquarana > Aquarana catesbeiana. The sequence goes on along the minus strand of NC_133325.1, from coordinate 413,772,146 downwards.
TTTTTGACATATTTGCGAAAAGCCAAATTTTGAAGATGCACACAGTGTGTCAACATGTGCTATCATGGGAGATCAATGTAGGCATTTTGGGGGTGCAACCCCTTCCTCAATAATAAAGTAGCTGTGAGGAAGGGGTTGCACCCACAAAACACGTCCCTTGATCCCCGTGATGGCAGCTAGCACATGTTGACATTCGACAATTTGTGTGCATCTTCAAAATTTGGCTTTTCCTGGGGTGACTTCACCCCATCTGAACGCAATATCAAACACAGTTTGTAAATACTCATGTCTGATATTGCCTTCAAGTTCTACCAAATGTGAACTTTATAAGTTCAAGATTTGTGTCTTTCTTGTTGGTTTTAAACATGCCTGTTTTATCTTAAATGGACATTTCTTCTTTTTCTAATGTGACCCCAAAAATGGTTATACAACAAATATGTTGGTTTGTTTTAAAAAACCTTTTATAAATGCATATGTGATTGTGCTGGGATTAAAAAGATTGTTAATTAAGAATGTGTGGATTATTCCTCACGCTCCAAAACTTTTGTTGTGCTCTAATTGGTGTTTTCTGTGACAATGGGTGTTATTTCCTAAGGTAAAATCCACTTCCATTCTGGAGACACCTGTAGAACTCCATCTGGGTGATGACTCCACCATTGGACATCTGGCCATTCTTCCCCACGTCCACATACAGGAACTCGTAAGTAGCCAACACCACCGCCAACATCGCAATACTATTGAACCCCTTATATTTGAAATAATATGATCCCGAGTTGGGTGTTGGGATGATGTGGACGTGTTTCCCATCAATTGCCCCTTCGCAGTTAGGAAAGTCCCACCGCTGGGCAAAGTGGGAGGCCACAGTCTGCCATTCCTGTGGCGTGGAAGGAAACTGTGGAGTCAAACAACAAAAAAAACTTAGTCATTTTGCACATAAACAGGGAAAGCAGATTAGACACAAACATTCTTGGCCAACATCAAGATAACATTTATTTGAGGGAGTTTTTAAAGACCAAAGTATAAGGTACACCTATCAGATTCCCCCACCCCCCCTCTCATGGGCCATTTCTAACATTTTAGGGGGGGGGGGGGGGGCTCTTGGACAGGTAACCCTCTCCACTTCATTGAAAGGTGAATGCCTAAATAATGTGCATTACTTTGGCCAGCCCCTCCTTAGTTACACTATTGACAGACCACTGGACAGGTAAGAAGTGTCATAATACAAAGATATAAATACACACTGTACACATTTGAGCACATTTGGACATTCTGCTATTACCTATCAAGATAATAATAGGATACAAAAACTTTAAACAGTACCATTTGAAAGTATTCAGGCAGGCCCTTGCACTACATGCTTTGGGGAATTCATCCATACATCTGACCACAAAAGAGATGGGTATAGTGTGTATGAGTTTGGCAAAGTCAGCAGATAGATGATTGAGGATAGATAGAGAATTTGTATCAGCTGACTTAGCAGTTGGGGGGAGGGAGGGTTCCAAATGATTTGGGGACCCCCCCAAAAAAAGCCTCTGGCACTCTGCCTGAATTTAAAGCACAAATCACATTTTAAAACATTTTAGGGGGTGTTTGGGGTAAAGCACTACTATGGAGCTGATAAAATACATTGTTAAGTAACTACATGAGGTGAATATAGGGCCAGGAGTGCATGCTGGGGAGGTAAATGAAAGCAAATATGTATGAAGGACAAAAAAAATAATTACATAAAAAACCAGCATGCATGAGGACAAAGGGGGCATTCACAGCATATTACAATCATGGTAATTAGGGAATGATGAAAGAAATACAATATATTATCAAACATTAAATACAATAAAATGTGATGTTAAAGGATAAAAATCTTACCTTAATATACTCCTTCTGCAGGACCTGGATGATGGCAGAACAGGTCTCCGGGATAATGATCCCCAGAGCCTGGGGGGAGATGCCTGTCGAGAACTTGAGGTCCTGCAGGCTTCTCCCCATCGCCAAGTACCGCAGGGTGGCGATGAGCCTCTGCTCCGGAGTGATGGTTTGCCTTATGCAGGTATCCTGCCTGCTAATATAAGGGGTCAGCAAAGCCAACAAACGGTGAAAAACGGAGTCCGTCATCTGGAGAAAGTTCCTGAAATCATCAGGATTATTCTCACGGATCTCACGGAGCAAAGGCATATGACAGAATTGGTCACGCTGGTGCAACCAATTCTTGGACCATGAACTCCTCCTCACCCTGTTCATGGACTGGACTTGTGTCAAGGTAAGGACCCCAACACCAAGCCCCCACACAGCACGAACTCTACAAGGAGTACGTATACGCAACATGGCTAGAAAACGGTCGGCTGCTCAGAACAAAGTAACAGAACGCACTGAAGAACAGTAAGGCCTGTGAAGAGCGACCTGAAAATCAGTAACGAGTGAACAAGAACACAATGATAAATCAATGCGAACTCACTGCACGCACTGAAGACCAGATACAAACCCACAAGCACAAACTGAACAGCAGAAAAGATCTGAAAGCCACGAGTCTGAAAAAGCACGAATCGTCTCTCACCAAACTTTTACTAACACGAGATTAGCAAAAGGAGCCCAAAGGGTGCAGCGCTTGATTAGGACCTGCCCTTTTCTAGTCTCGTCGTTCGTGGTGTACGTGACCGCGTTCTTGGCAATCGGAAATTCCGACAACTTTGTGCGACCGTGTGTATGCAAAACAAGTTTGAGCCAACATCCGTCGGAAAAAATCCATGGATTTTGTTGTCGGAATGTCCGATCAATGTCCGATCGTGTGAACGGGGAATTATGGTGTAGAAAGTTTTGATAAAAAATGTTTAAAAAGATAACAAAAGATTTTTCACTCACAAGTGACTGTGCTATGCCCAGCACTGAGGTGTATACAGCATGTGCAGGTGGATATATCAGGATCGCGGCGGTGTGAAATCCACGCCTCATTCTGGATATACCAAAAAAGGATGTCATAGAGGACCCGGAAGCACAGACTGATTTTTTTAATACTTTTTATTACAAGAGAATTCAATGGCAAGGTACAAAAATTCACATAGTAAAAGTATACAAAGTGCCAACATCTCATTGTAAAACAGTGTGACAGAGCGTACAATATTGCTTTTTATTAGGCACAGTTGTCTTTTATATATAAGACAATGCCCTACATTTTTAGCCATATAACTGTAATTTTTAAATATGTTGGCTGTAACCTGAAAATACTGTAACTGTAATGTGGTAGCTGTGGAAATTAAGCCATATGTACTGATACAGACATGAACTCTGTCACTGTGTAATTTTGTGTCAGGTCTGCCAGGATGTTCCAACCATCACTCCTACTTCCTGATCGGTAGTCCTCTTATCCCAGTATCAGGTGGAGGGACGGTTGAGATCCTGCAGTCAGTAATAAGGGACCACAATAAAAGGTACAAGCAGACTATATCAAGGAACTACCAGCAAGTAACTCACGGTTAGTAGTGGCCAAAGTCAGGAGCCAGGTAGAAGAAAGGGCAATGCAAAATGATCCAAGTCAGTGGACCAAGGCAGAAGTACACCAGGGTAAACCAGAGGGAGGTGTTGGTAAGAGGCAGGGTCGGCAACAACGAACAGGGTAATACAAAGGGTTGATCCAAGAAGCGGAGTAGGGAACAAGTCAGCAACCTGAAAAAACAATATATTAATTGAAAACGCTGCCCTAAAAATTATATAGATTGTCGTCCTGACCCCTCCCCTTTGGGAAACGACAAGACATCTTGTAAGCTAAGGAGGATGCTCTTATCATCCCGATACCACCCTGGTATAATCTGCTACATGTTCATCATAGAATGGTGCACTGATGCACCTGATAAATGTGAGTACCCCTGATGGGGGTTTTTGCTTTAGTGAACTAAATTGTTTAAAACATCATTGCACTATTGAGTTTTTCCTTTCACATAGCCTGACATTTTAAAGAGCCCAGAGGTGGTTCACATGCGTGCTTTGACTTAGCTTGATCGCAAAGTCGCACGCTCCAAGGTGAGCGTTTACTACCTAAGGGTGGGCACCTGAGTGAAGACACACCAGCATGTCTTGGATCACACTTTTTATTGTTCCTGAATTACACAAACTTTTATCATGTTACTGGAGATGCAGTTGGATGCGATTTGGATGCTATTTATATGCACATGAGCACTTTGTCTAATGATCTGAATCACATATCCCCTGCAGTGTTGTTTATTCTTCTTGAATTACACAAACTCTTATCACGTTACTAGAGACGCAGTTGGATGCGATTTGGATGCAATTTATATGCACATGAGCACTTTGTCTTATGATCTGAATCACATATCCCCTGCAGTATTGCTTATTTTCAGCATGGTCATTTACGACATATTTGGACACTATATATTGCACAGGAGCACTTTTTCTATATATTATTTGTTTATGTTTATGGTTTTAAACTCAGTTTTGCACAAGGCACTTTAAATTGGTTTTGTGTGTATATCATATCCATTTATTAGTTATATTAATTTGATTAATTTAACATAGTTTTAGTATACACTACAATCTATATAATTTTTAGCGCAGCGTATTCAATAAATGTATTTCTCTTTGCACGATATATGTGACGCTAGCAGCTTTTAGATAATTTATTTATCTTTCACGTTACATGTGACAGGCTTAATACCATTAGTCTTTGGGTTATTTAAACCACTTTAAGCATCTAGACAGTGGTGGCTCGCAGGATTTCTTTCTATTTCAGAAAAATAATATGTCATACACCAACAAGCCAGAAATGGAACCTTATACTAGGGCAGGGACAGGAAGAGGAAGCGATGATTTATAGGTTACTAGATCAGGTGACTGCCTACAGCTGGCCACTGGGTGGAGCCAGAATCCATTACCACGGAGCAGTAGATAACAAGATGCCCCCGGGCTATTTGGGCTTGGATGGATGCTTAACGTGGAACAACCTGACCAGCTCTGGGGCATGAACATCACAAGCCGGTACCCAAGTCCTTTCAGCAATATAGAGTGGCCTTTCCAGTCCACCAGATACTGTAATTGTCTACTCTTATGTCAAGAATCCTGAATTTTACTAATTATGTATTCTTGATGGTCATCAACCGAGACATGAGAAGGACATCTAGAGGGTAGAGAAAACCTATACTTGTAAAAGGGCTTTAGCAAGGATACATGAAACGTATTAGGAATCCAAAGGTGTGGGGCAAACAAAGTTTATAGGCCACTGGGTTGACGTGACAGAGAATGCGAAAGGGTCCTATATATCTATTACCCAATTTGGGAGAGGGTTGTCGCAGTTTGATGTTCTTAGTGGATAGCCATACAAGTTGATTGAGACGATAACGGGGCACAGGTCTTCTGCATACCCTTTGTATGTGTGAACAGACTGAAGCAGAACTTTTCTTATGTCTCTCCAGTGCTTAGTTAACCTGGTCACCATGTTGGCTGCTGCAGATACCTCAGATACCTCTACTAGAGAAGATTGGAAGGGAAAAATTCTGTGTTGATACCCAAAGGCAGCTTGAAAAGGAGAACATTTTAGAAAGGAGTGCCATTGTGAATTGTGCGCTAATTCAGCTAGAGGTAGCATCTCACTCCAGTTGTCATGTTCAGCATTAACATAAGCCCTTAGGTCTCTAAATCTTGATTCACCCTTTCTGTTTGGCCATTAGATTGGGAGTGGTATCCAGAAGACAGGAAATTCTTGATACCCAGATGTTTGCAAACAGCCTTCCAGAACGAAGATATGAATTGAGGGCCTCTGTCACTAACAATACTGACATGAATACCGTGTAAACAGATGACATTCTCAATAAAGGATAGAGCTATGCTTGGGGCAGAAGTTAGGGCAGGCATAGGAATGAAGCGTGCTAACTTCGAAAATCTGCCCACGTCAACCCAGATGATGGTAGGCAAGTCCACAATAGTATCCATACTAATATGAGTCCAGGAAGCATAAGGAACAGGTAACGGTTGCAGAAGAACTTGGGGAACAGATCCAGGCATTTTGTGGGCCTCACAAACAGTATAAACTTTAACAAAGGCGATTACATCCCTCTTTAGGGTAGCCCACCAAACCAGGGATTACAGACGTAAGAAGGTCTGTTTGGTACCAGGATGTCCGGATATCCTCTGTCCATGGACCCATTACAAAACTTCTGTACTTAATTCTTGAGGAACATACAACGTATTAGATGAAACTGAAAGATTAGAAAGTTCCAGAGATTGAGCAACCAACAAGTTCCTTTGTAAGATAGTATCCAGTTGAGCAATAATTCGTTTCGGAGGAGCAATATGATCCAGAGGAGCTTGAAGATTCTTGCAAGGGAATTGCCGAGACAGGACATAAATATGTGTATATCTGTGCAAAGTGGGTATGGAAAAATAATTGTTGTTAAATTAACACAGTAAAAGATATACAGAGAAATATGGACAAAAATGTCTAAAGTGAAAAATGTGGTATAGTGTGGGACCAGAGTCCATAAACATGGGATAAGTGGTGGTCTTCTCAAAGAGGAAGGCACTGGAACACTGGAGGGTGTGTAGATACTCAGAAGTAAGGCAACCACAGGTAACACGCCACAAACATCATCAAAAAAGAGATTGGGTACTCTTACCGGATCCTGTAGGATGTATAGCAGTACGTCTGTTTAGGCATATGGAGGTGACCTCCCGTAATATCCACCCAGATGGTATCCCGTAGGTCACGATCACCAATGAGAGGTGGTTGTTCTAGGTGGAAATTGGTCCGCTGTCACGCACACTCTCCAGTTCCAGAACAGTAGGGTCAGGAGAAGCTATTTGAAGATGGAGCCATGGAGGAAGAGATGAAAAAGACTCCACATGGTGTAGGTCAAAAACGAGGGGTTTTAATGGATAAAAAACCCTACAAGATAAAAAGTGATCACAAGCAAGTAAAATGGCAATGTGGGAAGCTGAAATGCCATCCCTACGCGTTTCGACTGCAAAGTCTTCAACAGGGGGGAACAACCACCTCTCATTGGTGATCGTGACCTACGGGATACCATCCGGGTGGATATTACGGGAGGTCACCTCCTTATGCCTAAACAGACGTACTGCTATACGGCAGATACGTCCTACAGGATCTGGTAAGAGTATCCAATCTCTTTTTTGATGATGTTTGTGGCGTGTTACCTATGGTTGCCTTACATCTGAGTATCTACACACCGTCCAGTGTTCCAGCGCCTTCCTTTTTGAGAAGACCACCACTTATCCCATTTTTATGGACTCTGGTCCCACACTATACCACATTTTTCACTTTAGACATTTTTGTCCATATTTCTCTGTATATCTTTTACTGTGTTAATTTAACAACAATTATTTTTCCATACCCACTTTGCACACATATACACATGTTTTATTTATGTTCCTAGTCCATACTGGGGACTTTAGCGCTGCACTTTATTATCTGTGTATTAGTATTTGACTTGGTTTGTTTGTGTGTCAGCTGCTGTTTATTTAACTTGTATTCATATTTTTCACGTATTGTTTCACTCGTTTTGAGGGCCAGCGCCGCATTTTCTTTATCACCATATCATCTAAGTAGACGACAACAAAAGAGTCAAGTAGATCCCTGAAAATATCATTCACAAACTCCTGGAATATGGCGGGGGCATTGCAAAGTGCAAATGGCATCACACAACACTCATAATGCCCCCCAAACAGCTCAGTAATTAAAGGGAGCGGATACCGATTTTTTTACAATAATTCAGTTGAGAGCTCTGAAGTCAATGCAGGGTCTAAGTCCTCCATCTTTTTTCTCCACAAAAAAAGAACACTGCCCCCACAAGAGAGGAGGAAGGCCGAATGAAACCCTTCTTTAGACTGTCTTCAATGTATTCCTTTATTGCCTTTGTCTCTGCAAGGTTAAGATAATAGATTCTCCCCTTAGAAAGGGGGGAACTGGGAAGCAATTCAATAACACAGTCATAAGGGCGGTGTGGAGGGAGCACCTCCGCTTCTTTTTCAGAAAATGCATCAGCAAACTCGGCAAAGGCATCAGGTAATTCTGGGCCAGCAGACACCTCATGAATGGACACTTTATTACGTACTACCTTTTGGAGATGGTGGACATGACAGGAGGTGCTCCAGGCAGAAATTTGACCAGAGGACCAGTCAATAGATGGTTATGTTTACATACCCAAGGAAACCAGAGAATTACTAGGTGTTTAGGAGACGGGATGATGTCAAATGATAAAAGATCTAGATGCAGAGCCCCCAACCAGAGAGAGGCTTGGATTCATGAGTAATAAGTCCATCATCAAGAGGGTCTCCACCAAGAGTAATTACACAGAGCGGAGGGTTTTTAGAAACAGTAGGTATCTGAACTCTTTTAATCAGCATTGTATCTAGAAATACACCACCAGCACCAGAATCTATAAACGCTACTGTGGAACAGCACTGATTATTCCAGGACAAGGAAATTGGAACTATTAGTCTCTCCTGCAGAGGATTCAAAACAGCATGGCCTAATAGGGCTCCTCGGTCACCCGTTAAGCCCGGAAGTTTTTCCGGTCGAACCGGACAAGAGCGCAGGACATAGTTACATAGCAGCTGAGGTTGAAAAAAGACACAAGTCCATCAAGTCCAACCTATGTGTTTGATTATATGTCACTATTACATATGTATATCCCTGTATGTTGCGGTCATTCAGGTGTTTATCTAATAGTTTTTTAAAACTATTGATGCCCCCCGCTGAAACCACTGCCTGTGGAAGGGAATTCCACATCCTTGCCGCTCTTTCAGTAAAGAACCCTCTATGCAGTTTAAGGTTAAACCTAATTTCTTCTAATTTTAGTGAGTGGCCACGTGTCTTATTAAACTCCCTTCCGCAAAAAAGTTTTATCCCTATTGTGGGGTCACCAGTATGGCATTTGTAGATTGAAATTATATCCCCTCTCAAGGGTCTCTTCCCCAGAGAGAATAAGTTCAATGCTCGCAACCTTTTTTCATAACTAATAACCTTCAGACCCTTTATTAGCTTTGTTGCCCTTCTTTGTACTCGCTCCATTTCCAGTACATCCCAGAACTGGACAGCATACTCCAGGTGAGGCTGGACCAAAGTCTTGTAGAGCGGGAGAATTATCGCTTTATCCCTGAAGTTAATCCCCTTTCTAATGCATGTCAATATTCTGTTTGCTTTGTTAGCAGCAGCTTGGCATTGCATGCCATTGCTGAGGCTATCATCTACTAGGACTAACAGGTCCTTTTCCATCCTAGATTCCCCCAGAGATTCACCCCCAAGTGAGTAGATTGCATTCATATTTTTGCCACCCAAATGCATTATTTTACATTTTTCTACATTAAACCTCATTTGCCATGTAGTTGGCATCCTATTCATTTGTTCAGATCTTCTTGCAGGGTTTCCACATCCTGCAGAGAAGTTATTGCCCTGCTTAGCTTAGTGTTGTCCGCAAATACAGAGATTGAGCTGTTTACCCCATCCTCCAGGTCGTTTATGAACAAATTAAACAGGATTGGTCCCAGCGTAGAACCCTGGGGGGACCCCCACTTCCCACCCCTGACCATTCCAAGTACAGTAAAACCTTGGATTGAGAGCATAATTTGTTCCGGAAGCATGCTTTTAATCCAAAGCACTTCAATATCAAAGTGAATTTCCCCATAAGAAATAATGGAAACGCAGACGATTCGTTCCACAACCATTTATTCATAGGTCTTTCAGTTTATGATCCATATAAAAAAGATCATAGCAATGGTTGTGTAACCATAAAATGTCCATTTACAAATGGCAGCCTCCACAAGGGGATTAGAAGCAAAATCCAGCAGGAGCTACAGAGTATTAAAGAGAAGAGAGGCTATTACTGGATAGTGTAGAGTACTAGCGTGCAGCTGCCGACAAGCTTCACACAAGCTGGTCCGTGATGACGATCCTCCGGGCACAGTGAAACTGGGCCTGCCTCCTAGGTCATGTGATTCCAGGCAGCTCCAGCTGATAAGGAACGCTCCTGGTTGCCTGGTTGCCAGAACAACATGTTTCAGAGGGCGTGGCCTCCTTTCTCAGGTCTGTCATAGGAACCCTTTATAGGCAAATTACTGGCATCGGGATCTTTAACCCCATAATTGCTAATTGCTGGGGTTCCTTAAGAGACACATGGCTAAATGGCAACATGGCTACTGGCTAAAAATGATATAATATAACAGGTTCCATTAATCCCTTATATTGTTGTGCTTAAAAAATAATAAAAGGCATTAATAACCATTAATAAACCTCCTGCTGAACATATACTTACAAAAAGATATTTTCTGTCATCTACAAGTGTATATATGGTTTTGTATAAGATATTATATGAATATATTTATATATGAGGGGAGGTTGAGGGAAATTATAAAATTCAAATTCATGATAAAAAGTATGTAAAATAAAATTTATGTAAAATAAAATTTATGTAAAATAAAATAAAGAATAAAAATTAATGATTAACTGCAATGATCTTCTTGCCTAGGATCAATCATATCTAACTACATATAGAGAATGCTAGCGCACCCACATGTGGCGCGCATAATAGTATGCACCATCAGTGCACCCAGAAGAAGAGGTGATCGGTCAACTACATAAATCTAGTGCACACTTTAGGGGCTACACCAGTGTGATTTGGGTTACACAACACCTAAAGGGGGCAGCTATATCAAAATGTGAAGGCAATATGTGATTTCTGCATGTCCACACAAGGTGCACATGCATGCACACCCACATATAACTCATATACAATCTAGCACATCGATCCCAGGATAAACTGTGAATAATATGCTGAAGATATACTAACTGTGTATGGAAATGGGACGAATAAATTATGGTACTAACCTCCAATTCTTCATCCAAAACATCTCTCTATGACACAGTTTAGAGAATCTCTCACCTTCAGGTAAACGCATGGACATGGCCTCTATACCCAACAACTCCAAGCCACTAGAGTCTTCATTGTGGTAAATACTAAACTGGCAACGTACACTATGGTATGTGCTGCCTTCTTCAATGAACCTTCTGTGTTCATTGAATCTGGTTCTCATTCAGCCCACATAGTACAACCCACATGGACACTTCAAGCCATAAACAATGTATTGAGTGCCACATGTGAAAAATTGTTTTGTTTTGTACGTTTTCCCATCACTACCCCTAAACTCTTTTTGGCCATGTTTTATGAAGGCACAGGCCTTGCAATTTGATTTCTTGCAGCTAAAGGTACCACAAATGTTAAACAGGGAGGGAATATTACTTATCTTGGGTTGTAAATGTTTTGTATTACTTGGTGATAAGTGATTTTTTATATTTTTGGCTCTCCTAAGCACAGTATTTGATTTTTCCCGTAAGGCCTTTGTCAAAGCTGGATCCTGTAATAGGATAGGCCAATACTTTTGGAGCGTGTTCTTAAATCTGCCAATTTTGGGTGTTATAGTTGGTAATGAATTTAATTGAGAAATCTATCAGATTTCTTTTGGGCTTGTAGACCTTCTTATTATTACAATATGTATCCAGGTACCTATCAGAGGCATCCTGGATATGTTCTACATTAAAGCCTTTTTCTAGAAATTCTTGGTATAATATTCTGCCCTGTTCCTGGTATTCAGTGATATTTGTACAACTCGATATGTGGCAATGAAGGTAAGAGTTGCCGGCAGTTTCTTTGAAATTAGTTTTGGAAATGATTTTGCCATCCTCATCCCAAGACAATGATAAATCCAAGAATTGTATGGGTTGTCATTGCAATATTTTACAAATTCTGGGATCACATCTGGAGGACAATCCCAGATGATAATGATGTCATCAATAAAACGCCCATAGAAGGCTACATTTTTCATAAATTAGTAAGTGTCCATAATTGATCCATGTACTCCAATCACTCTCTAAAGAGGGACCCGAGAAGAGGAGGGCCTGGGCTGCTCTGTGCAAAACCATCCCATAGAGCAGTTAAGTATAACGTGTGTTATTTTTAATGGAAAAAAACAAGACTTTATAATCACTTGAAGGCATTCCTGTGCTTTTAAGAAGCGCAATGGGAAGTCAGGAATTACATACAGAAAGAGATGCTGCTGACAAAATGCGTAGGGGGGGATTCCAGGATACCTCACTTTCGCTTGTTGGAATGCAGGTGGAGCACAGATTGGCATTTCCATCCCGTAATTCATGCCTGTGTACTTATTTTATATGTAAGTGTGATTTTAAGTATTTCTTTCATTAAAAATATGTTACTACACTATGAGAGGTTTCCCTGTTTCTTTCTGTATGTTATTCCTGGCTTGCCATCGAGCTTCTAAAAGGCACAGGAATGCTTTAAGGTGCTGTGGTACACATTTATCTATATGTACTAAGATGAATAAGGAAATAGATTAGAGAGTGATTGGAGTACATGGATCAGAAACATGTGAAGGATCACCTTCAAAAATAAAGGGACTTTTGAGGCACCATAATGAAAAGTCAACAACACAATTAAATAAAACAATATGTTTATTAAATTCCAATTAAAATGTATGGTAGAATAATACGTAACCATCACATAAAATATTACAGATGTAATCATACACTAATATTAAAAACAATACAGATGTGTAAATAATAGTGTAGCCCGCTGGTGAATGCCGACGTGTTTTGCAGTCCTCAACTGCTGGAGTACAGTACTGATTTCATGGGAATTTGTCACATACAAATTTTATGTGAACTATTCATATCACTAGCAATGTTTCATATTCCCATCGCACACGTTCCTGGTATAAGCTCTAAAGGTCGGGTGCTGCAGCAACAACCAGCTGGATACTGGTTCAAGTCACAATGTAGATATTTGCCAGCACACCAAGGATCAGCACAAGGTGGCGTCCAAACGGTTACGTTTATTGAATGATCACAACACAAAGAGGTGCAACTTTTCGGAGTCACGCCGAACCCCTTCGGCAGGCATGTGATAAATGTGAAAACAGCAGTGAAGAGAATTTAAATAACTATCAACCAATCAAAAATCAAGGAAAAAACAAGAACAAAACTAGAAATAACAAAACTACTCCCCCCAGAGAGGTATGACGTCACAAATCCCGCCAGAAAAGACCCAAAAATTAACATAATAAAAGGATAGCATATTTAAAACAGATCACCAAACATATGTAAGTTAGGGGTTAAAAAACTACTGACATTGCCTATATTTGTCATGTGAAATGGTGGATCTTGAGCCCATAAAGGGACTAGCCCGTTGCTAGGGAATAAAACTGATGATAGCATGCTTAAGTAAGGGGTCAATTGGCGCTAGTACAAGGAAGCATACATTCAATTCTAATGGCAATCACCGATCGCACATGCGCGATGTGGCGGCGGTAACCAGGCAGCAGGGACGCTGTAGTGCCAGGTGCCGCCGATGCCGTAGAATAGCATGTAATCGGCGCCAGATCGGCGCTCGTGTGGGGGTAATTTCTTTGGACTAGGAAGACATCCCTGGCCGCGTGTCTCATATCACTGAGAACTTTATATTATATTGTGTAATATGAATAGTTGATTTATCAACACTTTGTTGATGGTTTGATGTATTTGATGACACAATATTTTTTATTGGGTTAAGGTGAGTGTAGTTAGGATCTCTAGGGTTATTTTTGGATCTTTTTTTGAATACATTATGTTGCTATGAACTATAGCTTTAAAGGTATGATCGCACCATGGGGCAGGGCACCAGGGACAACACAGCCTTAGGTTCAATTGTTAATTGCACAGCCAGAAAGGTTTATATTATTTCTGTGAAAGATGGACTTGTGTTATTGGAGCTTATGTGACAAGTGCAAAAGTCTTGAGTAAAATTATTATTTAGTCATATGTCTGGTTTGAAAGGGATGATGTATATTCAAGCAGAGTATTCACAGTGTATCATACAAAACTGTGAGGCAAGTTATATTTAACCCCCTGGGTTGAGAAGTGAGAGATCTCATGCTGGGAGAAATGTGTTCAAGATAACCTTTGAGGTTATGTGTGTGTTCCAGGTACTTTCTTTGCAACCTTTATGGTTGAGGGATGTGTAATAATATACAGGATAGCAGCCACTCTGTAAGAGTGTTTGGCGCATAGTGAAGATGGGACTGGTAGAGAAAAGTGTATATATCCATATTAGTTTCTCAAAGTGTCTGGAGTCCATCAGCTGGTTAAAGAGGAGCAGACTGGCACGCCAGTTGCAGTGCAGTCAACTCGCAACTTCTGTCAGTGTCTACAATAATGTCAACTGGCTTATGTGCCTGATGTGTGTGTCAAAAAGAGAAGTACTTATGAACTCTGGGTTCCAACATGTGGGAGTAAAGAGTTAATTGGCCTCCAGCCACTAAAGAGCTGCTATCCACATGAAATCAGTGTTGCTCACTGTACAGTGCAATGAGTCAGAGAAGTAACACTGCAGTCACTCCTGTCAATCACAAGAAAGCCAGAGAACTGAGCCGGTAACATAAGCAAAAGCTGGCATCTCCAGGGGAAAACTGGCAAGTTCCCAGGAGTGTTGACTAGTACTGCACAACAATAACAGTAAGGATGATCTATGGATGATCTGCCAACACACTCATCTGCTGTCATGTAGACAAACCCTGTGGAACTCAATCAATCAAATAGTATTGTCATTTTTTTCAATAGTTAAAATTCTGCTCCCACTGCCCCTTTAGATGATTGTTTTTGTTTTGTTTTTTGTACATACCTGGTTGAGGGATCTGATGACAAGGGCTACAGCGTTCTTTCAGCTAGAGGTGAAATAGAAGAGGTTGCCCTGCAACCATAAGCATACACACAGGGTATGCTGGATGTGCCTGGACACACCCTAATCACCCCGTGCTACTGACACCAACCTCTGCCCTATTGACACGTTCACTGCTCTCCTGACTGACACATCCACTGTCCTACTGACATCATCTATTGCCCAATTGACACCGTCCACTGCCCAACTGACTAACACCATCCACTGTCCTACTGACACCACCCACTGTCCTACTGACACCACCCACTGTCCTACTGACAAACAACATCCATTGTCCAACTGACAATGTCCAATGCCCAACTGACAACGTTCACTGCTCTACTGACAACGTTCACTGCTCTACTGACACCGTCTATGTTTTAATACATTTTAAAATGTTTGCTTACATTTATTGATAGGAGTGTGTGTCTGTATATATTATAAACTGTATATACACACACACACACGTGTGTTTGAGCTTTGGGGTGCACACCCTAATGCAATAGGCCACGCACACCTATGCCTGCAACAGCTCAACCTCTATTCCTTCCAGGAGATGTGGACAGTCTTATGCACAACACCTGGGGGGGGGGGGGGGAGTAGGTCAGCACTAATGGGCTTTGAGGAGGGTTTTCAGTGCTGACAATGCTGACCAGGGTGAGAAAGTTGCCGTTATTTTACCACAGGGGAATTTCCTTGTCAAAAGAAGTTTATTGAGTATACAATGTTATAAAGATACATAAAGTAAGTTTACAAGGATCTATAAAGTAAGCTCATTGTTTTACAGTAGGGTTTATATAGGTAAATATCATGAAATTTCAAATATTAAACATTGGGTTCACGTAAACCTAAATTAAAGATATATATCATTTCCTTAGTTACTTTTGTAGGTATTTAAATGATTTATACCTACTATACATATTGTTTACAAGTAGAGTGTATATAGGTCAAATAAATTCTGATAATGAGCTTTAATCGTAAGGTGGAGAAAAGGAAAGAGAAAGAAGAAAAAGGGTTGAAAGGTAGAGGTATGGTCCACAAGGTTGTCCCGCTCGTCAGTTTATTATTCTTTTTAGTTCTCTTTGAAGCCTTAGAATGGGTGTCTCTGTAAGTCATTTAATCTGTTACCATGACAACAAGACAGAGTCATTGAAGTTTGACAGGAACTGTTGTTTTATCCAAGGATGCCAAAGTTTTTCAAATTTTGGAATTTGATTTTGATCGATGGCTACCATCTTAGCATGGGACATTGTATTATTCATTCTGTGAATTGTTTCTGCTAGTACCAATGTAGGAGATTTCCATGCCTTGGCCACTGTTTGTTTTGCAGCCGTTATCAGTTGGATCATAAGTTTGAATTGAGAGAGTGTTAACCATTCCGGTTTTAGATTAAGTAAAGTTAAATATGGATCTGGTTGTATTATTTTTTTTAAATATTTTAGATGCAATCACGAAGACTTCCTTCCAGAAGGTTTGGATTACTGGGCACGTCCACCATATGTGTAAATATGTGCCTATTTCTGGGCATCCTCGAAAACAAAGAGTTGAGGTATTAGGTGAATATTTTGCCACTCTAGCGGGTACAAGGTACCAGCGAGTTAGGACTTTATAATTTGTCTCCAGTGCTAAGATGTTGGGTGAAGATGACTTAGATGTGAGCCATATGTTAGACCAGTCCGTGTCTTCTAAAGTTCGTCCCAGGTCCTCCTCCCACCTCTGAACGTAAGAGGGTCTATTAAGATTTGCTACTCCATATAATTGATTATAAAGTGATGAAATTGTACCTTTAGCAAATGGATCTTTTGTACAGATTGATTCAAAAATGGATAATTGGGATAATGGTGTATCCCCCTTTAGGAATGGTGTATAGAAATTTTTGATTTGGAGATATCTAAATATCTCAGAGTTTGGTAGATCATATTTTTCTCTAAGCGATGGGAATGAAAGGAATGATTTAGATGCTATGAAGTCATTTAGTGTCTGAATGCCTGATGTTGTCCAAGCTTTAAAAGAATTTGGGTAGATCCATGCCGGATAAAAGGCCGGATTTCTGATAAAAGAAAGGAGAGGATTGTGTGGAGATTGTAACTGATATTTGGTTTTTAGTTTATCCCAGAGAGATAAGAAGTGTTTAGTTATGGGATTATGAATTTTAAAGCGGTCTTTAGGATCAAGCCATAATACATTTGATATTAATAGAGGGTCATTTTCTGAAGCCTCTATAAATACCCATAATGGGATTTCTTGTTTTGCATGGTATTTGGACAGAATGGCCAAATGTGCTGCTCTGTAGTAGTTAGTAAAATTAGGGTATCCCAGGCCTCCTTTATTTTTGGGAAGATGTAGTGTGTGTATAGGTATACGTGGTTTAGAAGAGCCCCATATAAACGAAGTTGCTCTTTTTTGTACTATTCTCAAAAAATAGGAAGGAATTGGAATAGGGAGGACTCTGAATAGATAAAGCAATTTGGGTAGAATAGTCATTTTGATTGCATTAATCTTCCCTATCCAGGATAAAGGAAGTTGCGACCATTGTTTTATTAGATTTGTGATCTGTCTTAATACAGGAGGATAATTGGTTGAGAATAAGTCAGAATGAGATGCTGTTAAATGAATTCCAAGATATGGGATTGATTTTTCTGCCCATGTGAATGGGAGTGCAGCCCTAGCCGGGATCAATTCCATGTTTGTGAGTGAAATATTAAGCACTAGGCATTTCTTAGGATTAATCATAAGGCCGGATAAGGCTGCAAATCCATCAAGAGCTGGTATTAAGTTAGGACCAGAGACCTGTGGTGATGATAGAAAAAGTAATATATCGTCTGCAAATATACATAATTTGTGTGTAATACCTCCTACTTCAATGCCAGTTATAGTTTGGTTTGTTCTGATGTATTGGGCCATGGGTTCGAGTATAAGGGCAAATAATAAGGGAGATAATGGGCAACCCTGTCGGGTACCTCTTTCGATATTAAAGGCTTCAGACTTGTATCCAGCATATTTTATATAGGCTTTGGGTTTATTATATAATGCTTTGATCCATGTTAAAAAGTGGGGTCCAAAACCCCATTTTTGTAATGAATATTGCATATATTGCCAGGATACTGTGTCAAATGCCCTCTTAATATCGAGAGATAGAAAACATAAAGGGATTTTCCGTTTTTTAGCAATATGTGCCAATAACACTGCCCTACGTATATTATCGCCTGCCTGTCTATTTGGCATGAAGCCTACTTGATCTCTATGTATTAATTTTCCTATAATGCTATTGAGGCGTTTTGCTATTATTTTTGCTAATAATTTAATATCGAGGTTTAACAGAGAGATAGGCCGATAATTCACACAGGAGGTATCATCAGAAAAGGGTTTTGGGATCATACAAACAATTGCCATTAGTGTTTCTTGCCGAAAAGAATGTCCATCTAGAAGTTTGTTAAAAGTTTCAGTGAGAATGGGAGAGAGTATTTCTGAGAATGTTTTATAGTATAAAGCCGAGTAGCCGTCTGGGCCTGGTCTTTTGTTAAGTTTTAGGTCTTTTATGGCGTTAGCAACTTCATCTATAGTTATAGGCTCGTCCAAACTGCTTTTTTGATTCTGAGATAACTCAGGTAAGGGTATTTTTGAGAAGAAGGATTCAGCCTCTGTAGGATTAAATTCATTGTTTGTCTTGTATAAAGTTGCGAGATGTGAGTGAAATTTATGGACTATTTTAACTGGATTACAAGTGTAAACATTTTTTGATAATTTCAAACGTATTGGTTTGAAAGATTTGTTAGTTGAATTTAATGCCCGAGCCAAATATGTACCTGGTTTGTTTGTATTCATGTAGAAATTGTGTTTGGAGCGTTTGAGGGATTTATCAACTGACTCAGTGAGAAATAGATCGTATTCCAATCTAGATTTTTCCAGATGAGATTTTGTACTCTGAGAGGATTATCTTGAAATGATATATAGGCTGCATTAAAATTGAGTTCTAGTTTTTTTGCTAGATTTTTGCGTTCCCGTTTAAATAGTGCCATTTGTCTTTGTATTGTACCACGCAAGACAGGCTTATGAGCTTCCCACAGTGTTATTGGGGAGATGTCTGTTGTATTATTAATTGATATGTATTCCTTTAAAGCTTGTTCAATGGCCATCTGATGTAGTGGGTGTTTGAGCATTATGTCCGGTAAGTACCACGTTGGGTCATGCGCTTTTGGTATGGCTGAGGCTATAGTAGTGTATACTGCATTATGGTCAGATCACGGAATCGGAATTATATCTGATGCAATAATTTCTGGTATCATTCCTATTGTTAGAAAAATATGATCTATTCTGGTGAAGGTTTGATGAGGGTGCGAGAAATAAGTGAATTTCTTTTTCATTGGGTTACTTTCTCTCCATGAATCTACCAGATTGTATTTGGAAAGAAGTTGAGAAAAAGGTAATCTAGAGGTTATTTTGGATGGTGTAAAAGGTGATTTATCTAGAAATGGGAGGAGGACCTGGTTCGAATCCCCACACATTATCACTGTTCCTATTTTGTGTGTATTAATCACTTGTAATATATGTGAGAGGAATGGTGTAGGTTGTTTGTTAGGAGCGGAGTAGGAAATCACCGTGATTGCTGTATCCATTATATAACCCATGAGTATCAGGTATCTACCTTCTGGGTCTTTAATTTCTGATGATAAGGTGAATGGTGTGGATCGGTGAAATGCAATTAGAGTTCCCCTTTGCTTGGTACAGGCAGAAGCCGTGTAAATTTGTTGATAAAAAGGAGAAATATATTTTGGAGTAGAATCTTTGGTGAAGTGTGTTTCTTGGAGGCATACTATGTGAGCCTTCTTGTTATGGAAAGTACGGAAGGCTTTGGTCCTTTTTTGAGGGACATTTATTCCCTGAACATTCAGGGAAAGTATATTCAGTGGTGCCATGGCAATAGATCAAATAGTTTTGACTTACTTTTTGTTATGCAGAGCTGACTGCGCAGATCAACCTGTGTGGACTGAAGAGATGAATAGATAGAAAAGAAATCAGTGAATTCTGGAGTAAAGAGTAAACAAAAAACATATGAGATTAGATGATACATTGTATAAATTATTTTTTGCAAGTAATCACAATTTACCCGTGAAAGAGAATAAATATCTCTCTCAGGGGAATAAGTGCCTTCGTCACACTCCCACATAATATGGTTGGGAGAATGAGGAGGGCTAATGGGGGTACACGGATCTTCCGCTTACAGGAGAGAAGTGCTAGGTCAAAAGACATCAAAATGATGTTTCATTAATTGGAGTGCAGAATATAGTTTTTGTTGAAATTATTTATTCCAGGGTGGTTGTATATGGTTAGTCTTGCCCTAGGCTAAATAATTCAGTTAGAAAGGTACTGTTAATAACTTTGGTATTGATGAAGATAGTTTGAATTATTTTGGGATTTTAACCCTTTTAGAGTAAACAATTACATATTTTATTCATATGTGACTGTTTAGATATGTTAACTCATAAAATTGAGGTTGTATTGCTTCAGATTAGAATAAACAAAAACATAATTCTAGGAACTAGTTAGGTAATAATATATTTGTTTTAAGAAAAGGAAGAAAAAGCTTCCATTACTTCTGGATTATTGAACATATTTGTCCTAAAAAGTAATAAATCTATTGTTATTACCTGATAATATATAACT
Organism: Aquarana catesbeiana; assembly: GCF_042186555.1. Classification (NCBI taxonomy): domain Eukaryota; kingdom Metazoa; phylum Chordata; class Amphibia; order Anura; family Ranidae; genus Aquarana; species Aquarana catesbeiana. The sequence goes on along the minus strand of NC_133325.1, from coordinate 413,751,759 downwards.
GAACAAGAATTTCCTTATTTCACTTATATATTCTAAGGCTATATGAATCAGAAGTAATAAGAAATATAACTGGAATGTAACATGATCCCACACAGTGTGTGACTATCAGAATGCAGTTACATTCAGTTATAAATATAGGTTTTTTATAGAGAACCATCTCTTAGTATAATAAATGAAGAGATATCAGGAATTAGGATGTCAGTCCATTGAATCTTCTTGGTCCACGGATGATGTGGCATAACGGCCTCTTTTGTGAGAATGATGATTCCCATTTTGTTCTGAAATTTTCTGGGTGCTGCCTGAAGGTGAAGATGACGCCATTCTTCTTCGTGTGGGAGTGTTGCTGCTTGTGGGTTCTGTCAGATTTAATTTTAAAAGGGTTTGTTGTAGTTCATCTGCTGATCTGCTTCTGTAAATTGTACCTTGGTAGTTAAATCTGACTGAAAAGGGGAAGCCCCATTGATACATAATGTTGTGGCGTTGCAGTTCCATTAGTTGGGGTTTCATGGATCGTCTTTTAGTAATAGTAAGTTGGGATAGGTCAGCAAAAATTTGATAATTGTGTCCTTGAAAATTAAGTTCCTTTTTTTCTCTTGCAGCAATTAGTATTTGTTCTTTCGTTCTGTAATAATGAAATTTTGTGATTATATCACGTGGGGGTCCATCTTTATTTTTGGCTGTGAGGGCTCTGTGTACTCTGTCCAGTTCTAAACGTTCAATAGGGATATCTGGCTTTAGTTCTTGTAATAGAGCAGTAATAGTAGATTGCAGGTCTGTCACAGTTTCAGGTATTCCCCTTATGCGCAAGTTTGAACGTCTGGCTCTATTTTCGTAATCTTCGAGCTTAGTTTGAAGTATTAAATTCTCTTCTTTTAATTGTTCCAATTCTGTTATATTTTCTTGGGTTGTAATTTCAATTTCATCCATTTTTATTTTCTAAGGCTGCGGTGCGGTTTCCCAGCTCTCTTATTTCTTTGGTTAGGCTTTTTGTTATTTGGTCTGAGGTTTGTTTTAAAGCCTTATGAAGCATCTTTTCAAATTGTAATAATATTACTGGGGATACTGAGGAGGCTTGTGGAGAAGTTTGTGAGAGGATTTGTTCTGTATCTGACTCAAATGGAGAGTCTTGCTGTGACATTTTCTGTCTGTGAGAGCGCCCTGATGCTGTATCTTGTGAGGTGACTGGAGCTGCTTCAGCTGCAGTGAGTGCCTGTGAGCTCTTTGTGAGGTGATTTTTATTTCTGCCACGGTTTCCTCCCAGTACCATATTTCCTGCCCAAACTTTCACAGTTTGTTCCCTGGGGCAAAAAGGTTCAAATGGATACCTTTTGAGCCTGCAGGCTCCGCTTTGTCCTTCTCTTCTCTCCTCAGCGGTGTGGAGCTCTAACAATGCATGTCTGCTCCGCTAGGCTCCGCCTCCTGCCCCCCATCTACCACAGGGGAATTTACATTGACACCCCATTTTAGGAAATCCCAGGCACTCGGAGAATCATCAGGATAGGACTTTTTTTAAACTATAACTATGTTTTTAACTATACTTATTAAACTTTATTACATGAGCACAGCTCAGTCCAGGAGGAAAGCCTGTCCCCTGCTGATGTTGAGAAAGGTAAGGGAGGGCCCATGATGTCACTAGACAGGCAAAAAGATTGCAGGAAAAAGATGGAGGATTGTGTAAAAAAAAATAGATATGGGGAGGGGGGTGAAATTCATGGGGTGGGGATGGTCACTGTTAAGCTGGCCATACACCGTCAGTTTTTTTTGTCCAGCGGATTGAACAAAATTAAATAAATAGGTTCCTCCTTCCACACAAACAAGATGGATGGTGGAATCCCACCCACCTAGACATTGTATTCTAACAGCACCACCCAGCGCTGTCAGAATACACTGATCAGCAGCTGCAGCCACTGATCAAGAAAAACTTTCCAGCATGTCCCTTCAACAGAGGTCAATCAAACAATTGCCCACACACTGATCAAAATTTCATCTGGTCCCTTATGGGCTGTTTAATCAGTGTATGGCCAGCTTTAAAATAGCTGAAGTTTAAATTTAAAGAAAATCTGTACTGAAAGGACTGCTGCCACTGCTAATTTCTCTCTTGAAAAGCTGATTGCCTAGCTGTCTCTGGCTTTAGAACTTTCTGAGTCACTGACCTAGAACAACCATGCAGATCAGTGGAGCTAGAGTAATGCAAAGACTCCTATGCAATTCAAAGAATACTAAAGCCAGGCACCAAACAAATATTTTCAAGAGGTGGTGTTCAACAATGGTAGCCTCCATGAGTACAGTTTTCCTTAAATGCTTATTAGTGTCTTAAAATTATGCATTTCGCTCAATCCTTACATATGAATCTAGGCTGTGTCAGTTTATAAATTATGTTCTCTGTGTTGGTCTGAAAATGCCTGCATGTCCCTGATTGCATGCTGTCGCTGATTATCTCCTGAATCAGGCCATAATTAGAGTAAAAATTCTCAGGGGAAGGAATGTATTAGCAAATTAGCAATGCATTCAGAGCAATGACCTTGCACCTTAGTTTGTTGCTCTTAACAGCGAATCAATATAACTCTTACTAGGTAAGAACAGTAATATTAGTGGTGCATGAGAGCACTAGTAATAGCTGTAGTATAATGGATATATTCAAATATTGCTCAGTACTGTAGTGTTTCAGACACAAATTACTAAGGTCTTATGCAGGGCTTCAGACTATGGGTGCCGAATTGCAAAATTTGCTTTCACCCTTTTTAAGTCTGCAACTTTTATTAAACTTAGCCCGGGTTCACACATCTGCGGTGCGAATTGAAGCTCAGGTTTCACTGTGAAGATAAAAATCAGTTGTTCAGAGGTTCCTCTGCATTTTAGCTGCGGATCAGTGAGCAGGGAGAGGGGGGGGGGGGGGGGGTGTAGTGAGGAGAAGGAGAGAATTCATGTTCAGAACAGAATGCATCTGCAAATCAGATGCATTCCCATAGAAGTTAATGGGCTTGTAATTCGCACCGCAATGCCCAGAAAACGCACACGTTTTTTGTGCAATGCGCAGTGCGAATGCAACGTATATATGTGAACAAGATGCATTCAAATGAATGTATTTTAAAATGTCCTGCGAATTGGATGCAATATAAGCCGCATCTAATTCGCATAGGTGTGAACGGGGGCTTATACTTGGTGATCCTGCCGTTAAGGTCCTTGCTCAAGTAACTCCTGTTATAGGACAATGCTCTGCCCCTGTCTCTCAATTGTGCTCCTGCAGTGTCATACAGGCTTCCGTTGAAAAATACAAGTGATTGTTTCACCAAACATTATACAGGTATAGAGAGATGCCACAGAACCATCCCTGGAGTGCAGGTATGTAGAAGTATATGCCTACCAGGAGGCCGTAGGAGATCAGCAATGCTGATCTACAACAAAGGATACCCATTAACTTCTATCAATATCTTCAAAATTGTCATGCATTACAAATCCAAAGCCCAAAAATCCAATTACAGCACAAACACTGTAAAATATTAACAAAGGCAATTTTGGTTACCTGCACGAAACGAGGATTAATAGGAGATCTTTATTTCAACTTACAAATAATAGAGAACACTGAAAAACATAAAAATAGTTTTGCCCGGTGGCAAGGAGATATAGAGGATCTAGATGAGGAGGACTGGGCACATGCTCTGGAAATACTTCCCAGGCCATCTCCCTCGCCCTCCCAAAGGCTATGCCAGCTTTTTATCATACGTAGGGCTCATTATACCCCACAAAAACTGTATGTTTGGGGAAATATATAACACCGTTATGCCCGCGATGCTTTCTATTTAATGGCTCCCTTATCCACATGCTCTGGCGATGGCCAAAGCTTCATCTTTACTGGGAAAAATATTTATAACCCTAAATTTATTATTATCCACTGAGATAACAGGGACACCCAAACTTGCACTACTGGTATTAATACCTGATGGAGCATTACCAGTAGAGATGCATACTATGTGGATAAGATCCCTATATTTAGCACGTAAAGTTATTTTACAAAAATGGTCATCCACTGATCCTCCAACCCATAAACAATGGGTTGAGAAACTTAATTATATACTTAAAAGAGAAAAATGTACATATAAGCATAGAGGTACACCCCAAAGGTTTGGTAAAATGTGGTCATGCTGGATAGAACCTAGTAATGAATTATATGATGGTTTACCTAGCGGAGAGGAGTGAAGGTAGAGGAGATAGATGGGAGCAAAGAGCAGAGGGGTGAGGAGTAGAAGAGAAGAAATCAGCATGTAAAAGAAAGATAATTTGATGCTGCATAGAGGAAGTTGCCGTAGTCTGATGATTGATATTAGAGGAGTTCAATTCAATGTGTAAAATGTATCCATGTTTCTATTATGTTTTGTTTATTATATGTTAAAGCGGAGTTCCATCAAAAAAAGGAACTTCCGCTTTAAGGGAAGGTGACCCCCTGACATGCCACATTTGGCATGTCATTTTTTTGGGGTGGTAGCGGAAACCCTCTTCTTAGAGGGTACCAGCTTCCACTTCCTCCCAGGCCACCAGAAGTAAGTTCACCTCTCCCCTCTCCTTCTCAGCAATCATCTGGGACACGTCACAGGTCCCAGATGATTGCCCGGCCAGTCACAACGCGCAGCGTGGCTCACACATGTGCAGTGCGTGCCTGGCTGTGAAGCCACTGCCGGGCACCCACAGTGATAATGCTGGCGCCTCATAGAGGAGGGGGAGACAAGCAGGGCTTCGTCCTCTATGCCATGTGAGGGTATAGGAAAGTGGTGGTTATGTGTACCCAATTATTACAGTGTTCATTATATCCATAGCAATGCAAAGCCTTTTTATAGGGTGTGAACAAAAATCCAAAAACAGAACATTCCATAGCTCAACTCACCAACCAGTCTGCTGATAAACCGAATTAACCTGTCCAACAGTCTGCGTTAAAAAAGGTGTTTAATTAGCACACATTTGCAAACGCATGCATAAGCTGCAAGGCCTCTTCACAGCACCCTGTGTATGCTTGCAGTCCTAAAAGCTACTGAATTTATGAGTGTCTCCACAGTTGGAGCACATGCATTAAATGGATAGGTGGGCTTGGAGGCAGCCCAATTCCCCTTAAAGGAACAGGAGCACACTGGACACCCAGCATGTAGCACAGTGGCAGTGAAGGTGCCCAGTGTGTCCTCGGACCATATTTACACCAGTAACAAACAAATGGCCCCTGCCCCCACCTATAACTGGCCTTCATAGCAAGAAGCACATGCATGCTAACTAAACCCCTGTTTTTAACGCAGACTGTTGGACAGGTTAATTTGGTTGGTCAGCAGACTGGTTGGTGAGTTGAGCTATGGAATGTTCTGTTTTTGTCTTTTATGCGTTTGCCCTTCCATGTGCTCCTTGCTGTGAAGGCCAATTATAGGTGGGGGCAGGGGCTATTTGTTTGTTATTGGTGTAAATATGATCCGAGGACACACTGGGCACCTTCGCTGCCACTGTGCTACGTGCTGGGTGCCCAGTGTGCTCCTGTTCCTTTAAGGGGGATTGGGCTGCCTCCGGGTCCAGCTGTCCCTCATCTATCCATTTAATGCATGTGCTCCCACTGTGGAGATGCTCATTAATTCAGTAGCGTTTAGGACTGCAAGCATAGGCAGGGTGCTGTGAAGAGGCCTTGCAGCTTATGCATGCGTTTGCAAATGTGTGCTAACTAAACCCCTGTTTTTAATGCAGACTGTTGGACAGGTTAATTTGGTTTGTCAGCAGACTGGTTGGTGAGTTGAGCTATGGAATGTTCTGTTTTTGTCTTTTATGCATTTGCCCTTCTATGTGCTCCATGCTGTGAAGGCCAGATATAGGTGGGGGCAGGGGCCATTTGTTTGTGAATAAAAATCCCCAAACATCAAATTTATGTTCTACACCAGGGGTCTCCAAACTGTGGCCTGGGGCCCGATACAGGCCTTTTCCTACTTTTATCCGGCCCTTGGGGCACTATTTCATCTACTAATACAAACAATGGGGCATAATTCCCCCCCACTGAGACCAGTGAAGGGGCACAATTCCTCCCCTATGACCCTTACAATGGGGCACAATTCCTCCCAATGATACCAACAGTTGGACTCAATGACACCAATGATGGGCACAATTCCTCCCACTGACACCAAAGATTGGGCATTGTTTTTTCCAGCTAACGTTAAGACCTTTTCTACACCTAATGGCCAAAGTCCGGCCCCCCTAAAGTCTGAAAGATGGTAAGATGGTCTGGAATGATCTTTTGCCTGCATATTGACCACATCTCTGCCTGCTGTCTGAACTGACAAAGGCCTGGTAATTGACCATGTCTCCGCCTGTTGTCTGGACTGATCCTTTACCTGCATATTGCCTTCAAACTGAACTCACCCTGACCTGTTTATCAACCATGTTTCTGGCTGCCGCCTGGACTGATCCTTTGCCTGCACACCAACCACATCTCTGCCTTCCACCTGAGTTGATCCTGGCCTGTTTATCGACTATGTTTCTGGTTGCCACCTGGACTGGTCCTTTACCTGCATACTGACTGACCACATCTCTGCCTTCTGCCTGAACTGGCAGGCTGATTATAGACCACATTTTTGGGTGCTGCCTGAACTGATCCTTTGATGCATACTAACCAGATGTCTGCTTTCCGCCTGAACTTACCCTCATCTGCCTGCCACCAGAACTTAACCTCATCTATTTATTTACCACATTTTTGCCTGCCCCTGGACCAATACTTTGGCTATTTGATGACCATGTCTCTGCCTGCTTCCTGTACTGTTAAAAGTTGGGGTGAGGGTGTCATTTCTATGAGGCAGAGCAATGACTGGTTATTCAGATGGAGGCATCTGTCCTGTGCCACAACCATAATTTGCAAATAGCAGGCTACTGAAAAAATGTATTGGGACTGACAGTTATTTGTAGCAATAAGTAAGGTTAGGCAGTGAAGCTCACGTTAAGTTCCCTTTAAAGTAAGTTGCTTACAATCACTTGGTGACTGGTGGTCTTGTAAGTAGTGTGCAACACTACCAGTCTTCAACTACAGCTGATTAAATTAAAACTTTTTTTTTTTTTTTAGAAGCACATGCTGGGGCTCGAATTGGCTTCAAAAAAGGGTGGGCTTGGGGCGCAGCGCCCACCCACTTGTGTGGCAAACCGGGGGAAGGTGGCTGTGGGTGAATTGTTTGCCCCCCCCCCCCAAAAAAATGTATATCACCAGCCGCCGCTGGTCTCCACCATGGATGCTTGTGACCAGGGTGACAAAAAAATAGTAAGCTGGGAGACGGTTGTCACCCCATAATAGGCAGTGCCCAAACAAGGACCTTAATGGCAGGGTAAGCAGCAGGTATTAGTTTAATGAAAACTGCAGATTTTAAAACATTTAAACCTCTTTTTAAAATTGCATTAACATGTTAAAGCTTATATGAGATTTTAGTGATTGGATTTGGATCTACTTCAAATGTCATTTTTGGAAATCAGACAACCTCTTCAATTTACACTTCAGATTTATGAACAGGTGGAAAGTAATCCAATAATGCAAAAGTGCACTGATGTGACATTTCAAGGGATTCTGGATGTGAGAATTTATTAACTTCAGAAAAGACTTTCAGTACTTTATGGCTTTTAAAGTGTACTGTACATAAACCAAAACAATTACCTTCTCTTGTTTTCTCCTTTTGGTCCATTAAATATGAGATTAAAATGTTTTGTTTTAAATGATAATGGGGAAAAATACTTGGTGATCCCTCCAGAAATCCAGTGAGCCCAAAAGCTATACACGTATAGTCTGCTTTTTCCTGACTCTTATTAGTTATCTGTGTTATTAGCCCTACCAAGCGCACCTATGTGAGCATGTGTGTGTGTATATGTGTATATATATATATATATATATATATATATATATATATATATATATATATATATACACACAGTGCCTTGAAAAAGTATTCATACCCCTTGACATTTTCCACATTTTGTCATGTTACAACCAAAATTAAATGTATTTTATTGAGATTGTATGTGATAGACCAACACAAAGTGGCACATAATCATGAAGTTGAAGGAAAATGATAAATGGTTTTCAAAATTTTTTACAAATAAATATCTGAAAAGGGTGGCGTGCATTAGTATTTGGTCCCCTTTACTCTGGTACCCCTAACTAAAGTCTAGTTGAACCAATTGCCTTCAGAAGTCACCTAATTAGTAAACAGAGTCCACCTGTGTGTTTAATCCCAGTATAAATACAGCTGTTCTGTGAAGCCCTCAGAGAGTTGTTAGAGAACCTTAGTGAACAAACAGCATCACAAAGGCCAAGGAACACACCAGACAGGTCAGGGATAAAATTGTGGAGAAGTTTAAAGCAGGGTTAGATTATAAAAAATATCCCAAGCTTTGAACATCTCACTGAGCACTGTTCAATCCATCATCCGAAAATGGAAAGAGTATGGCACAACTGCAAACCTACCAAGACAGGGCCGTCCTCCTAAACTGACAGGCCGGGCAAGGAGAGCATTAATCAGAGAAGCAGCCAAGAGGCCCATGGTAACTCTGGAAGAGCTGCAGAGATCCACAGCTCAGGTGGGAGAACCTGTCCACAGGACAACTATTAGTCATCCACTGCACAAATCTGGCCATTATGAAAGAGTGGCAAGAAGAAAGCCATTGTTGAAAGAAAGCCATAAGAAATCCCATTTGCAGTTTGTGAGAAGCCATGTAGGGGACACAGCAAACATGTGGAAGAAGGTGCTCTGGTCAGATGAGACCAAAGTTTAACTTTTTGGCCTAAAAGCAAAATGCTGTGTGTGGCAGAAAACTTACACTGCTCATCACCCTGAACACACCATTACCACCGTGAAACGTGGTGGCAGCATCATGTTGTGGGAGTGCTTTTCTTCAGCAGGGACAGGGAAGCTGGTCAGAGTTGATGGGAAGATGGATGGAGACAAACACAGGGAAATGTTATGCTGCGTGCAGACGGTCGGATTTTCCCACGTGAAATGTTGGATGTGAGCTTGTTAGCTGAAAGTCCGACCGTGTGTATGCTCCATCGAACATTTGTTGTGGGACTTTCTGCCAACAAATGTTGACTAGCAGGTTCTCAAATTTTCAGCCAACAAAACATTGTTGTCGGACTTTCCGATCATGTGTACACAAGTCCATCGCACAAAAGTTCACACATGCTCAGAATCAAGTATGAGCCGGAAGCGCTCAGTCTTGTAAAACTAGCATTCGCAACGGAAATATCACATTCGTCACGCGGCAAATTATGAAATCTCTCAATGCAGCGCATTTTCTTCTTCTTTATAATGCTATAATAATGAAGTTGCTTTGCTGCTGATATTCACAGGATTCTGACAAACGTATTTTTTATTATTTCTAGTGATCTCCAGAATAATATTTTTTTGATTGTTTTTTTTTTTCTCGTAATCTCCAGAATAATCTTTCTTTTTTTTTCTAGTGATCTTCATATATTTTTTTTTTACTCTAGTGATCTCCATAATAATTTTTATTTTTGTTTTGTGTGTCAAGTTACCACAACACCATTATTATCTTGTATTTTTTAACCTCAAGTTGGTGTCCCTTGTTAATTTGACATTGTATTTTTGAAATGTACCTGCTTACTCACAAACAAACTGTCTTTTTTTAAGTAAAACACATAGCCAAGTATTTGGCAAAACCAAAAATTTAAATTTAATAGGGAGCACAAGGTCATAACAAAATAAAGAGCAAGACAATGCTGGAGAAACAGTTGGAATTGGTGAAGCCTTTGTACCCCAGGGCAGACATCAATTATTTGACTGTCAAAATTGGAAACCTGAGGAGTCCATTTAATAGGGAGCACAATACGGTCCAGGACTCCGAGAGATTGGGAGCAGCAGTAGATGACATATGTCCCGAGGCCTGCGTATTTTGCCAGACCACACCAAACCCAGGCCATCACTCTGAACACTTCCTTCCACCCTTCCTTCCATGCTGCTGTGGTGGGTGGGGTGGCTGTGGTGTTGCTGGAGGTTGTGGAGGAGCATTGTCCAACTCACACAGGTGTGTTTGAGGTGTGAGTTCGCCCCTCATCCCCTTGTTTAGGGCCGTCAGAATAATTTCTTCACATATCGTGCTTTGGCCTTCCTCCATCTTTTCTAGTTTGCTGGCAGTGACACATCCAAATGCCTTGTGTACACCAGGGGTCATGGTAATTGCCGCAGTAGCCTGTTTTAGGAAAGCAGCTGTGGACTCCTCCAGGTTCCTTGTCTTCCTGGTCCTTTTGGTTGTAGGGCGGAGGGGAGGAACCTGGGATTCCGTTAGGCTGTTTGCCATGGCCTCCTCCTGGCTGAGACTTTCCTTTGTATGAAAACTTTTTTTTATCAGAATTTAGTGATCAGTAACATCTAGTTAACATCATTCAATTTTTGACAAGAAATATCTTTAACAATGTTATACTTGGGTCAAGCTAGGTTCCTCCACATCTTTTTCCTTGATGGAAGGCCCAGGTTGGACTTCAGGAGTCTCAGCTGATGTGGAAGGAAGTGTAGATAGCGATGGCCTGGGTCCCGTCTGGTCGGACAAAAAAGCGCAGGCTGTCGTAGTACCACAGCCTGGAGACATATACGTCATCTGCTGCTGCTTCGGATCTCAGGGAATCCTGGACCTTCTTGCACTCCCTATTTTATGTGCTCATCAGGCTACCAATTTTGGCCTTCAAATAGGTGATGTCTGCCGTGGGATACACAGGCTTTACCAATTCCAACAGTTTTTCCAGCACTGCCTTCCTCTTTTGCTTGTTCGAATAGTCCATGCATTGGACTTGCCAGAGACATGGCAGCAACCTGTACTTGTCTATGAAGCTGGGCAGGAAGTCAGGGGCTGTGAATTTATCCACCATTTTATCTGCAAGACACAACACAAGACAAACCCTAATGTCAGGCTAAACTCTCCTAATCTTGTCCCAATATAGGCCTCAATATATAAGCAGTATAGGCCACTAATCACTAATGCCCCAAGTTACAATTGTACCTTCGTTTGAACGATCGGCGCTAACGATCCTCCGTCCTCCACTCACAGATCGTACGTCGCCCGTGTGTTATGCTTTATATACACTGCGCATGCGTCAAACTCCTGCCCTGTCCTTCTTTTTAGTGTATTCCCCGCCTCTTTTCTTTCAGGGCAGTGGGAGAGCACATGGCGGAGACACAGCAGGTGTGTGCTGAGAGCAGCCATGACGAGGAAAGCCCGGAGCAAGGCAGTTCCAGATCCGGGAGGAGATATAAGGCCTCAAATATGTCTTTTGAAGAGATGGAGGAGATGGTGAACATCTTGAAGAGGACAGACTATGATGGGAATCATGAACCGTACAGAAACCCAAATGTATGAAAGGCCAAGATCATGACTAAAGTTGTGAGAAGTCTGCACAGGACTTTTGGGGCACGACGATCCAAGGAGCAATTGAGGAAATGCTGGTCAGACCTGAAATTGAGGAAGCAGGATCAGAAGGATCAGGAAAGTGCTGCAAAAAAGTAAATATTTGTCATGCATTCCTATTAATATTATTACTTTCGTGCTGGTCCATGTGCTTTTCTTTACTATTGTACAGTTTAAAATGCCAAGTTTGAGGTTCGTGGGCACAGTAATCGTTAGTATTAAACATTGTTCGTTCGACCACTAATACAACGTTTTTGGCAAACGCAGGTTAACTACATCTGTTCATGCCTATTTTGATTAAAATAAGTTTATTACATTGTTGTTTAGATGTAATTGAAACTATAATGAAATGACAACTTGATTCAGTGTAAGGAGAGGACACTCAGAAACTGTTTACACATCTGGACGCAGGAGCACTAGTGTGGGACACCATAACAACCTTTTTATGGTGTCCCACGAAGGTGCTCCAGTGGATACTAGTGGCCTCTTCATGTGTGAAACTTGCACAAAACGGGTAAGTATTCCAGCTTTTTAAAGGGAAAAAATAATGTCTTCAGCTTGGAACTCTGCCAAAATAGACAATTGGATGACACTGCCAAGCAATGTTTCATATTACTATTTCTAGCCCAAAATATCTGTCTGCTCAGTATACCTTTTTTGTATTCACATAGGGGAGAAAAGAATTGGGACATCTGAGGACACCAGTAACCCCACACCTCCTGAAGAAAGGGAACTCAGCACACAACCTGAGGATGTGGATGCAGAACCTGAGGATGTGGATGCAGAGGTTCAGAAAGTGCTGGGTGAAGTGGTCGAAATGGTGTCGACAACAGGTCAGTGTCTGAGACCACAGCTGCAGGTAATAGATGGATGCCTGCATATTTATAATACATGGTGTGTTTTTTTTATTTTTAGGTGATGTGGATGTTGTGGAAGAAGAAACTCACTTCAGCAGTGCAAGTGCACAAGTATTCATCAGTGAGATCATGGTGTGCAATCGTGATTTAGAAAAGATGAAGCAAAATATCAATGATGTTCAAAAAAGACTGAGCAACATCATTGATATTTTAGGCAAAATCTAACCAAAACAAAAATTTTTAGGTTGTTGTTATTGTTGTACAAGTTTTAAAAGTTTTAAAGTAATTGCAAAGCCAAATTTTAAAGATGAAGACAGTGTGTCAACATGTGCTATCTGCCATCATGGGATATCAATGTACGCTTTTTGTGGGTGCAACCCCTTTCTCCAAACTAAAGTAGGTGAGAGGAAGGGGTTGCACCCCCAAAACACGTCCATTGAGCCCCCATGATGGGAGCCAGCACATGTTGACCCACCATGGCTTATTTCAAAAAAGCAAAACCACTTAGTACTACAAGTGCAATGCAAGTGCACTTGACAGTGCACATGTAGGGCAAAGTGGATTGTATGAAATAAGGCCCAGCCTGTCAACATGTGCTAGCTCCCATCATGGGGGATCAATGGACGTGTTTCGGGGGTGCAGCCTCTTCCTCTCACCTACTTTAGTTTGAAGGAGGGGGTTGCACCCACAAAACGCGTACATTGATATCCCATGTTGGCAGATAGCACATGTTGACACACTGTGTGTTTTGTTGCTTTAGCTAAATAGATGTAGGGAAAATACACACATTTTAGTCATGGGACCATGAGGGAAATGCAAATTTTGAGTCCCAATTTTATGCATCTTCAAAATTTGGCTTTTACAGGGGTGAGATCACCCCATCGATGAATTCAAAATGAACACAGTTTTGACATACTAATGTCTCATATGGCCTTCACTTTAGCAAAGTTGAACTTTGTAAGTTCCTGAGTTGGGGATGTGTATGTTATGGTTTTAAGCATGCCTGTTTAGCCACAAAAAATCCTATATACTGTCAAAAATACATGTTATACACCAAGATGGTTTGTTAAAAAAAACCCTTTTATAACGCACATGTGAACGTGCTTGGAGTAAAATGATTTATACTCAACAATGTGTGGCTTCTTCTTTCAGTGCTCAATACCAGTTTTTTAAGGTGTAGTTACAGTGACAATGGGGGTTATTTACTAAAGGCAAATCCACTTTGCACTTGCAGTGCACTTGTAGTGCAAAGTGGATTTGCCTTTAGTAAATAACCCCCACTGTGCTGTAAAATTTGCCAAAATCAGGCCATTTTAGGGACTACAAGCAATTAATTCATGGAGTTGAAAAGGATAATTATTTTTATCATTAATGCATTACATACATTAACAACAAAAACATTGTGTGTGTGTAGCAGACCCACAGCACAGCATGATAGTTAGCTGAAGAAGAGATTGTCACCTCATGTATCAAATAAGTTACATTTGCACTATTGAAGAAAATGGCCAAAAATAAAAGGCCATTGGAGAACCATTGGAGATAAGAAACACAAACAGTAAATCAAATGAAATATGAATTTAGTTTTTCAATAAAAAATTATTTTAAACAGTTCCCAGATTTTCTGGTAAATCAATTGCCCCCCCTACCCACGAAGTACCCCACACAGTTTTGCCGTATTTCGCGGGCGCTTTGGGGGGGCAAGCCAGGACGGCCGCTTTTAAGCACCGTCATTGTTTGTGCTGGTGAAAAGTCGGCCTCAGTCGCAACTGAGGCCAGATAATTGGCTGCATTCTTCTGTAGGAAATTATGAAGAATGCAGCAGCTCAAGATGATGTGATTGAGTTTGTATTCGGCCATGTTGATGACCGTTTGGAAAAGCCGGAACCGGCTGGCCATTATGCCAAAGGCATTCTCGACCACTCTTCTGGCACAGGCCAGCCGGTAATTAAAAACCCTCTGCTCAGGGTCCTCATGGGGAACGGCCTCATCAGATGGTTCCCCGGTGCAAATGCCTCATCCACCACAAAAACGAACTGGAGGTCCGCCACATTATCCGCTGGAGGTGGCAACCATAAGGTGCCAATCTGGAGACGCTGGTAAAATTCAGTCTGGTTGATCATTTCTCCATCAGACATACAGCCATTCTTCCCTACATCCAGATATAGGAACTCATAATTCGCCGTCACCACCTCCAACATCACAATACTGCTGTACGTGGTGGTGAGATGATCCGGACGTGCTTCCCATCTATCACACCACCGCAATTAGGAAAGTCCCCCACTGCTGGTGGAATTGGGATGCCACAGTCTGCCATTCCTGTGAGTTGGAAGGAAACTGTGGAGTCAAACAAGAAAAAAAAATTAGTACTTTTGCACATAACATTGCAAGCAGATTAGACACAAACATTCTTGGTCAACATAAGTATAACATTTATTGAAATTAGTATTTAAAGACAAAAGTATAAGGTCCACTTATCAGATTCCTCACCCCCTCTGATGGCCCATTGTAAAAATGTTTAGGGTGGGGGGAGATGTTTTGGACAGGTAACCCTCTCCACTTCATTGAGAGTTGAGTGCATAAATAATGTGTGTTACTTTGGCCAGCCCCTCCTTACTTACACTATTGGCAGCCCACTGGACAGGTAAGAAGTGTCATAATCCAAAAATTTGAATACACACTGTCCAAATTGAAGCACATTTTTACATTCTGAAATTACCTATCAAGATAATAGGAGAACAAAACTTTAAACAGTACCATTTGAAAGTATTCAGGCAGGAACTTGCATTACATGCTTTGGTGAATTCATCCATAAATCCAAAAATGATTCCCAGAGCCCGGGGGGAGATCCCAGTCATGAACTTCAGGTCCTGGAGACTTCTCCCCGTCGCCAAGTACCGCAAGGTGCCTTTGCTCAGGAGTGATGGCTTGCCGCATGCAGGTGTCCTGCTTCGTAATATAAGGGGTCAGCAAAGTCAAGAGACGATAAAAGATGGGGTCCGTCATCCGGAGATAATTCCTGAAATCATTAGGATTATTCTCCTGGAGCTCCCGCAACAAAGGCATATGACAGAATTGGTCCAATTTTTGGTCCAAGAACTCCTCCTCCCCCTGTTCATGGACTAGACTTGGGTCAAAGCAATAACTCCAACACCAAGCCCAACAACAGCATGAACTCTACGACAAGTACGTAACTGCTACATGGCTAATAAACGAACGGCTGCTCAGAACAAACTGACAGAACGCACTGAAAATCAGAAAGGACCTGACAAGAACAAGCTGAAAATCAGAAACGACCAGACAAGAACGCACTGAAAATCAGAAGCGAACTATAAATAGAACGTACTGAAAGACAGGAATGAACTGACACGCACGCACTGAAGAACAGATACGAACCGACAAGCTGAAAAGCAGAAACAAACTGAAAAGCGCGAGGCTGAAAAGCGTGAATCGTTTCTCACCAAACCGAGATAAACACGAGATTAGCGGAAGGATCCCAAAGGGTGGCGCACTGGCTGTTGATCTTCCTTTTAAACGGTCCGTCGTACGTCTTGTACTTCACTATGTTCCCACGTTTGTAATTGTTGGCCAAAATTTGTGTGACCGTGTGTATGCAAGACAAGTTGGAGCGAACAACCTTCGAACAAAAATCCACGGTTTTGTTGTCGGAAAGTCTGATCGTGTGTACGAGGCATTAGACGAAAACTTGTTAGAGTCTGCAAAAGACTTGAGACTGGGGTGGAGGTTCACCTTCCAGCAGGTCAACGACCCTAAACATACAGCCAGAGCTACAATGGAATGGTTTAGATCAGTGATGGTGAACCTTGGCACCCCAGATGTTTTGGAACTACATTTCCCATGATGCTCAACTGAGTGCATGAGCACCATGGGACATGTAGTTCCAAAACATCTGGGGTGCTAAGGTTCACCATCACTGGTTTAGATCAAAGCATATTCATGTGTTAGAATGGCCAAGACAAAGTCCAGGCCTAAATACAATTGAGAATCTGTGGCAAGACTTGAAAATTGCTGTTCATGGACCCTGTCCATACAATCTTCCCAAAATAAAAAGAAAAAGAAAAATACTGGGAGCCTGATTAGTCATAAAAAGGGCAGGGTGTATTCACTGTGCATACAAAACTATCAAAAAACAAAAATGAAAATGTGAATTCAATAAAGAATGAGGAGGTAGCCTTGGGTGTTTACAATTTTATTTATATATATATATATATATATATATATATATATATATATATATATATATATAGATAGATAGATAGATAGATAGATATAGATATAGATATAGATATAGATATAGATATAGATAGATAGATAGATAGATAGATAGATAGATAGATAGATAGATAGATAGATAGATAGATAGATAGATAGATAGATAGATAGATAGATAGATAGATAGATAGAGTATCTCACATTTTTAAAAATATTTTATTATATCTTTTCATGTGACAACACTGAGGAAATGACACTTTCCTACAATGTAAAGTAGTGAGTGTACAGCTTGTATAACAGTGTAAATTTGCTGTCCCCTCAAAATAACTCGACACACAGCCATTAACCACTTCAGCCCCGGAAGAATTTGCTCAATTAAAGACCAGGCATTTTTTGCGATACGGCACTGTGTAGCTTTAACTGACAATTGCGCGGTCGTGTGACGCTGTACCCAAACAAAATTTTTCTCACAAATAGAGCTTTCTTTTGGTGGTATTTGATCACCTCTGTGGCTTTTATTTTTTGCGCAACAATTTTGCACGACAATTTTGTGCAACAAAAAGGGTCCATTTTGAAATACATTTTTTTTTTTTTACTTTTTGCTATAATACATATCCCCAAAACAATATATAAAAAAAAAATTTTATTCATCAGTTTAGGCCGATATGTATTCTTCTACATATTTTCGGTAAAAAAAAAAAAAAAAATCGCAATAGGCGTATATTGATTGATTTGCGCAAAACTGGCGGCGATCTGCGTTTTTTAGCAGGACTGCGATATTGCGGTGGACAGAAAAAAAGATTACAGCGCACACATATAAAAATTACATTTAACTCCTGCAAGGCTATTTAAAAACACCTGAGCGTATTCAGAAAATATGGGGATTTAGTTACACCATATGGCCATATAGTGCTAAGCCCACTACTACGTCAAAGTACCCCAATATTAGTGGGTCCTACGCTATCTATAGAATGGAAGATACTGCTTCTCTGAACCATGGGAGAAATACACTCCTCTAAATGGGAGAATTAAAAGAACTCCTCCTATAACACAGGTGGACACTAATAGGAGGCAATGATGGGGGGGAGGGGGTGCAGTGGACAAATCGGACACTTTTGACACTTTTTTGGGAACATTGACATTTATACAGCGATCAATGCTATAAATAGCCACTGATTACTGTGTAAATGTCACTGGCAGGGAAGGGGTTAACACTAGGGGGCGATCAAGAGGTTAAATGTGTTCCCTCTAACTGTAGGGGGATGGGCTACCAGGGATATGACAGAGATTACAACAGGGAATCGCCTGTGTAATAGCCGATCGCGGGCCGCCGGCGAACATCAAGTCCACCGGCGGCTGGTCGGCTAGTGGTTAATGTCTAAACTGCTGGCAACAAAAGTGAGTACACCCCTAAGTGAAAATGTTCAAATTGGGCCCAAAGTGTAAATATTTTGTGTGGCCACCATTATTTTCCAGCATTGTCTTATCCCTCTTGGGCATGGAGTTCACCAGAGCATCACACGTTGCCACTGGAGTCCTCTTCCACACCTCCATGATGATATCACAGAGCTGGTGAATGTTAGAGACCTTGAACTCCTCCACCTTCCATTTGAGGATGCTCCACAGATGCTCAATAGAGTTTAGGTCTGAAGACATGTTTGGTCAGTCCTGTACCTTTACCCTCAGCTTCTTTAGCAAGGCAGTGGTCAAGGTGTGTTTGGGGTCGTTATCATGTTTGAATACTGCCCTATAGCCCAGTCTTTGAATGGAGGGGATCATGCTTTGCTTCAGTATGTCACAGTACATGTTGGCATTCATGGTTCCCTCAATGAACTGTAGCTCCCCAGTGCCTGTAGCACTCATGCAGCCCCAGACCATGACACTCCCACCACCATGCTTGACTCTAGACAAGACATACTTGTCTTTGTACTCCTCACCTGCTTGCCGCCACACACGCTTGAAACCATCTGAACAAAATAAGTTTATCTTGGTCTCATCAGACCACAGGACATGGTTCCAGTAATCCATGTCCTTAGTCTGCTTGTCTTCGGCAAATTGTTTGCAGGCTTTCTTGTGCATCATCTTTAGAAGACGCTTCCTTCTGGGATGATAACCATGCAGGCCAATTTGATGCAGTGTGCAGCGTATGGTCTGAGCACTGACAGGCTGACTCCCCACCCCTTCAACCTCTGCAGCAATGCTGGCAGCACTCATACATCTATTTCCCAAAGACAACCTCTGGATATGATGCTGAGCACATGCACTCAACTTCTTTAGTCGAACATGACAAGGCCTGTTCTGAGTGGAACCTGTCCTGTTAAACGCTGTATGGTCTTGGCCACCATGCTGCAGCTCAGTTTCAGGGTCTTGGCAATCTTCTTATAGTCTAGGCCATCTTTATGTAGAGCAACCATTTTTTTTTCAGATCCTCGGAGAGCTCTTTGCCACGAGGTGCCATGTTGAACTTTCAGTGACCAGTATGAGAGAGTGAGAGCAATAACACCAAATTGAACACACCTGCTCCCCATTCATACCTGAGACCTTGCAACACTAACGAGTCACATGAAAATGGCTAACTGGGCCCAATTTGGACATTTTCACTTAGGGGTGTACTCACTTTTGCTGCCAGCGGTTTAGCCCTCATGTACACTGCTGCTGGTAAACGGACATTCAGAGGTAGTTGGATGCTTTTTTCAGCTGCCCCTGAACTCATCTAATGTTATCTTATGTGTACACGTACACAGGTTCGTTTAACCACTTCAATACCAGGCACTTAGACACCTTCCCGCCCAGCCCAATTTTCAGCTTTCAGCGCTGTCGCAATTTGAATGACAATTGCGCGGTCATGCTACACTGTACCCAAACAAATTTTTTATCATTTTGTTCCCACAAATAGAGCTTTCTTTTGGCGGTATTTGATCACCTTTGCGGTTTTTATTTTTTGCGCAACAAATAAAAAAAGACCGAAAATTTTGAAAAAAAACAAGTTTTTCTTTGTTTCTGTTAAAACTTTTTGTAAATAAGTATGTTTTCTTCTTCAATGACGGGCACTGATATGGCTGCACTGATGGGCACTGATACGGCGGCACTGATGGGCACCGATGAGGTGGCACTGATGAGGTGGCACTGATGAGGTGGCACTGACGGGCACTGATGATGGGCACTGATAGGCGGCACTGATGGGCACTGATAGGTGGCACTGATGGGCACTGATAGGTGGCACTGGTATGCGGCACTGATGGGCACTCATAGGTGGCACGGATGGGCACTTATAGGCGGCACTGATGGGCACTCATAGGTGGCATTGATGGGCACTCGTAGGTGGCATTGATGGTTACTTATGGGTGGCACTGATAGTTGGCACAGATGGGCACGGATGGGCACTGATAGATGGGCACTGATGGGCACGGATGGGCACTGACAGGTGGCATGAATGGACACTGATGGGTGGCACTGATGGCATTACTTGTTTGCAGTGATGCCCCTAAGGGTGGCATTGCTGGGCATCACTGCAACATAATTGTGCCAATCAGTGCCCATTTGTGGGCACTGATTGGCACAGATTTGGCACACTGGGCACATGTGGATGGCCATGGGGTACATACCTGGCCATCCACATGTTGCCCCTTCCCTGGTGGTCCTAGTGGCGATCCCTGGTGGTCCAGTGTGGTGATCTGCAGGGGGGCTGCGCTGATAAACAATCAGCGCAGACCCCCCCTGCCAGGAGAGCCGCCGATCGGCTCTCATCTACTTGCGTCTGTCAGACGCGAGTGAGGAAGAGCCGATCAACGGCTCTTCCTATTGACAGCGTGATCAGCCGTGATTGGACACGGTTGATCACGTGGTAAAGAGCCTCCGCCGGAGGCTTTTTACCAAGATCAGTGTAGCGGTGTGTCAGACTGACACACCGCTCCACCGATCGCCGCGATGCGCGCAGGTAAGAAGTGTCATAATCCAAAAATTTGAATACACACTGTCCAAATTGAAGCACATTTTTACATTCTGAAATTACCTATCAAGATAATAGGAGAACAAAACTTTAAACAGTACCATTTGAAAGTATTCAGGCAGGAACTTGCATTACATGCTTTGGTGAATTCATCCATAAATCCAAAAATGATTCCCAGAGCCCGGGGGGAGATCCCAGTCATGAACTTCAGGTCCTGGAGACTTCTCCCCGTCGCCAAGTACCGCAAGGTGCCTTTGCTCAGGAGTGATGGCTTGCCGCATGCAGGTGTCCTGCTTCGTAATATAAGGGGTCAGCAAAGTCAAGAGACGATAAAAGATGGGGTCCGTCATCCGGAGATAATTCCTGAAATCATTAGGATTATTCTCCTGGAGCTCCCGCAACAAAGGCATATGACAGAATTGGTCCAATTTTTGGTCCAAGAACTCCTCCTCCCCCTGTTCATGGACTAGACTTGGGTCAAAGCAATAACTCCAACACCAAGCCCAACAACAGCATGAACTCTACGACAAGTACGTAACTGCTACATGGCTAATAAACGAACGGCTGCTCAGAACAAACTGACAGAACGCACTGAAAATCAGAAAGGACCTGACAAGAACAAGCTGAAAATCAGAAACGACCAGACAAGAACGCACTGAAAATCAGAAGCGAACTATAAATAGAACGTACTGAAAGACAGGAATGAACTGACACGCACGCACTGAAGAACAGATACGAACCGACAAGCTGAAAAGCAGAAACAAACTGAAAAGCGCGAGGCTGAAAAGCGTGAATCGTTTCTCACCAAACCGAGATAAACACGAGATTAGCGGAAGGATCCCAAAGGGTGGCGCACTGGCTGTTGATCTTCCTTTTAAACGGTCCGTCGTACGTCTTGTACTTCACTATGTTCCCACGTTTGTAATTGTTGGCCAAAATTTGTGTGACCGTGTGTATGCAAGACAAGTTGGAGCGAACAACCTTCGAACAAAAATCCACGGTTTTGTTGTCGGAAAGTCTGATCGTGTGTACGAGGCATTAGACGAAAACTTGTTAGAGTCTGCAAAAGACTTGAGACTGGGGTGGAGGTTCACCTTCCAGCAGGTCAACGACCCTAAACATACAGCCAGAGCTACAATGGAATGGTTTAGATCAGTGATGGCGAACCTTGGCACCCCAGATGTTTTGGAACTACATTTCCCATGATGCTCAACTGAGTGCATGAGCACCATGGGACATGTAGTTCCAAAACATCTGGGGTGCTAAGGTTCACCATCACTGGTTTAGATCAAAGCATATTCATGTGTTAGAATGGCCAAGACAAAGTCCAGGCCTAAATACAATTGAGAATCTGTGGCAAGACTTGAAAATTGCTGTTCATGGACCCTGTCCATACAATCTTCCCAAAATAAAAAGAAAAAGAAAAATACTGGGAGCCTGATTAGTCATAAAAAGGGCAGGGTGTATTCACTGTGCATACAAAACTATCAAAAAACAAAAATGAAAATGTGAATTCAATAAAGAATGAGGAGGTAGCCTTGGGTGTTTACAATTTTATTTATATATATATATATATATATATATATATATATATATAGATAGATAGATAGATAGATATAGATATAGATATAGATATAGATATAGATAGATAGATAGATAGATAGATAGATAGATAGATAGATAGATAGATAGATAGATAGATAGATAGATAGATAGATAGATAGATAGATAGATAGATAGATAGATAGATAGATAGATAGATAGAGTATCTCACATTTTTAAAAATATTTTATTATATCTTTTCATGTGACAACACTGAGGAAATGACACTTTCCTACAATGTAAAGTAGTGAGTGTACAGCTTGTATAACAGTGTAAATTTGCTGTCCCCTCAAAATAACTCGACACACAGCCATTAACCACTTCAGCCCCGGAAGAATTTGCTCAATTAAAGACCAGGCATTTTTTGCGATACGGCACTGTGTAGCTTTAACTGACAATTGCGCGGTCGTGTGACGCTGTACCCAAACAAAATTTTTCTCACAAATAGAGCTTTCTTTTGGTGGTATTTGATCACCTCTGTGGCTTTTATTTTTTGCGCAACAATTTTGCACGACAATTTTGTGCAACAAAAAGGGTCCATTTTGAAATACATTTTTTTTTTTTACTTTTTGCTATAATACATATCCCCAAAACAATATATAAAAAAAAAATTTTATTCATCAGTTTAGGCCGATATGTATTCTTCTACATATTTTCGGTAAAAAAAAAAAAAAAAATCGCAATAGGCGTATATTGATTGATTTGCGCAAAACTGGCGGCGATCTGCGTTTTTTAGCAGGACTGCGATATTGCGGTGGACAGAAAAAAAGATTACAGCGCACACATATAAAAATTACATTTAACTCCTGCAAGGCTATTTAAAAACACCTGAGCGTATTCAGAAAATATGGGGATTTAGTTACACCATATGGCCATATAGTGCTAAGCCCACTACTACGTCAAAGTACCCCAATATTAGTGGGTCCTACGCTATCTATAGAATGGAAGATACTGCTTCTCTGAACCATGGGAGAAATACACTCCTCTAAATGGGAGAATTAAAAGAACTCCTCCTATAACACAGGTGGACACTAATAGGAGGCAATGATGGGGGGGAGGGGGTGCAGTGGACAAATCGGACACTTTTGACACTTTTTTGGGAACATTGACATTTATACAGCGATCAATGCTATAAATAGCCACTGATTACTGTGTAAATGTCACTGGCAGGGAAGGGGTTAACACTAGGGGGCGATCAAGAGGTTAAATGTGTTCCCTCTAACTGTAGGGGGATGGGCTACCAGGGATATGACAGAGATTACAACAGGGAATCGCCTGTGTAATAGCCGATCGCGGGCCGCCGGCGAACATCAAGTCCACCGGCGGCTGGTCGGCTAGTGGTTAATGTCTAAACTGCTGGCAACAAAAGTGAGTACACCCCTAAGTGAAAATGTTCAAATTGGGCCCAAAGTGTAAATATTTTGTGTGGCCACCATTATTTTCCAGCATTGTCTTATCCCTCTTGGGCATGGAGTTCACCAGAGCATCACACGTTGCCACTGGAGTCCTCTTCCACACCTCCATGATGATATCACAGAGCTGGTGAATGTTAGAGACCTTGAACTCCTCCACCTTCCATTTGAGGATGCTCCACAGATGCTCAATAGAGTTTAGGTCTGAAGACATGTTTGGTCAGTCCTGTACCTTTACCCTCAGCTTCTTTAGCAAGCAGTGGTCAAGGTGTGTTTGGGGTCGTTATCATGTTTGAATACTGCCCTATAGCCCAGTCTTTGAATGGAGGGGATCATGCTTTGCTTCAGTATGTCACAGTACATGTTGGCATTCATGGTTCCCTCAATGAACTGTAGCTCCCCAGTGCCTGTAGCACTCATGCAGCCCCAGACCATGACACTCCCACCACCATGCTTGACTCTAGACAAGACATACTTGTCTTTGTACTCCTCACCTGCTTGCCGCCACACACGCTTGAAACCATCTGAACAAAATAAGTTTATCTTGGTCTCATCAGACCACAGGACATGGTTCCAGTAATCCATGTCCTTAGTCTGCTTGTCTTCGGCAAATTGTTTGCAGGCTTTCTTGTGCATCATCTTTAGAAGACGCTTCCTTCTGGGATGATAACCATGCAGGCCAATTTGATGCAGTGTGCAGCGTATGGTCTGAGCACTGACAGGCTGACTCCCCACCCCTTCAACCTCTGCAGCAATGCTGGCAGCACTCATACATCTATTTCCCAAAGACAACCTCTGGATATGATGCTGAGCACATGCACTCAACTTCTTTAGTCGAACATGACAAGGCCTGTTCTGAGTGGAACCTGTCCTGTTAAACGCTGTATGGTCTTGGCCACCATGCTGCAGCTCAGTTTCAGGGTCTTGGCAATCTTCTTATAGTCTAGGCCATCTTTATGTAGAGCAACCATTTTTTTTTCAGATCCTCGGAGAGCTCTTTGCCACGAGGTGCCATGTTGAACTTTCAGTGACCAGTATGAGAGAGTGAGAGCAATAACACCAAATTGAACACACCTGCTCCCCATTCATACCTGAGACCTTGCAACACTAACGAGTCACATGAAAATGGCTAACTGGGCCCAATTTGGACATTTTCACTTAGGGGTGTACTCACTTTTGCTGCCAGCGGTTTAGCCCTCATGTACACTGCTGCTGGTAAACGGACATTCAGAGGTAGTTGGATGCTTTTTTCAGCTGCCCCTGAACTCATCTAATGTTATCTTATGTGTACACGTACACAGGTTCGTTTAACCACTTCAATACCAGGCACTTAGACACCTTCCCGCCCAGCCCAATTTTCAGCTTTCAGCGCTGTCGCAATTTGAATGACAATTGCGCGGTCATGCTACACTGTACCCAAACAAATTTTTTATCATTTTGTTCCCACAAATAGAGCTTTCTTTTGGCGGTATTTGATCACCTTTGCGGTTTTTATTTTTTGCGCAACAAATAAAAAAAGACCGAAAATTTTGAAAAAAAACAAGTTTTTCTTTGTTTCTGTTAAAACTTTTTGTAAATAAGTATGTTTTCTTCTTCAATGACGGGCACTGATATGGCTGCACTGATGGGCACTGATACGGCGGCACTGATGGGCACCGATGAGGTGGCACTGATGAGGTGGCACTGATGAGGTGGCACTGACGGGCACTGATGATGGGCACTGATAGGCGGCACTGATGGGCACTGATAGGTGGCACTGATGGGCACTGATAGGTGGCACTGGTATGCGGCACTGATGGGCACTCATAGGTGGCACGGATGGGCACTTATAGGCGGCACTGATGGGCACTCATAGGTGGCATTGATGGGCACTCGTAGGTGGCATTGATGGTTACTTATGGGTGGCACTGATAGTTGGCACAGATGGGCACGGATGGGCACTGATAGATGGGCACTGATGGGCACGGATGGGCACTGACAGGTGGCATGAATGGACACTGATGGGTGGCACTGATGGCATTACTTGTTTGCAGTGATGCCCCTAAGGGTGGCATTGCTGGGCATCACTGCAACATAATTGTGCCAATCAGTGCCCATTTGTGGGCACTGATTGGCACAGATTTGGCACACTGGGCACATGTGGATGGCCATGGGGTACATACCTGGCCATCCACATGTTGCCCCTTCCCTGGTGGTCCTAGTGGCGATCCCTGGTGGTCCAGTGTGGTGATCTGCAGGGGGGCTGCGCTGATAAACAATCAGCGCAGACCCCCCCTGCCAGGAGAGCCGCCGATCGGCTCTCATCTACTTGCGTCTGTCAGACGCGAGTGAGGAAGAGCCGATCAACGGCTCTTCCTATTGACAGCGTGATCAGCCGTGATTGGACACAGCTGATCACGTGGTAAAGAGCCTCCGCCGGAGGCTTTTTACCAAGATCAGTGTAGCGGTGTGTCAGACTGACACACCGCTCCACCGATCGCCGCGATGCGCGCCCCCGGGGGAGCGCTGCGGCATGTTATCCTGCTGGACGTCATATGACGTCCAGTCAGGATAACAGAACCACTTCCCGGACGTCAATCCGCTATAGGGCGGGCGGGAAGTGGTTAATGTCATTTTTAGGCAGTTGAGTTTAGAGTCCTTTTTTGGAAAGCAAAAAAATGAGTTCAGACGCTGAGTTTAGAGGCATTTCAAGCGCCAAACGCTTCTAAACATGGCTAAATGCTTCTAAACGCAAAGGCGGCTAAACGCGGCATGTAAATGCGGCATGTAAATGCGGCAAAATGGACGTTTTATACGTGGGTTATTATCTGTCAAGTTAATTCGTTCAGGAGAGGTTGTAAAAATGTCCCATGTACATGAAGCCTTAGACATTAATGGCTGTGTGTTGAGTTTTTTTGAGGGGACAGCAAATTTACACTGTTATACAAGCTGTACACTCACTACTTTACATTGTAGCAAAGTGTCATTTCTTCAGTGTTGTCACATGAAAAGATATAATAAAATATTTACAAAAATGTGAGGAGTGTGCTCACTTTTGTGAGATACTGTATATATACACACTCACCGGCCACTTTATCAGGTACACCTTGCTAGTACTGGGTTGGACCAACTTTTGCCTTCAGAACTGCCTTAATTCTTTGTGGCATGGATTCAACAAGGTTTTGGAAACATTTCTCAGACATTTTGGTCCATATTGACATGATAGCATCACGCAGTTGCCACAGATTTGTTGGCAGCGCATCCATGATGTGAATCTCCTGTTCCACTACATCCCAAAGGTGCTCTATTGGATTGAGATCTAGTGACTGTGGAGATCATTGGAGTACAGTGACCTCATTTTCATGTTCAAGAAACCAGTGGTGAGATGATTTGAGCTTTGTGACATGGTGCATTATCCTGCTGGAAGTAGCCATCAGAAGATGGGTCCACTGTAGTCATAAAGGGATGGACATGGTCAGCAACAATACTCAGGTAGGCCGTGGCATTTAAACAATGCTTAAATGGTTCAAAGGGGCCCAAAGTGTGCCAAGAAAATATCCCCCACATAATTACACCACTATCACCACCAGCCTGAACCATTGATACAAGGCAGTATGGATCCATGCTTTCATGTTGTTTACACCAAATTCTGACACTACCATCTGAATGTCACAGCTGAAATCGAGACTCATCAGACCAGGTAACATTTTTCCAATCTTCTATTGTCCAATTTTGGTGAGCCTGTGTGAATTGTAGCCTCAGGTTCCTGATTTTAGCTGACAGGAGTGGCACCCGGTGTGGTCTTCTGCTGCTGTAGCCCATCTGCTTCAAGGTTTAATGTGTTCATTCAGAAATGGTATTCTGCATACCTTGGTTGTAACGAGTGGTTATTTGAGTTACTGTTGCCTTTCTATCATCTCGATCCTGCCCATTTTCCTCTGACATCACAAGGCAAATTTTATCCACACCACTGCCGCTCATTGGATATTTTCTCTTTTTGCGACCATTCTCTCTAAACCCTAGAGATTGTTGTGCGCAAAAATCAAACTAGATCAGCAGTTTTGGAAATACTCAGACCAGCCCATCTGGTACCAACAACCATGCCAAAGTCCCTTAAATCTCCTTTCTTCCCCATTCTGATGCTTGGTTTGAACTTCAGCAAGTCGTCTTCACCACGTCTAGATGCTTAAATGCATTGAGTTACTGCCATGTAATTAGCTGATTATTAATTTGTGTTACCAAGCAATTAAACAGGTGTACCTAATAAAGTTGCCAGTGAGTGTGTGTATATATATATATATATATATATATATATATATTTTTTTTTTTTTTTTTTTCATACATACATGCATATATATACTTGGTCTTAGTGCAATATATATATATATATATATATATATATATATATATATATATATATATATATATGTGTGTGTATATATATATATATATATATATATATATATATATATATATATATATATACATATATACATATATAATACATACATACATATACATACACACAAATCAGGGATAAAAAATGGGCCTCGGTGCTCAGCAAAGACTGTAGTGTATATAAACCAAAAAAGAGAGCGGAACTCACATGTCATGAAAGGTGAACGCACAATAGCGATTTAATTCAACGTTTTGACCAGGCACAAGCTCCTGAAGCTGCTGAGGAAGACAAGTTTGTGCCTCGTCGAAACATTGAATTAAATCGCCATTGTGCGTTCACCTTTCAAGACCCTTAAATGCCGCTCTCTTTTTTGGTATATATATATACATATATCTTGCTGAAGATGACCCATCCATTGTAGTCAGTCACATGGTCACAGGTACCCTTTTTTCTTTCTAAGCGAACCAGCGCCAATTATACATTTAATGATAGTTAAATGTCACTTCTATTTCAAGGATAAAGTAGGGAAGAACTTGTTATGATCCCCTCCTCCAGCCAATGTAACACTCTGCTTATTATGGGAGGCTGTAATTCTAATGCCCTTTATTGGTTTTGCTTTTAAGAGAAATTATGTCAGAGCTGGCAAAGAGGACATAAATATCCAAAGAAAATGAACCATCATCCAAATTAAAAGGTACAAAAAAGATGACATATAATTTTAAGTGGGATAAGACAGGACATTGTCATTTCCTAATCAATACTGTATTAGGAAATCAATCAGATTATGGCACAATTCATATGCACTGCAGGAATTCATCCAACAGGACCACACAGGAAGAAAAAAAGAATCTCTCAATAAAGAACACAGACAGCAATAGAAAAAATCCTGTCTCTTTGGAGAGATTCTGATTACTTTCTTTCCTGGTGATTACGCGGAAAGTGAGGAAAAATCTTCTCAGCAGGGACACAGACAGCAAAAAGCATTGCTGGCACTCCATACTGAAGTTTTTTGAAGTTTCATATGAGACTTGATATGGACTTACACAGTACCAGCATTAACTGAGCACCAACTATGTATCATATGACAGTTTGGTCTTAGCAACACATATTGATAGCAATACTGATAGCAGATACTGATAGCAATAAAAACCTGACAACAATTTTAACCCTTTCCCACTGTATCCCAAAAAAAAAAAGAGAAAACATTTTTGGATTAAACCTGAATTCCAGAAAAGCCCGGAGTAAAATAAAATAAAGCAATGAACATAGGTCGGGCATGACGGGGTTAACAGGGTGGCAACTGCAGTTAGTTTTATTGTAAGAGATGAAGGTATTGGATGAGAGAAGAGGGGGGTGGAGCGGAGTTTCACATAGGAGAATGTGGGTCCCTCCCCAGCTCAGTTTAGCAGGAGGAGCGAGCTTGGAAGCATGGCCGCGGTGGAGGAGCTTTTTGTTAGGCTGAAGGCCGAGGCGGCATCTAAGGGGATCGGATGGCTGGAGGAGATGCTGAAGGAGGCGCTAGGTGAGGGGTCCACAGCGGCCAGCACAGTGGGATGGGAGTCTGCATGAGACCGGCGGTCCCGGCTGCCGGCTCGCTTCTCTCCAGACCCCCCCAGAGCATGGCGGCAGCACGGGAGACCCATCTGGGCTCCTTCAGGGCCCCCGCTAAGCGTGTCAGTAAAGGGGACAACGCCGGTGAAATTGGAAAGGATGTAGTTTTTCCTCGATAGGTACCCAGATAGGGAGGCAGCACGGTTGTTGGGCCTGGGGTTTTTGGAGGGGTTCCGGATTCCGTTGAAGCTGGTCGATACTCCCCTTTGTCATGTAATTTGCGGTCGGCCTTACAGCATGCAGACATGGTTTCGGAGAGACTGTGGAAGGAGGTTGCGTTGGGCCGCATGGGTGCGTTTCCAAAAGGGGGTTCGGTGACTTATGCCATTGACCCGGAGATATGCACTCTATCATATACGTCCTTTGATGCAGCGGTGTTTTGGGTTCAGCAGTATGGGCGGGGGGCTCAGATGGCCAAAGCCGACATAGAGTCGGCTTTCCGTTTGCTCCCGGTCCATCCGGATAGCTTTCGTTTGCTAGGCTGTCATTGGCAGGAGGAGTTCTATGTGGATCGCTGCCTGCCCATGGGGTGCTCTATATCCTGTGCTTTGTTTGAGCAGTTTAGTTCATTCGTGGAATGGGTGGTGGGTGACGTCGCGGGAGTGAATTCGATCATACAGTACCTGGACAATTTCCTTAGCGTGGGCCCGGCCTCGTCGGAAGTTTGCGCGGTATTGTTGGCTGTTCGCTGGAACATGTTGCCGACAAGTTCGGCATCCCCTTGGCCCCATAGAAGACGGAGGGTCCAACTATGGAACTGAGTTTTCTGGGCATTGTCCTGGACTCTGATGCAATGGAGTGTAGACTTCCGGAAGATAAGCTGATGGCATTGAAAGCCGATATTCAGGGGATCATGGGATCATTACGCAAGGTGCAACTTCGGACTCTGCAGTTGTTGCTGGGTAAGTTGAACTTTGCGTGTCGCATTCTACCAATGGGGAGGGTATTTTGCAGATGGCTGTTGGCAAGTACAGCAGGGGTTACGTCCCCCAAGCACCATGTGTGCTTGGTGCGGGCACATAGGGAGGACCTTATGGTATGACACGCGTTCCTGGCTAATTTCAACGGCAGGGCACTGTGGATGTCAGGGCCAGTTAGCAACTTCGATTTTGAACTTTACACGGATGCGGCTGGTTCGGCGGGTTTTGGAGCCTTTTTTCAAGGTAAGTGGAGTGCGGGGCTTTGGCCAGAATAGTGGAAGGAGGCAGGGCTAGTGAGGAATATGTTGTTGCTGAAATTGTTTCCCATGGTTCTGGCTGTGGAGTTATCGGGGGAATCCTTCAGAAACTTGAAAGTGCGATTTCATGGGGACAACCTAGGGGTGGTACAGGTAATTAACAAGGTGTCGGAGGCATCCCCACCGGTGTTCAGGTTGCTCAGACACCTCGTCTTGCGCTGTCTGCAGCTGAATGTATTCATTTATGCTGTCCCCCTCCCGGGAGTGGAAAACGTCATTGGTGATGCTTTGTCTCGGTTTCAGTGGGACAGATTCTGGGAGTTGGCACCAGAGGGGGTTCAGTGCGGGGTCCCTTGTCCCGAGTGGCTGTGGAGAATTGCCTTGGACCAGTATCCAGATGGATCAGGCAGTTGGTGAGCGCAGCGACGTGGTCAGCATATAACAGGTTATGGCATGAATGGAGGTCCCTGATGCAGCAGGTCACAGATGGGCAGGAAGGGCAGGATTTCAGGTTGCTAGTTCTGTACTTTGTTTCGTGGAATTTGGAAGCTGGGGTGTCAGTGTCTGGGTTGGAGAAGAAGTTGGCGGGGTTGACATTTTGGTTCAAATTTCAGGGCTTACCAGACTTCACTAAGGATTTTTGGGTGCGACATGCATTGAAGGGTTATCGTCATTCTCAGCCGTGCAAGGACTCCAGGCGCCCTTTTTCATTTGAGCTTTTAGGAAGGATAGTGGCCCAGTTAGGGATTATGTGTTCATCACAGTATGAGGTAGTGTTGTTCAAAGCGGCTTTCGCTCTGGCATTCTTTGGGGCCTTTCGGATTAGCGAGTTAGTTATTCCTTCTTAGAAGTCAAAAGGGGGCATAGGTGTGGCAGAGGTCAGCTGTGGCGTGGCTAGGTTGTTCATATTGGTGCGCAGATCTAAAACAGACCAGCGGGGCAGGGGAAGGACGGTGCAGGTTTTCCTACTGCCCGGTTCGCCCTTGTGCCCAGTAGAATTGGTAAGGGGGTTCCTCGCAATACGCCCGGAAGTGGAGGGGTCCTTCCTGGTGCACCAGAATGGTCATTCCTTGTCACGGTTTCAATTCATTGCAGTTTTTCGAAAATGTTTGGAGGCATTGGGTTTGGGGGGATCAAAAATTTTCTTCTCATTCGTTTTGCATCGGGGCGGCTACGAAGGCAGTTAGATGGGGGTTGGATGAGGCCGCTGTAAAACAAATTGGGAGATGGGAATCGCGGAGGTTCAGATCGTATGTTTTTCCCCACTTATTACCTGTTTAACAGGGTAAGGGTTAGGTAGGATGTGTGGTGCATGGATATATCATGTTTTAGGAGAATTTACTGTTATGGGGGTTGTTTCTTTTTCTTCTCTTTCAGGAAGAACCCAGGGCCTGGTCTGGATAGTAGGTCATTCATATGTGTGTTGGGGGGCAAGGAGAGGAGATGTACGGCACGATGGGAGACAATTGGGAATTTCCAGACAGGAAGCCTGTATTAGGTGGTTGGGGGTGCCCGGGATGCTTTGGGATAGGACAGTTCCAGAAGTGCACAGATTTGCGTGTTTGGATAGGCTGCCCGATGTTTTAGTGTTGCGCGTGGGTGGCAACGACTTGGGGATCAGGTCAATGTTGGACTTGGTGCGAGATGTCAAGTTCGACTTCTGGCAACTCTGCATGGCCTTTCCAAAAATGCTAATAGTGTGGTCTGACATTGTAGCGTGGACCACTTGGCGATTGGCTAGGTCAGTGGAGACGATTAATAGGGCCAGGAAGAAAGTGAACAGGGAGGTTAGTAGATTTGTGGTTAGGAATAGGGGGTTAGCAATTAGACACCTGGAGCTGGAAGTGGATACCTGGCGTTATCTGCGAAGAGACGGAGTGCACCTTAATGATGTGGGGATCGACATGTGGGCTTTGGGTTTACAGGATTGGATCCAGAGAGCGTTGAGGGTGTGGCAGGGTACACAAGGGTAAGGTTTTCCCCTGGTGTGTGCTGTGGCGGGATGTTGGTCTTTGCAGGTGAAGGAAGAAACCCTGGATACGGAAGAGTTCAGGACCCATCGGTGGTATGGGTCCCATTAGTGGTATGCCAGCTAACGGTGGTTTAGCTGGAATTTGGTTAATGGGTGCACTGCGGTCAGTGGTTTGTTGTCTCTGAGCTAGTATGTTAGCTGGAGGCCTTAGTTCAGTGTAAGGTACCGCAGTTTCAGGGTGGATCGAGTGGCAAGATTGGGTTTTTTTTCCTGCAAAGACCACTCTGAGTATTTAACTGATGGGGGAGGTTCTAACAGATGTTACGCCCGGAAGTGGAGGGGTCCTTCCTGGTGCACCAGAATGGTCATTCCTTGTCACGGTTTCAGTTCATTGCAGTTTTTCAAAAATGTTTGGAGGCATTGGGTTTGGGGGATCAAAAATTTTCTTCTCATTCGTTTTGCATCAAAATTAATTTTATTTGAATGTTAATGTTAATTTTATTTGAATGTTAATTAAAAAAATGGCTGCTATGGCCAATATTTATTCCAGCTTGGCGTGGTCTCAGTTTTTGGGTAAAAGGTATGGGGGAAGTAGCAACTGGTTGGTCTGGCAGTTGACAGTAAGCAGGATATATCTGTTATACAATAGTCAAGAAAAGCCCGGAGTAAAATAAAATAAAGCCGTGAATGTAGGGCGGGCATGACGGGGTTAACAGGGTGGCAACTGCAGTTAGTTTTCTTGTAAGAGATGAAGGGATTGGATGAGAGAAGAGGGGTGTGGAGTGGAGTTTCACATAGGAGAACGTGGGTCCCTCCCCAGCTCAGTTTAGCAGGAGGAGCGAGCTTCCCACCCTCCCTCCCTGATTACGGTGAGTATGGTGTTGTTGTTAATCCACATGATTTTGCCTTCTACAGAGCAGTGGATGTCATGGCAGAGGCGGGGTGTTGGTCTTTGCGGTTGAAGGAAGAAACCCCGGATATGGAAGAGCTCTTGACCAATCAGTGGTATGAGTCCCGTTGGTGGTATTCCAGCTAACGGTGGTTTAGGTGGACGACGTCTATGAAGACAAAACGCATCGGTTAGGACCCCACTGTCGCCACATTTTATTCACAGCGCTGTTTTTATACCGATTTACATGTGAGTGTATATCTTTTTATTTGAATAAATTCTTTTCTTAAACGGATTCACACTATATGGCCATTCCTTTTTTTCCATTCTCTACCCACTTCCTTTGACCCTTAAACATCACTTCGAGGGAGATAACAATGTGTGGTTCGTTCCACACACTCCTCTGGGTTCCTGCATCGCCTTGAGGGATACAGCAACGCGTGGGTCCATCCACCACCATCGCCTTCCTGGGCCATCCCTAGCCACTCACCACCTAAGCCTATCCGACCCAATCCGGCGTACGCCCCTTTGGGTCCACTCCATCCGGTAAGCCTCTTCATATTTGGTGGTGGTGTGTCTGTTTTCACCTCAGATGATATACATCTTTGCTTGAAGTGTTTTTTTGAAGATTTTCCACCCATGTATATATCGATGACTCCTCCACACCATTTATACTTGGAACTGTTGGTTTAACGTTTTCCATACCGGACGTATTTTCATTTTAACAGAGCTACATGCTCACAGTGTTCAGCTAGATCCGTTCCTGCTATTTACATTTAGTGCAGTGCGTCCTGCTCACAGTGTTCAGCTAGATCCGTTCCTGCTATTTACATTTAGTGCAGTGCGTCCTGCTCACAGTGTTCAGCTAGATCCGTTCCTGTTATCTTCTAGACTATTTACATTTAGTGCAGTGCGTCCTGCTCACAGTGTTCAGCTAGATCCGTTCCTGCTATTTACATTTAGTGCAGTGCATCCTGCTCACAGTGTTCAGCTAGATCCGTTCCTGTTATCTTCAAGACTATTTACATTTAGTGCAGTGCGTCCTGCTCACAGTGTTCAGCTAGATCCGTTCCTGTTATCTTCTAGACTATTTACATTTAGTGCAGTGCGTCCTGCTCACAGTGTTCAGCTAGATCCGTTCCTGTTATCTTCTAGACTATTTACATTTAGTACAGTGCGTCTTGCTCACAGTGTTCAGCTAGATCCGTTCCTGTTATCTTCCTACTGACAGGCAGGCTTGTCTGGTTACAGTATATAAAGCTACCTGAAGAAAATTACAGGTGTTCTATTTGATCCTATTAGTACCACGGTCAGGCAGCTAGACTATTTACATTTAGTACAGTGCGTCCTGCTCACAGTGTACAGCTAGATCCGTTCCTGTTATCTTCCTACTGACAGGCAGGCTTGTCTGGTTACAGTATATAAAGCTACCTGAAGAAAATTACAGGTGTTCTATTTGATCCTATTAGTACCACGGTCAGGCAGCTAGACTATTTACATTTAGTACAGTGCGTCCTGCTCACAGTGTTCAGCTAGATCCGTTCCTGTTATCTTCCTACTGACAGGCAGGCTTATCTGGTTACAGTATATAAAGCTACCTGAAGAAAATTACAGGTGTTCTATCCCAGCTTAGTGCAGCTACAGGCCATTAGTATGTCTGGAAGGCCAAGAAGGAGAGGCAGACAGTCACAAGCCAATAAGAGAGGGCAAGCAGGCTCTGTGTCTAGTGCTGGTCGTGGAGACGGTGCATCCTCATCAGCACGTGGCCATGGGACACGCTTGGCCTTTTTTTCGGCAGCTGGCCGTGTTGAGCCGCAACATGCGGAAGACTTGGTCGAGTGGATGACCAAGCCGTCCTCATCCTCCTCATCCTCTCTCACCCATGCCCAGGGTGCTTTGTCTGGCAAAGCAGCGGCCTCTTCCCTCAGTTCAATGTCATCAGTGACTCCTTCCCTAGCTCCACCATGTCCTCATGAGGATTCCCTCGAACTGTTTGACCACAGTGTTGGGTACATGCTCCAGGAGGATGCCCAGCGTTTGGAAGGCTCTGATGACGATACTGAGCTCGATGAAGGCAGTAACATGAGCACGGACAGAGGGGGTGCCCAAGAAGGACAGCAATCTGGCAGTCATGCTCCCCCTGCTGCAGCATACTGCCAGGTTTGCTCCAGTGATGAGGAGGGAGGGGATGATGAGGTCACTGACTCAACGTGGGTGCCTGATAGGAGAGAGGAGGAGGAGGAGGAGGAGGAGGAGGCGGCGGCACATCACCAACAAGGCAGGATGCCCTCCAGGGGCCAGCCTAAGGGCAGCACATTGACTGCATCACACCCCAAAGCTCCACATGTGCAGGGCGCTGCAGTCTCTGCGCGTTATTCAAAAAGTTCTTTGGTGTGGGCCTTTTTTGAGACGAGTGCATCAGATCGCACCGCTGCTATTTGCAACATATGTCTCAAGCGTATCTCGCGTGGCCAAAACATCTCCCGCTTGGGTACCACATGCTTGACCAGACATATGTTGACCTGCCATGCAGTTCGTTGGCAAGCGTATCTAAAAGACCCACACCAAAGAACAAAGAGGATCTCTCCTTGCTCCTCATCAGCTGAGATTTCCAACCCCACTAGACCTTCAGTCCTCTCTGAGACCTGCAGTGAGAGGAATGAAGGTGTAGAATTAGGTGTGTCACAGTACTTGTGGGCAATCTGCTTTTGGTACACCGACGTCAGATTGTACCAGGCAAATTTCCCTGCCCCAGCTGCTGCACCGCCGAAAGAAGTTTGCTCCCAGCCATCCACATGCCCAGCGGTTGAATGCTAGCTTGGCAAAATTGCTAGCACTTCAACTGCTGCCTTTTCAGTTGGTAGACTCTGCCCCCTTCCGTGAGTTTGTGGAATGTGCGGTTCCTCAGTGGCAGGTACCCAAACGCCACTTTTTCTCACGGAAGGCGATTCCGGCTCTCTACCGGCATGTGGAAGGCAATGTCCATGCCTCGCTGGACAGGGCGGTCAGCGGTAAGGTGCATATTACCGCTGACTCATGGTCCAGCAGGCATGGACAGGGACGTTACCTAAGTTTCACGGCGCATTGGGTGACTCTGCTGGCAGCTGGGAAGGATGCAGGACAAGGTGCAGTAGTGTTGGAGGTTGTTCCGCCACCACGCCTCCAAAATGCTGCTTGTGACACACCTCTCTCCTCCACCCCCTCCTCTTCTTCTTCCTCCATGGCCTCTTCCTCGGAACCAGCAGTGCTCCGTAGGCGTTCAAGGGGCTACGCAAGTACGCAGGCCAAAAGATGCCATGCGGTGCTTGAGCTGGTGTGCTTGGGGGACAGGAGCCACACTGGGGCAGAGGTTCTGTCAGCTCTGCAGGGGCAGGTTCAGAGGTGGTTGACGCCACGCCAACTTAAGGCAGGAATGGTGGTTTGCGACAATGGCACCAACCTCCTCTCTGCCCTCCGACAGGGACAAATGACCCATGTGCCCTGTTTGGCTCACGTCCTTAACTTGGTGGTGCAGCGGTTCTTGGGCAGTTACCCGGGCTTACAGGATGTCCTGAGGCAGGCCAGGAAAGTCTGTGTGCATTTCCGCCGGTCATATAATGCCAGTGCTCGGCTGACGGACCTCCAAAAGGAGTTTAACCTGCCCAAGAACCGCCTAATCTGTGACATGCCCACCAGGTGGAACTCAACGTTGGCCATGCTGCAGCGGCTGCACACGCAGCAGAGGGCCATCAATGAGTACCTGTGCGACTATGGCACCAGGACAGGGTCAGGGGAGCTTGGTTTTTTTCCCCACGCCAGTGGGCCATGATCAGGGATGCATGCACTGTCCTGTCACCATTCGAGGAGGCCACGAGGATGGTGAGCAGTGACAGTGCATGCATCAGTGACACTGTCCCCCTTGTCCACCTGTTGGAGCACACGCTGCGTGGAATAATGGACAGGGCACTTGAGGCAGAACAGAGGCAGGAAGAGGAGGACTTCCTTAGCTCTCAAGGCCCCCTTTATCCAGACAGTGTTCCTGCGTGCCCGCCGATCACACAGGAAGAGGACGAGGAGGAAGAGGAGGAGGAGGAGGAGGAAGATTGTGTCAGTATGGAGGTGGAGCCTGGCACT
Organism: Aquarana catesbeiana; assembly: GCF_042186555.1. Taxonomy (NCBI): domain Eukaryota; kingdom Metazoa; phylum Chordata; class Amphibia; order Anura; family Ranidae; genus Aquarana; species Aquarana catesbeiana. The sequence goes on along the minus strand of NC_133325.1, from coordinate 413,714,160 downwards.
CAGCATCAGCAGCAGTCTTTAAGGGATCAGTCCCAAGAAACACATGGACTTGTACGTGGCTGGGAGGAGGTGGCTGCGGACCATGTCGTTCTTAGTGACCCAGAGGACTCCGGACCGAATGCCTCAGCAAACCTACGCTGCATGGCCTCCCTGATCCTGCAAAGCCTGCGTAAGGATCCTCGTATTCGTGGTATCAAGGAGAAGGACCAATACTGGCTGGCAACCCTCCTTGATCCACGTTACAAGGGTAAGGTTGCGGACCTTATCTTGCCATCGCAGAGGGAGCAGAGGATGAAACATCTTCGGGAGGCCTTGCAGAAAGGTCTGTGCAACGCGTTCCCAGAGACTGGGAGGTTACAAACTCCTGTTTCTGGACAACGTGTTGCTGAGGCTTCGGTCAGTCAAAGAAGGAGCGGTGGAGAAGGTGGCCGTCTGACCGATGCGTTCAGACAATTTTTTGGTCCGCAGCCCCAAGGTATGATCGGTTCCAGCAACCATCGCCAGCGTCTGTTTTACATGGTGCAGGAATACCTAGGGGCAAGATCAGACTTGGACACCTTTACCACCGAAAATCCTCTGGGTTACTGGGTCTTGAGGATGGATCACTGGCCAGAGCTTGCACAGTATGCAATTGAGCTACTGGCCTGTCCTGCATCCAGCGTTCTTTCGGAACGCACATTCAGTGCTGCTGGAGGCGTGGTAACCGATCACAGGGTGCGTCTGTCCACCGACTCGGTCGATCGGCTGACCTTCATAAAAATGAATGAGTCTTGGATCACCACCAGCTACCAAGCACCTGATGCTGATGTAACCGAATAATTTTTTTTGAAATCTCAGATCCCTTCAAAGACTGCCTATGCTGATGCTGAGTGACTATCCCTGAGTAATTATCCTCTTCCTCCTCAATCATCACGCTGATAGCTTGTAAGAACATTTTTGGTTCTGGGCGCCACCACCAGTGCCTAAGGCACAATTTTTCAGCCCCTGTTTAACAGGGGCGTGTAATTACAATTTTTGATGTAATACTTTGCAGCAGGGCTCGTTCCTGCATTCCAACTAGAGTGTCTGTGAGGGGTTGCAGTGTTGTGGCACCAGCACCAGTGCCTAAGGCCCAATTTTTCTGCCCCTGTCTAACAGGGGCGTGTAATTACAATTTTTGAAGCAATAATTTGCAGCAGGGCTCGTTCCTGCGTTCCAACTAGAGTGTCTGTGAGGGGTTGCAGTGTTGTGGCACCAGCACCAGTGCCTAAGGCCTAATTTTTCAGCTCCTGTTCAACAGGGGCATGTAATTACAATTCTTGATCTAATATTTCACAGCAGGGCCCTGTGAGGGCTTACAGTGTTGTGGCCACAGCAACACCTAAGGCCCAAATTTCTGCTGAGTATATAGGGCAGGACCCTACTTTCAAACATCTAACTTACAAACGACTCCTACTTGCAAACGGAAGGAGACAACAGGAAGTGAGATGAAATCTACCCCTAGGAAGGGAAATTCTCTCCTGTAAGAGTTAATATGGGAAAACAATTTCTCCTTTCCACTGATGCTTTCCAATCCTTGTTCCACAAAAAAACCCAAATTTTCAAAAAACATTTTTCATTGGGACAAAAAAGTGAGGTGAAATCTTCTGAAGAGGAGGAAAGACAGCAAAACAAATGTCACAGGGGTGATAACCCTTCCCTATGTTTTCCAAAAAGCTTAGAAAAGATTTTTTGGCTGGAGCTAAACACGTTAAAAATGTTCAAAATTACAAACAGATTCTACTTAACAACAAACCTACAGTCCCTGTCTTGTTTGCACCGCCTGTATACTGCTGTTCAGAGTATATAGGGCCTGGTGGCCCCACACCTTTCCTTATTTTAATTTGGGTGCGGGGTTCCCCTTAATATCCATACAAGACCCAAAGGGCCTGGTAATGGACTGGGGGGTACCCATGCCGTTTGTCTCACTGATTTTCATCCATATTGCCATGACCCGACATGACATTAAACCCGCAAGCAGTTTTAAATGAGATTTTTTCCTTTAAAAATGACATTTGGTGCAGGGACTGTTCTAAACATGGGAAACATGCGTCACTTTACAGGCATACTATAGACACCCCCCAGGTACGATATTTAAAGGAATATTTCACTTTTTTTTTTTTACTTTAAGCATCATTAAAATCACTGCTCCCGAAAAAACGTCCGTTTTTAAAAGTTTTTTTTGCATTGATACATGTCCCCTGGGGTAGGACCCGGGTCCCCAAACCCTTTTTAGGACAATACCATGCAAATTAGCCTTTAAAATGAGCACTTTTGATTTCGAACGTTCGAGTCCCATAGACGTCAATGGGGTTCTAACGTTCGTGCGAACTTTCAGTCCGTTCGCGGGTTCTGGTGCGAACCGAACCGGGGGGTGTTCGGCTCATCCCTAGATCTGAGTATGACTGAAGTGTTGCTCCTTCGTAAAGGTGTCCGAAGGTAGAGATTCCTGACTCCGTCCAGTTGCTAAGAGAGGGGTCTTTAGTGAGATGTTCGAGGGAGCAAAGAGGAAGAGGGTTGTAATTAGAGGAGTTCTGACAAGGTTGTGAAGATCTACTGAAGTGCCAGGATTTGGCTCTGGCTGTCATGGTAAGGTATTTGGATGGGGGGGTCCCAATGACAGCACTCCTAACAGACCTTTTAGCGGGTGGCCCAATATGGCCCGTTCAATATGTACCCATTGTTTGTGGAGTAGTGGGTGCCACCATGCTTTAACTTGGTCCAGGATGACTGCGTGGTAGTAGAATTTTAAGTTGGGTACTCCAATCCCAGTTGCTGATTAGGTTTGTATAAGATCTTATTCCTGAAGGGGGGTTGTTGTTTTCCCCAGATAAAGAGGTTCAACGTAGATTGTAGGATCTGAAGATAAGATATGGTAAGTGGTATTGGCAGCATTCTGAAGTAGTAAAGTATCAGTTAAAGTTTGGTAATATTGACATCTTCGTGACTGCTGATCTACCTGCCCAAGAGACTTAACATTTAGAGAAAGAACTAGTTTGTTGCTGTATGTTGCTTAGAAGAGATTCATAGGTTGCTTTGAAGAGTGAGGAGCTGGGGGAGGTTATTTAAACTCCAAGATACTGTATACATGAATGTTGGGCCCATGTGAAGCCAGAGGACACTGCTATCCGATCCTTCAATTTGTTAGGAAGTGCTATAGGAAGCATTTGAGATTTGGAGATGGTTACCTTATACAGGGAAAGGTGGCCAAATTCTTGTAAAAGTGTGGTTACTGCTGGGAGGGAAGTTGTGGGGTTCGTTAGTGAAAGGATCACTGTCAGGGCTGGACTCAGCCCTTCCTTCTCTGAGCTGGCTGCTCAGCTGTCGGCTAATTGCCAGCTCCTATCTCTCCACAGTTACTCAGCTGTTGATGATATCCTTCTCATCAGTCCTGCCTACTTAAGCCATCCAGTCCAGAGGATCTCTGCCTCTCTGCCTTCACCTTGGTCAACATCACAGAAATCTCCTGCAATCCTGTTTAAGACTTGCTTTGCTGACATCCCTTCTGGCTCCAGATCCTGCTTTCTGTTCCACTACATTGATCCCTGACTTCTGCCTTCTGCCTGACAATCTGTTCCGGGTACTGAACTTTGGCTAGGTTTTGACTACGTTTGTTCTTTCTACATTTATTATTAAACAAGTGTGATTTAACTGTACTTCTGTCTCAGCCTGATTTCATGGTTTCTGACAATCACATCATCTGCATATAGACCTATTTTGTAGTTTGCAGAAACGATTGTTATGTCTGAAATTTTAGGGTGGCTTCTAAAAGCTTAGGTGAGTCATTCCATGACCAGGGAGAAAATTATTGGTGATAGGGGACAGCCTTGCCTGGTTCCATTAGTGATATCAAAAGCCTGTGATAAGGTGCCAGATGTGTATACTTTTGCACTGGGGGAAGAGTATAAGGCAGTGATGGCTGAGTTAATAAACCCTGTGAGGCCAAAGCTATATAGTACTTCCCTGAGATATAGCCAATGAACCTGATCGAATGCCTTCTCTGCGTCCAGGGACAGGAATAGAGCAGGGTTTCAATGAGACTCAGCCCATTGAAGCAGGTTTACAATGCGCTGGTGCCATCAGATGCTTGGCGTCCTTTCACAAAGCTCATCTGATATGGGTGTATTAGTAGAGAGATAATGTTTTAAAGTCTAGTAGCGATGATTTTTGCATAGATTTTTATGTCCGTGTTGAGGAGAGAGATGGGACAGAAGTAGGCTGAAAGGTAAGGGGGTTTTCCGGGTTTTGGTATGGTGATTATTAATGCCTCCAGGGCTTCTTTAGGGAATGCAGCTTTGTGTGCAGCCGAGTTGTATAAATTTTGTAAGTGCAGAGCTAGGCTTTGACTGAATTTCTTATGATACTCATTGCCAAATCCATCAGGACCTGGGGCTTTGTCCATGGGTAGTTTGGAGATCGCCTTGGTAATCTCTTGTATTGAGAATTGGGCGGATAAATCAGTGAGATGTTCTTTGGATATTTTTGGAAGGTGTAATGAGGAGAGAAAGGTGTGCATTTGGGTGGCTGAAGGTGCAGGTAGGTCCCGAGTAGAGTCTAGATTGTAGAGTTCATTATAGTATTTTGCAAACCTATTTGCTATGTGTAACGGGTTAGTGAGTCTTTTCTCGTATTTGTCTAGTGGGTAGTCTTTTTTGCTTTTGCTGGCCCTGTGTTTAATCTGGTTTGAAAGGTATGTGCCTATTTTGTTGCTTGCCAAATAAAATTGTAATTTGAGTCGTTTTAAGAGAATGTCATACTGAGAGATAAAGCATTGTGAGAGTTGATGATGAAGATCTTTCAATTTTTGTCTCTATCTGGAGAGTATTGAGTTTTGTTCTGGGATTCCAATGAATCTATAGATTTTGTAAGATCGGTGATGGTCAGCGTCCTCTTACGCTTCTCCTGTGCTCCTAGTTTTATAAAGACGCCTCTCATAAAGGCCTTTTGTGGGCTGCCCACAGGGTATGTGACTTGTTCACAGAATTAGCATTTTGTAGAAAAAAATGTTTCAAGTTCTTTTTTGATATCTTGCTCATGGATGGGGTTGTGAATAAGGTGTGAGTTTAGTCTTCACATTTTAGCAGAGGAGTTATTTTGGTCTAGGCGGATTGTGAGTGAGATTGAGGCATGATCGGACTAAAGGATCGTGCCAATTTTAGCTTCAGACGTTAGAAGGAGAATGGGTTGTTCCACGAGAAACATGTCAATTATGGAATACAAATGGAGCGCATTGGAGTAAAAAGTGTAATCTTTTTCTGAACCATGCATATTTCTCCAGACATCTTAAAGACCTTCCTCTTTAATCAGCGTATGTAGGTCATTGGTGCATTTCCTACTGAGGCTAGTGGAAGTCGGGGACTGCATTAAAGTCTCCGCATATTATGAGACCACCACACTGCACTGTGCGTATACGTTTAAAGAAGGTGCGAAGTAATGTTTTCTGCTTAGTATTGGGAGAGTAAACTAAAACCAAGGTAAGTGGTTGATTATTAATCTTGGCACCCAGAATTATATATCTGCCATTGGGATCACATTCTAATTATTCTTGTGAGAAGGTGACGTGTCTTTTATTGCAATCATCACACCTTTGGTTTTTGTGTCGGAGTTTGCAAAGAAGCACTGAGGAAATTTGTGATGGGTAATTCTAGGGGGGTTAAGCGTAGATATACGAGTTTCCTGAGCACAGAATATATCACATTTCTGTGAGAGGGCTTCCCTCCATAGCATTGATCTTTTGTATGGAGGCAATTTGTAATGCCATCTTTGCTATTGGAAGCTTTGTGTGGGTTGAGAAAGAGTGGTCAAATAGGGTATCCCTAGGGTCAGTTATGCTGCTATGTTAATATGCCACAGCCTATCTGTATTTGAGCTTATCGGTGAAAGCTGCTATGAACCGCTGAGTAACAGCTGCAATAAATATTTGTAAAAAAAAAATAAAATAAAACGTAAAGAATATAAACACAATATTGTAGGTACACGTAGTAGAAGAGATCAAACTGAGCAGTAAAAACAAACCAAAAAAAACCCTCAAACTTAGAGTCCGTCAAACTGAAATATTCGGATAGACTACTAACGTGTGAGGGTACATGAACAACAGAAAGTGCGACCGTGAGGAAACACCATTTTAGGGGTTGCCTATACTTGCTTTGAAAGCCCTTGTATGCTTAGCTCCTTATCCTGGGCCAGGGCCTGTGTCACGTACCTGGTAGGAGCCTGAAATGACAAGGTCGGCCTCTCTTGTAGCTCCAACCCAAGCCCCACTGGAGGTAGAACAGATGGTGGCAAGGATCAGGAGGAACACAAGTGCCTGTGAATGCTGCGTGCAGAACTTGCAGGAGGTGTTGCAGACTTAGACGTGTAGGCAGGGTTTCCGGTGAAGAGCTGGAACCAGGAAGGCTGAGAGGATGGACGGCCAACACAGGTACTCAAAAACAATGTGGAGCCAAGCAGGAGACAGGAGCAAGATCATCAGGAAAGCCGGGTTCAGCAACGGGCAGGCAGTGAGGTACCAAGCAGAATTAAGAAAAAAAAGTTGCGCTTGTAGAAAATGTGATGATAACTCTAAAACTTAGGTGCCACAAATAATAATAAAGATATTGTATATTACATATGGTATTGAGAAACAATATAAAGAACAAAAAAAATCAGAACAATAATAATCAAACAGACGTGCAAACGTAAAGAAAGTTCTGTTCAAAAATGTCCATACATTGAATGCAAAAAAGAGTGAATTTAAATGAATATTGGTTGATAAAAGAGAAAGTCCATGTTGTAAAAAGCAAATCCCGAAGTGATACGTAGTGAAGATTCACACTGTAGTGACAAGTGCATTGATGAGACCTCCACCACAGAGAAACACTGCCGCTTACCAGAAAGCAATGGTCCCTTATTACAGGGAACCACGCTGAGCAGATGGCTGTAACCCCAGCCCGGGATCTCACAGGCAGGCACTGAATAACACAGCGTCAATGGGGATCGTCACCATAAATCGCAGCAGAGTGATGTATTCACCAGAAAAAAACACACACACACATATATATATATATATATATATATATATATATATATATATATACATATATATATATATATATATATATATATATATATATATATATAGAGAGAAAAACCCGCCTTACTCAGAAAAGACACACTGGGCACCATCCCACTTGAGGGAAAGACTAAGGGCAACTAGATCGATATGCCTCAGAGCCCATATTAGAATTAAAAACCTAAATGGAAATGAGCACATAAGAATCCACAAACACATCAACATTGAATGGGTGTCTGAAAAGCATCAAATGTGTATCTTATAAGAATAATAAGCTAATAAAATTAGAAAAATGCCAAATAAAAAACATAGCTGAAAAAAAGACCCGCCAACAGTGCAGATACATTGTGAATAACCGTCCCTGAAAGGTATGGATGTAAATAAAAATGGCTAGGTCAATCAAACCAAATTATTGATTATATAATTAAATGAATCAAAAAGTATACACCATAAGTGCTCAATTACCTACCATAGTGTGCGATAATAAAGTGTCAAAAAATGGAGAAAATTAAAAAAATATATATATAAAAATATATTAACAGTATCTCCCCAAAATGGAAAAGCGCCCCCTATTTGCCTCAAAACCCTGGAAAGGGCTACAAGAAGGAATGAATTCAGATTACATTAGCACTGTCAGATAAATTACCAACACATAGCACTAACAGTAAAAATAGAAAACAGTAAATAATTATAATAGATATTACAAGGACATCATAGGTAAACCCACAAGTAAAAAAAAAAAACAAAAAACAAAAAGCAAGTACACAGGCATAATATCAAAATGAAACCATACGATAGTATAAAATACCTAAGAGTTATCAATGAAAGAATTGACATCAACTTCAATGTTGAGGCCAAAAGGGGTATAAGTTTTTATCTTATGAACCCAAGCCATCTCCAACCGTGAGATGCTTCTGACCAGAACATTACCCCTCCAATGGGGCCTAAATTTATCGATACCCAGAAAGATGGTGCCAGAAGGATCTCTTCCGTGAGAGGTGAGGTAATGTTTTGATACAGAGTGCTTGGTAAATCCTCTCCGAATGTTATTAATATGCTCGATATATCAAAAAAAGGGGGGAATAGGGGGATTTTTATGGTGTCAAATATACAAATACACAGTTAACTTACTGTAAGTAAAACATAATTTTTATTGACAAAACATAATTAAAAGAAAAAACAAACAAAGCATGCTGTTACTGAGCAGTGTAAGGTTATAAACATTTGGTGGTCAACATCGTGTATAGGTGAGTAATAGATCGCAGCAGGAGATATTGCACACTAGCCCGACATGTTTCGCTATTTTAGCTTCCTCAGGGGATGTGCAAGAGATTTATTTTACTGAGACCACTGAGTAAATAGAGAAAGACAAAGTTGTAACAGCAGTATGAAACAATGCAATGAAATTATACATACAGAGTGTTGATTTTATTATGAACCTAGTTGCCTAAAAGGGACTGGACACTTACCCTATACAATGATTGCACCCATGAACCACCTGGCCTGGCCCCTGACTTAGCCCCAAAGAAACCGGATCCAAGGGGGTCAATTTGGCAGGGCCATAGAGGGCTGATAGGGGGACACTAGGAAACAGTAAATTACCATAGCGTTACATTATTGAATATATTACTTGATGTAAAGGAAGAGGGGGGGAAAGGGGGATTGGGGGGGGACAAGCTTCTCCTGATAAGGAATAAATATATACTTACATTGAATTCTCTAGTGGTTTTAGTGATCTAATAGTCCATAGGAAAGATGGTATTTGGATGGTTCTAATCAGGGTCTGTGTAGACTTAAATGCAAAGGCAGACTAGGAAATGATGGAAAAGGGGTTTGTTTTAATAAAGTATGAAGTATACTCTGTGGTGAATACAAGTGAGATAGTGAATTTTGCTATGAAAAAAGTGAGTGTAATGTAGAGTTATGCTTAAGAACCAACAGTGATAATTGGACCTGAGCAAGAAAAAAAAAGCATAGGTGACGGGGAGCTCTCCGCACCGAAAAGTCATAAGGCAGAAAAAGTTTTTTTGCTCCAAATCCACACAGCTGATAGAAATGCCAATCACAAGGATAGGGGTAGGAACACCAAACTGTGATAAGGTTAGATATAAGGCAACAGCCTCCGAATGAGAAACGATTAGTGCAAAGTTAAAGAATATGTGAAAATAGATTAGGGATGATGCATCCAGTTATATCGCGTCTTATAGATGAGGTGTCTATAGAAAGGGTGTTCTCACCAACCGGACCAAACAATTACAATTATTAATATGCTCATTTAATCGCACCTGCAGAGGTCTCTTAGTCTGGCCCACATACTGCAGGCCACAAGGGCACTGCAGCATGTAGACGACCCCAGATGTAGAGCAGGTGATAAAAGGCTCAATGGTAAAGGATTTTGAGGTGCAGGTAGAGGTAAAGTTGACAGACCTTCTGGTCCTGCACCCATTGATTGAACAGACCTGACACCTCCTACATTGGTAATACCCGGTTAATTCAGAGAAAAAACTGGACCAGGGATAGGAGGGTCAAGTATGTTGGGTGCCACTTTATCTTTAAGTGACGGTGCGCCCCTAAAAACCACCTGAGGTTTATCTGGTAAGATAGATGTCAGCACCTTAGCATTTTTCAGAATGTGCCAATACTTGTTGATGATATGTTTGACCCTAGAGTGTTGGCAGGAGAAGTCGGTGATAAAGGGACAGCGATAGGAGGCATCAACTGGACCCTCAGCCCGCACAGTAAGTAGGTCTTTGTGGTCCACCTTACCAACTTGGTCCAAGGTACTAGCCACAAAATCAGAGGAATAACCCTTGGCCAAAAACCTCTGGGTTAAGATTTGTGCCTGAGTCTGGAAAGTAGCAGTATCAGTACAGTTGCGTTTTAGTCTGAGAAACTGGCTTTTAGGCACAGATCTGAGCCACAAAGAGTGGTGACAGCTGTCTTTGGGAATAAATGAATTTCTATCCGTCGGTTTGAAGTATGTGGAGGTGACGAACTAGTTGTTACGTATAGAAATTGTAAGATCCAAAAAGTGAATCTGCTCTAGGCTGGCCTCATAGTTGAGCTGAATGCCTCTATTGTTATTATTAAGAAAAAGCATAAATTCGGATAGGTCAGAATCAGTGAGGTACCAAGGCATAAACAGAAGCAGGGTCAAACAGGAAGCCAGGATCAGGAAAAATGTTGGTTTACCACATCTGCTTTTATTTGAGACATCAAATATACCTTAGGAAGCAAAACATTTTTGGCTGGTAGAATAGTGTCAGGTTCTGCGGGACAAAGCATCTGGTTTACTGTTCTTTGAGCCAGGATGATAAGTTATATGGAACATAATACGAGAGAAGAAAAGTGCCCACCTTGCTTGCCGGGGGCTTAGTCATCTAGCCGTTCTCAATGCTCAAGATTTTTATGGTCTGTGAAGATGAGGATGGGGTGAGCTGCTCCTCCCAAGAGGTAGCGCCATTCTTCAAGCGTAGCCTTGATAGCCAGCAGTTCTCGGTCTCCAACATCATAGTTCCTTTCGGAAGGATTCAATATCTTCGAGAAAAAGGCCACAGGGTGGAGCAAAGATTTGGGACCTTGGCGTTGAGATAAAATAGCCCCTAGTGCATTTTCAGAGGCATCTACCTCCAAAAGGTAGGCTAAGGATGGATCAGGATGTTTCAAGATAGGAGCTGACGTGAATAAAGATTTTAACTGTTCAAAAGCTGCTTGGGCTTCAGGGGTCCATCGGAAAGGAACATGCTGCTTCGTTAACTGAGTGATGGGGGTGATGATGCCAGAAAAGTTCTTGATAAATTTTCTGTAAAAGTTGGCGAATCCCACAAATCTCTGAACAGCATTCCTGTCGTCAGGGGCAGGCCATTCCAGGACGAAAGTGACTTTCTGTGGGTCCATGGAGATACCGTCAGCAGAGATGACAAGTCCCAGGAAATGTATGGTTTGTTTTTCACAAAGTCACATTTTTCAGCCTTTGCGTAAAGGCGGTGTTACCGCAGCCGACCCAGTATTTTCTTTACATGAGTCCGATGGGATTCTAAAGATTCAGAAAATATAAAGATGTCATCCAAATACAGAATGATGAATAAATCAAGAAAGTCCCGAAAAACGTCATTCACCAGATGCTGGAATGTGGCAGGAGCATTGCAGAGTCCGAATGGCATGACTTGATATTCAAAATGACCGAAGCGTGTTCGGAAGGCCGTCTTCCATTCATCTCCCTCCCTGATTCTGAAAAGATTATAAGCACCTCTCAAATCCAATTTGGAGAACACTTGTGCCCTGCACAGCTTTTGGAAGAGTTCAGGGATCAGAGGCAGAGGGTACCGGTTTTTAACAGTGACCCTGTTAAGGTCACGATAGTCCACACAGGGCCTCAGGGTATGATCTTTCTTTTCAACGAAGTAAATACCGGCCCCTGCTGGTAAAGTGGAGGGCCGAATGAAGTTCTTTTCAAGGCTTTAGTCGATATAAATCCGCAGGGCTTCTAGTTCAGGCTCAGAAAGAGGATAAATTCGACCAAACGGGATCTGGGCCCCTGGAAAAAGTTCAATGGGACAACCATATGTCCTATGGGGAGGAAGAGTGTCCGCTCCTTTTTTGTTAAATACATCCATATATTCGTGATAGGCAGCAGGGACCAAATTAGAGGTTTCATGGTCAGGGAAGATACCCAGGAGGGGTGTGGGATTGAAAGTCTTTTCAGGATGGCAGTGAATCTGGCAGTAGACAGAAGAGAAGGAGATGTCTCTGGTAAACCAGTTAATGTGAGGATTATGTGCCTTCAACCATGGAATGCCAAGGATGACCGGGAACATGGGGGAAGCTATGATATCCAAATGGAGGAATTCGTGGTGGCCTGAAGAAGTCTGGCAGAAAATAGGTAAAGTCTCTTGGGTAACTGGGCCTGATTTAATGTTGGAGCCATCAGCCAGATGAACATGGAATTCCTGCTTCTTGGCTAGGGATGAGCTTCGAGTTCGAGTCGAACATTGGCTGTTCGCAAGTTCGCCGAACAGCGAACAATTTGGGGTGTTTGCGGCAAATTCGAATGCCACGGAACACCCTTTAAAAGTCTATGGGAGAAATCAAAAGTGCTAATTTTAAAGGCTAATATGCAAGTTATTGTCATAAAAAGTGTTTGGGGATCAATGCAAAAAAAAAGTTTTAAAAACAGACGGTTTTTCAGGAACAGTGATTTTAATAATGCTTAAAGTCAAACAATAAAAGTGTAATATCCCTTTAAATTTCGTACCTGGGGGGTGTCTATAGTATGCCTTTAAAGGGGCGCATGTTTCCCGTGTTTAGAACAGTCTGACAGCAAAATGACATTTTGAAGGAAAAAACTCATTTAAAACTACCTGCGGCTATTGCATTGCCGACAATACACATAGAAGTTCATTGATAAAAACGGCATGGGAATTCCCCAAAGGGGAACCCCGAACCAAAATTTAAAAAAAAATGACGTGGGAGTCCCCCTAAATTCCATACCAGGCCCTTCAGGTCTGGTATGGATTTTAAGGGGAACCCCGCGCCAAAAAAAAAAAAAAACGGCGTGGGGTCCCCCCAAAAATCCATACCAGACCCTTATCCGAGCACGCAACCTGGCAGGCCGCAGGAAAAGAGGGGGGACGAGAGTGCGGCCCCATGCCCTCAACATTGGGAGGGTGCTTTGGGGTAGCCCCCCAAAACACCTTGTCCCCATGTTGATGAGGACAAGGGCCTCATCCCCACAACCCTGGCCAGTGGTTGTGGGGGTCTGCGGGCGGGGGGCTTATCGGAATCTGGAAGCCCCCTTTAACAAGGGAACCCCCAGATCCCGGCCCCCCCTTGTGTGAAATGGTAAAAAACTGTCAAAAATGTTAAAAATGACAAGAGACAGTTTTTGACAATTCCTTTATTTAAATACTTCTTCTTTCTTCTATCTTCCTTCATCTTCTGGTTCTTCTGGTTCTTCTGGCTCTTCTGGTTCTTCCTCCGGCGTTCTCGTCCAGCATCTCCTCCGCGGCATCTTCTATCTTCTTCTCGTCGGGCCGCTCCGCACCCATGGCATGGGGGGAGGCTCCCGCTCTTCTCTTCTTCTTCATCTTCTTCTCTTCTTCTTTTCTTCTCTTCTTCATTTTCTTCTCCGGGCCGCTCCGCACCCATGCTGGCATGGAGGGAGGCTCCCGCTGTGTGACGGCGCTCCTCGTCTGACAGTTCTTAAATAACGGGGGCGGGGCCACCCGGTGACCCCGCCCCCCTCTGACGCACGGTGACTTGACGGGACTTCCCTGTGACGTCATGGGGAATGCCCAAAGCACCCTCCCAATGTTGAGGGCATGTGGCCTGGTACGGTTCAGGAGGGGGGGGCCGCACTCTCGTCCCCCCCCTCTTTTCCTGCGGCCTGCCAGGTTGCGTGCTCGGATAAGGGTCTGGTATGGATTTTTGGGGGGACCCCACGCCGTTTATTTTTTTTTTTTTGGCGCGGGGTTCCCCTTAAAATCGATACCAGACCTGAAGGGTCTGGTGTGGAATTTAGGGGGAACCCCACGTCATTTTTTTTTTTTTTTTGGCCGGGGTTCCCCTTAATATCCATATCAGACTTGAAGGGCCTGGTATGGAATTTAGGGGGACTCCCACGTCATTTTTTTTTTAAATTTTGGTTCGGGGTTCCCCTTTGGGGAATTCCCATGCCGTTTTTATCAATGAACTTCTATGTGTATTGTCGGCAATGCAATAGCCGCGGGTAGTTTTAAATGAGTTTTTTCCTTCAAAATGTCATTTTGCTGTCCGACTGTTCTAAACACAGGAAACATGCGCCCCTTTACAGGCATACTATAGACACCCCCAGGTACGAAATTTAAAGGGATATTACACTTTTATTGTTTGACTTTAAGCATTATTAAAATCACTGCTCCATTTTTAAAACTTTTTTTTGCATTGATCCATGTCCCCTGGGGCAGGACCCGGGTCCCCAAACACTTTTTATGACAATAACTTGCATATTAGCCTTTAAAATAAGCACTTTTGATTATTCATGTTCGTGTCCCATAGACTTTAACGGTGTTCGCGTGTTCGAACGAACTTTTTTCCTGTTCGCATGTTCTGGTGCGAACCGAACAGGGGGGTGTTCGGCTCATCCCTATTCTTGGCACATACAGGCAGCTGATGGAGAGAGGCAAATGCAGAGTCCACAAAACAACTACATGCCCCAGAGTCTATGATTGCAAGTACAGGAACAGTCTTTTCAGATAACTGGAGCATAATGGAAAGAGAAACATGAGACCGGTCCTTCCCAGAAAGATGCATCATGTGAGGCTGACGGGAAAAAGACCTGAGGGTTTGCCAGGCAATTCTGTATAAAGTGACCAGCCTCCCCACAATAGAGACACAGATTGTCCTGGAATCGACAAAGACGTTCATTAGGAGAAAGTGGTAGTCTTCGAAAACCTCTATGAGGAGTCTTATGCCATTCCTTCCTTCTGGGGGATTCAACAGATGAACACACAGGGATGTCAGACCTTGAAGCCACAGAAAGGGTTCTTTTGGATCTTTCGGATTGCCTTTCTCGTAATTGCCGATCGATCTGTATGGTTAGATCAATCAGGTCTTCCAGGGATGCTGGAACTCCCACTCTGGCAAGCTTATCCTTTAAGGTGTCAGAAAGTCCTAGTCGAAACTGGTGGGGAAGTGCAGAATGATTCCATTGGGTATCTGCACTCCAGACACAGAAGTCAGTTACATATTCCTTAGCAGGCCTTGGACCTTGCTGCAATTTGCCAAGCATCAATTCGGCAGTTTGCTGATAGAAGGGGTCTGCATAAAGCTGAGCCATGGCTGAGAAGAAAGAATCTGTAGTTGTCAGGACAGGGTCATGTTGTTACCGGAGGTGATGAGCCCAGGAAAGTGGTTCATCCAATACTAGCGTGATGATAAACCCCACCTTGATGTTTTCTGACGTAAAGGTCCGGGGTAACAGGGAAAAATATAGTTCACAGGAATTCCAGAAGGTGCGAAACTTCTTGCGATCTCCGTAGAATCGCTCGGGGGTACCCTGGGATCAGGAGCGGAAGTAGCCTCATGGAACAAGCCGGGCTCTGTTTGGGTAGATGAATCAGAGACTAAAAGTGGAGCACAGGCCAATGCGACATTCTCATCGTAGGGGAATTGCTCTTCCATGCAACTAAGATTTTCTTGTAGCTTCTGCTCAATATTGGATAGTACAGAAATAGATCTGTAAATGTCCTCTGGTGGAGAGGCCTCACTTTCAGACTCCATTTGTGGCTGACTGATACCGTCACATACCTGGTAGGAGTCTGAAACAACGAGGTCGGCCTCTCTTGTATCTCCAACCCAAGCCCCACTGGAGGTAGAACAGATGGTGGCAAGGATCAGGAGGAACACGAGTGCCTGTGAATGCTGCATGCAGAACTTGCAGGAGGTGTTGCAGACTTGAAAGTGCAGGCAGGGTTTCCGGTGAAGAACTGGAACCAGGAAGGCTGAGAGGATGGACGGCCAGCACAGGTACTCAGAGCCAAGCAGGAGACAGAAGCGAGGTCATCAGGAAAGCTGGGTTCAGCAATGGGCAGGCAGTGAGGTACCAAGGCATAAACAGAAGCAGGGTCAAACAGGAAGCCAGGATCAGGAACCGATAATCAGGGTAATCAGAGTCCAGAATCAGGGTCAGGAAAGCCAGGGTTCAGCAATAGGATAACAAGTCAGATAAGTAGGGTTCAGAATCTCAGGGCACAGCTGAAGATCAGTCAGCACTTTTCAGAAGTCAGAGCAACCCTTAAATAGGCCATCTGGCGCCAACTGTGGCCAGAGGTGCGCTCATGCGCGTGCGCGCAGTGCGACGCGCACGGGCATGCGCATTGGTGCTCGAGGAAATCTGCCGATGCCCGTTAATGCTTGCATGCGTATGTGTGCGCACTGGGCGCATTCTGACAGTTCTCTTACAGCCTGATTTCCTGGCTTGTGATAGTAAGTTTGGAGATTTGGAATGTTGGTGTGGATTTGGAGTGAAGGGTGGTGGGATGCCCCGTTGTTGTGGCAGCTTTTTGTATTCTGCTGGTGATTGGAGAACATATTTATGTCCCTGATGAGTGATTTGAAGTGCGGCAGGGAAGAGCCATTTATAGACCATTTTCTTGTGTCTAAGAGCCTCCTTGATGGGGAAAATTGCCTCCGCCTTGCTAGAGTTGCCACTGAGAGGTCAGCATAAATAGAGATATGTGAGAAGGGTTCCAGAAGTTTGCCTGCTTTGCGGGCTGCCGCCATAGCTCTGTCTTTAACATGGAAAAAATAAATACTTGCCAGAATATCTTGTGGGACTGTATCTAGAAGTGAGCTTGGTTTGGCGATTCTGTGGGCTCTGTCTATGACCAGGTCTCGGGGGTGTTCCAGCAGGAGTAAGGTTTTAAGCAGTTGTAGGAGATATGGAACAATCTCAGGAGGAGAAATTGTTACAGGGATACCTCTAAACTTGAGGTTATTCCTCCTGGAACGATCCTCTAAATCTGCAATTTTATTTTTCATCCACTGGATGTCAGCGTTGTGCTCCTGATAACAGTCCACTAATTTTTTTTTAGCTTAGTTTACACTTTATCAACCCTCTCCTCAATCTGATCTACTTTTACTTGTAGATTGGTGATGTTTTTACACAAATCTACTTGCAAATCCTGTTTTAGAGACATGAGCATTTCTTTAAGTGTATTCTCTGATGCGGGTTGATCAGTGACAGTTCTCCATAAAAGTGTTATATCTTTTACTCACGTGCCCTTTAGATTGTGGTAAGGCAAATGGAGAAGATGCAGGTCTCTTCTGTGACTGTTTTTCTCCCTGTTCCATGTCCTGGAGCTCTGTGTCAGATGTGCTGGAGAGCGACGCTGTGTCTGCGTGAGGGAGAGGTGCGTCCCTGCAGCTTCCAGTGCCGTCTTGTGTGTCCTCTCTGCCAGACCCAGGGAAGAAGTCCGTTAATTTTTTTGGGCTGCTGAGCGTCAGAGGAGCGCCTGGAGTGACCTCTTCTTGTCATCTTGACTCCTGGCTGTGTCAGGCTGTATCTAGCGCTCGGTCTTGTGGTCTTAGACTGCTGATTAGCAGCTTATGGAGCTTACCTCAGCCACAGCTCTGGGATCAAGCGGCCATTATCTTGAGCGGCCAGACCACGCCCCCCAGTCTCAAATCTTTTGCAGACTCTAACAGGTGCTCTTCTTAGATTGCCCTGTATTTGGCTCCATCCATCTTCCCATCAACTCTGACCAGCTTCCCTGTCCCTGATGAAGGAAAGCATCCCCACAACATGATGCTACCACCACCATGTTTCACGGTGGGGATGATGTGTTCAGGGGGATGTGCAGTGTTAGTTCTCCGCCACACATAGTGTTCTGTTTTTAGACTAGAGAAAATTGAGTACTGTCCGTGATAATTTTTTTATTTGCACTAACATACAATTTTTCAGGACAAGCTTTCGGGGTATGACCCCTTCTTCAAGGTCCAAGCAGTACTCGTAATTGTACTGCTTGGACCTTGAAGAAGGGGACATACCCCAAAAGCTTGTCCTGAAAAATTGTATGTTAATGCAAATAAAAAAAGTATCACAGACAGTACTCAATTTTCTCTGTCACAATTGCACTAATACGGCTACAATCAAATCAAGCTTTTAGGCCAAAAAGTTCAACTTTGGTCTCATCCGACTAGAACACCTTCTTCCACATGTTTTCTGTGTCCCCCCACATGGCTTCTCGCAAACCTCAAACTGAACTTTTTATGGCTTTCTTATGGCTTTCTTCTTGCCACTCTTGTATCAAGGCCATATTTGTGCAGTGCACAACTAATAGTTGTCCTGTGGACAGATTCTCCCACTGCAGCTCCTCCAGAGTTACCATGGGCCTCTTGGCTGCTTCTCTGATTAATGCTCTCCTTGTCAAGTTTGTCAGTTTAGGTGGATGGCCATGTTTTGATAGGTTTGCAGTTGTGCCATACTCTTTCCATTTGGATGGTGGATTGAACAGTGCTCCGTGAGATTTTCAAAGCTTGGAATATTTCTCTCTGAGGGCTTCACAGAACAGCTGTATTTATACTGAGATTAAATTACACAAAGGTGGACTCTATTTACTAATTAGGCGACTTCTGAAGGCAATTGGTTCTACTCGATTTTAGTTAGGGGTACTAACTGTGCCACTGGTCACGACTACCCTGACCTGTCCTACCACCTGGTCCTTGAGTTGAATCTTCACCCAGGTAAAGCCTTTGACCAGTATAAGTAGATTATTGGCTGCTCGTGAGACAACCAATAGGAATCCGGCTGTTCCCGGGCTCTGAACCTTTGTACATAGAAGTCACATTCAATAATGGTGACCTCTGACCCAGTGTCAATCAGACATGAGGACTTTTGCCCATTGACTAGGATGGAGGCCACTGGGCTTAGAGTAACCACTCTTTCAGATTTGTTAAGACTTGAAGTTGTCTGTCCCGGGGGTTGTGACTGTACGGGTTCCTAAATCCAGACTGCCCACAGTTTTTGGATAGGTGTCCATGTCCATGCAACACCGCTGGCCTTTTTGATCCTCCTCAGGATCCCTGCGCAATGGGTTCTTCAACCCATGGGGCTGGGTGAGGTCTTCTTAAAGATGGCTACCTCCTGTTTGAAAGCAGACAGATCCTGAGCCAGTTTAATCAGAGCTGTTTGCATAGAAGACAGGGGTGAAGGTGCCAGGGCCTCCTCTTGAGGCCATTCTGTGCAATATCCTTGATCAGAGTAGGTAAGTATAGCCTATTTTTATTTTAAAGTGTTACTAAACCCAGAACCTGCATTAACTATATCTGGTCTCCCACAGTACACAGAACATGAAAATGCAATTATTTTAGTAAATATAAACTGATAAATACCTTTTCTCATCAGCAGTGTATAGCAGCCTTGTGACTTCTATCAGTTCCTAGTAAAGCTTGTAGGAGGAGTTTTCATTCTCAGTTGATCCTTTGTCTGGACATGTCTGGACAGTGCTGATTGGCCATGCTGATCACATGCAGCATCCCAAAAAAAAAAAACTCTAGCAATACACACCAAACTGAGCATGTGCAACCCGTCCCCTGGCTCTGTAAATATCAGATTATTTTTGGAGACAGTGGAAAAAGAGTAGGATCAGGGAGACAGGATCAAACAGCCTTTATACACAATGCAGAGGATTAACCCCTTAGGTTTCACCTTGAGTATAACAAGCATGCTTTACTGCATATACAGACTGATTTTACTATTGTGGGTTTAGTAACACTTTAAATAAAGAATTGCCCTTAGAGCCACTTAAACCACCTCCTGTCCACGCTATAGCTGAATGACAGCTACAGCGCAGGCAATGTCCTCCCACACATGAGCTGACTGCGGGGCGCGCAGCGTGCGCAAAGCGCTCTGTGATCACTGAGTCAATGAGATCCCGGCCCCTGGTGTCAGAAGGGGGCGGGGGTCACCCGTTTACATCACTCAGCTATATAACAGCTGTCACCGAGAAGAAGCGTCACTCGTCGGGAGCTTCCCATGGATGCGGAGCTGTTGCGGCTTTTTTTTCCTTTTTTCGCCCGCAGACCCCCGCATCCACCGGGCAAGGGTTGTGGAGATGAGGCCCTTGTCCCCATCAACATGGGGACACAGTGCTTTGGGGGGCTACACAAAAGCACCCTCCCCATGTTGAGGGCATGTGGCCTGGTATGGTTCGGGGAGGCGCTCTCTCATTCCCCCCTCTTTTCATGCGGCCTGGAAGGTTGCGTGCTTAGATAAGGGTCTGGTGTGGATTTTGGGGGGACCCCATGCCATTTTTAAAAAAATTTTGGCACAGGGTTCTCTTTCAAATCCATACCAGACCCTTCAGGTTTGGTATGGATTTTGGGGGAACCCCTATGCCATTTTTTTTTAATTTGGTGCAGGGTCCCCCTTAATATCCATACCAGACCTGAAGAGCCTGGTATGGATTTTGGGGGACCCCCAAGCAATTTTTTTTTAATTTTGGTTCGGGGTTCCCCTTAATATTCATACCAGACCCAAAGAGTCTGGTAATGGACTGGGAGGGGAACCCATACCGTTTTTTTTTCAATAAGTTTCACCTTGAGTATAACAAGCATGCTTTACTGCATATACAGACTGATTTTACTATTGTGGGTTTAGTAACACTTTAAATAAAGAATTGCCCTTAGAGCCACTTAAACCACCTCCTGCCCACGCTATAGCTGAATGACAGCTACAGCGCAGGCAATGTCCTCCCACACATGAGCTGACTGCGGGGTGCGCAGCGTGCGCAAAGCGCTCTGTGATCACTGAGTCAATGAGATCCCGGCCCCTGGTGTCAGAAGGGGGCGGGGGTCACCCGTTTACATCACTCAGCTATATAACAGCTGTCACCGAGAAGAAGCGTCACTCGTCGGGAGCTTCCCATGGATGCGGAGCTGTTGCGGCTTTTTTTTCCTTTTTTCGGTCCATAGGTCGGCGTGAGATGGATCTACATCGTGGGACATTTTTATTTTTTTTTTAATAAAGGACTTGTCCCAAAGTGTCTGCTGTCTTATTTACTATTTTTGACACTTTTTTTGTGAAATGGTAGGGGTACACGTTACCAATTCACATAGGGAGGGAGGCTGGGATCTGGGGGTCCCCTTGTTAAAGTGGGCTTCCAGATTCCGATAAGCCCCCCCGCCCGCAGACCCCCGCATCCACCGGGCAAGGGTTGTGGAGATGAGGCCCTTGTCCCCATCAACATGGGGACACGGTGCTTTGGGGGGCTACACAAAAGCACCCTCCCCATGTTGAGGGCATGTGGCCTGGTATGGTTCGGGGAGGCGCTCTCTCATTCCCCCCTCTTTTCATGCGGCCTGGAAGGTTGCGTGCTCAGATAAGGGTCTGGTGTGGATTTTGGGGGGACCCCTATGCCATTTTTAAAAAAATTTTGGCACAGGGTTCTCTTTCAAATCCATACCAGACCCTTCAGGTTTGGTATGGATTTTGGGGGAACCCCTATGCCATTTTTTTTTAATTTGGTGCAGGGTCCCCCTTAATATCCATACCAGACCTGAAGAGCCTGGTATGGATTTTGGGGGACCCCCAAGCAATTTTTTTTAAATTTTGGTTCGGGGTTCCCCTTAATATTCATACCAGACCCAAAGAGTCTGGTAATGGACTGGGAGGGGAACCCATACCGTTTTTTTTTCAATAAGTTTTATCTATATTGCCGAGACCCGACAATTCATTACAGTCGCGATCAGTTTTAAATGATTTTTTTTCCTTTAGAAATGTAATTTTGCTGTGGTACTGCTCTAAGCACAGGAAAACTGCACCACTTTACAGGCATACTATAGACTAAGGATGAGCCCGATGTTCGAGTCGAACGTAAGTTTGACTCGAACATCGGGTGTTCGCTGAATAGCAAACAATTTGGGGTGTTAGCGGCTAATTCGAAAGCTGCGGAACACCCTTTAAAAGTCTATGGGAGAAATCAAAAGTGCTCATTTTAAAGGCTTATATGCATGGTATTGTCATAAATAGTGTACCTGGGGACCTGGGTCCTGCCCCAGGGGACATGTATCAATGCAAAAAAAAAGTTTTAAAAACGGCCGTTTTTTCGGGAGTAGTGATTTTAATAATGCTTAAAGTGAAAGAATAAAAGTGAAATATTCCTTTAAATTTCGTACCTGGGGGGTGTCTATAGTATGCCTGTAAAGTGGCGCATGTTTCCCGTGTTTACAACAGTCTCTGCACAAAATGACATTTCTAAAGGAAAAAAAGTAATTTAAAAGTACTCGCGGCTAAAATGAATTGTCGGTCCCGGCAATACACATAAAAGACATTGAAAAAAACGGCATGGGATTCCCCCACAGTCCATTACCAGGCCCTTTGGGTCTGGTATGAATATTAAGGGGAACCCTGAATGAAAATTAAAAAAAAAAATTGCGTGGGGGTCCCCCCAAATTTCATACCAGGCCCTTCAGGTCTGGTATGGATATTAAGGGGTACCCCGTGCCAAAATTTAAAAAAAAAATGGCTTGGGGTACCCCCAAAAATCCATATCAGACCCTTATTCGAGCTTGCAACCTGGCAGGCCTCAGGAAAAAATGAAAAAACTCCAGAAAAAACGGCCGTTTTTAAAACTTTTTTTTGCATTGATACATGTCCTCTGGGGCAGGACCCAGGTCCCCAAACACTTTTTATGACAATAACTTGCATATAAGCCTTTAAAATTAGCACTTTTGATTATTCATGTTTGTGTCCCATAGACTTTAACGGTGTTTGTGTGTTTGAACAAATTTTTTGCCCGTTCGCATGTTCTGCTGCGAACTGAACTGGGGGGGTGTTCGGCTCATCCCTACTATAGACACCCAACAGGCATGATATTTAAAGGAATATTTCATTTTTATTGTTTCACTTTAGAGCCCTTGCACACTGGGACGGGGGGGCGGCGTCGGCGGTAAAACGCCGCTATTATTAGCGGCGTTTTACCGTCGGTATGCGGCCGCTAGCGGGGGCGGTTTTTTACCCCCCCGCTAGCGGCCGAGAAAGGGTTAAATACCACCGCAAAGCGCCTCTGCAGAGGCGCTTTGCCGGCGGTATAGCCGCGCCGTCCCATTGATTTCAATGGGCAGGAGCAGTAAGGGAGAGGTATACACACCGCTCCTTCACCGCTCCGAAGATGCTGCTGGCAGGACTTTTTTTACCGTCCTGCCAGCGCATCGCTCCAGTGTGCAAGCCCTCGGGGCTTGCACACTGGAATGAAAGCAGCGGCACTTTCGGGGCGGTTTGCAGGCGCAATTATTAGCACAATAGCGCCTGCAAACCGCCCCAGTGTGCAAGGGCTCTTAAGCATTATTAAAATCACTGCTCCTGAAAAAAACTTCCGTTTTTAAAACTTTTTTTGCAAACCCCAAACACTTTTATGACAATAACTTGCATATAAGCCTTTAAAATGAGCACTTTTGATTTTTTATGTTCGGGCAGAGCGATTTTCAAGTCTTTTTATTTCAGTGTTTTACATGCATATGTGAGCGTTTTAGAAGTGTATTTCAGTTATTATACATTTGTATTCAGGCTTTGGGCATTTTTGTTTTAACCAATATAATGCACAAAGGGGGAGGAGACCAGTTCTTACAGGCTTAAATATTCCTAAAATACACCCCACAAAAATTTCTGAACAAAACGCTCAAAAAACCTCAATTTAATCATTTTAGGCATTCCCATTGATGTCTATGGGGCCACAAACATGTGCAGTTCACTGCACAAATTCAGCAATGCCAAAGCTGATGGAACTCCCGTGCAAGCATGGGAGCTACATCATATAGGCCGGGCCAATGACAGCAACCAGTGATCGAGACCCCCGAAGCCAGCTGCCCAAAGATGTCAGTGGACAGTGGCAAGTTCAAGGACAGCGAAGCACGGGATTGAATGTGAGAGAAACCTTCACATCTATATACACTGCTTCAATTGATTCCTCCCAAAAATGTCAGGATCATTTAAGGATATTAAAATCTCAAAGAAGGGGCTTTATCGCATATAAAACATATAAAACAATTGCACGCACATAATCCAGTGCCACACATTGTGGGCATCTAAGAGATTAAAGTTTATTCCTGTAGAGGGAGCGCCACCACTTCACATTGCTATCCTTGAAATCAAATCTGGAAGCCAAAGACAGAAGTGACATCACATGCAGTAACCAAGCTCTGACATGTTTCATCCAAAACAGACGGCCTCAGGAGGCATTATACACAAGGTTCTTTTTAGTACAGAGAGATTTGGTTGTTTTTTATATTACACTTTCATTTATTGTCTTATATTATGACATATATTCTTGGTATATTTAAGTGCTGCCAATTTACACTTTTCATTTTAACATGTAGCTTTTGGAGCATCTGGCATTGAGCTACAGACACATGAGAGTTCATATGTGAACCGTCACCATATTCAAATATTCAAGATTTTGAATGTTGAGCATTTTGGATCTTCAAGCTTGCAACACTATATGCAAATGAAATTTATATTATTTTTTTCACACAAATAGAGCTTTCTTTTGGGGGTATTTGATCACCACTGTTTTTTTTATTTTCTGCAATATAAGTGAAAACATTTTGAAAAATATAATATTTTCTACTTTCTGTTATAAAACATATACAATTAAATCAAATTTCTTCATAAATGTAGGCCAACATATATTCTGCTACATGTCTTTGTTAAAAAATACCAATAAGTGTATATTATTGGTTTGTGCTAAAGTTATAGCGTCTACAAACTATGGTATATACAGTATATTTGAAAATTGATCATTCCTGATGTACAGACGGCCTATCTCATTTCTTGTGGTCCTTAAAATGCTAGGACAGTACAAATACTAGTGAAATTACCCCTTTT
Source organism: Aquarana catesbeiana (assembly GCF_042186555.1). NCBI lineage: Eukaryota > Metazoa > Chordata > Amphibia > Anura > Ranidae > Aquarana > Aquarana catesbeiana. The sequence continues at coordinate 413,689,729 of NC_133325.1, read as the reverse complement.
TGGAAAGTAGACAGTCCTAGGTATTTAGTTAGAGGAATGGCGAGTTTTTTTAAGTTAAATGTTTTTTTGTTTTTTTTTTGCATACTGTCACCAGTGCAGTACAGCATATGAGCTCAGTCAGGGCACAGGTTCCCTCTAATAATGTATTAAAATATATCGCAACCCCAGTTTTCCTGGGGAAGCAATTGTTATCAACTGAGAAAGTCTGGCCTATGAACTTTCCCTGCTTACAAAACTTTAAAAATTAGTCTGTGCTGTCTGCATATGCTATATCTTCACAGAAAATCTTTAGTATCTTTAGCTTACAAAAAAGTTACATTTTCAATATGATGTTCCTTATGTACAGTATACTGTGAATTATGGCTGGAAGTGAGCACTTATCAAAAGCTGACAGCTACAACCTAAAGGCGCAAATGGTTAAGCTTTTTTAACTTAAAAGTGAAAACCTATTTAATTATGCCTAGGTTCTTAATTAGTGATATAGAATGGTATGATTCTTCAAAAGGGAAATTTCTCTTTATCTTACCAGGGTATCGCTAAAATCTGTCTTATAGTGTCCTAATATTATCTTTTTATGTATGTATTTGAAGATTCTGTAGGATTTTTCTTAGCTTCAAGATTAACTTTACTTTCATTTTCCTTTTTTTTAAATTAAAAAAAAAAAATTTGGGGGGCCCAGTCACATTTGTGTGTTGTGGCAACGCATGTTAAAACACACATGTTAACAAGTGTAACCACAATGCACCTGCTGTGTGTGGTGTGTTGCACTAATTTTTATTGTACAGTGGACTTCAGTGCACTACAACACATATACCGTGCATTGCATTGTTAAAGCGCAATTAAACTCTCTCAATTAACATTAACTATTTTTAATCCTGCTAGCATTAGTGAATAGATATGAAGGTATATTATATTTTCTTGTTTTAGCCTTTTTGTTTTCGTCATTATTTGCCTCCTGGTTTCTAACCTAGGCCAAACTTATGTCATACAACCCAGGAGCCTTCATGGGCAATTTCTCTTCTTTCCTCTGGAGGAGGGAGAAGTGGCTTTCTCCAGCAAGCACACCCTCCTGTCTCAATGCCTGAGCCAAGGGCAGGTGGATTTCAGGAAGTAAATGCTACATGAGTCATCTGCTCTTACTCAAGATGGCCACAGCAAGAGGGGTGCTTTTCAAAGTGATTTCTCAACAAAAGAAAGTATGAAGACATGGACTGAAGGGTGAGTTTGCATTGAATATTAAAAATCAATTAAATACCGTTTTTAGTTTGGTGGTGCTCAGATACAGTTTAGTTCTGCCTCAAAAAAGGGCCATGCATGCTTTTTCCATCCATTGTACTAATAGTGAATAGGCTGCCTAATGCATCACACACTACTTGTGTGCATTAAGACACTGCAACAGAACACTTAAAGTGGTATTACCCACCTCAATACCAGGTGCTTTCACCCCCTTCCTGCCCAGGCCATTTTTCAGCCTTCAGGGTCCTATTTTGAATGACAATTACTCAGTCATGCAACCCTGTACCTAAAATAATTTCTTACTATTTTTTTAGACAGATAGAGCTTCCTTTTTATGGTATTTAATCACCATTATTTTTTTATTCTATTTTTTTTTTGGGGGGGGGGGGGTGCTGTATAAGCAAAAAACATACTGAAATTTTTGAAAAAAACATCTTTTTCTTAGTCTCTGTTTTAAAATGTTGTGAATAAAAAATCTTCATACATTAAGGCCAAAATGTATTATGCTTAATGTCTTTGGTAAAAAAAAAAAAAAAAGAAATCTGTGTATATTTTTAGTCTGTGTGGAAGTCTACAAACTATGATTTTATATATATTTTTATATATATATATATATATATATATATATATACATATACACACACACACACACACATATACACACATACATACATACATATACACACACACACTGTATCTCACAAATGTACACCCCTCACATTTTTGTAAATATTTTATTATATCTTTTCATGTGAAATCACTGAAAAAATGACACTTTGCTACAATGTATAATAGTGAGTGTACAGCTTGTATAATAGTGTAAATTTGCTGTCCCCTCAAAATAACTCAACACACAGCCATTAATGTCTAAACCTCTGTCAATAAAAGTGAGTACACCCCTTAGTGAAAATGTCCAAATTGGGACCAACTAGCCATTTTCCCTCCCCGGTGTCATGTGACTCATTAGTGTTACAAGGTCTCAGGTGTGAATGGGAAGCAGGTGTGTTAAATTTGGTGTTATCACTCTCAGTCTCTCATACTGGTCACTGGAAGTTCAGCAAAGCACCTCATGGCAAAGAACTCTGAGGATCTGAAATAAAATGTTTTTGCTCTATATAAAGATGGCCTAGGCTATAAGAAGATTGCCAAGACCCTGAAACTAAGCTGCAGCATGGTGGCCGAGACCATACAGCAGTTAACCAGGACAGGTTCCACTCAGAACAAGCCTCGCCATGGTCGACCAAAGTAGTTGAGTGCACGTGCTCAGCATCATATCAAGAGGTTGTCTTTGGGAAATAGAAGTATGAGTGCTGCCGGCATTGCTGCAGAGGTTGAAGGGGTGGGGGGTCAGCCTGTCAGTGCTCAGACCATACGCCGCACACTGCATCAAATTGGTCTGCATGGCTGTCGTCCCAGAAGGAAGCCCCTTCTAAAGATAATGCACAAGAAAGCCCACAAACAGTTTGCTGAAGACAAGCAGACTAAGGGCATGGATTACTGGAACCATGTCCTGTGGTCTGATAAGACCAAGATAAACTCATTTGGTTCAGATGATGTCAAGTGTGCGTAGCAGCAACCAGGCGAGGAGTACAAAGACAAGTGTGTCTTGCTGTAAGGTACCTGTGGTAGGTAGTGTCTGAAGTGCAGCTTGTATGCTGAGGATTCAGACGAAAACGTAGTCAGGCAGGTCAAGTCGGCAACAGATCAGGCAAATCGATACAAAATCGAAATCCAAAGGATGGCTAGGCAGGCGGAGGTCATACACGGGCTGGCAGTGAAGTACCAAATCAGCAGGCTGGAGAATGGTCAAGAATTCAGGCAGAGGTCCAATACACGATAGTCAAAATCACAGAGTTAGCAATACACCCAGGGAGCAAGTCCAAACAAAAGGGCACTGAGTAACAGGAAGTGCTGCTATTAATGGACTGCTTGATTGGATTGTACATTGTCCACAAGTGGCAGCAGGTGGGGCTAGTGAGTCCAAGGCAATGCATCAAGCTGGGAGAACATTGCAACAACTGCAGAGCTCCTCCGTGGCACAACAGGTTAGACTTCAACTGTGGAACCAGGAACATCTCGATTCGAAAACAGGATAGACCCTGCATTTTACTGGAAGGGAAAGGGCAGACAGATAACAAATGTCCTTTAAGTCCACAGTACAAGAATAGGCCCAATGCATGCCTCCTTTGTCTCCCTGACTCTGTTAGGTGGAGACGGATGACTTTCATGGGTTCCACAGGTGCCTGGGATTCAACTGAAATTTCAGGTTTAGGCTGAAGTGGCGCTTGGAAGTTAGGGGCCAAACGGTAAACTGGCCTAGGAAGCTTGCGAGTTCCAAGTCTCTCTTGGTACCTTTCATGATACCAGACATCCAAACAAACACACAGCTCTATTAATGTTTCAAGGTCTTCTGGGGAATCCTTAAAGACTATTTCGTCCTTGATGCAATCTATAAGACCTTTCCTGAAGGCTGCACGTAATGCCCTTGTGTCCCAATTAGTCTCAGCAGCCAGGGTACGAAACTCAATAACATACTGTGCCACAGACTTGGTACCTTGCTGTATGTCCAAAAGTGAGTACTCAACTGAAGAAGTTCTATCTGGCTTGTCAAATACAGTCTGGAGAGAAGCCAGAAATTTGTCAGTGTCCTGTAGCACAGGATCATTGCGTTCCAGGTAAGGAGAGACCCAGGGTTGTTGCAGAAATGCAAACAGCAGACATTTATAAAACCTCTGCAGTCCTCAGTATCACCAGCAAATGTTTAAGGCAAGGGAAGTTTGGGTGGCACAGAAGAGGCAGGTTGGATTGGAGCAGGAGTAGGAGCTGGAGTCTAGAGCAGTGCAGAATGACCAGGCAACCAAGATTTAGGCATAGCACAAAGTTCATCTAACTTGGCATCCAGAGAAGAAAGATGCTGTTTATGAGCTCCAATCATAGTCTCTGATAGGGATTAGCCGAACTCCCCCCGGTTCGGTTCACAGCATAACATGCGAACAGGCAAAAAATTCATTCAAGCACACAAATACCATTAAAGTCTATGGGACACGAACGTAAATAATCAAAAGTGCTAATTTTAAAAGCTTATATGTAAGTTATTGTCATAAAAAGTGTTTGGGGACCTGGGTCCTGCCTCAGGGGACATGTATCAATGCAAAAAAAGTTTTAAAAAACAGACGTTTTTTCGGGAGCAGTAATTTTAATAATGCTTAAAGTGAAACAATAAAAGTGAAATATCCCTTTAAATTTCGTACCTGGGGGGTGTCTATAGTATGCCTGTAAAGTGGCGAATATTTCCCATGTTTACAACAGTCCCTGTACAAAATGACATTTCTAAAGGTAAAAGTCATTTAAAAGTACTTGCGGCTATAATGAATTGTCGGTCCCGGCAATACACATAAAAGTCATTGAAAAAAATGGCATGGGATTCTCCCACAGTCCATTACCAGGCCCTTTGGGTCTGGTATGAATATTAAAGGGAACCCTGAACCAAAATTTTAAACAAAATTGCGTGGGGGTCCCCCAAAATTCCATACCAGGCCCTTCAGGTCTTTTATGGATATTAAGGGGAACCCCGCGCCAAAATTTAAAAAAAAATGGCGTGGGGGTCCCCTCAAAATCCATACCAGACCCTTATCCAAGCACGCAACCTGGCAGGCCGCAGGAAAAGAGGGGGGGACGAGAGAGAACTCCACTTTAAGAAATGACAGTTTGCTACAATGTAAAGTAGTGAGTGTACAGCTTGTATAACAGTGTAAATTTGCTGTCCTCTTAAAATAATTCAACACACAGCCATTAATGTCTAAACCGCTGGCAACAAAAGTGAGTATACCCCTAAGCCTAAGTGAAAATGTCCAAATTGGGCCCAATTAGCCATTTTACCACCCCGGTGTCATGTGACTCGTTAGTGTTACAAGGTCTCAGGTGTGAATGGGGAGCAGGTGTGTTAAATTTGGTGTTATTGCTTTCACTCTCTCATACTGGTCACTGGAAATTCAACATGGCACCTTATGGCAAAGACCTCTCTGAGGATCTGAAAAAAAGAATTGTTGCGCTACATAAAGATGGCCTAGGCTATAAGAAGATTGCCAAGACCCTCAAACTGAGCTGCAGCACTGTGGCCAAGACCATACAGTGGTTTAACAGGACAGGTTCCACTCAGAACAGGCCTCACCATGGTCTACCAAAGAGGTTGAGTGCATGTGCTCAGCGTCATATTCAGAAGTTGTCTTTGGGAAATAGACTTATGAGTGCTGCCAGCATCGCTGCAGAGGTTGATGGGGGTGGGGGGGGTCGGCCTGTCAGCATTTTCACTTAGGGGTGTACTCACTTTTGTTGTCAGCGATTTAGACATGAATGGCTGTGTGTTAAGTTATTTTGAGGGGACAGCAAATTTACACTGTTATACAAGCTGTACACTCACTATATTACATTGTAGCAAACTGTCATTTCTTAAAGTGGAGTTCCACTCCAAAAATTATTTTAGTATTTTTCAGCTCAATTAAAAACGATTAATAACATTTGTAAAAAAAAAAAATGTTTTACTCACCTCTTAATGCCTGTTGCTAGGGGGTCTCTCGTAATCTGCCTCCTTACTCACCTTGGCTCCTTATGTCACTTCCCTCGGCGCGCTTGGTGCCGGAAGGAAGATCACCGCCCTCTAGGCAATCATCTGGAACACGTCACAGGTCCCAGATGATTGCGCGGCCAGTCATGGCACGCGGCACGGCTCGTGCATGCGCAGTGGGTGCCCGGCTGTGAAGCCACAGCCGGGCGCCCACAGTTACAATGCCGGAGTGGAGGGGGAGACGAGCGGGGCTTCGATCCCCCGCATCGATGGACCCTGGGACAGGTAAGTGTCTGATTATTAAAACTCAGTAGCTGCAGTATTTGTAGCTGCTGACTTTTATTTTTATTCTTTTAAGGGGAACTCCGCTTTAAGTGTTGTCACGCGAATAGATATAATAAAATATATACAAAAATGTGAGGGGTGTACTTGCTTTTGTGAGATAATGTATATATATTTAAATATTAAGCAATCCTGACGTAACAACTGCCTATCTCATTTCTTGAGGCTTGAAAACGGTGGTCGACAACACGTCGACCACGATCGACCTGTCGATCGCGGACAGGTGTATCGCGATCAAGTCCCTGTCAAGCCGACCCACAAGTGCTCCTCCTTCTGCATCCTCGATTGGTGAATAGAAGAGAGAAGGGATGAGTTCAGGTGTATTGTCGCCTGAGCTCCCAGTCTAAGAAGCATAGGCAAAGGCATTCCCCGTCCCGCAGCACGATCCTTTATTGTGCAGCTGCGGGGCATGCCTTTACCACCTAGGATTTGCTATCAGTAGGTTCAGGCTTACCTCCCAGTGTGCAGTGCACTGATCTCTTCCTCTCCATGCTGAGAGGGGAGAACTGGCGGGATAAGTGAACCAGAATAGGTAGCTGTGTCACAGCAGCTTTCCTGCCCATCGGCAATACCTTTGTACCCTCCTGACCCCCTATACCATATTATTTATATATATATATATATATATATATATATATATATACATACAGTATATATATATATATATATATATATATATATATATATATAAAAGCAAATTCCCGTTAAAAGTGTCAATCGTTAAGGGGGACACCAGGGACTCTAGGAATGTAGGGGTGACCAGAGACCACCTTCCGCAGCAAAAATACACTAATGTAAGGGGGTGGGGTTACTGATATAAGGGGGAAACCTTTATATCAGTGCCCCTTACATTATTGTATTCACTCTCCCCTTACATCAGTGACCCCCCTCAGATTAGCCTGGCGGCGCTGTCACTGACCTCCTCTCAGGTACACTGTGCAGGGCTCAGTCATTCGGCTCCAGCTTGGTGGCTTTGGTTTTATCCTACAGTCTCCTCTCCACAGTCCACATACATCTGACTTCTCCCATGACCCCCATCCCGGCAGCACTCCCACTCTTGACTCCTTTGTAGACTACTCCCCAGAGCACTCTCACTGTGCCCATCATCACAGCCTCACTGTGCTCATCATCGCAGCCTCACTGTGCCCATCATCACAGCCTCACTGTGCCCATCAAATGCAGCCTCACTGTGCCCATGAATGCAGCCTCACTGTGCCCATCATTGCACCCTCACTGTGCCCAACATTGGAGCCTAAGTGTGACCATCAATGCAGCCTCACTGTGCCCATCATTGCAGCCTCACTGTGCCCATCATTGCAGCCTCACTGTGCCCACCATTGCAGCCTCACTATGCCAATAATAGCAGCCTCACTATGCCAATAATAGCAGCTTCACTGTGCCCATCATTGCAGCCTCAGTGTGCCCATCATCGGGCAGGTCCTGGTTACATGCAGCCTCACTGTGCCTATCATTGCAGCCTCACTGTGCCCATCATTGCAGCCTCACTATGCCAATAATAGCAGCCTCACTGTGCCCATCATTGCAGCCTCACTGTGCCCATCAATGCAGCCTCACTGTGCCCATCAATGCAGCCTCACTATGCCCATCATTGCAGCCTAACTGTGCCCATCATTGCAGCTTCACTGTGCCCATCATTGCAGCTTAACTGTGCCCATCAATGTAGCCTTACTGTGCCCATCAAATGCAGCCTCACTGTGACCATCAATGCTGACTCACTGTGCCCATCAAATGCAGCTTTACAGTGCCCATCATCACAGCCTCACTGTGCCCATCATCACAGCCTCACTGTGCCCATCAAATGCAGCTTTACTGTGCCCATCAATGCGGCCTCACTGTGCCCATCAATGCAGCCTCACTGTCCCCATCATTGCAGCCTCACTGTGCCCATCATTGCAGCCTCACTGTGCCCATCATCGCAGCCTCACTATGCTAACCATTTCAGCCTTACTGTGCCCATCATTGCAGTCTCACTGTGCCCATCATTGCAGCCTCACTGTGCCCATAATTGCAGCCTAACTGTGCCCATCATTGCAGCCTCACTGTGCCCATCATTGCAGCCTCATTGTGCCCATCATCACAGCCTAACTGTGCCCATCAAATGCAGCTTTACGGTGCCCATCATTGCAGCCTCACTGTGCCCATCATTGCAGCCTCACTGTGCCCATCATTGGGTGGGACCTTGTTACAGCGCCGCCAACAACACACACAGACCCAGCTCCGTGATACACAGAGCTCCCGCTGTGTATGACAAACAAGAGGAGGAGGCGGGAGGGGAGCGCTAAAGCCACAGATCAAAGCAGCCCCAGGGCAGGCAGCCTACTGGGAAATTTCCTGGTAGGCCAGTCCAGCCCTGCCCCCCCCTACTGTGCCTTCTTAAACCCCAACACTGTGCCCTTCTGACAATCCAGTACCATGCTCTTCTGACTCTCCAGTACTGTGCCCTTCAAACCCTCCAGCCCTCCTATCCCCCAGTACCATATGCTCCAGACCCCCTGCTCTGTGCCATCCAGACCTCCCTTACCATGCTCTCCTGCCCCCCTGCCCAGTACTTTGCCCTCCAGACCCCCAGCCTTCCTGATACCCCGGTTCCATACCCTCTAGACCCTCCCTAAACCAGGCTCTTCTAACCCCCCTGTGCCAGGGCCTCCTTGTACTGTGCCTTCCTGACCCCCCCAACTGCTCTGCTGACCCCTGATCTCTGTACACTGCTCTTCATAATACAGACCTCTATAGTCTGCCCTACATCCTACTGACATCTGTAAACTGCCCTACATACTACCGACCTCTGTATTCTGCCCTACCCACTACTGACCTCTGTAAACAACCCTACCCACTACTGACCTCTGTATACTGCCCTACTTACTACTGACCTCTGTATAATGCCTCTGTATAATGCCATGAATTATTAACCCCTGGGGGCTTGATAGTTAAGAAAAAAAAAATGCGGCACCTCAGTGCTCTTTGCTGTCTTCAATGTTGTCATGGTAGATCTTCATCTCTGAAAGGTTGTCTACCCCTACTCTAAAATGTCAAGACAGTACAAATACCCCCCAAATAACCCCATTTTGGAAAGTAGACAGTCCAAGGTATTTAGTAAGAGGCATGATGTGTTTCATGTAGTTACTTTTTTTTGTAACAAATTGTTTGGAAAATTAAGAAATTAAATAAAATAATCAAAACAAATCAAAGTTGTTATTTTAACAAGTTGTTTCTCAAACACAGCATAGGCATACTTATAATTAGACCCCAAAACACATTCTGCTACTCTTCCCAAGTATAGCGATACTGAGACTTTTTCACAGTCTAGCCACATAGAGGGCCCAAAATCAAGGAGCACCTTCAGGCATGCTAAGGGCATAAAATGATGCATTTCCTGACTACCTACTACATTTTTGGAGGCCATGGAGCACCAGGACAGTGGAACACCTCCAGAAAATAACCACATTTTAGAAAGCAAACACATTCTACTACTCCTCCCAAGTATGGAGATACTACGTGTGTGTCCATTTTTCAATAATTGTACTGATAATATACCAGACATTGTATCTATGTATCACACAAATCAACCAATTGTATCAAAACCAATGTACTGCAATGGTCGCCTCTATACGAGTGGTCAGGAAATACAGCTTAGTGTAGTGCCACCTATAGTAGTCCCAGTTCCTATAAGCCAAGCAAGCCTAGCCTACTGGTACATGGCTGCCCCCAGGAATGCCATGTCCAGTGGCCAGGAAGAACAGGAGGCTGAAGAAAGGAAGAACAAAAGAGCTCCAGTGATTCCAGAAGTGCAGTTGTCCGCAGTAGATGGCTGGGACTGGTGTCTCACAGGAACATAGTCAGGCGGATGTGTAGATGGGTCAGTTCAGGCTGCAGGCAGAGACATTGTCAACAAACAGACAAAGGATTGGAACTGACAGAAACAATAAATTGCCAGGGTTAGTATAGGCGGCAGGCACTGGTGTGGAAGTGATCAGGAACACTGTTGCTGGTTTACACTGGTCTGGTGATACTGGGAACTAGTGTGGCAGCAATCAGGAACACTGGTCTGGTGATACTGGGACAGGTGTGATGACACCTTTTCTAGTTTACGCTGGTGTGGTGACACTGCGACTGGTGTGGTGGTGATCAGGGACACTGTAACTGGTGTGGTGGTGATAAGGGACAATATGACTGGTGTGGTGGTGATCAAGGACACTGAGAAAGGATCGCAACAGGCAAAAACATGGTCAATATATAAGCCATGGTTAGTACAGACGGCAGGCAGCAGCAACACTGCACGGGTGTGACAGTGATCAGCAACAATGTTGCTGATTTACACTGGTCAGATGACACCGAGGACTAGTGTGGCAGCAATCAGGAACACTGCTGCTGATTACACTGGTCTGATGACACTGCAACTGGTATGGTACTGATCAGGGACACTGTAACTGGTGCGGTGGTGATCAGGGACACTGTCACTGGTGTGGCTGTGATCAGGGACACTGTAGCTAGTGTGGCCTTGATTATGGACAATATGACTGGTGTGGTGGTGATCAAGGTCACTGTAACTGGTGTGGCAATGATTGGGGACAATATGACTGGTGTGGCAGTGATTATGGACAATATGACTGATTTGGTGGGGGTCAGGGACACTGAAACTGGTGTGGAGGTGATCAGAGACACTTCGACTAGTGTGGCAGTGACCAGGGACACTGAAATTGGTTTGGTGGTGATCAGGGACAATATAACTGGTGTGCCGGTGAACAGGGACACTGTGAGTGATGTGGTGGTGATTAGGGACACTGTAAGTGAGTGGCGGTGATTGGGGACACTGTAACTGGTGTGGCGTAATTAAGGACAATATGATAGGTGTGGTGGTGATCAGGGTCCCTGTAACTGGTGTGGCAGTGATTAGGTACAATATGACTGGTGTGGCGGTGATTATGAACAATATGACTGGTGAGGTGGGGGTCAGGGGGTCTAGTGTAACAGTGACAAGGGACACTGAAACTGGTTTGGTGGTGATCAGGGGCAATATGACTGGTGTGGTGGTGATCAGAGACATTGTAAGTGAGATGGTGGTGATTAGGGACATTGTGAGTGGCGGTGATTAGGGACACTGAGAGTGGACATGCAATGATATCAGAGCAGCCAGACATTGTACATGATTTCCACCACAAGCAGTATGATAACACTGCACTTTGGGTGACAGTATGTGAAAAAAATTATAATAACTTTTTTTTTTTTTTTTTAACAATTCTTTTACATTCTGTTACCAGAGTAGAGACACTGTACTACTCTGGGGAGCTGATTTTGCTGTGTAACTTGGGGCATGCAAGAGACGCAGTAGGATGTACAGATAGTTCCTCCCAGGATGACACTTGTCTCTCCCACTCTCTTTTTTTTTGCCTGGTAAGGCTGCCGGTAACATGCTTTCTCTCTTAGGTTGACAACACTGACCTTAGAATAGGACTATAAAACAGCCCCCTATGTGGTAGCATATTTACAATGACAACTTCTCTTTAATGAGACATCAGGGGTCTATTAGTCCTGCACTCCATTGCAGCTAATATAGCCCAGATCATGCTCCATTAGCTGCTTCCCCAACCACAGATGACTGGGGAATGACAGCTCTGAAATCAGAAGTGACAAAATACTTGTTGTTTCAGCTTTATCCACAGTAAGGGAGGATTATAAAACAGATGTTCATTAATCACACTCCACTCTACCAACACCCACTGTGCCCATCCTGGGCCTGCAGTTCATCCTGCATGGCCTGCATCCATAAGAAAGCCATTTCCATAAGAAAGCCAACAGTCAGCAGTTGAAGTATAAACACACGTGTGTAAATTCCAGCATTCCGTGACTGGAGGCAGTCTTTTCATTCATCTGCCAGTTTTCCCATTACAGAAGGCTATGCATTGTGGGAACCTATAGCATGAGTCCTCTGAATGGAGCATGGGGGGAAAGGGTAGGCATAGTTGGCATTTTTGACAAATGCCTGCTACGGGCACAGTGCTGATATTAACCCCTGCAGCACCAGAAGATCAGTACTACGGGGGTAGAGGACTGAGGGTTTACACTGTAAACAGGAGCCCCCAGAACAATGGACACACTTAATTGCTTGGAGGATTGTGGTCTCTGTTAGAGGCTGCAACAACAATAATGTGGAATTAAAATGCATCCGCACGATGCCAAGATGGCTCCTGAGAGATGCCAAAAGGGTGTTTTACAGGTCCAGGGGTGTGGACCCCGTTCAATGGGGGACCCGGTCCCTGAAAGTCCTCAGTGGCGAAACCCACCATGATGGGGGAAGATTGGGCCTGTGTCAGGCCCTGCAGTGAGGACTGGTGAGTACTCCCTCTGGGAGGCCTATCAATATTTCTGTTGTTACTAATATAAAGTGTCTTAGTAGGCCCTGTGTTTCATTGCAAGCGGTTACTGATGTTACAGAGCAAGCTGACAAGCGCAGCTTATGTGTGTCTCCTGCACGTGGTGGTGTGTGCCGCGTGCGCAGGGGCGTGCGCGTGCATCGGTAGCGCACGCCACGTGCATGCACGAGGTCGCCGCGCAGGTCGCGGCGTGCCTGTGTGTGCGTCGTGCAGGGTGCGCATGCGCAGTAGAAACACGGCCACGCGTACGTCACTGGGCGGCGCACAGGTATAAGGGGACGTTACGTATCTGCATGTTCATTGCTGCTAGTCAGTTAAACTCAACAGAGCCTAGTGTGCAGTGGGGCACAGAGGTCTGGTCATAAATTTGGACATTTGCAACAGGTTGAAGGCTGGTAAGGCTGTGGTGGCGGCTGTACGCTGGACCCAGCTAGATAACTCAGAGGGAGTGCCTTTTTTTCCTCAAACTTGTAATCAATGTCCTGCAGGAAACGAGGTACGGGGAGTAGGGCAAGTCCAGGTGTTAAAGGGACTCCTTCAAAAACAGGAGATCAACCTCAGCTTACTGCAGCATCAGTCTCCCCTGAAAGACCTGCGGCATTTGGCCTAGCTGAGCCATTACAGTTGTCAGGTGTAGTGGCCACTACCAATATCCCTGCATCAGCCTATGTTACTAAAGATGATTTAGCATCATTCCTAGCTGGCCTTGAAGGCAAGATAGCAGGAATGATAGGGAGGGAAGAAACGTCATAGACCTCCCTCCCCTGAGCCTGGTCCCAGTGGTGAGACACTTGAGCACCAGGATTCTTTTGGCATGGGTCCCTGTGATTTGGATCCAGAATGGGCAGAGGATTTGGAGGAGGAGGTCATTAAAGACAAAGAGGAAGGGGAGACTGAAGAGTCCTTGACTGGGGATTCAGGTTCTGAAGAACCAATTTCAGCCTCTCAATCTCAAAAATGATTTATCCAGTCCTTGGTCGAGATGGTGAGAGCTGGATTTAAATTACCTCCAGTGCAGGGACCAGGGTCTCCTGTTCTACATTAGGGTCCTTGTGTCCTCAACCAGGTTCCCAGGCGTTTCCTTTACATCCTTTATTGGAACAGGTAATTTACGCTGACTGGGATCACCTGGACAGGACATACTTGCCTCCAAAAAGGTTTTCTTTTTTATATCCTATGGAGGAAAAACTCAGGAAGAAGTGGGATACACCTTTTGGTTGCCATTTCTTCAGTGAATAAAAGTCTGACCTGCCCAGTGGATAATGCCCAGGGATTTAAGGATCCTGCAGATAAAAAGCTGGAATCCTTACTAAAAGCTTCTTTTTCAGTAGCTGGGTCAGCAGTACAACCGGCAGTGGTGGCTATCGGTATGTGTCAGGTGGTAAAGGACCGTTTTAAGAAATTGGTCAGGAACCTGCCTGTTCAAGAGGAAGTTTCTGACGAACCATCAGAACTTCCTCACGCTTTATGTTTTGCGGTAGATGCATCAAAGGACTCAATTCAGCAGATGTCCTGGTTTGCACTACTCTCAATCCATATGCACAGGGTATTGTGGATAAAGAATTGGTCGGCCGAGACGCCATGCAAAAGGCTACTGGCGGCCTTTCCTTTTCACGGTGAGCGTCTATTTGGGGAGGATTTGGACAAATACATCCAAAAAATCTCATGAGGGAAAAGCTCCTTGCTTCCGGTCAAAAGAAGGGGTAAGCAGCCTGCCTTTAAGATTCCCAACACTCCGGGGCCAAGTGCCTCTTCCCCTAAGAAGTATCGACTGCCTCAGCCACCTACCTTTAAGAATCCTCAAGGTCAAAAAAGACCTTGGACTCAGAAACCAGCCAAAACCAATTCCAAGTCTTCCTTGTGAAGGGGCGCCCCCACTCTTGCGGGTGGGGGGCAGACTGCAGTGGTTCGCAGATGCTTGGGGAAAATTGGTTCAGGACAGGTGGTTATTTCCACCATATCTCAAGGTTACAAAATAGAGTTTCGGGATTTTCCCCCAACTCGATATTTGGCATCCAGGGTTCCATCAGACCCGGAGAAAAAGAGGGGCCTATTCCTGGCTTTAGAACAGCTGGAAAGGCAGAAGGTAATCATCAAGGTTCCGCAAAAAGAAAGATTCAAGGGGTTCTACTCGAACCTATTTACAGTGCCGAAGCCAAACGGAGAGGTAAGGCCCATCTTGGACCTCAAATCCCTGAATTCCTTTCTAAACGTCCGAACTTTCCGGATGGAGTCGGTTCGTTCAGTAATCGCATCCTTGAGAAAAGGAGATTTTTTAGCGTCCATAGACATCAAGGACGCATACCTGCATGTACCGATTTTTGGTCCACATCAAAGATTCCTGCAATTTGCAGTAGAAGGGTGTCATTTCCAGTTTGTGGCACTTCCATTCGGTCTAGCCACGGCCCCTCGGGTCTTCACAAAGGTACTGGCCCCAGTGTTGGCTTGCCTAAGGTCCCAAAAGATCTCGGTGGTAGGATATCTTCTTAAGGGATCAAGCTTACTTCACCTTGGTAGAAAACATTACGACTACGGTCCGTTTCCTAAGGTTTTTAGGCTGGATTCTAAATATGGACAAATCGGCCCTTCGTCCAGCTCAGGCCTTAACATATCTGGGTCTGATCTTGGACACAACCCAAGAAAAGATAATTCTACCTCCCTTGAGAGTCAGCTCTATAGTGGAGCTGGTTCAGAGAGTCAAGGGGGTAGAAGGTCCTTCGATTTGTCTATGCATGAGGCTGTTGGGCAAGATGGTGTCATCCTTCAGCGCAGTTCCCTATGCGCAGTATCACTCCAGGATGTTGCAGAAAGCTATCCTGGAAGCCTGGGACAAGTCGATTCAAACCTTGGATCATCCCATGTCTCTATCCCTAAAGATAAAGAGGGAACTCTCTTGGTGGTCAAAGACCAGCAACTTGAATGGCGGAAAATCCTTTCCACCAGTAACCTGGAAGGTAGTAATAACGGACGCCAGTTGTCTAGGCTGGGGAGCAGTCCTGGAAGCGGCTTCCGTCCAGGGAATATGGTCTCAGGCAGAGAAGTCCTTACCCATCAATCTGCGAGAGATTCGGGCAGCCCGCTTGGCTCTCCTATTTTGGACGTCCAGACTGCAGAGATTTCCTGTCCGGATTACAACTCCACGGTGGTGGCATACATCAACCACCAAGGGGGCACCCGAAGTTGGGTGGCCCAAAGAGAAGTAAATCACATATTAACTTGGGCAGAGAGACATGTGCCGTTTCTGTCAGCAGTCTTTATTCCAGGGGTGGACACTTGGCTGGCAGACTACCTAAGTCGCCAGCAGTTACTGCCGGGAGAGTGGTCTCTTCACCCCAAAGTTTTCCTTCAGATCTGCCAGCATTGGGGGGTGCCAGATGTGGATCTTCTGGCATCCAGATTCAATGCCAAGGTGGACAGGTTTGTATCCAGGACCAGAGATCCTATTGCTATCGGAATGAATGCATTGGTATTTCCTGATTTATGCTTTCCCTCTGATCCAGATGCTGCCGCACCTGTTGGGCAGGATGCAGGAGGAACAAAGTACAGTGATCCTGGTGGCCCCGAAGTGCCCCAGGAGATCCTGGTATTCAGAGATTGTGAGAATGGCGGTAGAGGACCCGCTATGTCTCCCAGACCGTCCAGATCTGTTATCTCAAGGTCCCATATACCATCCTTCTTACGGTCACTGAATTTGATGGCATGGCTATTGAGACCAGGGTACTGAAGGACCGTGGTATCAGAGGTTCAGTCTTATCTACTCCGATTAAGGCTAGAAAGCCAGTTTCTAGAAGTATCTACCATAGTTTTTGGAAATCGTATATTTCCTGGTGCAAGAAAAAGAGGTGGCATCCTCGCAAGTATGCGATTGGGAGGATCCTTGCCTTTCTTGAATCAGGAATTGATTTAAATTTATCTTTAGGAACCATTAAAGGGCAAATTTCGGCCTTATCGCTTTTTTCCAGAGGCCAATTGCTTATCATTCCTTAGTGCGAACCTTTGTGAAGGGGGTACTGCACTTAAAACCGCCGGTTAAGCCTCCCTTAAGCCCTTGGGACTTGAACTTGCTGTTATCAGCCCTGCAGGTTCAACCCTTTGAACCAATGAGGCATATCCCTTTAATCCTGTTGACCAGAAAATTGTTTTTTCTTGTAGCCATAACTTCGGCTAGAAGGGTGTCTGAATTGGCCGCCCTTTCATGTAAGGAACCGTTTCTATTTTTACATCAGGACAAGGTGGTGATTTTTTACCTAAGGTGGTTTCCAATTTTCAATTGAATCAGGATATCATTTTACCTTCCTTTTTTCCCAATCCTAAGACTAAAGAGGAAAAGTCACTTCACTCACTGGATGTGGTGAGAGCGGTCAAGGTTTACTTAAACATGTCAGCTCCCGTTCGGAAGACTGACTCCCTTTTTGTCCTGCCAGAGGGTCCTAAGAGGGGACAGGCAGCAACTAGTTCAACTATCTCTAGGTGGATTCGCCAGCTCATTATCCAAGCTTATGAGTTGAAACCATAGGTGTGCGCAGCCTATTGCATTAGGGTGTTCACCCCAAAGCTCCAACACATATGCATTTGACATATTTACCGGCCTCTTCCCTGCTCTCCATCCTGAAACAATGGGAGGAAGGGGGAGCAAGGGAGCACATGGGAGACCCGGGCAACAGAAGGAAGAGGATCGGGGAAATGAGGGGTGGCGGGGGTGGCATATATTAGTACCAATCTCCTATATTTTCCTCCTGTGGCAGCTGAATGTTGACAAAAGGGAGAGGAGAAGCCTACTTTCAGCTGCTGCAGGAGGAAAATACAGATAGGTTCCACTAAATTCCACCCACGCCACCTCTCCTGTCCAGGTTCTGAGGGTCGGCAAGGAAGTGTTGTGGTTTACCTGTCATCTGCCCACCATTGACAGGTTGCCAACCCCAGAATTAGGGTGTGCCCAGGCACACCTGGCACACCCCTTGTGCACGTCTATGGTTGAAACGCAGGGTTCCACCTCGGTTTTTCAAAGCTCACTCTACTAGAGGAGTTAGTACATCATGGGCAGTGCGCCAACAGGTGTCTATGGCTCAGGTTTGCAAAGCGGCAACTTGGTCTTCAGTTCATATGTTCACCAGGTTTTACCAGCTGGACATTAGATCTCAAACAGAGACTGTTTTTGGCCACAGCGTGCTGCAAGCAGCCATATAAGTCCTGGGTCTGAAGGGGATCTTTGAATACTGTGTTCCCTCCCCTCAAATGCATTACTTTAGGATATCCCAGATAGTCATTACTATGGTGCTCTGTGTCCCGTGATGTACGATAAAGAAAAATGGATTTTTAAAACAGCTTACCTGTAAAATCCTTTTCTTGGAGTACATCACGGGACACAGAGGTCCCTCCCTTCTTTTCTGGGATCTTCATTGCTTGTTACAAAACTAAAGGTACTTCCTGTATGGGAGGGGTTATATGGGAGGAAGCCTTCTTACTATTGGTTGCCAGTGTCCAATCACCTAAAGGTAGCATATAACCCAGATAGTCATTACTATGGTGCTCTGTGTCCCGTGATGTACTCCAAGAAAAGGATTTTACAGGTAAGCTGTTTTAAAAATCCATTTATTTTACTTTCTGCTTTAAAACGTACCCAATAAAAAAATGTAAAACATCAAATGTTTTCATCAATTTAGGCCAATATGTATTCTGCTACATATTTTGGTAAAAAAATCCCCATAAGCATATATTGATTGGTTTGCGCAAAAGTTATAGTGTCTACAAACTATGAGATATATTTTTGGAATTTTTATTTATTTATTTTTTGCTAGTAATGGCAACGATCTGCAACTTATAGCGGGACTGCGATATTGCGGCGAACAAATCGGACACCTAACTGACACTTTTTGGGGACCAGTGACACTAATACAGTGATCAGTGCTAAAAACATGCACTGTCACTGTACTAATGACACTGACAGGGAAGGGGTTAACATCAGGGGCAATCAAAGGGTTAACTGTGTTCCTAGGGAGTGCTTTCTAACTATGTGGGGGGTGCTTGTACTGTGGGAAGGCAGAGATCCGAGTGCCTGCTTAGCAGAAACACATGATCTCTACCTTCCCTTGTCACAGAATGGCAATCTGCCGAATGATCGGGACACAACAGCGGGAGGCAGGTCGCCGGTGGCATGCGTACGCGCCCCACACCGAAAGTGCAGTTTTATGTACAGGTACATGATTCTGCACAGAGCGGCCGCCCTGCCACAGTAAATGTACATGGGGCAGTCGACATCTGGTTAACCGCTTCAGCCCCCGGAAGATTTGGCTGCTCAGTGATCAGACCATTTTTTGCGATACGGCACTGCGTCGCTTTAACTGACAATTGCACGGTCAAGCGAAGTTGTACCCAAGCACAACTGATGTCCTTTTTTTCCCACAAATAGAGCTTTCTTTTGGTGGTATTTGATCATCTCTGCGGTTTTTATTTTTTGCGCTACAAACAAAAAAAGAGGGACAATTTAGAAAAAAACATGTTTTGTACTTTTTGCTATAATAAATATCCCTAATTTTTTTTAAAAAAAGCAAATTTTTTCCTCAGTTTAGGCCAATATGTATTTTTCTACATATTTTTGGTAATAAAAATCGCAATAAGCGTATATATTGATTGGCAAAAGTTATAGCGTCTACAAAATAGGGGAAATATTTATGGCATTTTTTCAATTTTTTTTTTTTTTACTAGTAATGGCGGTGATCAGCGAATTTATTGGGACTGCAACATTATGACGGACAGATCGGACACTTTTGACACATTTTTGGGACCAGTGGCATCTATACAGCGATCAGTGCTATAAAAATGCACTGATTACTGTGTAAACGTCACTTGGCAGGGAAGGGGTTAACAGTAAGGGGCGATCAATGGGTTAACTGTGTTACCTAGGGAGTGATTCTAACTGTGGGGGGATGGGACTGCCTGGATGAGGAGAGCGATCTGTTGTTCATACTTAGTATGAACAACAGATCGCTCTCCTCACCCCTGACAGCACGGAGATCTGTCTGTTTACATTGACAGATCTCCGCTCTGTCTCTGTGTGGAGCGATCGCGCATGCCCGGCAGTCATCTCGACCACCGGATATGCGCATCGGCTCCAGCTTCATGCTGCGGGTGGCTAAGCGCGCCCCCTAGTGGTCAAAAGGCGAACTGACGTAAGGTAAAGTTGATTCGCCCAGGGGAGCTGACCTGCCGCAGTACAATTTCGGCGGCTGGTCGGCAAGTGGTTAAAGTGGATCTTTAGTCAGAAAATGAAGATCACTTCAGGCTGGCCCCTTTTGCATGTATAGCAGTGTAAAACATAAAAAATAAGTGCCTATACTGTTTATAATCCAGTAAGGCACTGTCTCAGTTGTCCTGTATTCACAGCACTGTGCCAATAATCAGTAAGTCACTAGAGGCCTAATAGCTGACACCCTAATGATTTATTGCTGCAGAGGAGAAGGGAGGAAACAGGAATGACACAGACCAAGCTGAGGGTACACATATTAGGGAGGGAGAATAGAAAAGTAGGAGAGGGTACAGGCCATACACAAGGGATACACAAAAGAGTTAAACCTACAAGGATAGAGCCTTGTCTTATCTCTCTGATATTCTCTCCTTTTTGCCAGCAGCTCTATGAACTTCAGCACTGAAAAGTTTCTGTCAGCCTTCCTCTCTAGCTAAGTCAAGACATACAATCAAGGCTGGAAAATGTGCATATTTTAATTACAGAAAGTGATATATAGTTTGTGAGACTAAAAAGGGGGAGAGAGTTCCAAATAAGGAAATAATTGCTCTAGGCTTCAACAAAATAGTGGCCCTCAGCAAAAAGAAACAGGAGAAATGCTGGAGGCAATTTAGAGCACACAATAATTTTGGTTGTATAATTATTAATGTGGAAAGTATGTATTTTCTACTGTCATTCAAAGAATATTAATTGTTATCAAACTGTAATGGTTAAAGTTCTGCTTTAATCCGCATATATTTTGCCTTCTCTCCTTTTTTTACCCCCCCCCCCCCCTCAAAGATGTTAGTGTAATTTTAAAATAATACCTTTCCATTTTCATTGCACATCTTATTTTTGACCCGGGGACGTTGTCACTGGGTCTCTTTGCTTCTCTATGCAATGCAGGCAGCTTAAAAACTGGTGGGAGTGACAGTAAACTTGGTAAGGCATGTTGTACTTTACATACTCTTGACCCCTGCATTCTATATGTTATATCATAAATTTCAAACTTCTGACAGCTCCTGAAAAAAGCATACATTGTCTTAACAGTTGATGGCCTTTAAGTGACCCGCAAGGAAGTTCTACTTAGCTTGAATGTCTACATTCTGGGCAGAAAGCACATGGAATAATTTTAAAGTTTCATTTTTAATGTTCCTTTGTCCAGATGTTTATGTGCATCTGTGAGACTCTAGCTTGTGGAACGGTAATGACAGAAAAGAGGAAAATAGCCCATGGGACCTTAAATGAGGCAAGCATGGGGGCCAACAAAATGGGGTAAACATAGTAACATGGTTTATTTTGAAACCTGAGTATATACATAGACATGAAAGCCAAGCTAAAGGGTAGCATTGTGACAAATTGCTTAAAGACAAACACAAATAATATTGTATAAAATATGTGGAATTATACAAGAATCTAAAACTCAATACATTTCGCGGGCCACTGCTCACTTCTTCAGGAGTTGGTCTTTGTATGCAGTATATCAAAAAAGGCCAAGTATCAAATAAAGGTATATGTCACAAAAATATCTTTTGCGAATAGAGGCCCCAAAGAGCCCCCATTCTTACAAATCGGCGAAGCCGAGGTTCCAAAAAGTGATCTCCCAAGAGGCGGCCACAGAGTACATCTGGCTCAGGAGCTGAAGGGGTGAAGCTGCCAGCAAACCACCAGGGGAACAAGCGGGGTGAAGGCATGGCTCAAGGGTAGAAGGTGTGTCATGGGTAGTATCAGACTTGTCTCTTCTTTTGTGGAACAGTAATGAAGGTGTAATTTGTGGGTACTGTGGCACTGTATGTGGTATATACAGTAGTACAAAGAAGCAAATGCTTGCACAATTAATGTATATTATTTAGAGTCTGCATATTAAAACTCAAGTATAAGCCCTAACATGACTGATTCTCTTTAAAACTACAACCAGTGGTTTTAAACCACTCCCCCCAACATTTATTCCTGCCTAAGCCTTTAAAGCAGGGTGCAGTAATAGTCAAAGAAGGGTTCAGTTTCACAGCACCAATGACTCCTCAGTAATCTAAGTAATAATTTGGGTCTCTATTAAAACATTTCCTAACACTTTTTCATTGATATATACAGATAGATAATGATATATAAATATATATATTATCAAAAGTATTGGGACACCCGCCTTTACACGCACATGAATTTTAATGACATCCTAGTCTTAGTCCGTAGGGATCAATGTTGCTTTGGCCCACCCTTTGCAGCTATAACAGCTTCAACTCTTCTCGGAAGGCTGTCCACAAAGTTTAGGAGTGTGTCTATGGGAATGTTTGACCATTCTTCCAGAAACGCATTTGTGAGGTCAGGCACTGATGTGGACAAGAAGGCCTGGTTCGCAGTCTCCGCTCCGATTCATCCCAAACATGTTCTGTCAGGTTGAGGTGAGGACACTGTGAAGGCCAGTCAAGTTCCTCCACCCCAAACTCGCTCATCCATGTCTTCATGGACCTTGTTTGTGCACTGGTGCGTAGTCATGTTGGAACAGGAAGGGGCCATCCCCAAACTGTTCCACAAAGTTGGAAATATGAAATTGTCCAACATGTCTTGGTATGCTGACGGCTTAAGAGTTCCTTTCACTGGAACTAAGGGGCCAAGCCCAACTCTTGAAAAACAACCCCACACCATAATCCCCCCTCCACCAAATGATTTGGACCAGTGCACAAAGCAGGGTCCATAAAGACATGGATGAGCAAGTTTTGGGTGGAGGAATTCGACTGGCCTGCACAGAGCCTTGACCTCAACCAGATAGAACACCTTTGGGATGAATTAGAGTGGAGACTGCGAGCCAGGCCTTCTTGTCCACATCAGTGCCTGATGTCACAAATGCACTTCTGGAAGAATGGTCAAAAATTCCTGTAGACACACTCCTAAACTTTATGGACAGGCTTCCCAGATGAGTTGAAGCTGTTTTAGCTGCAAAGGGTGGGCCACCTCAATATTGAACCCTACAGGCTAAGACTGGGATGCCATTAAAGTTCATGTGTGTGTAGGCAGGTGTCCCAATACATTTGGTATATACTGTATATATATATATATATATATATATATATATATATATATATATATATATATATATATATTATTACTAGATTTATAGAAACACCAAAGGGTAGCTGCAAGTCATGTTTGCATGTTTAAATCATGAAATCACATTAGGTGCTCAAAGTGGTCACCATTAGCATCCAGACCCTTTTGATTTCGGTAAACTACTGTATGAACAACATTGAATAGAGTGTCCACAGGATTGGCTCTGCATGATGTTTAAATTTCTTCCCATTCAGGGTAGGTGGTTTTCTACAGTACACCACATCCTTAATGTTCCTCACAGATAGAAATAAGTGTTAAGTTCTGGGAATGTGGAAGGAATTAACCGGCACTTTTACATCCTATCTAATGTCCTGGCAGAATGTCATTGAGGTAGGCTCTCATGTGTCGGTGGTAGTGAGGTGGTGCGCCATCTTTCTGGAAGTAAAATTGCTAATTTTCTTCAACTCTCTCCTGACGGTCATATATATACTAATGATCTCTTATTAAAAATCAGAGAACTACCCCAATGCCATGAAGATATAATTCTTGTGACCTGGGATGTCACAAGTCTCTATACATCAATTCCACATCAGGCAGGCATTGAGGCTGCGATTAGTCTAATTAGAAATTGTCAGGAATACTCTGAGGCTCAGATCCTACTTTTTGAGAAATTATTTAATGCCGTGTTGTACAACAACAATTTTATGTTCAAATAACAATTTTTTATACAGCTGACTGGAGTCCAATGTTGCCCCGCCATACGCATGTTCATTCATGAATTATTTTGAACATAGGTACATTTTCACCAATGAGATTTTCCAGAGGTATTGCACCACCTGGTGGAGCTATATAGATGATATTTTTGAGATATGGCAGGGCAACATTGAATCCCTTAAAATGTTTGATGAAATATTGAATGGGTTCTCCCCAGATATCCAATTTAAAATGCACATTGGTGGTGATTCTGTTCCCTTTCTGGACACAAGGATCTATTTAGATCATGGCCAGATCGAGACAGACTTGTACACTAAACCTACTGATAGGAATCAACTTCTAAAATTTGATAGTTATCACCCTCCTCGTGTTTTCAAATCATAAGGAGTCAACTCCTTAGCGTTGTAAGTATTGTCAGTAATGACATAATTAGAAACACCAGATTAAGAGAGATGTGTCAGAGGTTTAGGGAACAGGGATACCCAGAGAAACAGATCCAGCAGGAATTTAGGAGAATTCAGCAACCAGATATGACTTGTGGCTACAGGAGTCAGAAACAGGTGAGAACAAGGATACCGTTTGTATTTCAGTTTCACAGTTACAGTGAAAAAATCTTTAACATTGTGAAAAAGCATTGGCCACTTTTGAAGCGATCTTATCCTCAAATAGATGAGTTCCAACAGATCCCCATAAAAGCATATCGGCGAAATAAAACATTAAGGGATACTCTGGTGCAATCAGAATTTAGGACCAATACCCAGGAAACTAAACTAACATTTCTTGGTAAAAAAAGAAAGGGATGTTTTCCATGTTTAAACTGCATTCAATGTAACCTGTTGTTAAAGGGCGACCATTATGTTCATCCTAGCAATGGGGAGAAGATAATGGTTAATGGCTTTTACACCTGCCAGTCATCATATGTTGTATATATTCTCGTATGCCCCTGTAACCTTATTTATGTTGGTGAGACGACCCAAAAAATCAAAGATCGAATAGCACAACAAGATCAGACATTCACAACCAGGTCTTTCGGTATCACAACACTTTTTGGAAAGAGGACACAAAGAGTCAGAATTGCGCTTTATGGCATTGGAGGAGGTTTTTTGTGACAAAAGAGGGGGTGATAGGATTTTAAAACTCAAAAAGCGGGAAGTATGGTGGATTAATAGGTTACAGTCTCTTCATCCCAAGGGGATGAATAGAGACTATGACCTATACTTATTCTTATAATGTATAGGGGCGAGAATTTTTTGGAATATATACATGTGTATACTAATAATATATATGTGTATTTCTATTTTTTGTCTTTTTAGATTCAATGGATACTTTTTCGTTTATTCTGAATGTTTACAACCTGTTACACATTCTGGATGAATATTGAAACAAAGAAGTGTCAGATTAAGAATAGGGGATTTCCACATGTGAATCATTTGTTGAAAGTACTTAAGGAAGATGATATGCTGTAGATTTAATTATTCTGACATTGTTTGAATACTAGGCATGAAATATTTAGTGTAAATATGTAATATATGCATATATTTGACTGCTTTTCAGTGGTTTATATCACACACCAGTTAAGGATTTTTATCATTAGTAGTAGGATGGGGTTACCTTTCAGGTAGTGGATAAATGAATGATTTTGTATCAGTGTATTACATGCAGCCAGAGAAGCCTGATGAAGAGTAGTTTATGCTCGATACTGTACAGTGGCTTGCATGCCTGCACTTTGTATGTTTGAAAAACTTTGAAGTAAAAGAAGAATTGCATCGAAGCATTGGTCCTGTCTTTTATATATATATATATATATATATATATATATATATATATATATATATACTGTATATATAAAAACATTATGCTTGCTTTTGTCTATCTGAGTTGGCTCATAAATATTCATGTACATTCACCTATTCACATACAATTACGTCTACTATAGTGTATGTCTCTTGGTTCCTCAGACACCTGTGGATGTCAAAACAAATCAGTTTCTAAACGAATGGAATGCCTGTAGCAGTATATAAAAATAAATTCTAATCCTTTACATGGGCCAGAACAAGGAGACTTAAAAGAGATAAATATAATATGTATTCTAGATGCAACCTGATTGAGCACAGGGGTTGTCACGTGAGTTCATTGCCCAGAGGACAGGTAAGTATAGTTGACACTCAGAACTTCTAAAATGAAGGTCCCAGGAGAAGGGACCACAGACTTTCCTCGTGTCAGGCTCTATAAACCCTAGTGTCTGTCACAGTCACAGAGAGGACATCTCATTACTGGGAGCTGACCAGACATTACTCTTAATTAAAGAGGCACTGAGGCGAGGTGCCAGCTGGGAACAGACGTGAGATGTCCTGCAGCCAAAAATATGTATCAGGAGACTTGGTGCAGGTTTAACCCATTCACGTTATGGAACGTTGCACTGTATCTTTACATAAACTCTTACTTTTTTTCTATTATTAATTCTCCCTACAATTTGCCGTATAACTGCTTTTTATTATAAACTTATGATGCATTAATCATTAACATATAAAAGTGTGCAAGCCATACATACTATTGTGAGCTCTCACTATCCCATGTTAAAATGGAGCACGGTTGCTTTGAAAATATTAGCACTCCAGGCAGGAGGACCACATTTAAGATTGGTGCATTAGTGTGAATACAATATTGTTAGGTTGTAGAATTGACATTCTAATGCCTGTCTTCTGTTATGCCACAAAAGATGGTGCCACTAGAAATTGTTGTAGCAAATTAGGAGAGATGTGTCAGGAAACAAACTACTGTGTGAGAGGAGCCTGAGATGGCAGGTGACATTCTTTTATTCTGTCAATGTATTCTTGCTTCAGGGCAGTAATGCTATAAAGAAGCTACATAGGTTCAGCTTCACTTCCTCGGTTCTAATATGTGACCCAAAAGTCAAATATTAGCAGTTTTCATTGAAGACTTCCCACAGAGTTAGTTTGTCTTGTGATGCATTCTCGTTAAAGTAATCCTAGCTACAGAACGGTACAAACAATACAGTGTGAGCCATTGAGCCATTTAATTGAATTTGTTTATTCAGTTTATTGAGTTTTTCTCTGTTCCCCTATAGTTCTCTCTCTCTCTCTCTCTCTCTCTCTCTCTCTCTCTCTCTCTCTCTCTCTCTCTCTCTCTCTCTCTCTCTCTCTCTCTCTCTCTCTCTCTCTCTCTCTCTCTCTCTCTCTCTCTCTCTCTCTCTCTCTCTCTCTCTCTCCCTTTTTGTATCCCTCCCCAGTTCTTGTCCTACGTTCCCTAACTTCTCCTTCACTCCAATCCCCCCTAAACTGTTGGATCTTTAACCACTTGCCGACCCCCAGCAGTACATTTACTGCTGGCAGGCTGCTGCCCTGGGCACCATGACGTACCCATACATCATTGTGAACTTCCTGGTTTAGAGGCTTGCATGTGCACGCCCCCTGCTGATTTATGCTTGATCTGATCTTGGACACAGCATCAGTTTGTCAGCAGGTTACAGACAATTATTTTGGCTGCATACGTGCTGATCGGCTGTTGCCAATCACAGCACAGTGATCTATATGTTTGTAAACACATAGATTCTGGCTGGATTTCTCCCTGCTTTCAGTTACTATTCAAAACTGAAAGCAAGGAGAGACTCCAGCCAGATCTGTAAGTAAAAGCAGCAAACTTACACTTGCTTACACTTGTTAGGCACACAGTTAACCCCTTGATTGCCCTCCTGATCACTCCTGTCACCTAGTCAGTGTCTTTAGTACAGTGTACAGTATTATCACTGATCACTGTATTAGTGACACTTGCGACGTCAGTGTCAATTAGTCAGTTATTGTCCCTCCCTGCCAGTGTCAGTTAGCGCCATATTGCCCATCACACTATCAGTCACATTATACAGTAAGTCGCTGATCACCACCATTACTGGTTTTGTGTCTGTACAGATCAGTATCTTGATCACAATCAGAACTATACTAGTGTCTCCAGTAGTATAGTGTCCCCAAAAAACGCAGTTTGGTTTTTACCAAAGACACGTAGCAGAATACAATTTCTTTGGCCTAAATGTATGAAGAAATTTGAGTTTATTGGATATATTTTATAACAGAAAGTAGAAAATATTTATCATCAAAATTTTCGGTATTTTTTTTTTCATTTATATGATTAAAAAAAAAAAAAAAAACACCAAAAGTAAGCTCTATTTGTGTGAAAAGTGATGTCAAGTGATGAAATGGTGGCATAATCTATTATATGACTATATAATTTGTGGAACTCAGAGTGATAATATAGTTTTTCTCGGTTCCTTGTCAACTTTGTCAACTTTTTCAAACTTTATTGTAATGTTCTCACAAACATGAAATAAAGATTATATATAAAAGTAGTCCTAGCAGCAGATATATTTTCTTATGTTAAAGAGGAAGTAAACTCCCCTTGTTTGTTTGTACCTATAGGTAAGCCTATAATAAGGCTTACCTATAGTTACTATAAATATCTCCGTGCACCGTTTAGGAGATATTTACTGTAACCTGCGCCAATTACGTCATCAGCACATGCGCTATGAAGGAATGGCTGCCCGTGCCGTTTCTTCAGGGCCCTGTGCCATGACCTGCATCATCGCGGCTCCAGGCCAATTACAGTGCCGGAGGCCGCAAACCCAGAAGAAACACTGTGAAATATGAAAGCCATCTTAGCGGTGTGAGGGTGCGACTGAGAGGGCTTTGCTCTAAAGTGAGTATTTCATAATGAGCTAATATGCAATGCAGGCTGATGGCTTTTTCTCATCCTAGGCAAAATTACATCTGGAGCTGAAAGACTGCTTTTGAAGATAAAATTAGATTAAGATTAAAGTGGAGTTCCAACCCCCAAAAAAATTAGTAATGTGTTTTAAAAAAAAAAAAAAAACATTTGGAGAATTTTTTTTTTTTTTTACTCACTAATGCCTGTTGCTAGGGGGTCCCTCGTAGTCCGTCTCCTTTGATGCCTCGGCTCCTGACGTCACTTCCCTCGGCGCAGGAAGGGAGATCGCCTCTCTCCCCTCCCTCTTGTCAATCATCTGGGACACGTGACCGGTCCCAGATGAATGGGGGCCAGTGACAGCGCACGGCGCGGCTTGCTCATGCGCAGTGGGTGCCCGGCTGTGAAGCCACAGCCGGGGCGCCCACAGTTAGAATGCCAGTGCCGCCGAGCGGAGGGGGGGACGAGCGGGGCTTCGATCCCCCGCATCGCTACACCCTGGGACAGGTAAGTGTCCAATTAAAAGTCAGCAGCTGCTCATTTGTAGCTGCTGACTTTTAATTTTTTTTTTTTTAAATGGGAACCCCACTTAAGAATCAGT
Source organism: Aquarana catesbeiana (assembly GCF_042186555.1). Lineage (NCBI taxonomy): Eukaryota > Metazoa > Chordata > Amphibia > Anura > Ranidae > Aquarana > Aquarana catesbeiana. The sequence goes on along the minus strand of NC_133325.1, from coordinate 413,660,900 downwards.
TTGAACTGAGTGCCTATTTGCTGCCCCAAAACCCAAGGCACTGAATTGCACAAATAAAGGCTTCACTTTCTAAAGTAAAAGCTCTGACGTGCACCCTGTGAGGGGCGGAATCTTTCACCAGTAGTAAAGCTAGCCACACATATTTTTTGTTCAGCCTACAGGCTGAATGAAAAACATCTAAAAGATTCCTTGATCCACACTAATTGCTCAGATGGACGAATCCCTCCTTCCGGGCTACTGTATTCTGACAGCTGCTGTCAGCGGCTGTAAGAATAATAGAACAGCAGCTGAGTTTGATTGGATTCAGCAGCTGCATGTCTGACAATTTTCGCTCAGGCCCTTCAATTTTTCAATCAAAGATTGTTGGGCAGGAGGGGGCCAAGAGAGCCACCTGCATTAAGTTTGAGTATATGGCAAGGTTAAAGCACAGAAGGCAAAAGGGACCTAGATGAAAATTTTTGCATAAATGAGTTTCCTAAAACACTCATGAACAAACTGGAATGTATGAATTTTGCAATTCTATTGCCAGCTTATAAGTGGGGTGCAGCGTAATGTGGTGGCAATAATTCACAGTCAGGTACAATTGAAAACCTTGTATGGAAGAAATGCAGCGACAGTTCAGAACAACCCAGAGGGATGCCTGCCCAACCGCGTACACTCAATAAAGTGCAGAAAACAGGTATCGGCCAGGTTGACAAAGTGTAAGAGAGGCTCAATACATGTTGGAATGAGAAGGTGGGCTCATGCTCATACTTATGTGCATGCTCATAATTCTGAGCAAAAGCTCAATGCAAAAGAGGCATTGTCACACTCATGCAGACGTATTAGCGTGTGGAGAAAAAATATGCGCATGCAGACACATATGGGCACTGGCGCCAAACAGCCTATTTAAGCTAGATTCTTATGGATGGATTGCTAAGTGGTCTTCAGCTAGTTTATGCTTTACCTGAACCTTGACCTGCTATATCTGCTTAACTGTGTACCACTCGGCTTGCCTCTGACCTGTCCCTGGATTTCTGCCTTGATCCAGTTCCTGGTTCCTGTCTGGTGATCTACGGTCATCTGCTTTCTGCAAACCCCAGCTGTCGCTACCTGCTACATGCCACTCTGTGCCCTCACACTTCCTGTCATAACTACCAGGGGTGTGGGACAAGAGGTGCATGAGATGCCTTCTCTCCAGCTCGATCTTCATCAGGTACATGATACAGAGTCTGTTACGAGAGCGGAATGCGGCCTTGCCATCTCGTGCCCAAGAGGGATAAGGTCCAAAAGAGTTGCAACCCTAATCTTTCCCTCCTCGACAGGAACTTTTCCCTACGCTGCCAACTCACATAAAGCACCCCAAACCTGGGAGCCAGGGCCTTAAGTAGGCTCTGCCTGACCCAAGATGGCTGCCAGAGTTACATGGAGCAGCAGCATTCAATTGGTTGTTTCTCCAGTGATCCAGGAAACCGTAGAGGAACTGTGTTCCTCTTGACCTCCTCTCAAGCTGGAGTGCCACTGCAGAGGAGCACTACCTGCAGTGGAGAAAGCAGACTGCACCTGCCTACAACCTTAATGCTTCAATATACAGGCAAACACTGAAATGTAAATAATAGGACAGCTGTCATTAAAGTGGAGTTCCACCCACTTTTACAACTCTTCAGCATCCCTCACTAAACTGTGCACTGTAAACAAATTGGATATTTTTTTATTTTTTTTCTCAGCACCTACTGTATATCTGCTGTATTCATTTTTCACTTCCTCCTCCCTGGTCGCGGCCCATTGCATCATTTCCTGTTTGCAATGCCTTCTGGGAAGGGGCGGCAACTTCCTCTGAAACTGCCGTTGCTATGGAAACCTGACCTGAAACCTATTACACTGCTTGTGCTGCACTGAGCATGTGTAAGATCTGCAAGGATGAGATCCAGGAAGAAAGACAGTCTGGCTTCAGATGCCCACACTTAAGATGGCCACGGCCTGCTGTAAGTTTATAAAATAACAAACTACTGCTATAAACTAACAAAACAGACCTTAGTTTACAGACTAACTTTACTAGAATACATTAAGCTTGTGTATTATAGGGGTATTTTTATTTAAAAAGTATCATTTCGGCGGGAACACCACTTTAAGTCTAAAAGGCCCTGTCACTCAAGAATGGATTAATCCTCAAGAAAAATTATCATATGCCTAGGGCACCAAGGGAAGGGGTCACCACAATCTGACGCAGCCTCCATTGTATTTTTGCATGTAGCACCCCCCTGACCCTCAGAGAAATGGTGATAACACCCAGAGACAGGGGGGGCTGACATTTTAACTCAGAGGGAGGTCACTTAGTCATGGTGGGACATGTAGACAGATGGGCACCAGTCATTTTTAGGTGAAACAAAAATGTATTACCCATAGTCCATGAGAGAGAGGTTAAAGCACACTCACTTCACTTGTCACGGAACAGGAAAAGAGCCTGAAAGTCAACACCAACACTCCTGTGTGACAATTATTTAGTAGACATCACCTGTGATAACAACATCTTTTTTGCCTAGGAGAGTCAACCAGCTCCTACTCATGAGACTCTAGCACAAAAGCCCTGCAGACATCTCCAGTATGATCTTCCTCTGGTCAGGGCCAGATTAAGAGCGTCATGGGCCTGGTGCTGAGGATTTTGGTGGGCCTTTTTATGGAAACAAAATGAAAATGCAAACATTTTTTGCTAAAACAAATTAAATATACTCTCACCAGTAATATCAGCCATGCAGCCTCTGAGCAGCAGCAACACCACCAATACCACCTGCTATGCGGTCTCTCACTAACAGCAACATAGGGCGTCCACATTTCCAAACTGCCATTCAGGGACATCTCCCCTTCCCAAAAAAAGATGAGGGGGGATGTAGTCTTGGGGTGGATGGGGAAATAGGTGGCAGGGGTGATTTTTCGGGCAAATGGCTGGTGTTAGCATTTAAAATCATCCTGACAGTATGCTTGATATGGCGTCAGGATGATCAAATTCCATTATTTCTATTACTACATTGTAATATATAGTGAAATAGTTCAACTCACCATGATGCAGAATCAGTGGGAACCTGAGCTTGTCACTTGCCACCAGATGCAGCATGTCACTTGCCACCATCGCCTGCTGCCAGATGCAGCATGCCAGATGCTACCCATAGCCTGCCATCAGATGCAGTGTGCCACTTAACACCAGCAGCCTGCCACCAGATACAGTGTGCCACTTGACACCAGCAGCCTGCCACCAGATACAGTGTGCCACTTGCCACCAGCAGCATGCCACCAGATACGGTGTGCCACTTGCTACCAGATACAGTGTGCCACTTGCCACCAGCAGCCTGCCACCAGATACAGTGTGCCACTTGCCACCAGAAGCCTTCCACCAGATATAGTGTGCCACTTGCCAACAGCAGCCTGTCACCAGATACAGTGTGCCACTTGCCATTAGCAGCATGCCACCAGATACAGTGTGCCACTTGCCACCAGATACAGTGTGCCACTTGCCACCAGCAGCCTGCCACCAGATATGGTGTGCCACTTGCCAACAGCAGCCTTCCACCAGATACAGTGTGCCACTTGCCACAAGCAGCATGCCACCAGATACAGTGTGCCACTTGCCACCAGCAGCCTGCCACCAGATACATTGTGCCACTTGCCACCAGCAGCATGCCACCAGATATGGTGTGCCACTTGCCACCAGATACAGTGTGCCACTTGCCACCAGCCGCCTGCCACCAGATACAGTCAGCAGCCTGCCACCAGATACAGTGTGCCACTTGCCACAAGCAGCATGCCACCAGATACGGTGTGCCACTTGCCACCAGATACAGTGTGCCACTTGCCACCAGCAGCCTGCCACCAGATACGGTGTGCTACTAGCCACCCACAGCCTGCCACCAGACACAGTGTGCCACTTGCCAACAGCAGCCTGCCACCAGATACAGTGTGCCACTTGTCACAAGCAGCATGCCACCAGATACGGTGTGCCACTTGCCACCAGATACAGTGTGCCACTTGCCATCAGCAGCCTGCCACCAGATACAGTGTGCTACTTGCCACCCACAGCCTGCCACCAGACACAGTGTGCTACTTGCCAACGGCAGCCTGCCACCAGATACAGTGTGCCACTTGCCAACAGCAGCCTGCCAACAGATACAGTGTGCCACTTGCCACAAGCAGCATGCCACCAGATACAGTGTGCCAATTGCCACCAGCAGCCTGCCACCAGATACGGTGTGCTATTTGCCACCCACAGCCTGCCCCCAGACACAGTGTGCCACTTGTCAACAACAGCCTGCCACCAGATACCGTGTGCCACTTGTCACAAGCAGCATGCCACCAGATACGGTGTGCCACTTGCCACCAGATACAGTGTGCCACTTGCCACCAGCAGCCTGCCACCAGATATGGTGTGCTACTTGCCACTCACAGCCTGCCACCAGACACAGTGTGCTACTTGCCACCAGCAGCCTGCCACCAGATACAGTGTGCCACTTGCCAACAGCAGCCTGCCACCAGATACATTGTGCCACTTGCCACAAGCAGCATGCCACCAGATACGTTGTGCGACTTGCCACCAGATACAGTGTGCCACTTGCCACCAGATACAGTGTGCCACTTGCCACCAGCAGCCTGCCACCAGATACAGTGTGCTCCTTGCCACCCATAGCCTGCCACCAGATACAGTGTACCACTTGCCACCAGCAGCATGCCACCAGATACAGTGTGCCACTTGCCACCAGCAGCATGCCACCAGATACAGTGTGCCACTTGCCACCAGATACAGTGTGCCACTTGCCACAAGCAGCCGGTCACCAGATACAGTGTGCCACTTGTCACCAGCAGCCTTCCACCAGACACAGTGTGCTACTTGCCACAAGCAGCCTGCCACCAGATACAGTGTGCCACTTGCCATCAGTAGCATGCCACCAGATACGGTGTGCCACTTGCCACCAGACACAGTGTGCCACTTGCCACTAGCAGCATGCAACCAGATACAGTGTGCCACTTGCCACCAGCAGCTTGCCACTGCCTCCGGGACTCTGCCCAGATGGATAGAAGGGACAGGGCCTGCATAGTTAATCAAATGCCTGGAGCCCCCACCCCTCTTGAGCTGGGATGGTATGGCCGTGTGTGTGTATATGCCAGGAGTATTGATCAGACCAGGTTCTACAGGGGGGTTGTGTGTGCAAGTCTTTGGGCTCACATTGGTGTGCTGCAGTCGGCCACACTGCTTGTGTATCTGCAGTTTTAACTTGCAGTCCTATTGATATATATTAGGTTGCAGGTTTTTGCATCACTTTCTGACAGTGCACCAAAGATAAGATGTAGCATGTAGGAATTTTGGTGCGCTTTCAGAAAATACACACAACCTAATAGAAATCAATAGGACTGTGGGTAAAACGCAGGAAAACTGTGAATACACCAGCAATGGGCCAAAACATAGCAAATCAGTGTGAACCCTCCTAAAAGCACAAGGGACCAAGCACCACCACAGGCTGATGACACAATTCTAAACACTTTGGCTGCAGTTATAAGAGCTACTGCTGGAGAAAAAAGTTAAAAACAAGGGTAAGGGAGATAAGAGTCCAGTCACTTTGCTCACATTTGGATGGTCCCTGGAGGCTTATCACTCAGAGATATCCTTGTTACCTCCTATCTGCCAGTGTTCTGCCGAGAAAGTTCCCCCTGGCAGATAATGACCCCCCTGTACTGTGCAGGCGCAGCGCTTGCGCAGTAGGAACCACAACGGAGCCCCTGAAAATAGCCGAAGCTGAACGCCTGTGAGTCAGCTGTACACTGCACCTGCGTGCCAACACTATTGTAAAAAAACACTTTGTAACAGGGCCCCTCGTGGGCTCGTTTCGCTCGCCACGCTTCGGGCACGGCCTCGCTTCGCTCGGCATATTAATATTCTAACTCTATGTCCACTTGGATGGTGGGGCTTGAACCTGGACTTAGGGCAGAATGTAGAGCTGACGATCAGCTGTTCATCTACGGAGACTTTCGGCGGCTCCAGAGTCGTTCGTACTGCGCAAACGCAGAGCATGCGCAGTACAGGGGGGTCCTTATCCGGCGGGGAAACTTTCTCGGCAAGACACCGGTGTTCTGTTCATAATTTCCCACCCACACGGCTCCTTCACTGCAGAGACTTCACAGAGGGAGAGGGGAGGGGAAAGGCAGAGCCGACTTAGCCTCTCCCATTTGTGCAGGGGGGAACTGTGCACTGTGACATTGTAATAACCACAGTGAGCAAACACAGATGCAGCCAGACACCCCTACAGGAGAAAATCGAGCTTATATTGCTGGCTGGGCAGGCCGATTTTAAGGCAGGGGCCTGGAGCTGCAGCTCCATCAGCCCCTATGTTAATCCGGGCCTGCCTCTGGTACTCAATCTTGTATCCAGAAAAGGAACAGTCACTGGCCTCAGCTCTAGGCCTAAGCACATCCAGGCTCTTTTAGGCAGACAGACCTAAAGAAGCAGCTTCGGTAGGGAACTTAATCAAGACCTATTGCCACAATAGTTGTTAGCTGCAGAATCAGGAGGTGTACGCCATTGCCAGCCAAGATGTGCGTGAAGTTACAAGCATTTTCTAGTCATTCACCCCACACATTTGAGGACATTATAACCTTTTCCTAGACAGTAGTGGGGAATGAATGCAAAATGAATACAGTTGTACCCTCACTTTCAGTAGGGAGCACACTGGCATAATAAGCTATGAGGAAATCATCAATAAGATCTTGGATTTGATCACTTTTGATGCATTTGATCCTTTAGCTGCTTAGTTGAAATTTTTTCTAAGCAGCATTATTTCTCATATTCCTCTTGCTTCAAGTTGCACCTGCAAATAATTTGCCCTAAGCAACAACCAAACCCGTAGCCTAAAAATATGATTATAAATGCATAAGAATATTGCTGTTTTAGGATGCAACTGTCAGACCAAGTTACTGAAATAATCATGCTGACAGCAGATGGTATGTAGGAAGATGTATTTGTTATCTGTTTATTACATTTGATAAACAAGATTTTTGCATCTCAGGCCCCATACACACTATCAGATTTTCTGCTGATTTTTGTCTTCAGATTTACCAAAACCATGTAGTGCAAGGGTCTGCCTGACTGCATACAAATTGAAACTCTTAAGGTTTGACTTCATATTATATGGTTTTGGTAAATCTGAAGGAAAAAATCCGCAGAAAATCCGATAGTGTGTATGGGGCTTTAGTTCCTGAATTCCAGTTCCCAAGTATTCCAATTCCTCCAACTAAAGACTCTGGGGTATATTTATTACAATATATGACAATCTATGCATGTTTGCCTTCCAGGAAGTTGCCAGCATTTCCCATCCATTTGATGCCGCACATTGAAGATAGTTAATACCTTCTTCAAGATTACCTTCTTCAAGACCTTCTTCAACAGTGGTGTAGTGTGGGGTGTGCAGACAGTCCACTCGCCCCAGGTGCAACATTTTGAGGGGCACAGAAAGGAGTTCCCGTTCCTCAGAAAACCCATCCACCTGCTCCTCTTACTCCCACCCCTCTTCCTCTGATTTACTCAACTGCATATGGCATTATAAAAAGAGCCTTCTTTGACCCCTGCACTTGCACATCTATTTGTCCTTGTGACCGGACATGTGTGTAAACACTGCTTTCCCATGGTGTATATTGTAATAGCAGACTCTCTGGTAAGTACTGGCAATATTTATCCTGTGGGGCTGTCATTCTGACATCTCCTAATTGCATATGTTTTTAAGTGGCTTGAGCAGGAGGAAAAAGCAAATGATGATAGTAGGTTTAAATCCCAAATTTGCAATGTAACCAATTTGGTGTGAATGCATGTAACAGTGTATCATCTATGTGAAGGAATAAGCAAAGCAAGCTTGGAAAACGAAACGTACAACACAATATGTAGATTGAAGAAGTGGGGAATACACATTGAACAGCACAGAATGCAGATTGGAGTGATGGAAAGTGGTCAAGTTACATCAATGTGTGCAGATTCAAGGTCAGAGTACAAGACATACAAGCACAGTGTGCAGATTGGAGCAGTGTGCTGTAAAGAAGGTACAAGCACAGTGCAGGGCCGGAGCTACCACTAGGCAAACTAGGCAGCCGCCTAGGGTGCACTGCTGCCTAGGGCGCAGTCATGGCTGCTGGTTTTCCTTGCTGACCAGTTTCCGGCACCGGCCACAGAGGGGGCAGTTGGTCACATTTGCCTCCTCTAGTGCTCACTACAGCCCTGTCACAGCAGAGTAATCTGTCCTCGCACAGCTTCACTTCCACTGGGGACGCTGCAGCTGCTGTGCCAGCATGTGCTGGGAGTCTGGGGCTGTCCTCCGCTTCCTCGCCCACCAGTGGCGTAGTGTGGGGTGTGCAGCCGGTCCACTCGCCCCAGGTGCAACATTTTGAGGGGCACAGAAAGGAGTTCCCGTTCCTCAGAAAACCCATCCACCTGCTCCTCTTACTCCCACCCCTCTTCCTCTGATTTACTCAACTGCATATGGCATTATAAAAAGAGCCTTCTTTGACCCCTGCACTTGCCATCTATTTGTCCTTGTGACCGGACATGTGTGTAAACACTGCTTTCCCATGGTGTATATTGTAATAGCAGACTCTCTGGTAAGTACTGGCAATATTTATCCTGTGGGGCTGTCATTCTGACATCTCCTAATTGCATATATTTTTTTTTAGTTTGGTTTTGATATCAGCCACTTTATTTGGGGTGATGTTGTCTATATGCCAATTCTTGGGCCATTTTTGCCGTTAATATATTTGTGTTAGTTGACAATCATAAATAAACAGTATTTGCCATACTACTTTAATAACATAAATCCCCATGGGTTGCTGGGCTCTCCTTTTGCCACAGACACATACATATGCTTATTTGGTTTTTTGATATCTGCATACACCAATTTGCATATTTATTATCTCTTATTAAATATATAATTATTTTTGTATAGACTATGAATTTGGCATGAGTCCTCTCCACCATCTTCTTCCGCCTTTGTGGGGGTGTTCCATTACCTGGTCTCACTGGTTTTCACTGTGGCTCTGCTAGTTTGGTGAGCAGTATTCGGTGGCAAGGACCTCTGGATGGACTCTGCTGTGTGTCGATTTTATCCTGTTGCTGATACATTTGTTTTCCATCAACCTTTGTCAACATGTAAGTCTAAGCTGGCTAAAAACAAGCAATGGATGTATTCTCTGTCTATATGTTCTTTATTGTATAATTGTGGATTTATTTATTTCCATTATAGAAATAACATGCTCTGTTTACAAGATACACCCCTGAAGAAAGAAAGGATTCTGAAACACGTTGGGTGTGGTCCGGGGACCTCTGTTGTGGTTTCTATATCATGGCAGTCCTGGACTTATGAGTATTACATCTTTGTTGTCATGTTGATTTTTATATACATGTTGATCAGCCACCATTTTGGTATATATATATCATCAATCATCAGAGCTATCAAAGTCCCGCAAGGGGGAATTTTTTCCATTTGTTCCATATATTTGGGATGTGGGCTCACTTTATTAGTTCAACCTTATCTCAACATTTTCTACTAATTTTGGGTAGCAAATACCCCGCCCCTGTTGAGCGGTTGAACAATTTTTTAAAAAATCTTTTAGTTACAAATAACTACTATCTTTTCTGTTGCATGTCTTGTATACGGTTTGTATTTGCAGTGTACGCTAGTCCCCTGATCCCCCCCTTTTCTTTTTTTTTTTTAGTGACATCATTATGACTAACTACATGGTGAGGATTGGAAGAATCTTATGCTTAACTATCATCAGGAGTTTCAGGCAAGATATTCTCCTGACTCAGAATTATCCTCACTTTTTTTTCATCTTAAGAAAACTTTAGAAAGGAAATCATCCCTTTTTTGGCATATCCAAGCTTTTGATAGGTATATAAAAGCAGATATTAACCCAGTAGGTCTATGGGTACAGATTTTCCCTACAATTAGCAGTACAGATAACGTTTTCAAGAAGGCTTGGGAGAACAACTTAAAAGCATGTTCTAAAGTTATGATGACCCTCCTAAGTGGTGAATACAACAAACAGATGACCAAGATAAGATCAACAAATTGACAAAATACAAACCGAATTATTGCGATTTAAAATGAATTTGGCGTTCACTGAACAAGAAAACAATCATAAACTACATCTTGATAAATTTATTAAGGACGTTTTATTACAGAAAGATAAAAATTTTTGGAGGGATCGGACAGCCTTTAAAGAAGGACAGGTATACAAGTTGAATCAGGCCTTTTCAAATTTGAAAAGGAGACAATTCCAAAATCAAAATAATGACCAAGACTCAGCTATTTCTGATGCCTCCTCTAACGCTTCTGTTTCTGTGTCTTCTCAGCCCTTTAGGAAAAAGAAAGTATCCCGGAAAAATAAAAAACCTCCACATGGAGATGGGCCTTATGTATGCTCCCCAAAAAAACGCACAGTAGATCTACCTTTTTCATCTTTCACTTCACTATCGCACACAAAACCATCGTTGGGTCACATGTTTAATTCAACTCCAGGTATTATATCTGGTGATCACAATCTTGCATGAAGTCACTCGAGTTTGGGTAACATTTCAACATGTCTCTTGGTCACGAATACCACTACTGACACTTCTCACTCATTTGATACTTCATTAGGGCCTTCCTGACCCCCCCACCGCGCCCAATTCCCTTTTGGATAGTCATCTTGAATACCCTACCACTGATCCTATTACTATATCCCCTGCTAGTCTTGGCTTAAACATTATAAATTTGTCCAAACATGATCTCTCATTGGAGGAAGTCCAGGTTACTGCTGAACAGGATGTGCAATCCAAAACAATTGTGATTCACCACCACCTTCCAATAGATGCTCTTACCAGAAAACTGTAAAATATAAGCCCACATTGTGCATTATATACTAATATTAAGCAAGCCAATGCACTGGCAGCAATGGCATGGGCATTAAAAAATCAATCTGATTTGAAATGAAAGCAGGGAAAATTTATTTTGGAAGGTTTAAAACTGGCCATGGGAAACAAATTTGTAAGGCATGAGCAAGACATGTACGGAGCTGTAATGAAGAGTAAGCGTAGTGCAGACATGACAGGGTGCAAGTAGCTTAGGAACAGGTTCATTTAGGTAGGAGTGATTTAGGGAATTCTTTTCCCTGTTGGGATTGGGGGATTAGTGCAGAGGGGAGGAGTGTGTAACTTTGGGAAGTAGCTGGGGGGAGTGGAATGTTCAGTCATGGGTGAGACAGCTAGGAAGAACGTTCCTGAGTCCCCTGTTAGACAGTAAGTGCAGGATGAGTGATTTAGATAACCTTTGGGCACAGTTGAGGGAGGCAGCGGAGACTCATGGCTCTGCCTGGCTTCAGAGCCAGATTGCTTCCACTCTGCAGGGGGTAGGTCAGGGCCCATCTAGAGCGAGGCCTGCCTCTGCACGGGCTAGGAGGTCTAGACCTCCGGAGCGCCTTAGCCCCGACAACACTCCCAGGCCTCACCGGAGACTGGGGAGTCACGGTCGGACCCCCTCAGGCCCCCCGGCGAAGCAGACAGCCTGATCGGTGCGGGGGGGGGCTTATGAGTCAGCCCAGTTCACAGCTTAGTGCAGGTAGGGGGGACATTTCACAGGCTGCTGGGCCGGTCCCCTCCAGGAGTGCTCGTTCCCAGAGTCATCAGGCGGCCACCTTGGGCGAAGCTCCGGTCGGAGTGGCTGCCCAGCGAGGGAGGAGGGGTCGTTCGGGCGCCGGCCATGCCTGTGATGCGGCCGGCGGCTTGCCACGTGACGGCACCATCTTACCTCCTGGAGGAGGTTCAACATCTCATCCTCGTCGGTCAGGAGGCCCCGCCTCCAGGTTCAGTGCTGAGCCTGGGAGGGTTGGCCAGGATGCTGCATGTGCAGCGGCTGTGGCGCCGGGTAATGGCGGTGCTCAAGGAGGACGGAGCCCTCTCAGGATTGTCGCCCCTCCCTCCGGTCGCTCAGTCGTCAGGCCGCAGCAGAGATGGAAGGTCGGTGCAAGTGCCTCAGCAAGCAAGACACCGGGACAGCGACAGCAGCAGCAGCAAGGAGGATGAGCTGAGTGACGATCCACAGGAGGCAGCGGTGGAGTCTGGACAGACGGCTGGTGGGTCCTCTCGCCTACGGCAGCCAGGTAAGAAAAATGTTCCTAATGTAATAAAAAATGTCCCCAATTTGTTAGAGGGGAATAGGAATAGTGGTAGTGGTACAATGCAGAATGTACTGGGGAGGGGGATGAGGGTTTATGGGATTCATTGAGAGAGTTGCTGCGTAGACTGGAGAATGGGGCTCAGCAGCCCTCGTCCCCAATTACCCCCTGGATATCACAACCTACTAGTATACGGGAGCCCCATGACGTGATGGATCCTCCGCGCAGAACGGGGACCACAGTGGTGGCGGAGATGCAGACGGGTAGTGACGGCGTGGGAGAGTCTGCGGCGACCACAACGCAGGAGAAGGAAGTGGATAGAGTGAGGCTGGCTGATGCGGCGAGGTGTGAGGTATACGTATGCTTCGAGGGACCTCTAGGGGCGCATTTAAAAAAGGAGGTCAGGGAAAAAATTTGGAAGAATGAATATGTGGAGATTTTTTCCCTGCTTCCGTTAGAAAAATTTAATTTAGACAGGGTAAAGCCAGACGAAAGCAAGAAGGAAGAGGAAGAAAAGAGGAGGTACAGACTCATTCCGCGCACGTTTGCTAACTGGTTGCAAGCGTTTGCGATTTTGGCTAGCGTGATCGGGGAAAAAGCCCCCGAGAATTGCTCAGTTTTATTCTGTTACCTGGAGGCGATTAGCAAGGCGCATAGAGTTTATGGAGGTTTAGCATGGCTTAGGTATGACGAGCAATTTCATCAGCGGAAGGCCATTCGCCCCTCGATTAGGTGGGATCATAAGGATATTAGTTTCTGGATGAAGGGATCCTCAGTTGGATCGCCGGCCCCAAAAAAGAAAGGGGTGTGCTGGCAGTTCAATGAAGGTACCTGTCGGTTTGGAAACTCGTGTAGATTTAAACATGAATGCTCGGGATGTAGCGGGACACATGCGTTCGCGCGATGTTTCAAGCAAGGAAAGGGCTGCACAGGTGACGTCGCTGGAAAAATGGATGACGCCGGTGAGTTTAGAAAAGATGCTACCGTTCCTAAATAGATATCTGGATAGGGCGGCGGCGCAATTATTGGAAACAGGGTTTTGGGGAAGGTTTTAAAATTCCTAGTTCGGTGCGGGAGATTCCGCCTGTGGCCGAAAATTTGAGGTCGGCACTCCGCCATCCGGAGGTGGTGTCGGCTAAGCTATTCAAGGAAGTTGCGTTAGGGCGCATGGCGGGACCATTTCCTGATCCGCCGTTGCCAGGTTTAATAGTTTCCCCGTTGGGAGTTGTTCCAAAAAAGGAGGTGGGCCAATATAGAATGATACATCACCTATCTTACCCAAAAGGCGGCTCAGTGAATGATGGTATAGACCCGCAAGCTTGTGCGGTTACCTATACATCATTCGATGCGGCTGTCGCATGGGTTAGGAGATATGGTAAAGGCTCCCTCATGGCAAAAACAGATGTGGAATCGGCGTTTAGACTATTGCCCCCAAAGTGTTTATCTGCTGGGGTGTTGTTGGCAAGGGTCGTATTTTGTAGATCGATGCCTACCCATGGGCTGTTTGATTTCCTTTGCACTGTTTGAAGCGTTTAGCTCATTCTTTGAATGGGCGGTTAGGGAAGTGGCGGGGGTTAATTCAATTATCCATTATTTGGATGATAGGCCCCCCTGACTCCCGCTGTTGCGGGGTGTTGCTAGGGACGTTACAACACTTAGCTGAGAAATTTGGGATCCCGTTGGCGGTGGACAAGACAGAGGGCCCAAAATCCGAGTTGTTTTTTTTGGGCATCACTATTGATTCCATGGCCATGGAATGTAGGTTGCCGGAGGACAAGGTGGTGGCCCTACGAGAAGAGGTGAGTAAGGCGGTTAAGAGGCGCAAGCTGCGTTTGAAGGAATTGCAATCCTTGTTAGGAAAACTAAATTTTGCATGCAGAATCATTCCCATGGGGCGTATATTCTGTAGGCGGCGGCCACGTCTGGGGTGAAGGTTCCCAATCACTTCATAAGATTGACTAGAGAATTGCAGGCAGATTTAGCAGTCTGGGATGCGTTCTTGGAGTGTTTTAATGGGCGCTCCATGTGGCAAACAGGTCCGGTCAGCAACGCTGACCTGGAATTGTTTACGGATGCGGCAGGATCTGCGGGGTACGGTGCGTATTGCCGAGGTAGGTGGTGTGCAGGGCCCTGGCCGGAGGCTTGGAGGGAGGCGGGCTTCCTTCGCAATTTGGCATTATTGGAGCTGTTTCCCATTGTTTTGTCCATTGAACTGTGGGGGGAGGAGTTGCGTAACAAGAAGGTGTGTTTTAATTGTGACAACTTGGGGGTGGTTTGGGCGATTAATAACATCTCGGCTTCTTCCCCGCCGGTAATTAGACTGTTGAGACACCTGGTGCTCAGTTGTTTGCGCATCAATGCCTTTGTGTATGCGGTGCATATCCCTGGGATAGAAAATAAATTAGCGGATGCTTTGTCTCGTTTCCAGTGGGAAAAATTTCGCAAGCTGGCACCGGAGGCGAAGCGGATAGGGGAAGTATGCCCATCGGAATTGTGGGAAATTGCGTTGGAATCACCGCGGGTTTGATAAAGCAGTCTCTCAGCGCTGGAACCTGGAAGTCTTATTGCAAAATATGGCAGGAATGGTTGAATTTGATGGAGGAGGTAGGAGGGTCAGAGGTTTCGGAGGACATGCAGGTAGGGGTGTTGTGTTTTATTTGTAACAATTATTCAAATGGGGTCTCAGGACCTTCGATAGGTAAAAAAATGGCTGCTTTAGCCTTCTGGTTTCAATTAAAAGGGCTAAGTGATTTTACAAAATCCTTTCTGGTTCGCAGGGCATTGAGGGGTTATAGAAAAGGTTCACACAAACGAGATTCTAGGCGCCCAGTGTCGTTTTCAGTTTTGGGAACAATTATTTTAAGTTTGCAGAAGGTATGTTCGGAGCATTACGAGCAAGTTCTGTTTAGGGCGGCTTTCGTTTTGGCATTTTTCTGGGCGTTCCATATTGGTGAGTTAGTTTCACCTTCAAAAAAGACAGCGGGAGGTTTAAGGTTTGGGGACGTTCAGTGTTTAGAACAGTCTGTTCTGATTTTTATTCAGCGTTCAAAAACGGATCAGGAAGGAAAAGGGGTGAAGGTGGAATTATTTTGGGGTCGAGATCCTCAGTTGTGTCCAGTGACAGCCCTGCGACAGACCATGGGTATTCGACCAATAGGGGGGGGGCATTGTTCATCCACAGGGATGGACAGTGCCTCTCTAGATTTCAGTTTACGGCAGTAATGCGGAAGTGTTTGGCAGAGGGTGGTCTCTCGCCTGGGGAGTACGCAGGGCATTCTTTTCGTATAGGAGCGGCCACGGAGGCTTCTCGCTGGGGTCTTCCTGAACAGGTAATAAAGAGGATAGGCAGATGGGAGTCTAGGAGGTACCAATTGTATGTTCGCCCACACCTGATGTGATTATTTTATACATATTAAAAAAAGAAAAAAATTATGTAGGGAATACCAGGTTTTTTCGATTGTCGCTGGTATTTTTCTTTTCTGTCTTTGCAGGTCTCCCAAGGTGTCTCATTTGGATATTGGGACATTCATATGTTTTCTGGGGGGGCAAGAAGGGCGGATGTCAGACCTGATGGTAGGCAGCTCATGATTAAGAGGGAGGAGGGCACTGTTAGATGGCTCGGCATACCTGGTATGTGTTTGCAGCAAGTAGTCCCGGAGGTACATCGATTTTCCAGACTGGACATGGCCCCGGATATATTAGTTCTTCACGTGGGAGGAAACGACTTGGGCTGCAGACCAATGAGACAGGTGATTAAAGACATACAGTGGGATTTCCTCAGGCTGAGGGCATCTTTCCCGAACATGTTATTTGTATGGTCGGATATAGTAGCCCGCATGCTTTGGAGGGGGGCCCGTTCATGGGAAAAACTGAATAAGTCCCATATAAAAGTTAACAAAGAGGTGGGCAGGTTTATTTCTCGCAATGGCGGCATAGTCATACGTCATTGGGAGTTGGAAGTTGACACTTGGATGTACCTTAGAGGGGATGGTGTTCATCTCAATCCAGTGGGAATTGATCTTTGGGCCTTGGGGCTGGAAGACGGCATTGGGAGGGCATTGTCAGTTTGGCTGCAGGCACAAGTGTGAGTTGTCACACTTCTGCTACGGTGCCGTCAGGTCCTTGACGATAGGAGTATATATATGTATATGGATATATGGATATATATGAAAAGGAGTTTTTGAAAAGTTGGGACATATCCCAGGATGGAGTAGTCCGGTTGGTCTAGTGTCAATTTGTTGGACCAACGGGTACTAAGTGGGGGTCTGTGGTCAGTTAGTGTGCCCTCGAGGCGAGTTAGCGGCTGGAGGCAGATGCTAACAAATGGGGCTACAGGTTTAAAAGTTAAAGAGGGTCGTCAGGGACCAGAAAACCAAAATTACTGGAATTTCGAGTTTAAAATCTTTTTGAATATTTTGAATATGTAAATTCAATTTTAAATATTTGAAATAAAAGTTTTACAGTTTTTTATTGGTTTTTGTTAAATAAAGGCCGTAAAGGCCATTTACATCCATTCAAGTGTCAGCGTCATTAATATAGAGGTAAAATTTACATGTATCGGTGGGGCAGTAAGGTATCTGGCTACCCTAGTCATGCATATGATAAGAAAATAAAAGGGGTAGGCATGGGAAATAAGTATGCTCCAATAGTGGCCAACATATTCCTTGACAAATGGGAAAAGGAAGAAATGTTTGGAAAATCCTGGCCACAAATATTGCTTTACAATCATATATGTTTCTAAGCACAATTGTTTATTGATGTGAATCATTACAGTTGCAATTTTTATATCTGATGGCATATTTTGACACATATTCTCCTATTTTTTTATATTATTTGACACTTTCTAATATTTTTTGGCAAACCAAAGGGTCAGCGCAGTTATCCATTTTATAGAGATATAGATATATATATATATATATATATATATATATATATATATATATATATATACCTTCTAATTGTCCCCACTGGTACTAGTGGTGAATTGCTAGCTGTAGCATACCCTATATATTGACAACATTTTTGTCAATGGCATATATCACACATTCATGGCTCATTCATGCCCATCCATTGCTCATTCATGCTCATCCATGGCTCATTCATGCCCATCCATAACTCATTCATGCTTCATTCATGGCTCATTCATGCTCATCTGTGGCTCATTCATGACTCATCCATGGCTCATTCATGCTCATCCATGGCTCATTCATGCTTATCCATGCCCACCCATGCCTCATTCTTGCTCATCCATGTCACATCAGTGCTCATCCATGCCACATCAATGCTCATCCGTGCCCATCCATGCCACATCAGTGCTCATACGTGCCACATCAGTGATCATCTGTGCCACATCAGTGATCAACTGTGCCACATCCATGCTACATCAGTGCCCATCCATGCCTCATTCATGCCACATCAGGACTCATCTATCCCACATCTGTGCTCATCTGTGCCACATCAGTACTCATCCATACCACATCCATGACACATCAGTGCTCATCCTTGCCACATTCACGCCACATCAGTATTCATCCATGCCACATCCATGCCACATCAGCGCTCATCCATGCCACATCAGTTCTCATCCATGCCCATCCATGCCACATCAGTGCTCATACGTGCAACATCAGTGATCATCCATGCCACATCCATGACAAATCAGTGCTCATCCATGCCACATTCATGCCACATCAGTATTCATCCATGCCACATCCATGCCACATCAGTGCTCATCCATGCCACATCAGTTCTCATCCGTGCCACATCCATGCCACATCAGTGCTCACCCGTGCCACATCCATGCCACTACAGTGCCCATCAGTGCCATTACAGTGCCCATCAGTGCCTCATAAAAGTGTAATAAATAGTTAAATTAGATTTGAAATTCTTGCCCTTAGAACACCTGAGTGTGCTCCCTGCATGTTGGGCCTCTGTATGTGGCCAGGCTGTGGAAAACTCTCACATATGTGATATCGCCATACTCAGGAGGAGTAGCAGAATGTGTAATTGGTGTAATTTTTGCTAGTACATGCTGTGTGTTAGAAACACATGGACAACTTTGTGTAAAAAAAAGTGTTTTCATTTTTTTTCCCACATTTTCCAAAAACTTGTGGGAAAAAAAAACATGTTCAAAAGACTCATTATACCTCATAGAATATATGTTGGGGTGTTTACTTTCCAAAATGGGGTAATTTTTTTAAGCGTTTCCATTGACCTGGTGCTCCGGGCGTTAAAAAGTGAGAGAGATAGTCAAGAAATTAAATATGTAATTTATGCTCCTAGAACACCTAATGGTGCTCCTTGCATGTTGGGTCTCTATATGTGGCCAGGCTGTGTAAAAGTCTCACACATGTGGCATCGCCATACTTGGGAGGAGTAATAGAATGTGTTTTGGGGTGTAGTTGCAAGTATGCATACAGTATGCTGTGTGTGAGAAAAAAAACTGTTATGACAATTTTGTGAAAAAAAAATCTTCATTTTGCAAAGAAATGTGGGAAAAAATTACAACTTTAAAAACTCCCAATGCCACCTACTAAATACCTTGGAGTGTCTACTTTCCAAAAAGGGGTCATTTGTGGGGAATTTATTCTGTCCCGGCTTGTTAGTGTTTCAAGAAATTAGATTAGGCCATCAGTACATCAGGTGTGATCAATTTTTAGTGATTGGCACCATAACTTGTAGACTATAACTTTCACAAAGACCAAAAAATTAACACCGATTTTGGTTATTTTTACCAAAGATATGTAGCAGTATAAATAGTAAAAAAATGACTAATTCTTAAAATTTTATAACAGGAATGAAAAAAAATGCACTTATTTACAAAATGTTCTGTCTTTTTTCATTTATAGCACAAAAAATAAAAAACTCAGTGGTGATTAAATACCACCAAAAGAAAGCTCTATTTGTGTGAAGAAAGGACAACCATTTCATATGGGTACAGTGTTGCATGACTGAGTAATTGTCATTCAAAATGTGAGAGCACTGAAAGCTAAAAATTGGTCTGGTTAGGAAGGGGGTTTAAGTGCCCTGTGGACCAGTGGTCCTCAAACTGGTTTTCCAGCTTGAGAACATGCTGAAAAACCAATATTGATCAGCACTCGCAGCCAAGTGTGTTCTGGTGGGGAGGTGGGGCTGTCCCCCGTCAGAACACAAAGTTACAGTGAGAGAGATTGCCTCAATAACATCACTTGTGTTAGTACAGCGATCTCTCCATTTTTTTTCCTTCAGCCCTCTGGGTTGAATGAGAAAACCTTCACATGTGTACCAGGCTTTAGTTACAGGTGGTTAGAGAAGCCTGATGAGATCAATCAACCAAAATGCAGCTAGAAGGCCTGTTCAAATTGTGCCCAGAATGGAATTTAGATCTGCTGGCTCAAATCACACATATTTTAAAACTATTATACATGCCTTGACTCTCTCAAGGTAATCAAAGACTACGACATTTACCGTTGTGCAAGATTTAACTGAGAAGTCAGAAAAGTCAAGACTTTAGAAACAACACTTCTAGAATGATTAAAGTGGAACTTTACCCATAATAACTTGATAAAAAATAATGTTCTTTAGTAAGGAACATTCCATATTAATAATTATGCTACCAACTGTAGCCAAGGTCAACTATTATGCTTATAAGTTAGAGACATTTTCTGTGTTGTTAATGTGGAGTTGGCTCCCTCTAGAGTTTGCTGGACTCTATGTGTGAATTCTTCTCTTCCTGTGTGAGGACGTAGAGCAAAGCATCATGGGACGTGTAGTTCAGAATGTTGAAGTGATACTGCCAGCAGGACTGATCTGAAGTGCAAGGAACAGAATGCTGAGTGCACAGAACAGACTGTTGGGAAAGGATGTAAAAAGGACTGGCGCGGCCTAGCTCAGCCTCTCTGGACAACGTTTTGACTTTGCCAACAGATGGTCTGTGTAACAGGGAGTTTGCTGACGATTTGTGGCATACGGGGGGCATATGGGGGGAGCGGGGAGCCGGACAGCTATACTCAGAAGGATCTCTGCGGACAGCATTGCTTCTTCAGTGCAGTGGACCGGTGGGTGTTCCGGGTCATCCAGAGGCGCCTGCAATTCAGATTCCAGTAAGCTGCATCGTGGCGCGGCGGCCGCCATTTTCCAGAGCAAAGACACAGAGACAGAGTTCTGGCTGGAGTCTTCTCATCATCTACACCATTATCTAATTCATCTGAGATTTGGAGTGGTGAGCGGGCATAGCCCATGTTTTAGTTAAGGACACTGCTGTTAAACAACACTCACACAGTTTAGCTGGTGGTATTTGTAGTCCCTGAGAAGTTAAACTCTCTATCATAACGGACATCCAGTAGATGCCTATGCTCAGTACACATTACTGATTTCAGTAGCCATATCAGATGACATCTTTAGGATTATAAAAAGAAGGAAGAAGGATAAATCACAGCTTTGCTAACTTTGCTACACCTTGCCTTTTTGGATTACTTTAACTTAAAAGAGGCTAGCTGAAGACATCTGGATTTCAAGGAATAACCTTTCTTACCTTTTTATAATTTTCTCTCCTCATCTGCTCAATTTGCATTGAACTGCTAAAGGGAACTATCCTAGTGAATATAATATTGTTTATACTGTTTTCAATATTGTGCAGGATTGCTGGCCTGTGAGTTGAGGAGGCAGAAGGGAGAGATCTGACACATAAGATATTGTGCCAGGTGTCTACTCTCCTGTTAACCTGTTCACACAGGTCCCTGTATTGAGTTAATATTTGTGTTCATTCACAATTAAGGGAACTTTACACCAATATATTGTGTTTACTAGATAAGCTTAAGATAAAGGACAGTGTATATAGGAGTGTTTTCATTATTGACCAAAGTTGACATACATATGTATCTTGTGTTTTGATACTACAGTAAACATATTTGAACTCTCTTTAATATTGTGTGAGTCTCTATTTACTACCACAGCTGGTGACATGATGAAACCCAGGGTGTCAGAGGTAAGGGAGGATTTGCAGAGTCGAGGTAATCAGCGGGGTACAGAGTCTATTAGCAGCTCCTACGGGAGTACTGCTACACAACATTAGTGCGTGCCATAAACTGCCTCCAGCATTGCTTCTGTTTCTATTTGCAGGAGGCTGCCATTTTGCTTAGACCCAGTGCCCCTGAACAGCAGTAAATCATAAAGCAGAACTATACCCATCGATTTAACGTTTTAAAAAAACAGTTACATTCCTGGAATGCCAGGATGGCTGCATGCACCATGGCACCATGGCATTTGCAGATCAATCAGAAGCAGCTTCCTTGGCTGTAAAGAATAGGAGGGTTTAATTCCATTTAATACCCTTTAAGGGTGTCAGCAAATCGGCCTAAAAAAACTCAGTAGTGCCTAAAAATAGAGAGCAACTGAGCCTATGCAGAGCAGTGTATTAATTTAAACAGCATAGACACTTATTTTTAATGTTTTACATAGCTATACCTGCAAAAGGAGCCAGCCTGAAGTCATAATTTTCTGACTAAAGTTCCACTTTAAAACAATATCCAAAGGGCATGTAGGAAGGTGGTTTTCTTGTTAACAAAGATACATAACAGGTACCCTTTTGTGTTTGAAGTTAGGCAGGACTTATATATTGAATAGTTTAAAATCATACCTCCCAACTTTTTGAGATGGGAATGAGGGACACCTATTAGTAAAAGTATACAGGCATAGGACACGCCTCTTGCCACACCCCCTTAATAGAGAATTAGTTTTAAAAAATATTAGTTAACTCACAAGTGCTTTTTTTTTTGTCACTACTATTCCTTTATACTGGCTTTTGAAATTTACAAATGCAGCAATTTAGAAATTGAATGAAAGATTTAGCACTTATGTACAGCTATATAGATCAGACCTAGATGAGGGACAAATGAGGAGGAAAGAGGGACAGAGGGACATTGTTACAAATCAGGGACAGATTGGAGCTATGTAAAATGTCTGACAGGTCCACTTTAATAACATCAGACAGATAAATGCTTCTTAAAATATAGCAAGTTTCCACTGATGCAGAAAGAGATATGAAGACAAACATTTCAAAATCTAAGTTACAGCTGTTTTCCCAAGAAACCTTAGCCTAGTTGTACTACCTCTGTATGGGACAACATGAACGTGATCAGATTAACACATGTCCCAGGCAATTCAAAGTTGTGGGCATTAGTTAGGACACATTCCCCAATGGCGCATTTGTTGACAGTGATCATCTGCTGTACCAACAGAGAAATTTGGCTGTCACATGGACCATTGATCTGTGATTGCGGCTGCTGTGTGTGGCCGTTCATACACAACTACAAGAATACTTCAGTCTGTCTTTCTCCTGCTCTGGAAAAAGCCAAGTGATCATTTAGAATGGGTTATGCTGATGAACAGTTTGTAAGGGGAAGTTTTATTTTGTACTGCAAATCATATCATATTGCTTAAAATAAGACTGTTAATAAAAAAGTCTATTATTGTATGGCTATAGCTGGTATATCAGTACCTAAAATATAATATGAACAAATAGAAAGTAAAACAGAACCAATCCTTTCGGATACTGTAAATGATGACCTATAAAATGCCAACTGTAGCAGTATAAAAGCTGAATATGCAATAAAAACTGAATTTATTGATCACATTAAAATATTACAGTGGTTTATAAAGTTAGCTAATGGACCTGTTTCCAATATATTGGTTAGTGCTATGAAAATGAATTTTATAAAATCAAGAGGCAACTGTTGCAAAATATAACTTGCAAAATAACTAGCATTGGTAAGATCATTTTGTCAAATGTGTCAGTTGTTCGTAAGCTTGCTACAGGCTCCAGGTACAGTCATTTTTAATGTATGTTGCAGGACTTTTTTTTTTCAGAGAACAGGTGCAGAAACTCCCGGCTACTGAGTCAAGTCTTGTCTCTGCCCCCTACCCATCTCTGAGCACCGTCCTTTGATTCTACCCCTACCCACCTCCCAGTACTACCCCTTATAGAGAATAAAGAGCTAAGTACCATTTTGTGGTGCTAAGTAATTTGTATGGAATGTGTTGAAGATAACAAGAAAAGCGGTAAAATAGATCCCCTGCAGCCAGCAGTAATAGACACCCCAGCAACAATGGATCCCCACAGCAGCAATGGACCCCTGCAACAAAATACCCCCAGCAGCAACAGTGGATCCCCCAGCAGCCACAATCAAATTCTCCCCCAACAGTAGATCCCTTCCAGCAACCATTGACACCCTCCCCTAGCAACAATAGACCCCCCCACCAGCAACAACAAGCATCCCCAGCAACAATAGACCACCACACAACAATAGATCCCCCAGGCATCCAGCTTCAATAGACCCTGAAGCAGACCTTGCCATTAAATACAGTACATTTAGTGCTGGAGTTGCCAGAACTGCGTTTCCGTGCATTCCCGCTGAAATAAAGCCCTGGAATGCTGTATGTGACTATGAAAGTTCAGTCACAGCCCTGGGCCTTATAAAATCTAACCTCCTTTTGTGGTATGAACAGGACGTCACCCCAGTCCCAGCGTTGTTAGTAATATGAAAGGTGACAGGTCCTCTGAACAACATTTAAACTCTGTAAGCATAAGTAGACAAAACTAGTAGCATATGACTCCGCTGCACCATAATGGGTAGAGAAATATTCTTGCAGAAGGTAAAAAGTCCAATGATTACGATTATAATCATCATGGTCCAAATCTCTAAAAGTATAAAATCCCTCCTTATCAATGTCCCATCTAGATCACCATCTTTTTCACCCATAAACTGGAGGTGGCGTAATACACCATTCTTTAAGAGACTGCAGCCTCAGACTTTATCACAGTGGGTGCATGTTAAATGTGACTGCAAGGGGTTTTTATGAAGTCAAGGTTATTGAAGTGAATTTTTGTCATAGACTAGCAAAGCAAAACAATAAAACAAATCACATCTTTTCACCTGGTTTGACAGTAAAATACCAGGTATGGTAGCTGCAAAAACCTCAGAAAACTGTTGATCTCCCCAGATTTTAAACCCTATGGTCTTTAGTGTGAATACACAGTGTCCAGTCTCAATGTTTCAGGTAAGGTGTAGGGAAAGGTGTACAGAGAATGCTTTCTTGGCACACAATAGGCCCCCTAAGGTAGCTTTAAACCTTTATGGTGTACAAACAATTTACACAGGTTTTGACTTTTTAAAATACCGCTTTTATCTTATTTTTTTTTAGCATTTTTTTGCATTTAAGTGCAGCTAATCTCCCCACACTTCTTTACAGCCACTACCTGTCTACAGTAAATCACTCTCTGGACCACCATTGCTCTGGACCAACTTCCCAGATCATTCCTGTGCAATGTCTTCATGGTCTCTTGTAGGAATTGGTAAGAAAGGTCAATGACTGTGTACTAATATGAGAAGACCTTTGTATGTGCATGCGCTTGTTTCCTAACGAATAGGGCCGGTTCACCCCAAAATACAGTGCAGGAAAAGATGCGTTTTGTGCTCATTTTCCACACCTCAGGTGATCGCACTGCCCTTCTGCATTCCCCTGCAATCCAATGTGAACCGGCCCAAACTCACTGCAATGTGTGTGTGTGCATTCTCAGTATTAGCACCAGAAGGCCTATTTAAGTTGCAATGTTACTTCGACAGATTACTGAGTGCTCTTCCACTCGTCCCTAATTTACTTGTGACCTTACCTGCTATGTTTGCCTTCTCATGTAGAACCTGGATTGCCTTTGCCCTGGCTTCAGATTCTTACCTCCCTTTTGTGACCTTGGCCTGTGTTTTGGATTCAGTATCCTGCTTTCAGTTTTGGTACTTTGCTGCCTGCCTGTGAATTTACCTTTGTATCTTGTATCCTGTCCCTGCCTTATGTTCCTGTACCTTGCTGTCTGACTGTTGATGACTTTGCCCTGTATCCTGATGCTATCCCTGCCTTCTGATTCAATACTTTATTACCCAGCTGTTGACAACTATAAGGTTGTGTCCTGGCTTTGTTCCTATCCTCTAATCAGGTGCTACCATGTTCTTATCTCTGGTTCTTATCCAGTGGCCAACAGTTGTCTTTATCCTGCATCCAACAGCTGGCACTGCCTATAACAATGACAGTGGCATGCCGCTTTGTGTTCTCACATTTTCTGGCACCACTGCTGAGGTGTTGGAAAAGAGGTGCTAGAGAAGCACAATCCCCACCAGGTACATACCAACCTAATCGTTCTCTTTGTACTTTTCAAGACCTCCTGCTCTCTAGCTCCCTCATCACCTCCTCCCATGCTTGCCTTCAGGACTTTTCCAGAGCCTCTCCAATCCTATGGAACTCCTTACCCCAATCAGTCCGATTATCTCCTACTCTATTAGCTTTGAGACAATCCCTGAAAGCCCTCCTCTTCAGAGAAGCCTATCCTACACACACCTAACAACTGTATTTTCATTTTCTCCATCTGATCATCCCGCGCAGCTATTACCTTTTGTTCCACTTGATCCTCTCTTCTAGATTGTAAGCTCTAATAAGCAGGGCTCTCTGATCCCTCTTGTGTTGAATTGTATTGTAACTGTACTGTCTGCCCCCATGTTGTAAAGCGCTGCACAAACTGTTGGCGCTATATAAATCCTGTATAATAATAATAATAATAAATGACAAAATTTGTGAATAAAAAATCAGAAAGTCCCGTCAGTGGCCCTCTCACCAACTCTTGGAGGTGACTATAGGCTCTTGAGGTGGAAGAGGCCCCTTTGGTCCTGTTCTGGTGTGCCTGCAACTCAAACGACTACAGTAAAGAAGCTGAAGGACGCTTCGATCTCTCAGCGGCAATCTCATAAGGTCAACAAGGCTGACAGTGCTGCTGGATCTCTGGTGATCTCACTCTCAAACCCAGACTCTTTAGGGCTAGCTCTGTCTCCTGCTCACACAGATAAGTCTGTATGCATGAACTCTTGCGTTGCCACGAGAGTGGGCTTTTCCCAGGCAATTGGGGAGTCTATTGGGGCCTGTAGTTAAGAGAGTCATACCAATAAATGGCTGCAGTCTAGGACTAGATCTCCCAGGATTCTCTGCAATGAAGTCTTCGGACTCGCTTAACTTGGATCTCAGAATGCTGGTCAGAAGAGAGTCATGAGTACCATGTTGAAGTCACAAAAGGGGAAAAGAAGTACCGGTAGATAAAAATCAATGTCTCCATCTCCACACTGTTGTAGCCAAGTGTAGGTGTAGTCAACATATATGTAATGCTATAGAGTTGGCAAAAGTCCCAGAGATTGTTTCTAGCATCTGCTCTGAGGATAAAAGTTAGATTTGTTACTACATAGATATCTAATGAAATACCCATTGAGAGTGTTGTATCCACCCACACTACCCTTTTCTTTGCACCAATGTATCTTCTATAAAATCAAAGGTCCACATTAACTGATTCTACAGTTGTCCTAGGATAGTGATTTATGAGGTCTTAAATGAGATTTGTTCTTTTTATCAGTATCAGTAGTTCTCTGATCAGTTTTCTGGGAAACACCAACAATCCTGATATATGAATTTTTCAATAAAAATGACAGCATTTAATTATAATTTCCTACAAGGATACTCTGACATGAAGACTCCACTTATCTGGTTTACAAACTTCCTATTAGATTCTATTAACAGTGGTTTTGCAGCCCCTGTACAGATCTGGCTTGTTTGCAAAGCTGTTAGTTTGGCATTTCAAGGTTTTAAATTCATGTGTTTCCAAAAGCCATGATTCATGTGGCCTTCATTAAACATTTCCTATTGTTCAACATGAGACATCCACTTATTTGGAAACATCTTTATTCTTCCTCCATCATTTCCTGCTAATTAAGATCATAAAGCATTTTGCAAGCAGAGGTCTAGGCAGGCAGACAGTGCTCTTAATCATGTGCTAATGGCATGCTCCTGGCGATAATTACAAGGTAACAGTGTTTGCAATCTGTAATCAGAACTGTTCAGCTAATTAAATCAGGCATACCATATATTTTACAAATCCATATAGATTTTCAGACTTGAAATGGCCACAAGTTCCAGCTATCAAACCAAATAAAAACTTTTAAACACCCCCCAAAAATGGGGCTTTCACTTGGTTTTACTATAGTTTATTGTTTTTACAATAATCATATTTATAGTGTTGACAAATGTGACATGAGATCAATCAGGTTGGTTTTGTAGGCTGGATAGATACAATGGGTCATCCAACACAATGAACACTAATATTACAGATAGTAAATTAAACATGCCAGTCAATACATGGCTGTGGAGTCGTTTTTTTTAAACCCAAGATTCTGAAGGTTTATAAAACCTACTTTGACAATTATGATGTATGTAATTCCAGTTTGTCCAGTTTTCGTAAATTAGATTTCCAGTCAATATGAAAAAAGGAATTTTGTTGCAAGACTTTCTTTCTAGTAGTAGAGGCCGGTTCCCATTTCCGATACTTCTGTTTTATATCATCATGATTTTCCTGATGTGCTTTTAATATTGTTATAAGTGCACAGGCCTGCCTATATAATGTTCACCCTTTTGGTGTATCCATAAATCTTTTCCATTGAGACAAAAATTGCACGGGTCCCATTTCATGTATTTAATCATTGCTTGACTTAACGATTCATCTTTTCCCAAGAACATATATCCTTATGGATTTAAAGGGGTTGTAAACCCTCGTATTTTTTCACCTTAATGCATCCTATGCATAAAGGTGAAAAAAAAACACCTGGCAGTGATCAGCCCCCTAGCCCCCCCCCGCTTTACTTACCTGAGCCCCATATTTCCATGCTGTCCCTCTCTCCACGGGGTCCCGGCTCTTGATTGGATAGATTGATAGCAGCGTAGTCATTGGCTCCCCCTGCTTTCAATTGAATCCAATGAAGCGGGGGCGGGGCTGAGTCCGACATTCGTGTCTATGGGCGCAAATGCTGGACTTGGGAGCGCGACCGCAAAGTAACCCCCCGGGAGAGCATTTCTCCTAGGGGGTTATCTGATGCAGGGAGGAGCCGCGAGAGCCACCGAGAGACCCCAGAAGAGGACACTCAGGGCCACTCTGTGCAAAATTAGCTGCGCAGTGGAGGTAAGTATGACATGTTTGTTATTTAAAAAAAATTAAAAACGAGCCTTTATAATCACTTGAGATTTTTTTTAAATTTAAACACAAAGTAGAACCATTGCTGCAGGTCACCATTGCTGCAGGTCGGGGGTCCTTTTTCAGCTCAAATCCACAAAGGGTGCAGATCAAGCTCATGACTGTGTGCAACCAAAAGAGGAAAAACACAGATGACCGCAAAACAATATCACATGTAAAACATCTTTATGCAAACTTTTAAAATCATCATACTGTCAAGACAACATCACAGGAAGCCCCAGGGAAGCCTATTGATGTGTTTCACGCTGATAGGGCGATTAATCATAATATATATAATGACATTAAATAATTCATTATATATATATATATATATATATATATATATATATATATATATATATATATATATATATATGATGCTTTACATGGAATATTGGTGTATTCGATATTTTCGAATTTGTTGTAATTTGTAGGAGATATACTGTATCTTTCACTTAGGCAATCTAATCTCAGATGAAATATGGTAATATGGTATATTAATTGGCTGCAGCACCTGCTGGATAACTCATAGGTGTTTACAGGCATATTAGAGGAGGAGCGTCTACAGGCTGAAAAAAAAAAAAACATCAAAAGCTCATTCAGGAGAGGAGCTTTTGAGCAGAAGAAACAATTGACATGCCTAAATGCATGCAAACGTGTCTAAACATGTCAAAACACAACGCACATTTAGGTACCTTTGAGCATTAATGCATTCCAATGAGCAGATTAAATTATTATTCTGGCCAATGGAATCCATTAACACCCAAACGCTTGATGCACCTTAACACTCTTAAACGTGTGTGCAATATGCAGCTTTAGGCACTTTTTTTGAGCGACTTTTTTCCTGCCAGGATTTCTGGTGTTCAGAGGAGAAAAGCAAACACACTGTGTGCATGAGGCCTAACTCTTCCAAACTCTATTCAAAGCTAACATTTTTTTTTCTGGCAACTGCATTTTAGTGTTCACTTTCTTTTCTCTGACTATAATGAATCACTCTCAGAGAGAGAAGAACATTTCAGATGTTTCATTGGGTTGCTGCCCACCTTCTTCATTTAGAAGATGTGAGTCCCGCTAACCTAGCAGGTTGTTCCTCATTGTTAAAAATGTTTCTTCTGTAAAGTAAGCAGGACCTCACTTCTAATGGTTTTACAAAAAACTGAATGCAACTGAAAGTAAAGCTTCACCCAAAAGGGGAAGTTCCACTTTAAGACCTCCTCCCCCAGACCTTTTTTGTAAAATGGCGCTTTTGGGGAGGGAAGGGGAGCGGGTAACTGATTTTGACAGCTTCTACCTCTGCTCCGACCACCTATGCGATCAGAAGTGAAAGTTCTCTTCCCCTCCAC
Organism: Aquarana catesbeiana; assembly: GCF_042186555.1. Taxonomy (NCBI): domain Eukaryota; kingdom Metazoa; phylum Chordata; class Amphibia; order Anura; family Ranidae; genus Aquarana; species Aquarana catesbeiana. The sequence continues at coordinate 413,631,335 of NC_133325.1, read as the reverse complement.
CTCCATGCAGTCTTCTGGGACATGTAACAGTTGCTAGAATACTGCGGGACCATTCACAATGCGCAGTGCAGCTCATGCATGCGCAGTGGGCGCCCGGCTGCAAAGCTGCAAGCTGTCACAACCGGATGCCCACAGTTAAGATGGCAGTGTCAGGAAGTGAAAAACGGCTGGGTTGAGCCCATCGCTGGATCGTAGGACAGGTGAGCGGCTGTTAATTAAAAGTCAGCAGCTGCAGCTGACTTTTAAATTTTACACAGGAGACTGGGGCTCCTCTTTAAGCCTTGTTTTGGACTGTGCTCTTTTACGCACTCTGATATTGTGTTCAAACAGGTTTATAACAATTTCTCCCTAAAGGCTATTCAGATGTATAGTCTCAGTTGTGCCTTTCTGCATGCTGTGTAAAACAGTACTTTGTAATAACTGTAATGTAACCAGAGTTCAACAAATGTTATATAGCTGTGAAATACTGTACCGCAGGCTATCCCTTTGTGTCCACTTCTCTTTATCTTATTGAAAAAAAATATCCAAACCTTTTGGTTTTAGTAGAAAAGTGAATAATATATTTACAAGAAAACAAGCCATGTATACAAGCAGAGCTCATAATTTTCCCTTAAGCACCAAGCACCATGAACCAAGCTCAAAGACAAGGGTGTATTTATATACAGAGACACAGAGGAGAAACTAGAAAGTCCTACCTGATAATAACTTCCAACAGCATGGCAGTAAAGGTCCTACGGGCTGGATTAAATCTATTTGAGTCTCATGCCAAAACTTTTTTTGTTGTTGTTTTGTATAGAGTAGATAAGAGTAAAAAACCTCTATTGTGCTATTTTCTAGATGTCTCTATCCCTCTGGGGAGGTTTCCTTTCACTTCCTGCTCTAGAGGTATAACAGAAAATCTCCCCAAATAAGGGTAATTCCCATTTTAGATAGATGTCACTGGAACAACTGTCCATACTGTATAATTTAACCTTTACTTTTGTTCTGGTGACAACTAAAACTTTGTTTCCCGACACTTTCAGTCTCGCTGATAGTAGTCATCAGAACAAAGAGCCATGAAAAGTGTTTAAGAAAGAGCCATATGCAAAGAGGTTATTTTTCTTAGTGAGGACATTGGCAGCGATGAAAAATTGGTCTAATCCTTCCACACCCTATCAAAAATTAAAAAACAAAATCCTTCACATACAATTTAAATCGGATCCTTTGGTAAATGTATTGTGTGTATTTCTGCATTTTTCACATAGACAATTTACTTTGCATTACAAAAATAGATTATAAAAATAGGCATATTTACATAAAAGAAATGTACAGATTTTATTGGTAATTGAAATTATTTTATTGGTTAATTTTGAAATACATAATCAATACAAGTGTACAGTCTGGAACTAGTGTGTAATATACCTTACCCAAGCTGCAGTACATGGCCTGATTAGAGATTGCATTGAACAAAACCAGTGTGCAGTGACCTCAATGACAGACATGCAGACTGTTTTTATAATTGTGAGCACTCATGTATTTGGCTAATCAGGTCAAGGACAGTAAGCCATCTACATGTTGTAGAAAGTTATTAATACCACTTAAGTTTGAAAATAGAAAACATTTTTTATTTTCCAAGAGCTTAGATTTCATTGTTCATATTTCCTCAGCATCTGAAACACAATTTACTTTATATACTTTTACAAAAAGTTTTAAAGAATAGCTTAAAGCGGAACATCACCCTAAAGTTTCGCTGTATGCTCTTCTCCCCCCTCTACTACTTTTCCCACTTTTTGGCACATCCACCGGAAGTTCTCCTTCCCCCAGAATAAATAGGGTGTGGTTTTTGGATTGCCCATATCCCTGTACTATCTTGTCTGTTCCTATAATTAGCTAGTCTATCAAAGCTCTGATAATATAATAACAATTATAGCTATAAAAAAAAAAAACACAATGCTCAAAGAATCAAAGTTATTATTTATTTGCAAAGAAAGTAGAACACTAAGTTAGGGGCGTAACTACCACCATAGCGACCCATGCGGGTGCTATGGGGCCTGCAGCCGAGTGGGGCCTGGTGAGGATAAGAGTACCGCTGGCACAGTCTCCCAGCCAGGGGAAGAGAGAGGAAAGGAAGAGGCGTGCTGTCCGTATCAGCAGAGAGCTGAATTGCCCGATGTAAGAGCTTTCATTAGAACTTCCAGTGTTCCCTGGGCTCACGTCACATAGCTCCACCTTTTGGCCCGGTGCCTTTGATAGACAGAACGCCGATCCAATGCGGGACATGTGACGTCATCAAAGGCGTTGGGCCAAGAGGTCGGGCTATGTGACGATGAGCCCCGGGAAGACAGGAAATTCAAACGAAAGCTATTACAGCGGGCAATCCCGCTCTCTGCTGATCCGGGTGGCTTGCCTCTTCCTCTGCATAGGTGGGGCTGTATGGGGCACAGGTCACGCTGCATTGGGCACAGGTCACGCTGTATGTGACACAGGTCACGCTGCATTGACACTAGGACAGCTGTGGGGGGGGGGCTGTTTGCAGGGGGGCCCCATACAACATTTTGCTATGGGGCCCTGCTATTTCTAGTTACGCCCCTGACACTAACATAGAAATCTAAAGAAAAATTACAAAGCATATAGAATTAAAAGAGCAGAGATTATAAGTTACGTAAGTCTCTCTTCAATGTTTCCTGATCCTAGCTGGGATCAAGGAGAAAGAGAGCTATTATAGCTGGCCCTTGCATCTTATACCACTCACAAGCAACACCCATATCACCACCCTGAATAGTTCTGTGTCCAATGAGCAAAAAACAGTAAACTATCAGGACTTATGTTGCTATCCCAATATCCTCCTACACAGGGCATTGATATACTGCGGGCAAATGCCTTGGCCCAGGTCAGCATTTCAGCAACAGCTGGCCTTTTTGATGTTCTGGTTGCAGGCAAGGCAATTAGGCACTTTATTCTTCACATCACCAGTTGGTCTGAAGCAAAGCTCTCCTAGTCCCATACCCCACCAAAAGGAGATATGCGTGAATACTTTTTCCAGATGAAGAAGTTTGATATGCACTCTTCTGTTATATACACCCTGCTGGGTAATCCTGCTTAACTGGCATCCTAAGACTACCCCCTGCAGTTTCCAGATGGCTTAAGTATAACCAGGTCTCAACAGAAAATATGTGATATTAAAAACATTTTGTGCCTTCTAACACCCCTCTTACCTGCAACCTTCTAGGACCATTCGCAAAGCCCAGTAAGGCTTGCGCATGTGCAGTTGGCAGCCGGGTGTGAATCTGCAAGGAATCACAGCCAGCTGCCCACAGTAATCATGCTGGCACCGGGGAACCAAAGACTAGTAAAGAACTGGTTTGGGTGAGGATGGCATTGGACCCCTGGACAGGTGATGGTTCTTTTTTTTTTGTGTTACAAATTTTATTTTTATTTTAAAAGGGCAGTATCCACAAAAGCATCTGTAGTAACATATGGGACTTTTAACCGGTTCCCGACCATGTCACGCAGATATACTGTGGCAGAATGGCTCTCCTGGGTGAAATCCCGTATGGGTACATCCTACCCTTTTTCAGCCTCCGGCAGCATGCGCGCCCGCTGCACGGCGGATGACCCAATGCACGTGGCCGGCGGGCGCGATCACTGCCGGCCACGCGCGATCACGTGCACGAGCGCCAGCACGGGGATTTGTGTGTGTAAACACACAAATCCCTGTGCTGTCAGAGGAGAGGAGCCATATTGTGTGTTCCTTTTAAGTAGGAAAAACGATATGTCTTCTCTCCTAGCCAATCCTATCCCCATACAGTTAGAACACACAGATGGAACACACAATTAACCCATTGATCACCCCCTAGTGTTAACCCCTTCCCTGCCAGTGACATTTACACAGTAATTAGTGTATTTTTATTGTACTGATCGCTGTTTAAATGCCAATGATCCCAAAAAAGTGTGAAAAGTCTCCGATCTGTCCATCACAATGTCACAGTACCGCTAAAAATCGCAGGTCCCTGCCATTACTAGTAAAAAAAAAAAATTATAATAAAAATGACATAAAAATGGCATAAATCTTTCCCATGGTTTGCAGACCCTACTGCGCAAACCAATCAATATACGCTTATTGCGATTTTTTTACAAAAAATATGTAGAAGAATATATATCGGCCTAAACTGATGAAGAAATTTGTTTTTTTTTTTTAAATCGGGGGATATTTATTATAGCAAAAAGTAAAAAATATTGTTTTTTTTTTCAAAACTGTGGCTCTTTTTTTGTTTATAGCTCAAAAAATAAAACAGCAGTGATGATCAAATACCACCAAAAGAAAGCTCTATTTGTGGGAAAAAAAGGACGCAAATTACGTTTGGCTACAGTGTCGAACGGCCGCGCAATTATAAGTTAAAGCAGTGCAGTGTCAAATTGTAAAAAGTGCTCTGGTCAGGAAGGGTGTAAAATCTTCTGGGGCTGAAGTGGTTAAGGCACAACGTTTTAGTAAATTTTGCAACATTTTATTTCCTTTCTTTCAAAAAAAGGGAAGAAAAACTTTCCAACATCTAGTAAACATATAATAAAATACAACTATAAAATGGTCTTTTTAAACCACTGCAGTGATTTATAGCAAGTCTTTCCGCTCAACGCGTTTCGTGAACATGGTCCTCATCGTCAAGAGCTAGCAGACTTGAATTACTGCCATCTAAATAGAGTGACAAAATTGATCTTAAATAATCATACAAATATAGTGCATTTTCATACATCATGCCATAATTCCTCTCCATGGACTGCAATAATGTGTATCTAGATATTCCTCGTAGTTCAACCATACATGGCACAGGCACAACCTCTAGCTTAATTCATTCTAGTTAATGCTTTATTATTTCTTTCAATTGGTGGGTGACAGAAATATTACCCAAACCTTCATTTAATTAATGATTTATTTATTTTATATTTAAGGTCAATTATGTGTTTTCCCCTCCCAGGGGGCTTCGTCAAGGGTTAAATTACACACCTTCATTCCGGAAATGTCTTAAATTCAAAACTTAATATTTACCTTGTTGCAGTCAAAAGAAATTATTTAGACATTTAGGTCATTTCTGTTATCGTGGTGACATGAGTGATCCAATACCCAGGTGATTGGTAAATAAACTTCTCTCATATGTTTAGTTTTGGTTCCTCACATTTACTTAATGAAAGTAGTAATGATGTTATAATAATGGTGATAGATGGATTTATAATAATGATAGTAGTAATAATAATGTTAGCTGCAATGGTAATTAGGGGATGAGCCAGACGTTCAAGTCGAATGTAAGTTCAACTCAAAAATCGGGTGATCGCCTGTTCACTGAATAGCGAACAATTTGGGGTGTTCATGGCAAATTAGAAAGCCGCGGAACACCCTTTAAAATCTATGGGAGAAATCAAAAGTGCTAATTTTAAAGGTTAATATGCAAGTTATTGTCATAAAAAGTGTTTGGAGACCTGGGTCCTGTCCCAGGGGACATGTATGAATGCAAAAAAACATTTTAAAAACGGACGTTTTTTTCAGGAGCAGTGACTTTATTAATGCTTAAAATGAAACAATAAAAGTGAAATATTCCTTTAAATTTAGTACCTGGGGGGTGTCTATAGTATGCCTGTAAAGTGGCGCATTTTTCCCGTGTTTAGAATAGTCCCTGCACAAAATGACATTTCTAAAGGAAAAAAAGTCATTTAAAAGTAATAGCAGCTATAGTGAATTGTCGGGTCTCGGCAATACAGATAAAAGTCATTGAAAAAACGACATGGGATCCCCCCCAGTCAATTACCAGGCCCTTTGGGTCTCGTATGAATATTAAGGGGAACTCTGAAATAAAATTAAAAAAAAAAATTGCGTGGGGGTCCCCCCAAATGCCATACCAGGCCCTTCAGGTCTGGTATGGATATTAAGGGAAACCCCGTGCCAAAATTTTTTTAAAATGGCGTGAGGGTCCCCCCAAAAATCCATACCAGACCCTTATCCGAGCATGCCAAAGCCCCTTGTCCCCATGTTGATGGGGACAAGGGCCTCATCGCCACAACCCTTGCCCAGTGGTTGCAGGGGTCTGCGGGCGAGGGGCTTATCAGAATCTGGAAGCCCCCTTTAACAAGGGGACCCCCAGATCCTGGCCTCCCCCCTGTGTGAAATGGTAACAAATGTACCCCTACTATTTCACAAAAAAAGTGTCAAAATGATACAAGAGACAAGACACAGCTTGGGACAAGTCCTTTATTAAAAAATAAAAAAATTAAAATGTCCCACGAAGTCCATTCATCTTCTTCTCTCGCTCCGCCGAGGGACCGAAAAAGAAAAAAAAACAAAGCCACGACCGACCCGCCTCCATGGGAGGCTCCCACCATATGACGCGTCTTCGCTTTGACAGTTCTTATACAACTGAGGGTGATGTTACGCGGTGATGTTCCTGGGTGACCCCGCCCCCTCTGATACACGGGGACTTTCCCGGGGTGTCAAAGGGGGCGGGGCCACCCGTTTACATAACCGGGTGTTTTTGGATGAGGCCCTTGTCCCCATTAATATGGGGACAATTTGCTTTGGGGGCTACCGCAAAGCACCCTCCCCATGTTGAGCACATGTGCCCTGGTACGGTTTGGGGGGGGGCTCTCTCATCCCCCCTCTTTTCCTGCGGCCTGCCAGGTTGCGTGCTCAGATAAGGGTCTGGTATGGATTTTTGGGGGGACCTCGGGGTCATTTTTTTTTCATTTTGGCGCAGGGTTCCCCTTAAAATCCATACCTGAAGGGTCTGGTATGGATTTTGAGGGGGACCCCTACGCCATTTTTTAAAAAAAAATTGGCGCAGGGTTCCCCTTAATATCCATGCCAGACCTGAAAGGGCCTGGTATGGAATTTGGGGGGACCCCCACGCAATTTTTTTAAAAATTTTGGTTCGGGGTTCCCCTTAATATTCATACCAGACCCAAAGGGCCTGGTAATGGACTGGGGGGATCCCATGCCGTTTTTTTCAATGACTTTTATCTGTATTGCTGAGACCCGGCAATTCACTATAAAGAAAAAAGAGAGAAAGGTCTGGTATCCCCAGTAACACACTTCCATCCCTGTAACATGTAATAAAACGAAGGATTCGCCCTGGGACTTAAAATGAAGTGGGTACCGTTACCGTCAGTAAACATAACAGTAGTAAATACAGTATATGGTTTATTCAAGTAAAATTGTTTACATGCATAGATAACACCAACAGTTGCCAATCAAAAAAAGATATATAAACAAGAAATATTGGTACATGGATGTAATAGCAGTCATAGTACACGGCATCATACTACCCGACTAGTTTCACGAGATCCAACTCGCTCTTCAGGGGTGGATGTGTGTAACAATGTACCTAGGATTAAAAAAAGTATATATTTGGCAAAATAGTGCAGTATTAGTTATAAAGGCACAGGGTAGGAGGGGTTATGGGTCCCCATACTCACCACTGAGCTTGACCATGGCTACAGGTGTGTGGCTCCAAGAAAGCGGCAGCAGGTGCCTCACCAGGGAGCTGAGGGGGCAAAGTCAGATGGGACCCCACCAGGGGCCAAACGGAGAGCAGGCATGGCATGGGTGTAGTGATGTAACCCTAGAGACCTCGTTAGTCCATAAAGAGTATAGGCTGTGAACATAAGTATGTTTGTCAGGCATCTAAAGTAGTAAAGTAGAATCAGTGAGTATAAGCATAAATATATGTATGCATGATTGAAAGGCCTGGACCCAAAGATGGTAGGGAACATGGAGATGGTAAGAAACATAGGATAACAGAGAGATACTAACAGGTGAAAAGATAGAAAAGAAAAATGAAGAGAAAGAGGTGGACTGGGATTGTGTAATAGTAGGGTAGTGATGTATCCCTAGAACCCTCGTTAGTCCATAATGAGTATAGGCTATAAACATGAGTATGTTTGTCGGGCATCTAAAGTAATAAAGTAAAATCAATGAGTATTGGCATACAGATATGTATATATAAGTAAAAAGCCTGGGCCAAGGATGGTAGGGACATGGAGATGGTGGAAAACATAGGATAGCAGAGGGATACTAACAAGTTACAAGGTAAAAAAGATGGAGAGGAAAGAGAGGTGGACTGCGATAATGTGGTGGGATGTGTGATATCAAAAAACAAAAATGAATAAGAATAAGTGCTCAAAAAATAAAGCTATATATGAGATATTGTTCTGAATCCCAAAACTATACCTCTCACATGTGTACAGATAAAGATAGTGGCGCTAATATATATTTGTAAAGATATGAGTCAAAACAGCATGATACCGGTGACACTCTGATTCTATACAAAAAACAGTAATAAAGATAGATTGTTATATTTCTATCTTTATTACTGTTTTTTGTATAGAATCAGAGTGTCACCGGTATCATGCTGTTTTGACTCATATCTTTACAAATATATATTAGTGCCACTATCTTTATCTGTACACATGTGAGAGGTATAGTTTTGGGATTCAGAACAAATTACACATTTATTTAAGTGGCAGCTTTTCACTGTACACTGTGTATGTACACATCTTGTATTTATTTATACAACAATCATTTAGTTTTGTCACTGGTCTTTGGCGCAGTGGAGTGAGAGAGAACCAAGGGCGGCTTATTTTTACCTCTCTTGCTACAAACCTTTATATATGAGATATGCAAGTGTGCCTAAATGTAACAAGTCTCAAAAGGTGAAAATGGTAAATACCTGAGTATGGTGAATATCTTGAGTATTAAGGCCCCACACACGATCAGACTTTTTGAAAACAAACATGCAAATTAGCTGTTTTGGAGCAACATCCAACCGCGTGTACGCTCCATCGGACAAACTTTTTCTGTTTCCATCGGACTTTTGTTGGCTGTGCGAACGGACAAACTTTCCGGCAACAAAAGTCCGATGGAGCAAAGTCCAATCGTGTGTACACAAAAGCATCGGACTTTTGTACAAACTACAGTACGCGGCCCCAAGAATGTTTCCAGCATGAACCCATCGCGCTGGTTCTCGGCGACAGGGTCCTGTACATCTCGCGCTGGCTGCAATAGGAAAAACACATTTTCCTATTGCGGCGAGCGCGAGAGGGAATACCCCTCTGGGGGCATACCAGGCCCTTAGGTCTGGTATGGATTTTAAGGGAAACCCCGGCGTGGGGGTCCCCCCAAAATCCATACCAGACCCTTACTTGAGCACGCAGCCCAGCCTGTCAGGAAAGGGCATGGGGACGAGTGAGCGCCCCCCCCACTCCTGAGCTGTACCAGGCCGCATGCCCTCAATATGGGGGGTGGGTGCTTTGGGGGAGGGGACGCCCTGCGGCCCCCCCCAACCCAAAGCACCTTGTCCCCATGTTGATGAGGACAAGGGCCTCTTCTCAACACCCTTGGCCGTTGGTTGTCGGGGTCTGCGGGTGGGGGACTTATCTGAATCCAGGAGCCCCCTTTAATAAGGGGGCCCCCAGATCCCGGCCCCCCGCACTATGTGAATGAGTATGGGGTACATGGTACCCCTATCCATTCACCTAGGGAAAAAAAGTGTCAATAAAAAAACACACTAGACAGTTTTTAAAAGTAATTTATTAGGCAGCTCCAGAGGTCTTCTTCCGACTTCGGGGGTCTTCTTCCGACTTTGGGGGTCTCTCAGGCCTCTTCTCCCTCTCTCCGGTGTCGTCTCCGCGCTCTCTGGTTCTTCTCCGGTGCCTTCTGCCGGGCTCCTCCACTATCTTCTGCTCTTTTTCCGCTCTTTTGCTAGCGGAGGAGCCCGTTCTTTTCAGACGTTTTCTTAACTCTTCTCTTCCAGAGATGTTGACATGACACTCTCTCCGGCTGTAATGCTGTCTGTGCGCTCTGCTATGACTTATATAGGTGGTGACCTCGCCCCCTATGACATCACAGTCCTGGGGCATGCTGGGACTGTGATGTCATAAGGGGGCGTGGCATAGGATGACATGACCACGCCCCCTTATGACCTCACAGTCCCAGCATGCCCCAGGACTGTGATGTCATAGGGGGGTGGGGTCACCGCCTATATAAGTCATAGCAGAGTGCACAGACAGCATTACAGCCGGAGAGAGCGTGTGTCAACATCTCTGTGTCAACATCTCTGTAAGAGAAGAGGGAAGAAGACGATCCAGATGTCCGGGCCACCGCTAGCAAAAGAGTGGCAGAAGATAGCGGAGGAGCCAGCAGAAGATCCAGACACCGGGAGAAGACGCCGAAGAGACCCCCGGAGTCAGAAGAAGACCCCTGGAGCGACCTAATAAATTACTTTAAAAACCTGTTTACTGTGTTTTTTTCTTGACACTTTTTTCCCTAGGTGAATGGGTAGGGGTACGATGTACCCCATACTCATTCACAAAGGGTGGGGGGCCGGGATCTGGGGGCCACCTTATTAAATGGGGCTCCCAGATTCCGATAAGCCCCTCGCCCGCAGACCCCGACAACCAACGGCCAGGGTTGTCGGGAAGAGGCCCTTGTCCTCATAAGCATGGGGACAAGGTGCTTTGGGGGAGGGGGGGGCCGCAGGGCCCCCCCCTCCCCCAAAGCACCCACCCCCATGTTGAGGGCATGCAGCCTGGTACGGCTCAGGAGGGGGGGCGCTCGCTCGTCCCCACCCCCTTCTTGACTGGCTGGGCTGTGTGCTCAGATAAGGGTCTGGTATGGATTTTGGGGGGACCCCCCACGCTGTTTTTTTGGCGTAGGGGGTTCCCCTTAAAATCCATGCTAGATTAAGGGCCTGGTATGTCCCTGAAGGGGAACCCATGCCGGTTTTTTATTTAAAATTTGGCGTGGAGTTCCCCCTCAAGGTTCATACCAAACACAGTGCCTGGCATTGGCGGGGATCCAACTCGGATCCCTGCACCAGTGTGAACCCGGTTCGCAAGGTGTCAATCTCGCCGATAAATGTGGCAAAATTGACACAATATCAGACAACAATACAGAAGTTGACCAAAGGGTGGTGGCAAAGAGCTGAAAAACCATGTGATTTGGTGAAAGTTGGCTGGAAAAGTCCTGCCATCTGTATGCAAGACAAACTTCTGGCCAACGCCTTTTGTACAAAAATTTGTACAAAGTCCTATCGTGTGTATGGGGCTTAAGAGTAATGAGACACAACAGGCAACCTCCACAGCTGTGTGTATCCTCAGTGAAGAGTGAAATTGAAATGCAAGCCATGCCTGACCTCCGATTTAACCCCGGAAGAGCTCAGGAGGCTCCGTCCCCAACACCATGTGTGGATGGCTGACATGTGAGCACAGGAGGCGCCCACTATATCCGCTATTACTTTTAAATGACTTTTTTTTCCTTTAGAAATGTCATTTTGTGCAGGGACTATTCTAAACACGGGAAAAATGCGCCACTTTACAGGCATACTATAGACACCACAAGTGGAGAAGCACCTCTGGGTGCAGTCGTTTTTTAATACACAGCTTTAATGACGTAATTAGATCAAGTCACATTTAGATGAAAGTAACAAGCATGGTATACATATGTCAGAATGACGCTCCCGGATCCTGGGCCATGTAGATTCCTTGCTGATAGCAGTGGCAGTGCTTCAGAAGGCGGCCTCAAAAGGAGGCATAAAGCACAAGGAACAGCTGGCTACAGGGGGATGACGTCATAAAAGATGGATGCGTTTCGTGAGCGTGCGCACTTGGATGTGTTGCAAGTCGACCTCCTTTCTCAACAGACATAATGTGGTTATGTCTGTTGTCACCTGGTTGTAGGTACTTCCAACACAGCAAGATCCAACGCTGACAGCCATATGCTGTCTCGTTTAGGCAGAGGTTAACAAAATCTGCAGATTAAATGAGAGGATAAATAAACTGTCAGTTACATAAAGAGCTTGATGCTAAAATGATGGAACTATTGCTGGTAGACAGAGTAACTTTCCTCGATGGAACCACACTGCCTTTGCACAGAAATTAAGTAGTTACTATTAATACCAACCTGCCGCTAGGACAAGACAAAGAAAGGATAATGCTGATTGTTTCAAGTGTAGCAAGGTTCAACGCTGACAGCCATGTGCTGTCTCGTTTGGGCAGACAAAAATATAGTCTGAAGATTAAACGAAAGAATAGATAGGCTGTCAGTTATTTTTTTAAAAAAACTTTTACGGAGAGAACAGTCTTCCAAGGATATGGCCTACCTGTGTCAATTCTACGCTGCCAAATGAACCTCCAGCCTGTTTACAGGCTATAGAGATAGGAGAGAGAGAGACACCCTGAGCCCACTGCACCATATAGGAGAACTAATCTTCTTCAAATTGTCTCCAGCTGTGGTCCAGCGGCCAGGATCAATGATCTCCGCCCAGATCCTAGTCCACCATTTCGAGGAAGGGCAATGCCCATATCTGAATTCCCATATCGCAGCCGCTGATAGGGGGGAAGAAATTAACAAGCACAATGCAATATATGGTGCTTATGATTGGTTTCAGAAATTGTTACCAATTGACAATTGAAATAATGTTACTACAGATACTTTTTTGATACACCAGATTTAGGGATGTGGCATGCAAATTGAACTATCTTTGATTGATTTAAGGCAGTATCCACAATAAACAAAGTAAAATGCATCATGCACAAGGGGGGGAATATCGATCTTGCTGAAGACAGAGATCATCAAAAAACTATTGTGAATATCGCTAGGTAGTTTCATGGCTTCACACCTGAGTAGCTTTAGCACAACTCAAATAGAACATGTGGCTCTAGCTTCCTGGTAAAGAAGATAGGTACTGCCCCGGTTATTTTTACAAAGAAGCGAGAAGTAGCGAGGGGAGAAAAAGAGTAGAAAGAGGGGGCCGGGAGAGGGAAGGAGAAGAAAGGGTACAAATGGGTGGGAAGGATGGAATAGGAAAAAAAGGAGGGGAGGAAAGGGTATTGTTGGTCCGGTCCAAGGGAGGGCGCAAAGTACCTTGTTACTCAGCTGAGCCAAGATCAAAGAGGGCTTTACCCTCCTCGGAGTAGATGAACATATTCCACAAGTTCCATGTTTTGGAATACACTTCACATTTATGTTGTGAGGTAAGGACCAAGTGCTCCATCTGGTTTAAATCTTCCACTTTCTTGAGCCAGAGCCTGATGGATGTGTGTTGCGTACTTTTCCAGATAAGGGGAATACACGATTTAGCAGCATCAAGAAGATGGTGAAGTTTTGATTTTATATATACTTTGGTGGGTATGTTGGACGCATGAAGCATGAAAAAGCCTGGGTCATTCGGGAGAACATAATCGCTACATTTTTAAGTCAACCTACAGACCTCTTTCCAAAAACCCATCAGTTTGGGCAGATTTTTTTTTTTTTTTTTTGTAGCTGCAGACTTCAAATGTTTCTTTTAAACTTCTTTTAAAGAGTAAATCATGTATGACTTGTTTTATTGTGCTCCTGAAATAGATTATTTCTTCCTCCCCCCCCCCCTTTCTACGCTTCCCCGTCTCTTCTACAAGCCTTTCAATCAAAGAGAGACAGTAAAAAAGCAAAAAGTTCCTGCTGTGATCCCTCTTTAAAAAATGCATAATGTGCTGTGACACCGGTGCCATGAGTGCATTCTGTATTAAATATTGATTCGTAAAATAAAGATTTTTTTTATAAATAGTGTAAAAAAAGATGAATTCATATAAAATGATTTTCAACATCTGTTTAAAAAATGGAAGCTGAAAATTGCCCCAAAAGCATTAGAGATTCCCTATAAGCAATAAATTCAATGGCTCCATAGAGTGCTTAATCAAGCAGTATGATTTGTAGTATCTTTTAAACAACTGCATTTAACAGCTTAGCTGTTTTCATTCTATCATCTTGTCATAGTTTAGTCCAATTAATAAGTATTTATGCACAAAACATCAGCTACTGCCCTAGTTACTGCCTAGAATTGTAAGCCTTGCCATATGGGTGTGATACACAATCTAAGGTAGTATTATGATTGCTATGCCACCAAAAAAGCCCAAATCCCCTTTCCAGCACTAGTCCTGCACTTTCTTAGATATTTACTAGGCCAGCATTCAGGCAAAATACAGGAAACATACATGATTGAGGGACCTGTAGAGTGTAGAGGCTCTGATTATCTATAAAACATTAAACACTTGACCAATCCCGCCTTCCAAAATGACCAGACGAGACATTTTATTTGGAGTCGAATGGCCAGATCAGCCTTTTATTACAAACCATCAAATACAACATTCACAAGAAAACAAGTTTAATGCATATAATACAGTCAATGCATAACAAATAAACCTACCCCAGCTTATGCCCGGTCTAAGGTCTTTGAAGGCCTATAAAATCACAATTAACCAGTTGTATCTACCACCCAATCAAAGGCGCAACTACACCAGCTCGGGGACAATAGTACTTACCAGATACAACCTACAACCACGGAGCTCGCGACCCTGCCGACTTGATGTCCGCAGGGATACCCTCACGGAGCTGAAGAACGGGGAAATGCTAATGTAAACAAGCATTTCCCCGTTCTGCCTAGTGACAGGACACTGATCACAGCTCCCTTTAATCGAGAGCGGTGATCGGTGTCGTGTCACACGTAGCCCCTCCTCCCTACAGTTAGAATCACTCCCTAGGACACACTTAACCCCTGCAGCGCCCCCTCCTGGTTAACCCCTTCACTGCCAGTCACATTTACAAAGTAATCAGTGCATTTTTAATCGCACTGATCGCTGTATAAATTTGAATGGTCCCATAATAGCGCCAAAAGTGTTCGATCTTTCTGCCATAATGTCGCAGTCACGATAAAAATCGCTGATCGCCGCCATTACTAGTAAAAAAAATTATTATTAAAAATACCATAAAACTATCCCCTATTTTGTAGACGCTATAACTGCAAATTTTTTACCAAAAGAAAGCTCTATTTGTGGGGAAAAAAGGACATTCATTTTGTTTGGGAGCCACATTGCACGACCGCGCAATTGTCAGTTAAAGCGACGCAGTGCCGAATCGCAAAAAGTGCTCTGGTCTTGCCAACCAGCCAAATGGTCTGGGGCTTAAGTGGCTATACACTATAATACTAGAGCGCCAGCTGCTGCTTAGACTGGCATAATGCATATGCAGTATATAGTCAGTTTATAAACAACTTTTCCGTTGTACTTTTCCAACACCCCCTCCTCTCTACCCACTACAGGACACACCCTCTGCCTTGAACTCTTCAATCTGCTAAGCAGACTGCAGCATATCAAAATAACCCACTCCGCCTCTTCTGCAGGCCCCAGTCATGTTGGCCCTCCTCCTAGTTTCACTAAGTTCCAGGCCATGTACTTTACTGCTTCAGTGTCAGCCAACTCTGTCATAAGGGCCAGTTCACACCAGATGCAGTTTTGTGCTGTTCCGTGTGCTTTTTTCTGCACAAAATGCATGCACAGTGTTTTCCATGTATTCCAATGGCTCTAGTTGACACCATGCAGTCAGTTTTTGGTGCAGAAACTGACCAGAACCTGACTGCATGGTGTGAACTAGAGCCATTGGAATACATGGAAAAACATGTGCATGCATTTTTAGTGCTGAAAAAAAGCACATGGAACTGCACGGAACTGCATCTGGTGCGAACTGGCCCTAATTGTGAGCTAGAGATTCAATTAAAAAATGTAGGAGATCCTGGAATTAAGATGCATCATATCTTCTGGATGGCATGAGAGCCATATTAAGAGCATGGGCAATGCTTTGGCTAATATCTTTGTATTTCCCCACTCCTGTCCAGTGGCCTGAACATCATGGCTCTTTTACTGAGCTGCTCTATGGGAAGTATCATCTATCTCCACCAGTAGACCTCAGTAGCTAGTTTTCTGCACATTCTGGATCAACGATGCAACGATGCTCATTATCTGTCTATGGTTTTACATGCTCAAACCTGTATAGTGTTTTATCATAGATTGTCATTTGTATTGACTTCTCCTAAAAGAAATGTCCCTGATGATGAGATTAATTTCGAAATCCTGAAATACGTCGGGCGAAACATAAAGGAGGCCAACAACTCTCAACCACATCAACTGAATTGTTCTTATATTTTCAATTTTATGTTCTATGTGGTGATGTATGCACCTATTAGTTTTTAATAATAATTAAATAAATGTTGTTAATTTTTTTTTATATATATATTTTGATTTCTTTATCAAGTTGCCTCAAAAGTCCCATGTTTTTGGGGGGGTACTTTATTTTTGTATAATCATATGTCATAGCTCCCAACTGTCCCTGATTTTGCGGGACTGTCCCTGATTGGAACAAAGTCTTTCTGTCCCTCTTTCCTCCTCATTTGTCCCTCATTTTGGTCTGATCTATATAGTATAATAAAATGTACTTTCTATCTTTCAAATATTCTTTCCTAGAGCTAAAACTTTTATCCAATTTCTAGATTGCTGCATTTGTAAATTTCAGAAGCCAGTAATAGTATTGGTAAAATAAAAAGCACTTGTGGGTTTAACTAATTATGTTTTGTGCATAATTCCCCTTCAATGGGGCATGGCAAGGGGTGTATCCTATGCCTACATACTTTTGCTAATAGGTGTCCCTCGTTCCCATCTCACAAGCTTAGGAGATATGCATCATAGGCTTTATTTATATTTATTGAGGTTCTCTACCTTGATTTACAAAGGGGTATAGACAAGAACCACCCCCTTTAAATTAATCATATTTTGTTGCTGTGCAGCCTGAAATGAAGGCAGACACAGTTTTTGTTTTATCCAGTTGTATTTACTCAGTGCAACTTATAACATCCAAGTGAAAGATATAACGTTAACATGTCAGAAAAAAAGTTCAAAAACAGAATCACTGAGTTAGAAAAAAGGTCACCCCACAATTACTCATAAACTCAATCAGCTGTAGCTAATCACTTTCAACTGTGATCAGCAGTGGTCATTTTGATTTGCTCAGCATAAAAAGAGCTTTCCTGGAGCATTTCAGTCCCTGGCACTCAAAAGATTCCAGGGATTACTTTGTGGACATGCACAAGTCAGGAGATGGATACAAAAAGATTTAAAAGGCTTTATTAATGCCTAGAATCACTGTGAAGTTTATTATTATCCACATGGAAAAATGTGTTATTGTCAGATGAGACTAAAATTGAATTATTTTGCCTCAACACCAAACAATATGTCTGGCGGAAATCCAATACAGTTCACTATCCAAATAACACCATTCCTACAGTAAAGCATGGAGGTGGTAATATCCTGTTATGAGGGTGTTTCTCTGCAGCAGGGACTGGAGCACTTGTCAGGATAGAAGGAAAAATGGATGGGGCAAAACACTATCAAATTATTGAGGAAAATCTGCTGCCCTCTGCCAGAAAGTAGTCAGTGGGACAAGGTTTAGCTTCCAACATGATAATGACCCAAAGCACACAGCAAAATGACCACACAGAGGTTGAAGGAGAACAAAAGCGAATGTCCTTGTATTGCCTAGCCAGAGCCCAGACTTATTCTAATGCATTCTATGCATTAAAGTGAAAAACCTTCTGTGCTGCAGCTGCCCACCAGAGCCCCCCCCCCTTTTCCTTACCTAAACCCGTTTGTTCCAGTGAGGGGCACAAGCTCAGAGGCTTTAGCCACTGTTTCTGTCCTCATTGGATAGATTGATAGCAGCAGGAGCCATTGGCTCCCACAGCTGTCAATCAAATCCAGTAATATGAGAGCGGGCGTGAGGCTGATTCCTGCTGTCTGTGTCAATGGATGCAGCAGCGGGACTCATGAGCGCACCCCGCACAGATGCCACCGTAGAAAGCGACTTTCCAGGGGCGCCCCCGATGAAGAGGAGGGGCCAGGAGTGCCTCCGGGGCACCCCTAAAGAGAAGATTTGGGGCTGCTCTGTGCAAAACTCTTGCACAGCACAGGTAAGTATAACATGTTTGTTATTTAACCACCGGGCCTATTTTTCAGGCTTGTTTACAAATTAAAATAATTTTTTTTTGCTAGAAAATTACTTAGAACCCCCAAACATTATATATTTTTTTCTAACACCCTAGAGAATAAAATGGCGGTTGTTGCAATACTTTTTGTTTCACCGTATTTGCGCAGCGGTCTTACAAGTGCACTTTTTTTAGGAAAAAATACACTTTTTTTAATTAAAAAATAAGATAACAGTAAAGTTAGCCCATTTTTTTTATATTGTGAAAGATGATGTTACGCCGATTAAATTGATACCCAACATGTCACGCTTCAAAGTTGTGCCCGCTTGTGAAATGGCGACAAACTTTTACCCTTAAAAATCTGACGTTTAAAAAATTCTACAGGTTGCATGTTTTGAGTTACAGAGGAGGTCTAGGGCTAGAACTATTGCTCTCGCTCTACCGATCGCGAGGATACCTCACATGTGTGGTTTGAACACTGTTTTCAGGCGCTACTCACGTATGCATTCCCTTCTGCACGCGAGCTCAGCGGGATGGGGCGCGTTTAAATTTTTCTTTTTTTTCCTTATTTATTTTACCTTTCATTTTTATTTTTTACACTGTTCTTTTAAAAAAAATAATTGTGTCACTTTTATTCCTATTACAGAGAATATAAACATCCCTTGCAATAGAAAAAAAGCATGACAGGACATCTTAAATATGAGATCTGGGGTAAAAAAAAAAATACCTCAGATCTCATATTTACATGAAAATGCAATTAAAAAAAAAAAAAATGTTGTTTGAAAAAAAAAAAAGTCTCTTTAAGAGCTATGGGCGGAAGTGAAGTTTTGACATCACTTCTGCCCTGAAATGGTATGGAGACGGGTGGGGGACATCTTCCCCTCACTTAGCTCCATACCACAGACGGGAGCAGACGCGATCACCTCCGCCGCTGCCGGCAGCTCCAGTAACTGGAGGAGGGCAGGGGGGACCCTCTCCCGCCACCGATAAAAGTGATCACGCGGCAAATCCACCACAGAGACCACTTTTATCTTGTAGTGGACCACCCGCTGAAAAAGAGGATACCGAGGTTATGGTAGCTAGCTGCTGCTATAACAACGATAGCCCTCTTCAAACCGCCGACTTTTAACAATGGCGGGCGGTCCGTAAGTGGTTAAAAAGAAATTGTGAACCTTTACAATTACTTTAAACCCCATTGAAAATCTGACTTGAAAATCGCAGTCCACAAACGGCCACCATCACATTTACCTGAACTTGAGCAGTTCTGCAAAGAAGAGTGCGCAAATATTGCAAAGCCAAGATGTGCAAAGTTAGTAGAGACATGTCCCAACAGACTAAAGGCTGTAATTAAAGCAAAAGGGGGTTCAACAAAATACTGACACAAAGGGGTGATCCTTTTTTCAACTCGGTGATTCTGTTTTTGAATTTTGTTTCTGACCTGTTGCTGTTATATCTTTCACTTGGATGTTATAAGTTGCACTGAGTGATAACAGCTGGACTAAACAAAAACTGTGTCTGTCTTAATTTCAGGCTGCAAGAAAAGAAAATGTGATTATTTTAAAGAGGGGGGATTCTTTTCTATACACACTGTATGTTTATTTGTGAATGTTGCTCTGACACCATTTTCGGCAGTGGTTTACCGATTGAACATTGTAAAGATAAGACAAGTCGTGAAGATTACATTATTCAGTCTTACCGAGCCACGTTTAATTGCCTCTAAAAGCCAATAAAGCCATGTATAATTGGCTTGTCTTTTCTGATGAATATTAACACTTCTGAGGATTACAAAATTAGAGCTATAATAACGTGTATAATAACACTGCAGGGGAAATCTCTGGGTTGAATGTGACTATTGCAGCAAAAGATGTGTTCGTTGTTTTGTCTTTTAATGGGCAATTCATTTTTATTTTGTTATTTTTGGATGAAGTTCTGCTTTAATTATTTCAATATCAGAAAGTTGCACTGTGATCAGAAAATATGACTACATGCCAGACTATAAAGTGATTTCCACTTATAATGTAATTTCATCAATAAATACTCACAGCAGTAGCCTTGATTGAGGTTGTTAAGTTTCTGCATTTGCTGCACTGAAGTCGTAAATGGGCTGACTTCTTCTCACCTATACTGGAAGCCATGGGTTACTGGATTTTGCACATTGGCAGTACTTTCTTTTGATTAAACACTTTCATATGGCTCTTTGACTAATTTAATATAATTAGTGAAAATGCAGTGATTCATTCGCAATCCTGATTGATCCTAGGGTGATGAATAGATACATGGTAAGTATAACAACACAAAGATGCAAACATAAGAACTTTCTCTTGGCAAAAAGAAGGTCTAAACCAGACAAATCTGCAGCATGTGTAGGTGGCAAAGCTGACTCCTGTGGCCAACAGACTCTCTTATTGAATGTGCTATATGAATCTGAATATTTAATCGTAGTATGACATGCATAGCCTAGAGCAAACATTTTCTGGTTGCTGCATGCAGCCCATTTGATATTCTATCAAACATTGACCGGTACGATGCAGGTTATAATATCTCATAGCTTTTTATAACCTAAAATATTCTGGGCTGCAGTGCAGTAGCAAATTAGCTTGTTAAAATAATTTGCTGCATGTTACTTACTGACTATTATTATGCTCTATGTCCCTTTGTTACCTGACCGTATGTAAGGTAGCCATCAAAATTATTGGTTCACCCAATCTCCCTACAAAATATATGACATGGCCATTGTAAAAAGTATGTCCACACTGCCATCCAGTGGAAAAGCTAAGAACTGTCCACAGAATATTTGCGACTATTAACCCATGTATAGCAAAATTATTGGTGTTTATGTCGCATTGCATTTATGGTGTCAAGGTCCTATCAGGTTTAATGTTCCAATTCAAAAAAAATTGTATTCACAAAAGTTAAGAGATAAATATAGCAAAAACGAATTTCAGCTTCAAGCTTTAATTAATATACAGTATAAAGCACAATAGAGTTAATAACAGCAATGAGGTTGATTTACTAAAACTGTAGAGTAAAAAATCTGGTGCAGCTGTGCATGGTACCCAATCAGCTTCTAAAAGCTCAAACTGCAGAGCTGCACCAGATTTTGCACTCTCCAGTTTTAGCAAATCAACCCCAAATGATGGGTTTGTTGCTTGTTACAGTAGAAAACTATAGTCTGTTCCATATCATTTTTTGGGATGGTAGTTTTTGTCAGTCTTCCTTCTGCCCACAGGTAAGATCAGTATAAAAGTACTATGATCAGTTTGACCAAAGATTCCCCATTTTTCCACTCCATATTAACATTTGCAGTATTTATAAAGCAAAAAGGTCAGTCATATATCCCTGCATATCTTTCAAACTGAGTGTCTTTTGCCACTGTTAGCCATGATAGAACTTGCATTTGTTATACAGTAAGTCCAGCATTTTAAATCGATCCCTAGGATCAACTTGCCATGCTCAATTTCATTACTTTGACAAAAAGCATCCTGTAAATAAGGACTTTAGTTTATAATCTTCATTTGCCTATGCCAGCATTTGATACCAGTAGCTAGAGCTTCCAAATTGAGTAATTTTTGTGAGAAGCATATGGGAATACCAGAAAATATGGTTAAGTGCAACCATGTACATGCACCTGGATTCCCCCTTTTCATACGTATGTATGCCCATAAGAATATTACATAAAAGGTTACCAGTTTTGTACTGAGCACTAGGGATGAGCTTCGAGTTCGTGTCGAACTCATGTTCGACTCGAACATTGGCTGTTCGCCAGTTCACTGAACAGCGAACAAAACACCCTTTAAAAGTCTATGGGAGAAATCAAAAGTGCTAATTTTAAAGGCTTATATGCATGGTATTGTCATTAAAAGTGTTTGGGGACCTGGGTCCTGCCCAGGGGACATGGATCAATGCAAAAAAAGTTTTAAAAACGGACGTTTTTTCAGGAGCAGTGATTTTAATAATGCTTAAAGTGAAACAATAAAAGTGTAATATCCCTTTAAATTTCATACCTGGGGGGTGTCTATAGTATGCCTGTAAAGGGGCGCATGTTTCCCGTGTTTAGAACAGTCTGACCGCAAAATGACATTTCAAAGGAAAAAAAGTAATTTAAAACTACTCGCGGCTATTAATGAATTGCCGGTCCGACAATACATATAAAAGTTAATTGGGAAGGGGGCGGGGTTACGTAATGGGGGCAGGTTCACCGGGTGCCCCCCCCCCGTTATTTAAGAACCGGCAGAAGAGGAGAAGCGTCACACAGCGGGAGCCTCCCTCCATGCCATCATGGATGCAGAGCGGCCCGAAAAGAAGATGAAGACAAGAAGATGAAGAGAAGAAGATGAAGAGAAAAAAATGAAGAAAAAGATGAAGAGAGAAGCGTCACACAGCAGGAGCCTCCCTTCATGCCATCATGGATGTGGAGCAGCCCGAGGAGAAGAAGAAGATAAGAAGACGCCAAGGAGGAGATGCCGGACGAGAACACCGGAGGAAGAACCAGAAGAACCAGAAGAAGAATAGGATGGAGGAAGAAACCGAAGGAAGATAGAAGATAGAAGAAAGAAGATAGAAGATAGAAGAAGCATTTAAATAAAGGAATTGTCAAAAACTGTCTCTTGTCATTTTTAACATTTTTTACAGTTCTTTTGTGAAATAGTAGGGGTACTTTTGTACCCCCTTACCATTTCACACAGGGGGAGGGCCGGGATCTGGGGGTCCCCTTATTAAAGGGGGCTTCCAGATTCCGATAAGTCTCCTGCCCACAGACCCCCACAACCACCGGGCAAGGGTTGTGGGGATGAGGCCCTTGTCCCCATCAACATGGGGACAAAGTGTTTTGGGGGGCTACCCCAAAGCACCCTCCCAATGTTGAGGGCATGTGGCCTGGTATGGTTCAGGAGGGGGTGCTCTCTCGTACCCCCCTCTTTTCCTGCGGCCTGCCAGGTTGCGTGCTCGGATAAGGGTCTGGTATGGATTTTTGGGGGGACCCCACGCCGTTTTTTTCTTAAATTTTGGTGCGGGGGTTCCCCTTAAAATCCATACCAGACCTGAAGGGGGGACCCCACGCCATTTTCTTTTAAATTTTGGCCGGGGTTCCCCTTAATATCCATACCAGACCTGAAGGGCCTGGTATGGAATTTAGGGGGACCCCCCACGTCATTTTTTTTTATTCTGGTTCGGGGTTCCCCTATGGGGAATTCCCATGCCGTTTTTATCAATTAACTTTTATGTGTATTGTCGGATCGGCAATTCATTAATAGCCGCCAGTAGTTTTAAATGACTTTTTTTCATTTTGCTGTCAGACTGTTCTAAACACAGGAAACATGCGCCTCTTTACAGGCATACTATAGACACCCCCAGGTACAAAATTTAAAGGGATATTACACTTTTATTGTATCACTTTAATCATTATTAAAATCACTGCTCCCGAAAAAATGGCCATTTTTAAAACTTTTTTTGCATTGATCCTTGTCCCCTGGGGCAGGACCCAGGTCCCCAAATACTTTTTATGACAATAACTTGCATATAAGCCTTTAAAATGAGCACTTTTGATTATTCATGTTCGTGTCCCATAGACTTTAACGGTGTTCGCGCGTTCAAACGAGTTTTTTGCCTGTTCGCAAGTTCTGGTGCGAACCGAACAGAGAGGTGTTCGGCTCATCCCTACTGAGCACAATAAAGTGTGCCATTTTGGAGGTGATGTCAGCAGCCCCAGCTGACTCAGAGCTCTTATTTAGGTGACACCCTATAGCAGTGATGGCAAACCTTGGCACCCCAGATGTTTTGGAACTACATTTCCCATGAGTGCAAGGGCATCATGGGAAATGTAGTTCCAAAACATCTGGGGTGCCAAGGTTTGCCATCAGTGCTCTATAGTATTCCACTTCATTCCTTCCTTAGCAGCCATATAAAAATATAGGGAGACGAAGGTGGGGTTAGAGCTGCTGGGCCAGCACAGAGGATAATTAGACACTACTAAAGAGCCAACTCTTTCTGAAGACAAATTTTCTAGCAAGTTCAAAGGCAGACTCCAAGTACATATAAAATCATATATGGAAAGGAAAAACACTGCAAGTAAGCATTTAACATACTTGATCCTTCTGTGCTTTTACCTGAAATGTTTAAGTTGGTAACAGGGTCTCTTTAAAATATTGTTACTCTTTCCACCCTTTAAGCTTTAGGGCTTAAAAAAGTGTGCTTTTACAGGGGTTTGGCTTTTTTTTCTGATTGTAAGCGTATCTCTGTGTTACAGGGGCGGCTCCAGCCCAATTTTTTTGGGGGTGCTGTGCAGGTGCTGGAAGAAAAAGCGAGGGTGCTAAAAAAAATTTGCATGTGTGGGCGTGGCCAAAGGGTGGGTGTGGCTAAAATGTGTGTGGCCAAATGTGAGTGATTTTTCCCGATCTATAGCTTGTAGTGTGCCACCTTTCCCTCTTTGTATAGGCTAAAAAGAGCCTGGAGGTACATTGAAGAGATTGTGAAGTAAAATAAGTTCCATTGAGGCAAACAATTATAGCCCCCAGCATATGTCAGGGCCAGCAATAACCTCAAATCAGTGGGGTAGTTAAGTATAAAAAGTGTACAGCCACAAAGAAGCCAGAGAACCATCTAAAAACTCAGTCACACATTGAAAACAGGCCATGCAGTCAGGCACATTGTCCCATACTCCAAAAAAAAACAAAATGTGCTAAAGGTAATTATCACCACAATGTAAGCCACAATAATTCAAAGAAAGCAGTAAAAGCATAAAACATCTCAATAAATAATATATAAATTAAATATGTGATAAAAACAATAAAAATGTAATCTGTGCATACATCTAAAGTGCAACGTGGAACACAAGTGACCCCTATTAGAATTTCACATCAACAAAGTTCAGTAAAATTGTCTGCAAGCAGAGTGAATCCTTTGCAACCTATTAGCAGCTACCACCATCACCCACTGGGAGAGAGTTCAGCCTGCTTACTAGAGGTTAAGGCCTTAGATAGCAGGCCCAACAATGCATGGTCATGTCCCACGGGCAATCAGCATACCACCAACCGACCTCAAATAGTTAATCTTCCTCCAGCATTACCTGCATCAGGGATTGTTCCCACAATAACACACAGCAGCCAGGCGAGCAATTGTACACATACAAATACAAGAGCTGCCAAACAATTTCTAATACTGTTCAGCCAGCCTTATGATCCAGGCACCCCTGCCAGAGAGCAAAATCGGGTTGTGACCTTACTGATCTCCACTGTAGTTGAAGAAAACCTACCACCTCCTCCTCAAATGTAAGTTACATTGATTGGTGGTATATATATTTATCAGGTTACAATTTTTTTTATTTTTTTTTTTAATGGTAACATGAGGGAGAGTGTTCAGAGGGAAAGTTCACTTTTCTTATAATGAGGTATACTGTGACACCACACCAGCAATGTTGGGGCTCATTTGCACTAGCGGTTAGGCAATTGAATCAGCCTTTTCACAACCTGTCAAACATGCTTAGATCACTTTTTAGAGGAACAGTGGTGTCTGTTCCACCTGTAAAACAGCCCTTAGCTGCATTTGACGGTGGTACGTGAGACTGGGGTTGGTAAAACCCTGTGGTTGAGTCACACTTTTACCTTCCCCAATCCCTACTCCCTTTAGCTGCAGAGGTAGCACCAAAGGTGTACACATGCCATGTTCTGCCAATATAGCTGATATTGTGCATCTGTATGGGCTCAATAGTATCTTTATGGGCTCAATAGCATCTTTATGCTATTGTGCCTATATAGCTGCTATTGTACCCAAATAGCTTTTACTGTGCCCTATCATGCCCACTGACACTTAACTTCTTGCAGAACTTCCAGCTGCTGTGGATCCTGCTACCAAGAATGAGAGGTGGACTGCTATTGGTATCACTCCACCCCACATTGCAGCCAGAACTATGGACAAGGCATTGGCTCATGAGGCAGGCTTGATGCCCCCGCAGCCGCCTGCTCCCTCCTGCCCTGCTTTTCCTGTTCTATGGCTGGCCGCCGCCTTCATCCACAATCTGTGCCAGAAGGTCGGTAAGCCCAGGACCAATCTACCAGTCACCTGGATCGACTGGTAGATTGTGGTCCATGGGTTGCCGACCTGGGCACTATAGTAAACATGATTTCTTCTGGGAGAAAGGAATACTAGGTGTCTGTGTTCCCTCTGACACTGCCCCTGAGCATTTTGTAACAACAGCCTCCCTGTGTGTAAATATACACAACATACAGTATATAGGGAATGCTTTCCGCTGTTTCCTTCATTGCCTACACTAAACCAAGGAGCTGTGACTGTCCAGGCCATTGCAGAATTTGGTTCTCCCCTCCCTGAAGCAATGCACAGAAAAAAAAAGACTCACATGGGTGTTTAAGAGCTGAGGGGTCATTTTGGCTTCTTCTTGCTCTGGCATTGAAAATCATTTTTGGAGTGTGCTGCGAGTATAGGTGTATGGAAAATGCATGGAGTGTGCAGCGAGCATAGGAGGTGTATGGGAAATGCATGGAGTGTGCAGCGAGCATAGGAGGTGTGTGGGGAATGCATGGACTGTGCAGCAAGCATAGGGAGTGTGCGGTAAATGCATGGAGTGTGCATCTAGCATAGGGGGTGTATGGGGATGCATGGAGTGCGCCACGTTAAGAGTGCAGAGCTGAGGGGTGTGCTATTTACGTAAATTTACAAAGTGCAAGATTCAGGCTTGTGCTACTCACAAAGTGCAGGGTTATGGTGTGCGCTACACGCACAATGCAGGGTTCAGGAAAGAGATGCGTACACAGCGCAGAGATCAGGCGTGCACTGCGTATGCAATGCAGAGATCAGCAGTGTGCCACCTACGCAATGTAGAGTTCAGGAGTGCCCTACGCACACAATACAGAGATCAGGAGTGCCCTACGCACATAATGCAGAGATCAGGAGTGCCCTACGCACACAATGCAGAGATCAGGAGTGCCCTACGCACATAATGCAGAGATCAGGAGTGCCCTACGCACACAATGCAGAGATCTGGAGTGCCCTACGCACACAATGCAGAGATCAGGAGTGCCCTACGCACACAATGCAGAGATCAGGAGTGCCCTACGCACACAATGCAGAGATCAGGAGTGCCTTACATACACAATGCAGAGATCAGGAGTGCCTTACATACACAATGCAGAGATCAGGAGTGCCCTACGCACACAATGCAGAGATTAGGAGTGCCTTACATACACAATGCAGAGATCAGGAGTGCACTACGCACACGATGCAGGAATCAGGAGTGTGCTATGTACACAATGCGGGGATCAGGAGTGCACTATGTACACAATGCAGGGATCAGGAGTGCGCTATGTACACAATGCGGGGATCAGGAGTGCGCTATGTACACAATGCGGGGATCAGGAGTGCGCTATGTACACAATGCGGGGATCAGGAGTGCGCTATGTACACAATGCGGGGATCAGGAGTGCGCTATGTACACAATGCGGGGATCAGGAGTGCGCTATGTACAAGAGCTCTGGTCTGTTACTAAAGTGTGGGAAATATAGGGTTAGTATAATGCCATCAGAATATCTTTTAATTTGTCAATCTATTCTTCTTGTATTGTGACACCAGCGATAAGGAATGGGTGGTCTGATGGATGAATAAATAGATGGATGGATGAGTGAATGGACAGATGCATGGATGGATAAGTAAATGAAAGGATAGATGAATGGATAGATGAGTGAATGGATGGATAGATGGATAACTCAGAAATCCTGCATTTTCTCCCTGTCAGTCTCTGTAAGAACCATGTGACTTGTGCTGGCAGAGAGGAATGCAGGTGTCAGAATACAGGATGGATACATAAACCTTGTTCTCCTCTGCTAACCTTCCCACACTGTAGAACCCAGCTTGTTCTCTCCATGCTGGCAGCAGTGCAGACAAACAAAACTCACTGTTTCTCAGTGCTGGGCTGAAGAATGTGTCCCCCATAGCAGGCTGTGTCCTCTCCTCTCCTCTCCCCTCTTTCTCTCCAGCTGCTGAATCTCCTCTTCTCAGAAATCATAGAAGGCGGGCTGGGGGAAGGGGACGGGTACAGTCTTTACCATTGGCTGAGGAGGCAGCAGAGAGGTGGATATCCATCCGCCTCTAAAATTAGTCTGTGCCGGGTCTAGCTAAAGATTTTCGGCTTCTGCGGCCGCAGCTGTTGTATCCTTCCACAACAAAAAAAGAGTCCCCAGCTTCCAGGCAGCAATAGAGAATATGCAGGCAAGGAAAGCACAAACAAAAAACACTAACATATGCAAATACTACCATGTGGATTTTGGGGGTGCTATGGGGGTGCTTAAATAATTTTTGGGGAGACTTGAGCACACCCAAGCACCCAAATGGCGCCGCCACTGCAGAAACCTAATCTGGATAGCGCTGCTGATTCCCCACCAATTCAGCCACAATACTCAGGGGATCCAATACTTCTTGCCCCTTTTTCTGATTTACTACAGAGAGAATTAACGAAAGCCACAGATAAATTGTCATCTGAAATAAAACAGGATTTTCAGGAATTGGGGAACTGTTTGGAAAGCATTGAATCGAAGGTAGATGGCACTGCTCACAGTGTCCCAAAACTCCAATATGATCACGGATCTACAAGGCCACCTCGAGGAAGCCTATATGAAAATCGATGACCTTGAAAATTGCGCTACAATTTTCATATCAGAGGTCTTCCAGACACGGAAAAAGATATTACCACCATTGCCTATGCTCTTATACAATCTGCCACACCAGATGTCGACGAAATCCATATGGAGATAGATGATATACACAGGGCTCTTGTTCCTCCGAAACCTGAAGGACCACCCAGAGGTGTGATCGTAAAGCCCAACTTTTTCAGAATCAAAGAAGCGGTCATGCACTATGCCAGAGAACATCCAGATCTTGAAATTAATGGTTATAAAATTCATGTCTTTGCGGACATCTCCCAGGCCACTATTCAAAAACGAAGATCCTTCAAACCTCTACTTTCACCTTTGATCGACCGGAATATCCGCTATAGATGGAATTATCCTTTTCGGCTTTAGTTTACCTACAACGGCAAATCCTATTCCTTCTCAACGTTTTCTGATGGCGAACATATCCTTCTGAAACTGGGATTTATTACGCACAGTCCATCATCGCTGAACCAGCAAAGATCAAGCGGCCCTCCTCCCCCGCTCTCTCCTCTCTGGTCTCCTCAACTGACCAAGAAATCGACGACCTCCTGTCGAGTGACCTCTCGTTTATCTAGATGGCTTTCATTCATTGAAACTAAAGTCATTAAAGACCGGGAAGGGCGATACCTCCTAGTTAAGGGTCACCTGGGAGAAAACTTGGTAACCTTTTTGGTTTATTATGCCCCTAATACGAATCAAAGAGCGTTCTTTCGCTCATTACTACTAACTTTGGCCCCTGAATTTGAGGGGGATGTTATATTAGCAGGTGATTCCAACTTGGCCTTGTACCTTATAATGAACAAATCCCATATGGCCTCTTTAAGATCCCCTTCTAAGCAAAGTAGTAAATTTGCTCAGTTGCTGTATCACTATGATCTGGTAGACGCTTGGAGGGAAGCGAACCCCACCTCTAAAGATTATTCTCATTTTTTGAGAGCTCATAACCCCTACTCTCGTATTGTTTATATTTTTCTCCTCTCGGGACTCTCACCTAAATTACGCTCAGCCAAAATAATCTCTACTCCATGGTCAGACCATGATCCTATAATATTGCAGCTCTCAGACTTGACAACTAAAATAGCCAAGTCGCATTGGCATCTAAATGAATCCTTCCTCAGTAGTGAATCTTACTGCCTTGAGGTTTCTACCTATCTGAAGACTTAATTTGACATTAATAAGGCAGAAGATACCACTCCCGCAATCAATTGGGCAGCACATAAAGCATCCGTTAGAGGGTTCCCTATTCAGTTGTCTTCTAAGCTTAAAAAAGCAAGAGACGAGTTGATTTCTGCCAAGACTACGGAATATGAAGCTCTAGCCACCCAACTTAAAAAAATCCCCATCCCCTGACCTATTAACTAAGCTTGAACAAGCCCGCTTGGAACTCAACATTTGCCTCACCACAAAAGCTGAGAAGCAGCTACACTGGTCCAATCATAGGTTTTTTACTTGGCATGATCGCCCAGGATCATTGTTGGCACATACACTCATTCGGCATTGCCCAAAATTAGACTTACAGGAGGTCATATTTCCCAAAATCCTCAGAAAATTCTTCAAGAATTCCGCAATTTCTATGCTGACTTATATGGACAGCCCCGGAGGCTGCTTCTTTGTCCATCTAGGAATTTCTGGGGAGCCTACCTGTCCCCTCTATTGAGGAGGCACATAGAGATTTAATGGATCAACCTTTTACCTGTGAAGAGATCAGTAACACCATTAAAATGATACCACTTCATAAATCACCAGGACCGGATGGTCTCACTATTATTTGTTACAAAAAATTCTCAGAACATCTGGTTCCACATATGGCTCTTTATTTTAATTCCTTGAGGGATGGAGGTGCGGTTCCTCTGGATGAAAATAAGGCCTATATTAGTGTCATCTCTAAACCTAATAAAGATACTACTGATGTCCTTAATTATCGCCCAATCTCACTAATCAATTGTGATCTAAAAATTCTTACGAAACTCATGGCCCTACATCTTAACACATTCCTAGCAGAATACATTTATAAAGATCAGTCAAGTTTCATTGCTGGGCGCCAAACACTAGACCAAATTTGTAGAACTATAACCTTGATTTCAGCTGTACGTGATAATTGGGATGCCCCCCTTGCTCGGGAGCTTCTCCTTCTATCATTAGACCTTCATAAGGCTTTTGATAGCGTGAATTGGAATTATTTATTCACTACTTTAGAGACTTTCGGGTTTGGACCTAGCTTTTTATCCCTATTGAAAACTTTATATGGATCTCCGTCAGCCCAGGTTTCCATACGAGGCTACAACTCGTCGTTGTTCGATATCAAAAGTGGTACGAGACAGGGATGCCCCCTTTCACCCTTACTTTTTGCATTAGCTATTGAACCCTTGGCCATGACAATTCGGTCCCACCCTAATGTAATAGATGTGAATAATAATGATATCAGGTGTTACTAGGTTACTAGGTGAGGTATATTAAAATGTCTATTCCAAACGCTTTATATCTATATCAGAAACATTGAATGTTAAAAAACATAATACTTTCCAGATATTTTGCTACTTCCTTTTTTTCTGTCTGGAGCCAGACCGCATTGAGTTATCAATAGACTGTAGCTTCCTGCAGCTTCCTGTTGCTTCCTCATTCATCTCCCAGAAATTGCATCAAGACCAGACATGACATCAACATATAATAATAGCTTTGATTAATTGTTAAGTTTGTTGAAATTATTGCTAAATTTACTAAAACTACTGACTTTTCGACATGTT
This sequence comes from Aquarana catesbeiana, assembly GCF_042186555.1. Lineage (NCBI taxonomy): Eukaryota > Metazoa > Chordata > Amphibia > Anura > Ranidae > Aquarana > Aquarana catesbeiana. The sequence goes on along the minus strand of NC_133325.1, from coordinate 413,600,129 downwards.
TTGCATTAAAAACCAACTAAAAAAATGGAAAAAAAACTAGAAGTTTCTTATTCTGAACTAAGTGTCAGAGCGTGATTATTTATTAATGGCATGCATGTTTTTATTTGATAAAGGGGTAGATATAATAATTTCAGAACTTTTATTCTGAGTCCAAAACATTTTGGCGCTCAAAAGTGGGGCTCGAGGCTAGGATCGCCAGGTAGCAGATCTCAAGAAGGGACCAGGAGAAGCCAACGCGGAAATACAGGAGGAGACTGATCAACTCTAGAAACAGTAAGACACTTTTGATATCTTGTATATCTAGTCTACTGTTTATCCCGTATCCGTGGCTGGTCAATCTCTGTGCCCAAATCGGCTTCCTGCGACCCTCAAAGACAGGTATTAATCTTGCCTCGAGTCTATTGATAAGTTAAAGAACCTGCAAATTATGTCTACCGCCCGTTTTGTTCTGTTCTGTTTTGTTGATCGATCTGTGTTTTGTGATGGCTGTTGGGAGTTTTGTGGGGATTGCTTATATAGGCACGGATGAAATTAGTTGACGTGGTTAAACTTCTCCTGGGACTAGGAGAAGGCGTCAGGATGTGGTTAAACTCCTCCTGAGGGGATAAAAATAAATAATTGTGCAGGCAAAGCAGGGGAACAATAAGTACGGAAGTACGGGCAACCGGGAAACCTCAGGGGGGGCGTCAGGAACAAGCACAGTGGCGTGGGGGATCCCGTGACAGTTTGAGAGATCCTGTACTCCATTGCAGCCGTCACACATTTTGCTGTTGGTTGATTATGTCATGTCTTAAATGTGTTTGTGGTCTGTTATTTGGGATACATGAAGAGGGCTGGGGGTTGATTGAAGTGGTAGAGCCAGGATATAGAGTTAAGTCTCTTGGTTACAAACCTCTACTGCCACATACCCAGATTGAATGTGCATTATCCAGTTAAAATTGTTGTTGGCAAATCACTGGAAGTAATAGAGGCTCAAACTAGAATAACAGGACGTGCAGCTGAAAGGTGCCCCTTGCAACCTGAACAACCGGAAGGGTTAGAAGAAGGGGAAAGAGACAGAGTGAGAAGTTTGGGTATTGAGTTGGGACATGTAAATGAGATTTAAAGTGGTGCATTGAATATTAATTACTGTACTTCTTATCTGTTTGTTAATTGTCTTGTTGAAGGTAATAAGCAGTCACGTATTACCCGCCCGCTCCCTTACCTGTGGCCACCTGAAGTGGACAGGGCTGTGACTGGTCTACGTTTTGGGAAGACGCGTGTAAGGAGACTTGCACGGCAGTCGAACACTGTAGACTTTCTTTTCTCTCTCTCTATCCATTTTGTCTTTTGTCCTCGTTAACTTGAGACTGTGATATGGTCTGAACCGGCACCAGGTGACGGATAGAGGATTGTCAGACCCTTGAGTTAGGACAGCCTCAGGACCTGTTGAAAGTCCTGAGCAGACACACATAAATATCACAGTCATCAAGACAGAACGTAGCAAGATAGTGTTATATATTGGAAAGTGGTCCGAAAGAGGACAGGTGGTGGTCAGAGGATTGTCGGACCCTCGAGTCCAGGACAGCTTCATAAAACCGCCATACAAATCCTGAGCCTGGACACATAAACTTCCCAATAGCTAACGATGGGGCAGAAGTTAGAAAGACCTAAAGAGGGTAGTTTGGCTTGTGATTTGGTATTAGAGCGAAAAGGAGAAGATGCTGTCAAGGAAGGGAAGAGATTGGCAAAAGTGTGTGGAGTCACTAGGCATTTGGGTGGTCGGCTAGAGCAGAATGAATGGTGTACTCTTTTAAGAAGGGAAAGGGGTTTGTTATGGGGCCATGGGCTGCTGCAAACAGCAGACGCTTGGTTTAAAGTTGCCAAAGCCATTCACGAAGAAGGATGGATAGAACATGAAATATTTCTGAATGGCTGTATTATGTATGTGTACAAGAAGCCAGAAAAGGGGTCAAAAGCTAAGACAGACAGACAGCCACCACCCTATAATGGTGTCTGGACCCCAGAAAGTACACACTCCCAAAACTTTACTGCCCCTTTGCTACAAGTGACAGAGGAGCCTGTGACACCTCCCCCACCGTGCTTAATAATAGACAATGTGCACTTGTCTTTATACGGCTCAGGTGGTTGTTGTCACACATGCCTGACCCAAACTGTATCACTGCCCCCCCGGAACCTACCCACATACATCCGGTGATAGACCAGTCCTTGGTATCGTATTACAGAGCCCAACCTACCCCAATAGTGACAAGAGTACATTCTGGGAAAGACTCGGACAGCTCCCAAGGGGGGAAACACAGACACTCAAGCCTCAGGAGGTCCCCCCCTTGGCCCTCCTGCCCTAAAAGACCTAGGACTAAGGACTCAGACTCTACCCGACCTAATGCTAATAGACTAGGGGACCCAACTTTAGGTCCCTCCTCTTAAAGTCCCGACCAGGGACACGCCGGCCCTGCCAGGATGCACCAAGCTGACAGGCATTCTGGAACAGGTACAACCCCAAAACGACAGACTGTTACATTGTAAGGCACACCCTGCATTGGATCCATCCCCATGTATGACTCATAAGCTGGGGGAATGGGTTCCTTTGTGCCATTGTCCAACGTCCCATTTGACAGCCTATACGGTGACATACGTTTACAGCCCTCTTACACCCCTTGTAATCCAGCAACCATTACCCAGTACTTTCCCTGAACCCCCTTTGAATGGGTTCCTGGACCCTCAAACCACCAAAGACAACAACCCCAGAAGGATCCCCCCTACCCACAATCCCCAGCTCAAAGAACTGCTGGGGGATCCAGGCCAGCACACAGTGAGGGGAAGCAGTGGAAACAGAGCCTGATCAGAGTTATTGGGGATATATAAAAAGTACCCAAAAATGTATGTCTATATGAAGGGCCATTTTCAATATGGTCCTTTCCTTTCATCACCAAGAGACTGAGAAACTGAGAGTCTGAGAGTCTGACTTTAAGGAGTTTCTCTAAAAACAGTGAATGTAGCAAATATGCTATATTTATGCAAATTGTAGTTATGTAATTGTATTAGCAATAACTGGTTTTAAAATGAAGTTTAAAATGTTCAAATTCAATTGAGAATATATTTAACAGTAAGGAAGTTTATGCTCTGGGCGTTATGCCAGGAGAAATGCGAAAGAGGAAGTATTTTCCTCACTCAAATCTGTATCTAGATTCGAGGCTCATTCACATTTGAGTATTTAAAAAAAAAAGGAAAAGAAAACATTTACTCTGTATGTATTCATATATGCACTCTGAAACGTCTGATGCAAATATGTGTGTAGGAGATCACACGAGGAAAGGCGAATTTGTTGAGAAATAGCACAAGAAGTTTACTGATTTGGGTTTTAGTGTGCTGAACAAAGACACATATTAATTTATTTCAGATCTTAAAGAGTTAATCCGAAAGGGTCTGAGTATAGAGTATAGAGCTACTGGAGCTTGAGACGCTAGTAGCTAGTGGAGCTAATGGAGTTAATAGTTGTTAAGTCTAGAGTCCTCACAGAGCAGTAGAGAGTAGCTCCTCTCATGATGGCCTCTGACACACCCTATCTGCCCCCATTAGTACCAACTCCACGTGTCTGCTACAACTGCAGAAGACCTGGCCGTTCCAGAAGAGAATACCGAAGACAGCAGAAGCTTGCCCACAGGTCCCAACTGTGACCCACGTGAAGACGTCCAATAGGAGACATGACATCTCTCCCCAACATCCCTCCAGACCATGTAGACTTTCTCCACTAGGATTCCGGCAAACCTGTGTCACTTACCCCTACAATGGTATCCTCTGAAGATTCAGGAGGTCCTCTTGCAAAAAATAACTTCCAGAAGTGTAATTAGGACAGAAGAACTATCCGATACCTTGTTCTTATCAGACATTGACATAACATGCATAGGGGTGGATGGAACACCCAGGAAAAACCCCTTTACACGCCCTTTACAGGTGAGCAACTTTCCTGATCTACTAGCAAGATTTGTGGTCTCTTCCACATGCCCCTTAAATCTTTTAGGGGCTGATGTCTTATCCAGACTCCAGGCTTCCATTTCCTTCCAACCTGATGGTGGTGTTCTGGTCTCCCCACCGCTGACCATTGATGATGCCTCAGCACTGTGCTCTGTTCCCCTTTTTGTTATCATTGGATGCATAATGTGAGGTTGGCATCCTGAATCCCAAAAGAGGTTCTGGATCAAGTCCCTACATGTCTGTGTGCAGCTAAAGCCTGGGGCCCCCTTTGCCCAGAAGACCACAATACCCCTTGAAGCCAGCTCAAGCTGCATATATTTCAAAGCAAACCGAAACCCTTCTGTCAAATGGAGTTCTGATACCCTGCACATCTCCGTGCAACACACCACTGTCCCCAGTGAAGGAGACACTTATGGCATCCCTGGGTGGGAAACCCACACACCTTGCTGGCAGGAATACTGCCCACAGCAAAATACTTTACAGTAGAAGACTTAGCTGGACTGTTATGCCACAAGGTGCCCAGAACTTCCCTTCCCAATTCGCCAAGGTAATGGCCCTCATTCTGGACAAATGGATGAAGTTACACCCAGACATTATACTCCTTCAGTATGTAGATGACTTCCTGCTCTGTGCAGATACCCGTGAGGATGCCTTAATCTTTTACGAAAGTCTCCTCCAACACTTGGCAGAGCAAGGATGCAAGGCCTTAGAGCAAAAAGTCCAGAGAGAAAGTGAATTTCCTAGGCCTCTGCATCTCCCAAGGTACCCGACATCTCACTGAAGAAGGAGCTGCTGCAATCAAAGCTTTCCCTTTGCCTCAAGAATAAATCCCAGAAGCCTCTCTCTTGATGCAACCCCTCTATGATGCCCTTTCTTGCTTTCTCCAGAAGTTGTGGACTATTTTGAAACTCTGAAGGAGATCCTTTAAACAGCCCCCGCTTTGGGAGGTATGGCAGGTATGGTGTCCCAGAGGTTATAGAGAGTGACCAGGGGTCGGCTTTCACGGCCTCAGTAACCAAGGAAATATGGGCAGCTCTAGGGGTCACATTATCTTTCTACACCCCATACCATTCTCAGAGCAGTGGGAAGGTGGAAAGATTAAGCGGCTCAATAAAATTTAGAATGCTAAAGATGCTAAAATATCTCTCAGGAAACAGGGATGAGTTGGCCAAATAGCCTGCCCATAGCCTTATTCAGTGTTAGGTACACTCCAAGGGGAAACCATGGTCTGTCACCCTATGGGATAATATTTGGTTTAGCCCCCAGACTAGGTTGTTATTTCCTACAAAAGTTGTAAATCCAATCTGATGTATTAACTGATTATGTGACTGCTTTATCTCAAGAATTAATCTATGTCCATTTGGAAGTATTCTCCTCCATTCCAGATCCTGAGTGAAATACAGGATTACACAAGTTGGTCCTCGGAGACTGGGTCCTGGTAAAGAAGTTTGTGAGAAAACACACCCTTGAACCCAGATATGATGGTCTTTTCCAGGTTCTCCTAACAACCACCACATCAGTCAAGGTGGCCGGGAAAAACTCATGGATACATGCTTCCCACTGCAAGAAAGTTCCTGTACATGAGGAAGAGGCCAAGGGAACCAAATGATTCTGTATATCCTTTTCATTGGAACACTGGGGGTACAAACTGGGGGTACAAACCTGAAAACGCCCAAAATAGGAAAGACAAAAATGGGAAGTCACTCTTAGATAGAATGACAATCAACAAACACACAGATCAGCTTTACACCAAAGAGTTCAGGCTGACCATTGAGAATCCTAGCCCAGAAGACAGTGGGACCTATGTTTTGGGCCTATGGTGGGGAGGTGGGTTTTAGAAAACCTTTCCAACTGAAAGATATGTTCAATAATCCTGAGTGTGGAGTTCCCCAATCCACATCTAGCAAACCCCCTGAGGCCCCATATACAGAAGTTAGGGGACATGGTGGCCATAGCAGACCCGAACTTTAAGGAAACGATGGCTGCAGGAACTGGGTTCTCAGACGTCAACTTGTGGCTAGAATGTATGAGGTACAATGCAGAGAAACATAACAAGACCAACTGTTATGTATGTGAAGGGGCCAGGTCTCATCTGGGAACAGTACCCCTAAACATACCCCCCGAACACGAGACATGTTTCCTTAGCCTGTTTACAAACACAACCACTAACCACGCCACTCCCTGTGCGAACATTGGAAGGAGGAATATCCCATAGTCACCAAAACTCCCAAGCCAGGAGAAGGTATCACTATATATTCTGGCAATTACACATGCCATGGACGGCATCAGGGAATGGGGAAACCCTTTGGGAATTTCACTAGGGGTTACTGTGGATCTTATAGTGAGGCCTCCGTAGATCTAGTACAAAATCAAGTCCAGTCCTTGGGAGACATATACTGGATTTGCGGGGACATGAAAATTAGAAGCAGATTGACAGAGTAGTGGACAGGAGAATGTGCATTGGCCAAGGCCATAATGCCTCTACACATTTTTCCAGAGGCCACTCCACAAATAGAACCAGACTTAAACAACATACCCAGACTTAACAGGAGATGTAGGAGTGCCCCAGCAGGAAGCTTTGACCCTCATGTATACATAGACAACATAGGGATCCCTAGAGGGGTCCCAGATGAGTTCAAAGCAAGAGCCCCAGTAGCAGCAGGATTTGAATCCTTGATCCCCATCATCACTGTAAATAAAAATGTAGACTGGATAAATTACATCTACTATAACCAACAAAGGTATGTTAATTACACCAGAGATGCACTCCAAGGTTTAGCCGAACAACTAGAAGCCGTGTTACACATGACTTTCCAAAAACCGCATGGCCTTAGATATGGTCCTAGCTGAAAAGGGGTGTGTGTTTAAAATGGTGCCTAAAACAGGTACATGTTGTTCCTACATCCCAGACAACACTGGTCCAAATGGTAAGGTGACTTTGGCCATCAGGAAACTTGAGGATTTGTCCGAAGAATTAAAAAAGAATTCAAGGCTCACCAACCCTTGGAATCAATACTTCACCTGGGTTAGGGGAGGGTGGCAGGGATTACTAACACAGATAGGAATAACCATCCTAATAATCTTGGTGACCTTGGCTGTCATAGTTTGCTGTATTCTCCCCTATTTTAAAAAGTGTGTAGGGAAAGTTATTAACCAATGTTCTTTCACTTTTGTGAATCAGGAAATACCAGATGAAAATTATGAAATGCACTCCGTTACAGTCACCTCCCCTCGGGATGCAACACCGTAGGGCTATAGGGATAGATAGCACCTGGCCGCATTTCGCCAGTTGTATCGAGGGGGGTGGGGAGCTAGTCACTGCCCCTTCTCTACATACAGCTTAAAAGAGCTGCAGAGGTAAATGGGCTGTGTGGGGTAGGTTTTTTTTTAGTGTGAGGGACAGATTCTTAAATAGACATTTTCAAGGGGGGAACTGTAATGGATGTGAATAATAATGATATCAGGTGTTACTAGGTTACTAGGTGAGGTATATTAAAATGTCTATTCCAAACGCTTTATATCTGTATCAGAAACATTGAATGTTAAAAAGCTTAATACTTTCCAGATATTTTGCTACTTCCTTTTTTTCTGTCTGGAGCCAGACCGCATTGAGTTATCAATAGACTGTAGCTTCCTGCAGCTTCCTGTTGCTTCCTCATTCATCTCCCAGAAATTGCATCAAGACCAGACATGACGTCAACATATAATAATAGCTTTGATTAATTGTTAAGTTTGTTGAAATTATTGCTAAATTTACTAAAACTGCTAACTTTTCGACATGTTTTGCATATGCTGTACTGTTTTGCGAGGGTATAAAAACCAACTAAAAAAACAGAAATAAACTAGAAGTTTCTTATTCTGAACTAAGTGTCAGAGCGTGATTACTTCTTAATGGCATGCATGCTTTAATTTGATAAAGGGGTGGATATAATAATTTCAGAACTTTTATTCTGAATCCAAAACACTAATATTTCTGGTATTGGCTGTGAGCAACAAGAACATAAATGTGCCTTATTTGCCGATGATGTCCTTATGTATATTACAAACCCTCAAGTCACTCTACCTCACTTGCTATCTTTATTAGATCAATTCTCTTGGCTTTCCGGCCTCTCCCTCAACCCTCACAAAACAGCCCGTAATGTCTCGTTTCCCCACTCAATAGTACAGACTCTTTGGGAGGACTATAACTTTCAATGGGCACCACACCCCCTTTCATATTTAGGGATCCAATTAACGCCGTCTAGTGAGACTCTTTGTAAAGCTAATTATCCCCCATTATTTAAAAAACCTAAAGAGGATCTTCGCAGTTGGGCGGACTATTCCCTATCATGGTTTGGCAAAATCAACTCTGTCAAAATGATACTTCTACCCAGGATACTTTACTATTTTAGAACTCTACCAGTGACAGTCCCAAGGGGAGATCTGCAGGGCCTGCAAGCTGAGATTCTTCATTTCATTTAGGGTAATAGAAGGCCTCGAATGAACAAACAGATCCTATATGCCCCAAAATTAAAAGGGGGTCTTGGTCTTCCTAATTCACTAAACTACTTTCAAGCCACTCAGATTTCTCAACTTGCCCATGCTATTACTACGGGTCCTGCACCTCTTTGGGTTTCCCTTGAGGCACTAGCCAGCCACCCCTTGGCCATAGGATCACTGATGTGGCTTCCCAACCGGCTACGCCCTCCTATATTATGCCCTACTTTATCGCAGTCATTGACGGTTTGGGATAGAGTGCATCACCGGGCTTCCCTGTCATCCCCACACACACCCTTAACTCCAGTCTTCTGTAATCCAGAGTTTCCACCAGGGTTAGTACCACAGTCATTTAATTGATGGCTTAATAAAGGATTGCTGAGGATTGGCGATTACCTTAATGGTAACCAAGTATACTCTTTACAACATTTTAAAGACAAGATGCAGTGAAATATTCAGATATAACCAAATTGCATCCTTTGTCAGACGCAAACCTAATCTAATAATTGAGCCGCTTACACTTACAAGGTTCAAGTTATCCTGCCAAACAAGGGGTCCTTTGAAGGGACGACTATCTGTTGTCTACGCTTCCCTCACTGAACAAAACTCAAAGCTCTCCTACATAAATCAATGGGAAAAAGATCTGAATCTTAATCTTGATCTGTCTGAATGGCAGGATATTGCCTATAACTTATCCAAAATCTCTATCAATACCACGCTGATTGAGGACAATTATAAAACACTGTTACGTTGGTACCTGGTCCCAACTCGGGTAGCTAAAATGCATCCATCTACATCACCTAACTGTTTTCAATGCTGTGTTCAGTCGGGGACAATGCACCATATTTCCCCCTGGTGATTAAGTTTTGGATTAGGGTATTTAATTTAATAAACTCTGTGACAGAGGTGAACATCCGTAGATCTCCAGAGGTGGCCTTATTCCATAGACTGCCCAAAGAAGTACCCAGGAAATCAACTAAATTAATCACATACAGTACATACTGCTAGTGGCAAGGATTACAGTGGCCCAGCATTGGAAGCAATTGATTATTCCTCTAGATTACGTCAAAAACAAAATCGACTGGATTATGGTAAATGACAAACTTACCCACATACTTCATAACAACTCTGAAAAATGTGATAAAATATGGGACCCATGGGTCCGTTACATTTCGGTTCCTTAATGAGCTCTGGGCTGACCCTCTTGAATTCCTCTCTTGCCTCTCTTTCCTATTTCTTTATTTCTACCTCCCTTCTTTCCCTCCACCTTCTTCTACATGCAAATTTAAACCCAATACTTGGGTGGTTTTAGCACTCCATTAAGTTTTAATATTGATAAGCTCAGGAAATGGTACAAAAGTTCCCTACTATGTCTTATCCACTATCCCCTCTTGACCCCTCCCTTTCCTTCCCTTAACCTACCTCTCCGTACCATACTCAGGTTTTTGTAAATTACTGCACATGGTTACAATTTTAAATACTGATTAGAACTAAATGTTGCTAAGTTAACTACATGCTTAATATTGTTTGATATTACCTACTGGGCCTTCTTTGCCCAGCAGGCAAATCTAAGAACATTCCATGAATATTGTATGCTCATGTACAATACTAGACCATGTAATACCTTGTTAATTAAACCTTAGGTATTTGGAAAATTGTCAGAGCAATAATCCGAATGTAGTTCTACGATTACCTGCTACTCTTGTTATCTCAAAATCTTTTCAATAAAAATATTGGAAAATAAATAAAGAAGCTAGCTTCAACTCACAAAGCTAAATTACAAAGAAAATAAAACAAATTAGGGGACTTCAGCCCACTCTCTGCTGAAAATGGGTCACAGGAGTGCAAAACAAATTGCACTCCTGTGATCCATAGGAGAAGCCCAGCCAAACAAACTTTGGCTGGACTTCTCCTTTAATAAAGTCCAATGTGACAGACCCAACACCAAATAAAACAAAACAAAGACTGATGTGCTTCTGACTGGATATGTCCTCAAAAAGTGCTTCACCACGGGTGCTCATGAGGTATATGGCAACTCACCAGAGGTGTTTGACCACTTTGTAAGGTAGGTCAAAATACCCTTTTTGTTAAATATAAGCCAGATGGATCCTGGTTTCAGACCTTTCCACTTTAGGACCCACCAAATTTTTTTGGGGGGGGGGGGCAGGGTGTAGGATCAAACCCCAAAAAGGACACAAAATAAAAACTTTATGGTGTAGTATGTTTTATTTATAAAGATTTTTAAAATTAATTGTAAAAGGTTGCACTCACATGTGACTGTACCAATCCCGGTACTAAGGTGTCTATAGCATGTGCGGGATAAGTATACCAGGCTTGTGCGGGAATACAATTCATGCCTCGTTCTAGATATACTAGTTGGGTGTGTATCACATACGGGACTCAGATGTGACTAATCCCCACTCCATTACATTACATGTTCTGACTACCAATGTATTTACTTACTGTAGTGGCTGTTTAAATTTTGTTATTCAAGTAATGGAGTCAATCCAAATAGTTGGGTGGTTTCCAAATTCCCTTGCTCTACAACCCCTACAGTACCTCTACCCCTATTGTTTATGTTATATTCAACCCTGGCATCACTAATTACAAGACATGATTCTTTCACTTACTAATCCACAGATTTCCATACCAAACCTACTAAAATCAAACTCTATGAACAGACCTGTTGATACTTTGGACAGAGTCCATTATTTCAAAATACAGCAGACTTGACAACTCTATTTTTACTGACATCAGTTCCTTTAAATGGCAAAACAAGGATATCTGTAAGACGATAATACAATACCAGTTACACCCTGATACACTTGTTGAGTACCTTAAAGCTAAAGGAACCTTAGTCTACAACTGAATTTTAGACCTTCATCAATATAGCAAACTCTTTTGTATGGACGGGTTCAAAATACATAATAATAATAGGAAGAAGAATAAATGTAACCTTGACTTAATGACTTAATGAAACACACTCTTAAGGAAAGTATTGAATCACTCGCTATATTCTCTGACTATCTTCTGACTACAGCTTCTATTATTAGACATTGGAAAAAACTTTAGAAAATTATAGAAAGTATATCCTAGCAGGCAAACTATAGAGATGCAGTAAACTACCAAGAAGGCAGAATTTACACTTGGAGAGAGTATAGATGAAGACAGTGACAGCTAAGGGCACAAGGCCAATCAAACACACATTCTCAAACAGAAGGCCGCTTAGTGTCCACTTCATTATCTGTTAATCTTTATTGGAAAATAAAAGGAAGGAAAAAAACACAACGATGGGCCAATGTAAACAACACACTAATCAGCAGCTCCACCAGGAGCAGTAGCAAGACACAGACACCAAACCTAGTGATTAATCATTCCTCCAAAACCATTACAAATATTGAAAATAAGTTACTGAACAAGGGTTTAATCTTTTCCGGCTTTTGTTGCATTTTTTTTTGATACTTCACATCACTTCTCCTCTAAAAATACACAGACACATTCCAACACTTTCACCAGGATTCTGAAATAAAACTGATCAGTTGCTCAAATGTATCCATAGGGAATCGTCTTTCAAACATCAGTGAGGATTGAGTGTGAAGCCCCTCAGGCTATCTGTAATGATAGTACCTTAGATAAGGGTGAAGCTATTGTCACCTTATGACAATATACAACATCAGTTGTCTAACAACTGGGTTTTCTGCAGATTACCTAATAATCCTCTGTCCTCCATTAAGGAAGGGATAGACACCCTTGTCAAATCTGCAAAATGTATAATTAAACAAAGTATAAATATTATAAACAAAGAAGGTATAATTAACTAAAAACTGAAGAAATATCTTTTTCCAGATTATCCTCTTACTACTCTTTTCTACTGTCTCGCTAAAGTCCACGAGAACCAGCTTATACCTCCAGGTAGACCTATTGTTGCTAGTAATAACTCCATATTTCAAGCTATTGCAGTTTTTCTAAATTTGGCCCTGCAACCAAAAGTCTTATCTATTCCATCATACTCACAGGATATAATGGATTTCCTCACCTCGTCTTCAAGGTGTGGGTATGTTGCCTCCTGATTGCATTCTTATACTATGGATGTGAGTAGACTATACCTCTCAATACCACAAGCAGAGGGTATTAGTGTGATCCATAATATTCCTGAGACTATAGACATACACCCAGGCATGAGATATTTTTTTCACAACTATTGAAGATTATCCTAACAAACAACTTAATTTGCTTTTGATAGAAAGCTCCACCTACAGCTACAGAACATCACAATTAGTTCTAAATCAACACCTAGTTATGCCAATTTATTCATGGTATAGAGAGGTCATGGGTACAGTTACCCTTTATACTTAGGCCAAGTACTTTTATGGCTTAAATATAGTGATTCAATTTTCTTAGTTTGACAGGGTTTGGAGGATATGACACTCATATACTTTTCGGATGTAAAAGTTCATCTGCAGAATGAAAAGATATCAAGTGATCTGTTCCACAAACCTACAGTTAAAGTTACAGTTTTCTCTCATCCAATAGCTTATATTCTACTCCATTGAAAATAGGGTTACCTTACAGCCAGTTCAAACATGCAAAGCAGATTGTCTGCACTCATTAATAATTTTGAGAGAGTGGAGGAAATGAGAAATGCATTTCTAAATAAAGGTTACACCGAAAAAAACTTAGCACTTGATAGGGCTATTGGACAGGATAGGGATTCTTTACTCAGTTTAAGTTCAAAAAGCATTATAATATTATTTCTGTCACATTCACTTTCTTCTGACCAGTGCTGTGCAGTCTCTTCATTGACCCTGCCATGCACAATCAACTGGTTTGTGCAGATTTTTCAAAATGTCAATCTAGATCAGGCAATGGGCGCACTTCCTTTTAATCACTCAAGGACATGTATCCATGGGAAAATGGAGCACAGTGCAATTTCACACTAAAATGTGATACCTTTATCCCCCCCCTTCCCCCCTTTCCCCCAGTAGTGGTCAGAAACTGATATTAGAGAGTACTATAATTTCTTTACATCATCCAATCTCAACCTTCCTAAATATCCTTGTGGACTAGGGTATGTCGGCCAGACTATCCAAGAGGTTTCTAGAACTAGTTGTCACTCTAGTGATATCCGCAATTTTGATTTCACCTCACCCATGGCCCACCATTCTACAGAAGCAACTCATAATGTATCACAAAATATATTTACATAAGTTAATATGCTAGCTATATAGTGCAAAGATTCAATACAATATACTGTATAAAAGTCCATAGACTATTATGCACATATAAAGTCCAAAAGTAAGAGAAATCATTCCCAACACCACAGAATGTTGAAACCTCAAATGCACTTCTTATTTTTTCCCACCATAAACTCCACCATGTCTGCTTATATAATGTGCACTCACCACAAACACTGACCCCCAATTAAGGAAAGCCAAAAGGCTTATTTCCAATACAACCAGAGCAGGTCTGATAATCTTCCTTCACTTTCCAACATCAACTCCCACTTTCTCCATACTCAGCCACAAACCGAGAAGAATGGCAGATATAAATATATCATTGTTCCGTATGTATTCATTTAAACCTTTGCCATAAAATATAAGTACAGCTCACTCACATGTAGTGGTGCCCTTAGATTGGCATCGGTGCAAACAGTTTAGTTTTTTGGAAGTCTGCTCTGCTTGCATGGTCTGGTGCTCAATGCAATCACTTGAAATGAGGACCGGATGTGTGTATATATATTGAAATGTTGTGTATATATGGTAATTATATTCTACTTTTTTATAGTTCCCCACTTGACCCCTGCTGGAATGTGATTCTACAGCTCCTGTTGAGAACATCTGCTTTGGATTTTTATGCTATTCTGTCATTTTTGAGTTGGCATCTGTGAGCTCAGGCTGCCTTACTATGCAGTAGGTGCAGGCTGGGACCGCAGGTACACCAAAAGTGATGCCTTGTGATAACAGTTGGGGTTCTTGTACAGAATGATGTCACTTCCACTAGATATAACTCATTAAGGCGCTATCCTGGAGGAGAATCTGACTCCTAGAAGGAAATCCTTTTTTTTATTCTTTGTAAATGCCACTTTTGCCATAGCACATCCTATAGCAAAAATTAAAACAGAAATTTGTGTAGAGCCTCCATCAAAATGCATACCAACGTAAATGAGTAAGGGGTACACATAGTTCCTCTACTCATTCACAAAAAAAGTGTAACCTAAAAATAAAGAAACCCAAACATTTGCCAAGTCCTTAATTAAAAAAATAAAAATGACAAAAAAGTCCCTTATTGTAAAATCATTGGTAAATGCTGCCACTCACCAACTCACAGAAATTTAAAACCCAAACGGACCTGGCACATGTGAACAATCCCAATAGTACTCATAGCCGAATGCAATTAATGTAAAAGGGAGGAAAAAGAAATTACATCATTAACCGGTGACTATTTTTGAGCAGTGATGTCACTACTATCCCCACATCTTTGCTTAGGTGGCTGGGGATTCCTGGCCATGTAAGTAATGTGCCTGTGACATCAGCGGTTGCTAATGATGCTTCCTTGGACCATGGAACCATGGAACCATTGACAGCGGAAAACTGTGATTTTTAGAAGTGGTAGAAATATATGATGCTTGTTCCCCCCCCGAACAGGGGGCCAAGCAGGCAAAAGTGCAGCCAAAGTTCACACCAAACCGTCTGCTCATTCCTACTGATAAGTCTACTACCTAATACATTTCTTGAGGGTGATCTACTACAAAGGACTTAGCTCCAAAACATTTACTAATTTACATTTATTATTAGTTCTGCTACCCCTTATGTTTTCAAAGGGGCTCTACATATCATCTGGTGTAGATGCCCTTTCTATCTAGCTTTTGGTCTGTGATTCTTGATTTATTGAAATAGATTTTCCCAAATAAACCTTAACCAGACAGCCATCTGTTTTCTTGTTAGGAAACAAATTTCTCTGTGTCTTCAATTTTGCACATCAGTTATTCCACTATGTGGCCATGGCTGCATGGATTCTTAAATACAAGTCCCCTATTCTGTCAAATCTAAAAAAATAAAAGTGTTAATTATTTTTTATTTTGTGAAAAAACAATGTTATCTGCTTTGATAAGAAGAATCATTTTAACAGAATTTGACATCCATAAATCATATATGTATAACACCCAAGTCTGCAATACTGCTATATCTTACTGTATATCTGTGCTAGTATACAACCACTATGTGCCCTGAGCAGGTATGGATTATGTCATAAAGACACAAACTCAACATTATATACAGTTATACATTTTCT
The DNA here is from genome assembly GCF_042186555.1 of Aquarana catesbeiana. Lineage (NCBI taxonomy): Eukaryota > Metazoa > Chordata > Amphibia > Anura > Ranidae > Aquarana > Aquarana catesbeiana. The sequence continues at coordinate 413,584,388 of NC_133325.1, read as the reverse complement.
TTTTATGTTTTGTTCTTTTACTTGTTACACTTTAGGCTCTATGATCTTAGAGCTAACCACTTGTAATCCTAAAATCTGATATACTTTGCATTCTCTTACTCTGTTATCATTTATAAAACTCTCATTAACCACTTGCAGACTGCCGCATGCCAATTTATGTCGGCAGAATGGCATGGGTGGGCAAACGTCCCTCCCTTCCCGTGGGCGGGGGGCGCGATCTCACCCTCACTGTGCCTGCAGCGGTCGGATTTGTTAGAGAACCGATCAGTCCTCAGGTCCCGGCCAATGATTTATGGCCTGGATCTGCTGATTGGTCCCGACGAATGAAATCAACCCCCTGCCTGTGTAAGTGTAAACACAGACAGGGGAAGTGATGTCATCTCTCCCCGTGGAGTCTTTTCGATTCCAACAAGAGGAGAGAGAACATCTAAACGTTAGTTGCACAACACTACACTAACACCAGGACACATAGGTATATTTGTCACCCCCCGATCACCCCCCAATCACCCCCCAGTTAACCCTTTCACTCCCTGTCACTGTGTCACCAATTGCAGTTTTCAGATTTTTACTGATCACTGCATTGGAGTCATTTGTGACTGTAAAATGTGTTAGGGCAATTAGTAGGCCTAGGTAGGTCTAGGGTACCCCCTAAACACCCCTAATAAAGGTTTAACCCCTTGATCACCCCCAGTTAACTCTTTCACCCCCTGTCGCTAGTGTCAAAAATAGATCTTTTTTCTGAACACCGTATTTGTTTCACCCCGGGTGAATTTTATAGCGTCAGGTACCCCCATATCCTAATAAAGGTTTTAACCCCCTTATTGCCCCCTAGTTAACCTTTTCACCCCGTCACCAGTGCCCACCGTATTAGTGTTACGGGTGATACTGGTTAGTTTGTCTTTTATAACGTCAGGGCACCCGCCGTATATTACCCAATAAAGTTTTAACCTCCTGATTGCTGAAGGGTGATTTCAGTTTTAGCATCAGTCAGGGTCTGCATCGCCCCAGGCAGCTTCAGATTAGTGGCAGTAGCGATAACACCCACGCACGCACCATACACCTCCCTTAGTAGTATAGTGTCTGAATGGATTGATATCTTTGATCTGATCAGAACTATATAAGCATCCCCAATAGTTCAGGGTTCCCAAAAACGCAGCGTTAGTTAAATCAGCCATGATACCTGCTAGCACCTGCGTTTAGCCCCTCCGCCTAGCCCAGCCCACCCAAGTGCAGTATCAATCAATCACTGTCACTTAGAAAAACACAACACACATAACTGCAGTGTTTACAGAGTCAGGCCTGATCCCTGCGAATGCTAACAGTTTTTTTGGTAGCGTTTTGGTAGTGTTTGAATCAGTCGCTGACAGTCAGGAGCTCTTTTTCCTGTGAGTCTCACTAGTGTATTAGTAAATTTAGAGACCAAAATGTCAAATCGAAGGTACACTAGTGAAGAGGCCTACACGTTTCTGAGCAAGACAGATAGTGAAGAGGAAGTCACCCATCTGTCAAATTCAGACTCAGAATATGATCCTGTAGGGGGCATGTCTGGGATGGTAGAGGGAGCAGGTGTGTGAGACCTGAGCTCCCACAGATCGGCTATTAATCCTCCTTTTTTGGGGTGCAGAGGCCCACAAAACGATCCTCCTGTGCCCCCCTAACCTCTGAGACACCCCTGGGGTATGTACAGGAGGAATTCCCAACTGAAATCCCAGAAAAAGGCCGTGCCGCCGAGAACCGTGGACAAGGCTGAAGCCGCGGCCTCGCCTAAATCTCCTGCCCACATGGAGAACCAGGCCTGCGGATCGAATGAACCGGAGTGGCTCCCGGACCCGGCGGTGGACTTTAAGGCTGTAATGCAGGCCATAACTTCCCTGACAGAGAAAGTGGACCACATACAGACCCACGTGGAGTTCATCAGGAAGGATTTTGATACCCTGAGAGGCCGCATGCATGAGGTGGAACAGAGGGTCTCCCACAATGAAGACACGGTACGTGATTATGGGGCTGATTTACATGTGCTTAAAACCAAAGTTAAAGTGCTGGAGGCCAGGGCGGAGGACGCCGAAAATCGCAACAGAAGAAACAACTTGCAAATTTTGGGCCTTCCAGAAGGGGCAGAGGGTACGAACTCCACTGCATTTGCTGAACGTTTATTGCAACAATTGCTCCCTTCGACACAGTTTTCCCCATTCTTCACAGTGGAAAGAGCACATCACATACCCTCCACCAGGGGCCCACAGGGGGTGCCACCCCGCACCTTCATCTTTAAATTACTTCACTTTCGTGATCGTGACACGGTGATGAAGGAGGCGAGAGCACAGGGAGAGCTCCGCTTTGAAAATGCCAAACTCCTGATCTTTCCAGATTATTCGCTGGAAACGCAGAAACAGCGGAAATCTTGACGCAGTGAGAGCCAGACTCCGAGCCAAGCATATCAAGTACAGCATGCTGTTTCCGGCTAGGCTGCAAGTGGAAGACGGCGAATCGGTGCAATTCTTCAATTCTCCTGAGGATGCCGCCACGTGGATTGACACACTACCTCGCAGATAAGTTTCCCTACACAAGGAAATCTGTTTATTTCTAGTTAAGTGTGCCATGGCCGACTGGTGCTTTAGAGACGTGCCTCCTTTATCTACTGGCCTGTTCACTATTCTTGGCCCAGAAGGCTCCCCATGTGATACATGTCACCTTGCCTTACGGTAGACGGGAGCCTGGGGTTTCATTGGTTCCCAAGCTACATTATAGCTCCTTGAGATGTCCTAGCAGGAGGGGTGGGACTTGACTGTTCCTTTGCATATCCTCCTCCCCCCCCCTCCCTTATCCTCCCTAACAATGTTGGTCATGGCCATGAAAATATAACTGTTCCTGCAACGTTGAGGTTCAAGTTTGTACCCCCGGCTATTGCCGGGAGACTGCGCCCGCTTCTTATGATACGATCTCCAGCAGAGGACTGGATGTTCTTCATCATCTGACTGCTGCACTGTGGATGCTGTTCCGCTCACGGTACCTCATTACAGGCGTGTTCGCTTTGGTTCCGAGTTGGGATCCTGAGCCTCCCCGGGGTTTGGGTTGGGGTTGGTGGGGTGGGGGGCATGGTTGGGCATGTTTTGTTATAACCTGTTGTTTTGGGTTTTTTTCACAAGCGATGTACACATGTTTGTCACAAAGTGCGCCGGGTTCCACGTTTTGACCTTTTTAGGGGTCCAGACCTGGCATCGGTTCTTATATGGTGATATATGGATGGAAAATGTGATACCAGGCATGGATGGCTGATTGTACCATAATCTCATGGAACACCAGGGGCTTGAATTCCTCTGTTAAGAGGTCACTGGTGTTCCAGTTCCTCAAAACATATCACCCCCAAATTTGCATACTACAGGAGACCCACCTGACGGGAAGCAAACTTCTGAGTCTTAGACGACCCTGGGTGGGACACCAATATCACTCCACGCATACCAACTACTCCAGGGGAGTCAGCATTCTAGTGTACAAATCCTTACCGTTTAGACCGCTGGTGCTGGAGCTTGATCCTGATGGTCGGTTTGTGATATTGCATGCCATTGTAGACAGATTAGAGCTGGTTGTGGTGGGATTGTACCTACCCCCCCCAGCCTCTATAAGAGTACTCAACCAAATTATTTCCAAAATAGCTGCCTTTGGTACAGATAATGTGGTGATGCTGGGGGATTTTAACCTGGTCCTGGATCCTGCAATGGACAGGCTCACGCCCGAAATGGGCACGTCTTCCGAGCTGTCCTCATGGGCTGGGGCATCTAATTTGACCGACGTGTGGAGGTGGCGTCATCCTTCTCGACGGGCCTACACATGCCACTGAGCCTCACACAAGACCCTATCCCGTATAGATCTTGCATATGTGGGGGGGTCTGTCCTGCCCAGGGTTCGGGACATTAATATACCAATCACGCTCCGCTTGCTTTAAAGCTTTGTGTGTCCAATGCTCAAGGGGAGAGTCTCTGGAGACTGTCCAGATTTTGGTTGTCTGACTCTAGGATATCTGAACCATATAGATCCCAGGAGATACATTATTGGCGAGACCTAGACCATTCTGTGACTCTGTCCACATCCTGGGATGCATTTAAGGCCTTCACTAGGGGAAGTTTACAAACACACATCCGTAGGATCCGAAAGGATCTGAGGAAGGAAACACAGAAGGCTGAGGAAAAGGTAGCAGCATTAGAGGCGGAATATTCCACAACGGGGTCCCCTGGGGTATACTCAGACTTCCAGGCAGCGTTGAGAGATGTTCTTCTACTACGCACGGCGGCCACAAAAACCAAATTCTTACACCAGACCCAAAGATTTTTTGAACACGGAGAAAAAACAGGCAGTATGCTGGCATGGCTGGTGAGGGAAAGCTCCTCCCCGGTGACTGTATCAGCCATCTGTGATTCGGACGGGATGATCTTGACCAATCCCGCAGCTGTTAACAACAAATTTGCATCATTTTATCAAGAGCTCTATGGCTCTCGGATGGGATGCTCGGATGAGGAGCTGACAGCATACCTCGACGGGGTGGAGCTCCCTTGCCTGACATCCACATTTAGGGAAGCATTAGATGGCCCGATCCTACTAGAGGAAATCCAGCGAGCAGTAGCCTCCTTACAAAATGGTTAAACACCAGGTCCAGACGGAATTCCAGACGAATTCTATAAAATATATGCTGAAGAAATACTTCCATCGTTTAAGTTAATGCTCCAAAAAGCCATGGAGGGGAACTCACTGCCCCTGACAATGGCTGAAGCGGTCATTGTGGTCATTCTTAAACCTGGCAAGCCCCCTGATCAGTGCTCCTTGTATTGGCCAATTTCACTTCTTAACGTTGACATCAAGATATTGGCAAAAGTATTGGCTGGACGAATGAACACTGTGATCACGGCACTGGTCCATCCAGACCAGTCTGGATTCATGCCAGGAAGGGGGACTGATATAAACATTAGAAGCATCCTTACACATCTTTCCAGGGCAGGCGGGGACGGTCCGGAGGTAGTAGCCTCTCTTGATGCTGAGAAAGCTTTTGACTCGGTCGAGTGGCGCTACCTCTGGGTTGTCCTGCGCAAATTTGGATTTGGCCCTTGCTTCATTAGCTGGGTACAGCTGTTTTACCACAGCCCCATGGCACGCATACGTACAAAAACCTCGCTGTCATCGCCCTTCCCTCTATCTAGGGGTACCAGACAGGGTTGTCCGCTATCTCCCAGACTGTTTGCCCTGGCCATGGAACCCATGGCTGCCCGTATCAGATCCGCCCCCTCAGTACAGGGCATCCAAGTGGGGGTGGTAATGGATAAAATATCCCTTTATGCTGATGATACCCTTCTCTTCCTCAAAGACATTTCCTCCCTCTCACCAGCACTTCAAATAATAGACGAGTTTGGCATGTTCTCAGGAATTAAGGTGAACTGAGGGAAATCGATCCTTTTTTCATTAAACGCATCCAGTACAAATCCACCGACAGGTACTCCCCTAAATTGGACATCTGAATTGAAATATTTAGGAGTAAGGGTTGGAGCTCCATTATCTACATATTTTGAGCTGAATCTCCAGCCACTACTCAAAAACCTCTCGCAAAAATGTACAGCATGGAAAACTCTCCCCTTCTCTCCGGTGGGGAGGGTAAACTTAATCAAAATAATATACCTGCCTAGCAGTGAATTCTGTACTCCCATTATACAAACTCACATATCTTAATCATAATTGCCCCACAAAATTTGACAAGATATGGTCGGGTTGGATAGACGCATGGGGTGCTGAGGCTGTAGACAATATCCAAGATGATGCTGAAGTACCAGCTCTATGATTATACACCACGACTGAGCTCTCTATAATCAGCACATGTTGTGTTTGCTAAGTTAAGTTAATGAGGTATTTGTGGTTCCTTCCTTGTCTCCCCCCCCCATCTTTTATCTATCATTTATCCATCCCCCCCATCCCCTCCCACAAGACCTCCTTGGTTGATTCGCTTCAATCTACTCCCTCTACACCAATATTTTGCTGCAATGTCATGTAATGCTTTCATACTTCTTTCTATGGTTTATGTGAACAATTAATCACCTACTTTGTGACTACATATGTAATCTTAACATATCTAACTGTGTCTATGCATCGCTTGTACTGGTAAATACCTTGAATAACATTTTTTTTCTTGTGAAAAAAAAAGAATACGATCCTGTAGACAGCAGCGGCACCCTGACAGATAGCTCAGACGACGGAGTTGTGGTCCCTGCCAAGGTCAGGCATACCCGACCCCGTTATTCTGCTTGAGGTGCAAGAACTGCAGGGCTCTCGTTTGGAGCAGAGAGCCAGTACTTTCTGTGTAGCGGCCTAGTACACCCTGGTCATAGTCAAACCAGCACTGCAGTATTACGTGGTGACATGGTGAGTCCCATAAGTGCAATTCAAGCTGGTGAGGTGGCTAGCACAACTAGTGTCCCGCAGCCACCAAAAAGACAAAGACAGGCCCGTTGAGCCCATAGTGCCCCTTCTGCTGCATTTGCCAATCCTAATTGGGAGCCCACCACTTCTGCAGCACCCATACTTCCCCCATTCACTGGCCAACCCAGAATTCAGGTGAAAATTGATTTTACGTCACTTGATTTTTATTTGCTGTTTTTCACGGAAGATCTCTATAGATCTATTGTGGACCAAAGAAATTTGTATGCTTGTCAATTCATCGCCGTTAATCCCCATTTGACCCTTGGCAGAGAATGGAAACCTATTATGGTTTCCGAATTTAAGAACTTTCTGGGCTTATCCCTCCTCAAGGACATAACTAAAGAGAGCGAGCTGCGGTCATATTGGTCCACTGACCCAATTTACCATATGCCCGTGTTCTCTGCCTCCATGGCCAGGGCACGATACGAGCAGATCTTGCGGTTCATGCACTTCAATGATAATGTACTCTGTCGTCTTTGGGGTGACCCTGGATATGATTGGCTCTACAAAATTCGGCCCCTCGTAAACCCCTTCAACCAACAGTTTGCAGCCTTGTTTACTCCCGATCAAGTTGTCTGCATTGATAAGTCTCTGATTAAGTTTTCTGGCCACATGTCTTTCAAACAGTATCTTCCCAGATATGGGGTCAAGATGTATAAGCTCTGTGACAGGGCCACAGGCTATACATATAGTGTTATGGTTTACGAGGGAAGAGATAGTTACGTAGAGCCAGAGAACTGTCCAGACATAGGGAGCGCTTGTAAGATTGTGTGGGACTTGGTGTCACCCTTATTCAGAAAGGGGTGCCATTTGTATGTGGACAATTATTACACGAGAGTGACACTTTTTAGTCACTTGTGTGATCATGGAATTGGCGCATGTGACACCGTGCGATCTAATCGCCGGGACTTACCCCAGCGGATTGTAGATTCCTGTCTTAAGCTGGGGGAGAGAGCCTGATTGAAGTGTAATAATTTGCTTGCTGTGAAGTGGAGGGATAATAAGAATGTTTTCGTTCTGTCCTCCCTTCACATAGACACGGCGGTCCAAATTTCTACAGCGACTGGTGTTGTGGAGAAACCCCTCTGTGTCCAAGAATATAACCTTAATATGGCAGGGGTGGACCTCAATGACCAGTTGTTGGTGCCGTACCTAGTTGGCCATAAGGCCAGATGCTGGTACAAAAAAGGGTCTGTATACTTATTCTAATTGGCTCTGCTGAATGCTTATGTGCTATACAAAGCTTCAGGATGAACTAGATCCTTCCTTAACCACTTCCCGCCCGGCCCATAGCAGATGACGGCCGGGTGGTGTTCAGTTATCCTGACTGGGCGTCATATGACGTCCAGCAGGATAACATGCCGCCGGGCGCCCACGCATCGCGGCGATCGGTGGAGCGGTGTGTCAGCCTGACACACTGCTCCACCGATCTTGGTAAAGAGCCTCCGGCGGAGGCTCTTTACCACATGATCAGCCGTGTCCAATCACGGCTGATCACGCTGTCAATAGGAAGAGCCGTTGATCGGCTTTTCCTCACTCGCGTCTGACAGAAGCGAGTAGAGGAGAGCCAATCGGCAGCTCTCCTGACAGGGGGGGTAACATGTGGATGGCCAGGTATGTACCCCATGGCCATCCACATGTGCCCAATGTGCCCAATCTGTGCCAATCAGTGCCCACAAATGGGCACTGATTGGCACCATTATGTTTCAGATCTGCCCAGCAATGCCACCAATAAGTTTTATCAGTGCCACCAATCAGTGTGTTCAGTGCCACCTGTCATTGCCCATCGGTGCCACCTGTCAGTGCCCATCTGTGCTCATCAGTGCCCACCTATCAGTGCCTATCAGTGCCACCCATCAGTGCCACCCATAAGTACCCATCAGTGCCACCCATATGTACCAATCAATGCCACCTACGAGTGCCCATCAGTGCCGCCTATGAGTGCCCATCGGTGCCACCTATGAGTGCCCATCGGTGCCACCTATGAGTGCCCATCAGTGCCACATACCAGTCCCACCTATCAGTGCCCATCAGTGCCACCTATCAGTGCCCATCAATGCCGCCTATCAGTGCCCATCATCAGTGCCCGTCATTACCACCTCATTGGTGTCACCTCATTGGTGCCCATCAGTGCCGCTGTATCAGTGCCGTCAGTGCAGCCATATCAGTGCCCGTCATTGAAGAAGAAAACGTACTTATTTACAAAAAATTTTAACAGAAACAAAGAAATTTTCGGTCTTTTTTTATTTGTTGCGCAAAAAATAAAAACCGCAGAGGTGATCAAATACCACCAAAAGAAATCTCTATTTGTGGAAACAAAATGATAAAAACATTTGTTTGGGTACAGTGTAGCATGACCGCGCAATTGTCATTCAAATTGTGACAGCGCTGAAAGCTGAAAATTGGCCTGGGCGGGAAGGTGTCTAAGTGCCTGGTATTGAAGTGGTTAAATTCCAGGAAGAGATCATCACAACTTTTCTGTTTCTAGACGGTGCTGTGGCCCAACTTGCCAATCCAAATGCAGTAAGCCGGCTGCATGAGAGACATTTTCCATATGTCCTCCCTGGTACCCCTACTCAACGGGCACACCCAAAGAAAATGTTGTGTCTGTAGAAAACGCGGATATAGGCATGACACCCGCTATTATTGTCCCTCCTGTCCTGACCATCCTGGTCTTTGCATTGGTGAATGCTTTGAATGCTACCACACACTAGTGGAGTATTAGCGTTGGGTACAGCACTGCACAGACTAGGACACACTTTCACAGGGTCTTCAAAGATGCCATCGCATTTTTAGAGACTCGAACCTGGAACCGAACCAACCACTACAACCGTTACAGTTACAAATAAAAGTGTAAAAAAATACATAAATAAATAAAAATAAAAAAATATATAAAATAAAAAAAACAAAAATACTTGTCGTTTTATTGTTCTCTCTCTCTCTCTCTCTCTCTATTCTCTCTCTATTGTTCTGCTCTTTTTTACTGTATTCTACAATTCAATGTTTTATTGTTACTATGTTTTATCATGTTTGCTTTTCAGGTATGTCATTCTTTTATACTTTACTGTTTACTGTGTTTTATTGTTAACCATTTTTCCGTTTTCAGGTACGCCTTTCAGCTGCAGCACTGATTTATTTATCTGGACAGCAAGAGCGTTTGCTCCCACGATACCTAAATCAGTGACTCCAGCGCTGTAGAAAGGTGGTTTCACCATCACAGTTTAAAAAAAAAAGAGCATATATGCCAAAGCATGGGGGCAGGGGTAGAGGGGCGATTTGCCCCTAACATTAGGGGCGGATTGCCCCCATGCTTTGGCATATTTTTTAGGCACAGATTGCATTTAAACATGATTTAATTTTTACTGTTTTATTATATTTGCTTTGCAGGTATGGTATGCCTTACTATTATACTGTAATGTTACTTTGTTTTATTGTTAACCATCATTTGCTTAGCAGGTACACCATTCAGCTGCAGCAGCACTGATTTTTTTATCTTGACAGCAACAGCGTTTGCTCCCACGATACGTAAATCAGCGACTCCATCGCCGTAGGAGGTGATTTCTCCACCACAGTTAAAAAAAAATGGTGCATGTATGCCCATCATTAGAAGTGGGTGGATGAAGGGCGGTATTCTAATGGTGGGCATACCCACTGATCAATCTCTTGTTTTCGTTCAGCCCACAGGCTGCATGAAAAGAAAAACATTACCATGTATGCCCAAGAAGGACCAGCAATGCACTTGTATGTTGCTGGACTTTGAGTGATTATACCAGAATGATGCCTGCAGGTTTGGGTATCATCTTGGTATCATTCTTTTCAGCCAGCGGTCGGCTTTCATGTAAAAGCAATCCTGGTGGATAATTAGCCTTTAGGCTGCTTTTACAAGCAGTGGGAGGGAATGTCCCCCACCCTCCCACAGTCTTCCATGGTTTTCTCGGGCTCTCCTGTCCCAACAGGGAACCGGAGAATGCAGCCGGTGGTTCCAAAAGCTGACCATAGAGCTGATCAGAGACCAGAACAGCTCCAATCATCTCTATGCCCTAAGAAACCAGAAGCTACAAGCATTTCATGACTTGATCTAAACAGCGCCGTTGGGAAATTGGGAAAGCATTTTATCACAGCGATCTTGGCGTGGTCAGATGCTTTGAGGGCAGAGGAGAGATCTAGTGTCTTATTGACCCCAATTTTTTCAAAAAAAAGAGTACCTGTCACTACCTATTGCTATCATAGGGGTTATTTACATTCTCTGTGATAACAATAAAAATGATTAAAAAAAATATGAAAGGAACAGTTTAAAAATAAAATAAGAAAGCAAAATAAATAATAAAAAAAGCACCCTTGTCCCCCCATGCAAACGTTGGTCTGGTGTCATATGTAAACAGCAATTGCACCATGCATGTGAAGTATCACCGCGAAGGTCAGATCAAGGGCAGTAATTTTAGCAGTAGACCCCCTCTGTAAATCTAAAGTGGTAACAAGTAAAAGCTTTTAAATGCATGTAGTTTGTCACCGCTGCACGTTTGTGTGCAATTTTAAAGCATGTCGTGTTTGGTATCCATGTACTCAGCATAAGATCATCTTTTTTATTTCATCAAACATTTGGGAAATATAGTGTGTTTTAGTGCATTAAAATTTAAAAAAATGTGTTTTTTCCCAAAAAATTGTGTTTGAAAAATCTCTGTGCAAATACTGTGTGAAAAAAAATGGCAACACCCACCATTTTAATCTGTAGGGCCTTTGATTTAAAAAAATATATAATGTTTGGGGGTTCAAAGTAATTTTCTTGCAAAAAAAAAAAATTTGTCATGTAAACAAAAAGTGTCAGAAGGGCTTTGACTTCAAGTGGTTAGAAGAATGGGTGATGTGTGACATAAGTTTCTAAATGTTGTGCATAAAATGCCAGGACAGTTCAAACCCCCCAAATGACCCCTTTTTGGAAAGTAGACACCCCAAGCTATTTGCTGATAGGCATGTTGAGTCCATGGAATATTGTATATTTTACCACAACTTTCGGGAAAATTACACTTTTTTTTTTTTTTTGCACAAAGTTGTCACTAAATGATATATTGTTTAAACATGGCATGGTTATATGTGGAATTACACCCCAAAATACATTCTGCTGCTTTTCCTGAGTACGGGGATAGCACATGTGTGAGACTTTTTGGAAGCCTAGCCATATACAGGACTCCAAAAAACAATCACCGCCTTCAGGCTTTCTAAGGGCGTAAAATGGTGATTTCACTTCCTCACTACCTATCACAGTTTCGGAGGCCCTGAAATATCAAGATAGCACAAAACCCCCACAAATGACCCAGTTTTAGAAAAAAGACACTTCAAGCTTTTTTGCTGAGAGGCATGTTGTGTCGATGGAATATTTTATATTTTGCCACATTTAGTTGTCACTAAATGATATATTGTTCAAACATGGCATGGTTATAAGTGGTTATATGTGGAATTACACCCCAAAATAAATTCTGCTGCTTCTTCTGAGTATGGGGATATCACATGTGTGAGACTTTTTGGGACCCTAGCCACGTACAGGACTCCAAAAGCCAAGCACCGCCTTCAGGCTTTCTAAAGGTGTAAAATTGTGATTTTACTCCTCACTACCTATCACAGTTACGGAGGCCCTGAAATGTCCAGATAGCACAAATCCCCCAAATGACCCAATTTTGGAAAGTAGACACCCCAAGGTATTTGCTAAGAGGCATGGTGAGTATTTTGCAGATCCCATTTATTTTTGAAAATGAAGAAAGAAAAATGTATTTTTTTTTTTCAATTTTCAAAACTGTGACAAAAAGCGAGATCTGCAAAATACTCAACATGCCTCTCAGCAAATAATTTGGGGTGTCTACTTTCCAAAATGGGGTCATTTGGGGGAGGATTTTGTGCTATCTGGGCATTTCATGGCCTCCAAAACTGTGATAGGCAGTGAGGAGTGAAATAAAAAATGTACGTCCTCAGAAAGCCCGAAGGCAGTGATTGGCTTTTAGGATCCTGTACGCGATTAGACTGCCAAAAAGTCCAACCCATGTGGTATCCCCATGCTTAAGAGAAGCTGCAGAATGCATTTTGGGGTGTAATTCCACATATAACAATGCCATGTTTAAACAATATATCATTTAGTGACAAAATAAATAAATACAAAATAAAAATGTAATTTTCTCGAATCTTGTGGCAAAATATAAAATATTCCATGAACTCAACATGCCTCTCAGCAAATAGCTTGAAGTGTCTTCTTTCCAAAATGGGGTCATTTGGGGGGGGGGGGTTGCTGTCTTGTCATTTCATGGCCTCCAAAACTGTGATAGGTAGCAAAGAAGGGAAATCACCATTTTACGCCCTTAGAAAGCCTGAAGGTGGTGATTGGATTTCGGGGTCCTGTACATGGCTAGGCTCCCAAAAGGTCTCACGCATGTGGTATCCCCGTACTCAGGAGAAGCAGCAGAATGTATTTTGGGGTGTAATTTTACATATGCCCATGGCATGTTTGCGCAATATATCATTTAGTGACAACTTTGTCCAAAAAAAAAAGAATTTGTCATTTTCCCGCAACTTGTGGCAAAATATTAAATATTCTATGGACTCCACATGCCTCTCATCAAATAGCTTGGGGTGTCTACTTTTCAAAATGGGGTCATTGGGGGGGTGGGTTGTGCTATCTTGGCATTTTATGGCCTTCGAAACTGTGATAGGTAGTGAGGAGTGAAATCAAAAGTTTACACCCTTAGAATCCTAAAGGCGGTGCTTGGTTTTCGGGGTCCTGTAAGCGACTAGGCTCCCAAAAAGTCTCACACATGAGGTATCCCCATACTCAGGAGAAGCTGCAGAATGCATTTTGGGGTGTAATTCCACATATAACAATGCCATGTTTAAACAATATATCATTTAGTGACAAAATAAATAAATACAAAATAAAAATGTAATATTCTCGAATCTTGTGGCAAAATATAAAATATTCCATGAACTCAACATGCCTCTCAGCAAATAGCTTGAAGTGTCTTCTTTCCAAAATGGGGTCATTTGGGGGGGGGGGGGGGGTTGCTGTCTTGTCATTTCATGGCCTCCAAAACTGTGATAGGTAGCAAAGAAGGGAAATCACCATTTTACGCCCTTAGAAAGCCTGAAGGTGGTGACTGGATTTCGGGGTCCTGTACATGGCTAGGCTCCCAAAAGGTCTCACACATGTGGTATCCCCGTACTCAGGAGAAGCAGCAGAATGTATTTTGGGGTGTAATTTTACATATGCCCATGGCATGTTTGCGCAATATATCATTTAGTGACAACTTTGTCCAAAAAAAAAGAATTTGTCATTTTCCCGCAACTTGTGGCAAAATATTAAATATTCTATGGACTCAACATGCCTCTCATCAAATAGCTTGGGGTGTCTACTTTTCAAAATGGGGTGATTGGGGGGGTGGGTTGTGCTATCTTGGCATTTTATGGCCTTCGAAACTGTGATAGGTAGTGAGGAGTGAAATCAAAAGTTTACACCCTTAGAAATCCTAAAGGCGGTGCTTGGTTTTCGGGGTCCTGTAAGCGACTAGGCTCCCAAAAAGTCTCACACATGAGGTATCCCCATACTCAGGAGAAGCAGCAGAATGTATTTTGGGGTGTAATTCCACATATAACCATGGCACGTGTGAGCAATATATCATTTAATGACAACTTTGTGTAATGTCTTTTTTGTTGTCATTTTTCAATCACTTGTGACAAAAAAAATTAAAATATTCAATGGACTCAACATGCCTCTCAGCAATTTCCTTGGGGTGTCTACTTTCCAAAATGGTTTCCAAAATGGTTGGGGGGGTTGTACTGCCCTGCCATTTTAGCACCTCAAGAAATGAGAGAGGCAGTCATAAACTAAAAGCTGTGTAAATTCCAGAAAATGTACCCTAGTTTGTAGACGCTATAACTTTTGCGCACACCAATAAATATACGCTTAAAGACATGTGGATGAATACATTTTGGGCTAAATGTATGACTAAAATTGAGTTTATTGAATTTTTTTTATAACAAAAAGTAGAAAATATCATTTTTTCTAAATTTTCGGTCTTTTTCTGTTTATATCACAAAAAATAAAAATCGCAATCAAATACCATCAAAAGAAAGCTCTATTTGTGGGGAAAAAAAGGATGCAAATTTTGTTAAAGCAGCGCAGTGCCAAATTGTAAAAAGTGCTCTGGTCATTGAGCAGCCAAATCCTCTGGGGCTGAAGTGGTTAAAACTACTTAAAACAAACAATTTCGAAAGCTGGACTGCATTATTTCAAATAAAGGGGAGTAGCACTAAGTGTGATAAATCACTTTGTTTAGTGGGTCATTGGTGGAAGCTCTATTGGTAAGTTCTCCTAGGCAGGCAGGCATGCGCATGTTTTCTTATTTCCATAAGAAACTGAAGGGCCAAACTGTGCCGTAGATGTAAACCAGGGGTGTGAGATACAGTTTGTCTGTAAGGGGTGCAAGGTTGATGTTCTTAAACAGACTTCTTCCTTTGTGATTGGAAAATTGAGACTTAAAGGAGAAGTATGGGATAGGCTAAACAATTGATAACTATTACTATAATCATAAATCATAAATTTTCTCCCTCCTTTTGTTTTTCCAGCAGAGGCACTTCATCTGTCATGTAGGTCCCTGTAATGGTCCATTTGCAGTTTTGAAAGTTTAGAGGGGGTGGTTACAACTTCATCAATCCACCCGCTCTTTCTGTCCCTCCTCTACTGGGAGATGTGGCCGCACCTACTGAACAGGCACACACCTGAATAGTAAACAAGTTCAGGCACTGTGCTATTTCTGTCAATAGTGGAAAATACATAATTGTTACAGACATGGCTGGATCTAGGGGAAAGTGTTGGGGAGGTCTGTGCCCCCCAGATTTAAGCTGTGCCCCCCAACCTCTATGGAAGCTGTGCCCATTGGGCTCCTTCCCACATCCTGTATAGCACATGATCGGAGCACGGACAGCGCAGTTCCTCTAACCCCTCCTACCCACCCCTCACACAGCACACAGCTTAGATCTATTCTCTTACAGACAGCCTCTATCTGCAAACTGCTATGCTGCACAGCTGTTTTTATCTGGGAACTTCACAGGTCAGAACTGCAACATATCAGACAGCTACACAGTGTGCAGGTAGAGGCTGTCTATAAGAGAATCCATCTGAGCTGTGTGGCGTGTGAGAGGATAAGCGAGGGCAGACAGCCCAGAGCTGATAACGGTCAAACAAAAAGGAAAGGAGGTAGATCCTGGCAAGATTGTTGGCATAAGAGTTCAGAGAAGACTGTAGCCCCTCCCACAGGTATTATTCTTGACTTTAACAGAAAGGGTGCACTTCTCAGAGGGCTGTAAAATGATTTTTATGTATTAGCAGCTCACAGGGAATGGGATGAAGCTAAAAAAAAGGAAACCCATACTAATCTTGTGGTGTGCTATGCTGAGTGAGGAACATTGAATGACAACAGGCAAGTACCTGTGTGCGCTTGATGAGTGCTAGGAGTGGAGTTACCATGAGGAGTCGGTATAAAATGGGATTTGTGCATGCATAGTCAACAAGAAGGCTAGGAACACTGCTTCTGGAGTGTAGTGTGGATTGGTTTAAGGTTAGCTCGGTGTAAAAGAGGAAGGGGTTAGGGGGAAAAGGGAGTTGTTGGGAGAGAGAGAGTAACCTGTGATGGGGAGTCTGAGAGGATAGATGCGTTTTGTAGTTATCTTTGACGGAACTAGAGATCTCTTCCATTCACTGGATGTCATTGATGCGGTGAAGCCATTGTTAGATTGTAGAATGGATTCTTTGTAGCTGGATTCTTGCTATTTATTGCTGATGGAGCAGTTGTAAAAGAGTCTAAAATTATTCTAATCTAAAATTTCAAAAGAGTTTTCCGGTAGGTGTAAAAGAAAGCAAATTCTTAACTGGACAAGCAATCAGACTCTAGGGCACGGTTTTAAGGTGGTGCAAGAGTTGGAGAATTCACAGGGGTCCCAGATGAGAAAAATTAGGCTCATTGAACCCCCCAGGACCACTCTCATATTTTAGTGCATAGTGATAGTATAATACATTTGCCTTGGTTTTTTTTTTATATTATCACTAAATAAACACAGGGGGGTGTGTTTCCATTGCTTGATATCAGCTTTAACAGAGAAATACATTTCCTGTCTATGTAGGCTGTGTCAGGCAGAGCAGAGCTGGGGAGGGGGCTGAAGCTGACTATGGGAGATACAGGCACACTGTGGATTGGCATGGCATCCTGTAAATCCAAGAAGGAAAGATTGATACACAAGCTGACCAAACCAGCATGGATCTACTTCCATGTCTGGTGTGTCCAAATTACAACATGGATGAATTAGGACTGGCAGAATCACCAGATATTTTTCATGAAACTAATACATGAAAATAGATTAAGCTAAATTTTCAAACATCCACAAGGACATACAGACTCATAGATAAAATATTTTTGAATTAATGTTACCCCAAACTTTTTGGGGTAACATTAATCCAACCCAGTTTACAGGTGCCCCATAAATATTAGACTGCCAAATGTGTCTGTTAAAGTTTGCAATACTCCACAAATATCATGCTATGACAAGATCCAGAGAATTTTGGCAGGATTTGGTGACATACATCCAAGTGCCTATTAGAACGCTTAATCTAGTATTACTCATTCTGTAAAAGTAAAACTCACAGCAACCGCAAGAAAAACTACACCCCGACTTTGCTTTATTCTTCTCTTGCGTCAGAAATTCTTATTTTCTCAGTTATTTATAAAATAATCATTTACACAGATTTACATTTGGAGGAACATTAAAGTGATAGGCTTGGCAGATGAGATTTGACATCTCAGGACTGAATGAAGGCAATTCATTGCTTACAGCCATCCAAGGACAAGTTGCATATCTCCCATTGAAAAAAAAAAAATAAAATACAAACACACACATAAATTACAGTTTTACAAGCTCATGTGTCAGAAATATTGTACCTTAAATTTAATTAGACTAAGTAGAAAAAGGAAAAATAATGTGAGGTAAATTTGAATAATGGGCAATGTTAAGGAAAAAATTGCATTATAATTGAACAATAAATCACAATGTTTGAAACTTTTGAAGACTAATAAAGAAAGAACCTATACCTCTAACCTCAATAAACACAGACATCTGGTGATTTATCTCTCACTAAAACTTCTTACCTTTTTCTAAGACACAAACATCAGTTCACTGAACACCCTCCTGATACTTTAATTTTAACATTGAGAGCCAGAGATCTCTATGTAGTATATATACACATTATCCCATCTCCACATGTGAAATATAACAACACTTACATAAAACATACACATTTCCAGGAATAGATCCAAATACAGAGTTTTAAATACAATAACTGTCTATTGTTTAGTTTCTTTACAAAGATGCAAGAAAACTGAATTAGTTATCACAGCAACCAAACTTTTTTCTTGTGCAGGTTAGAAAATGAAAGTAACCTTTGATTGGTTACTAATGGGTTATAATTTTTTTTATATGGCTCATGTTTTTGTTATATGACTAAAAGCCTTTGTCAAAAGGCTTTGGACTTGTGTCAATGGCATTATGCTAACATCAGTTTGAGACGCTTCTGAGATCATTCAGAATACATTGACAGGTACATTCGACCTGCAGGTGGCCTCTTTTTTACTCGCATTTGACCTACTTCTAGCGGGTTTTGTATTCCTATTGACTGCCATGGGTATTCAAAACCTGTCTGAAGTGAACAAAAGCCTTTGGACACAGGGCCTAAAAATGCATTTGTACAGCATGTTTTACGTATAAAAGGGATGGTTTGCCTTTGTTGAAACAGTTATGTCTTTCACTATGAAGATCTTGAATGATATCATAAAATAGGCATAAAATTACAGTCAAATGGCTTAAAATGCAATTCCTTTAGGTCCCTTTCACATGGGAGTAAGGGGGTATTAAAAGTAAGTGGTTGATCTGCGTTTTTACTGCACCCTCACCACCCAGCTAAAACATAACATGGCAGCCAATGAGGTTCATATACATACTTTACAGCTACTGCAAATTTAACTCAGCATGTCCAATTAGACAGGCAGAACAGCCTGCTGTCTGTCAAACTCACATGTTGAAGTCAATAGGACCACACCACAGCAATGAGCCAAACATTTGGCTCACAGCTGTCATCCTGTAATACCAGGCAAAATCCCAGTTTGGCTGTAAAAAAAGGGAAAAAATCAAATGTTCAGGAAGCGGCAGTTTTGTCTACTGAACGCCTGCATTCCTTTTTACAGCCTACTCTCAGGCTGGGTTCACACCACAGCATGGAGCGGCTCACAGCAAGGGTCCGGTGCGCCCCCATTCACCGTTTCAGGTCCGATTTCACCCCAAATTTTTGGCTGAATTTGTACCTGAAACAGACCAGAAGACACACAGGACTCCTGCGCAATTCACACCAAAGCCGGTCCAGAGATGTGTGAACCGGTTCCATAGAGAGCCAGTCACAATCTCCTGGTATGCGAATTGGATGCAGGGAAACCCAGATTCAATTACCAATAGTGTGAACCCAGCCTAAAACGTATCCGTTTGAGGGTTCAATTAACACTGTTATCCATGTGAAAAGGGGCCTTAGGCAGGCCATAGACAATGTGAATTTCTTTCCTGCAATCGTGGGTTGCAGGAAAGAAATTTACACCATTTCCCCATCAACACAGACAGTGTTAACAGGGAAATCCATCCTGCCAAGCAATTGTCTTCTCCCGGCGGGAGGGGAGGAGGCTTCATCGAGTGGGGAAAGCCGTATATGGCCGGCCTTAGGCTGGTACTAAAGCTTTGTAAATTGAGCCTCTTGGGTGGAGTTTTTCACAAAACCAATTTTGCAATATGAGGGCAACATTTGTCTCAGGCACCACATAACCACCACAAGATACACACTAAATACATAAAGTTGAATTTCTGCAGAAATGCAAAAAAAAAAAAATAATATAATAATAATTGGGGCATGCATAACAACACAAAGCACAGAATGAAAACACAAAGATACAGAGAGGCAAACAAGAAACAGGCAACATACAAGCAGGAACAATACAAACTATAAGCACAGCATACAAAATGAAAAGTACAAACCATAAAAAAGTGTGTGGATAACTATAAATTATCTGGTGTTTGCACCAAATTGATTGCATCATCTACACACAAGATACGTTTAACAGGGAAACACAAGACACATTTAACAGGGACGTGACGTGACATACAGTATAACACATTAAACAGAACAGACAACACATACATCCTAAACACACAAGACTGTTATTTTAAGCATAAGCAGACAGTATTTTGATGTCTCTACTACTAACAGGATATACAAAACACAACACAGAAACATAAAGGGAATGTACAATACTACTAGGTCTTTTTTAATAATACAGAGCAAAGGGATATAATACACTGTAAGCTATAGCAAACAACCAGATGTTAACGTTCAATAGTTGTACAATACTGATAAATACATATATCTGATTGGTTGCTAAGTTTCTGCCCACTATAGCTCTATGTTATCAAATATAGACCTGTACAGCTCAATTATAAAAAAAAATGTAGTAACAAAAACATGTAGTACATACATTACAAACAGGACATATATTTCAAGATGGAGATGCCAAGAGCACACATCAGCCAGGAAAAGGTAATACCTAATTGTAACATTGCCATGAACGCATATCACATTACATGGTAACAGGATAAGCACAAACCTCTGGCTAAAAAGTAAAAGGTCCAAACATAACACAAAACATGAAGTTGCTACCATACACTTAGGACATGTAACAGAAAAGCATACAAGTAAATTGTTTATGTTATTACAGGGATATGGATAAAGCATCATTAATAAAGCATATCTTAGAAAAATTTTAAAACCCAATAGCTTGGGATTAACATATCCCTTGCTTGAAACAGATTGGGCCAGTCCAGATATACTAAAGTACAAAGGGAGGTGATGTGTGTGAAGTAAAGTGTTCACGCCAACCATCCAATCATGTGCATGAGATTTATAAAGAAAAAATAGTGCATCTCCGAGTGGATGCTTGAAGTGAACCCATATGTTCTTTGCTACAGTGTACTTCAACTCACTTTACTAATTAGGTCTATTAATTTGAATTTGCTGTAAATGAAACATTTGACAAGGTACTGAGCTATTAAAATGTTCCTGTATAGCTAAGGATGAAAAGTGCACATGCAAACAAGAAGCACAGACAGCACCAATCAAAGCAATATGATCATCTGTCTGTTATAGATTTACATATCTAGAAAAGAAGCACATAGAAGAGGGACAAGACAACATGATATCAAGAACAGATAGAATTTACACATAACACTAGCAGGATAGAAGGCAATAGTGACACACGTATATCCCTTCTAGGTATATATTTTTTTGATTCACATTTTGGCATATATACAAAGCATCCTCTGCTAAAGACAGTGCACGAAAGAGAAAAATAATTACATGTATATCCACAAATCAGACAAGTATTGGTTTCATTTTCAAACCTGCACTAGGAAAATGTCAATTTCTAATTACTTGTAGAAGGATAAAAACTCTTTGTCATGTTGTTCTAAATTCTAATAATACTGATGACACATTATGCCCATCATTAATTATCTTATTCGAAAATGTAGTACAAATAGCAGTGATGCATAATAACATTTAGCAACTAATCATAAATTGTCTTTCAGCATTTTTTTGTACTTGAACAAATGAAAATTGAATTCTGTCTGGTTGCTGTGGGTTCTGCTCTTTATATTGATAATATAAAAACATGTTAGTTTGTTCAGGATCTGTGCAAAATGCAAACAAGTATATCTATTGTCATCTTTTTTAAAGATTGTGGGTCCCTTAAAATGAGCTTTAAACCTTGGTTGATGCCTTTTACAATAATTAAAGGCATATGTCCTGTGTGTGTTAGTACTGTCAATGATTTTTACAAAGGTCATTACCAACAACAAATATTGCATAGTAATTATGGTTATCCAGATGCCAAGATGTGCTACAAAGTATCTGGAATCATAATGCATCATAGCACAGATCTTTATTACTCTATGTGAGCCCAAACCCGCATGTACAAAAAGCAAGATTGACCCAACAGTCAATATTTTAGGTCTGTAGCTTAGTCACCCAGAATAAAATAACACAGAGATTATCTTTTTGCTGACAACTATCTTTCAGGTCTTCCATGACAGTTCAAGGACTTTATGTAGATATTTTGGCAATCTATAATATAACTGAGTAGAGTATTGCTTCACATGTCAGACATGGGTTCTGACTTTTGGATAATATATTCTTCCAGGGCAATCAGGTGATTTTGCCAAAATTAAGTATATGAGAAAGGATGGTGCTGAGGTCAGTGTTTAGGAGGAAAGTGGTTGATTGCACATTGCCGCCAATTTATGATGGTTTTTCTGAGTGTAAGAACATTTCTATTTTGTTCCTCCATTGGCCATGCCAAAGTTGATGGTTATATAAGTCCCAATAACTTCCCTTGTATCAGAAGGACCCTTAGAATGATGTACTTGGGGTGTGGGCCCTTATACCAAGGAATAGGTTCCTTTTGATGTTATGTTTCATAATTCAGTCTTTTTGTCCTAGCAGTACTTGATAGGGTGAGTGGGATTTTTAACCTTTGACGACACCGGGCTCAGTCAGAGAAGCTGGAGCATATGCAGATGCTGCCAAACATGCTGCTGCCTCACAAAATCCAGGGAGACCCGCTGGACCAGGCAACCCAGGTCTGCCAGCCTCTCCTGCTGCTCCCTCTGGACCTCTTTCTCCATCTTTTCCATCAATGGCGTGACCAGGAATACCAGGGAGACCTGATGACAAGACACTTATATTAGTGGACATAACACAATGGCATGGTTTCCTTAAACGCTCCTAGTTTTACAATTTGTATATTTGAAAATGAGTATGACAGTTGACTCATGGGGGGGAGATTTACTAAGACTGGAGAATGGAAAATCTGGTGCAGCTTTGCACAGAAACCAATCAGCTTCCAGGTTTTATTGTGAAAGCTTAATTGAAGAAGCTGAAGTTAGAAGCTGATTGGCTACTATGCACAGCTGTACCAGGTTCTGAGTGCTCCAATTTTAGTAAATCTCCCTCATAGGGTCAGGCTGAGAAGTGTATAGTTTAATGAATGTGTAACATTGAAAATTACACTAATAGGATGCCTGATAACTCTGAAAGTCAAAATGCAAACACTACAAGCCACCAAAGCTTTTTTATAGAGTGGTAGGAGTAACTGAAAGTTTCATTAACAAAAAGAATATCTTGACTATAACCCAGTGTTTTTTTTTAACTCACCTGGAATACCATGGGGTCCAGGCATACCCTGGTGTCCACGTCCCGTGTCGCCACGGTCTCCCTTTTCTCCTCGTCTTCCTGTCAATAAGAAAGGATCACATACTGTATAAAAGCGTTCACTAGAAATACTCAGTATGCTTTTGTTTAATGCCATTCCTCTAAACCATAAAGCTGAACCCCAGGCAGATATACTGTAAATGACACAGATGTTTGCACTTTGGTATTTTGTAACACATCATTACAATTATTTTTTTTTAATGCTGCTCAATTTGACTCTCGCAGTCCCCTGTACAGAAGAGCTTGACTAGGAAAGAGATAAGTAGCACAATTCATCTGTGCTGCAGAGCTGTGCAAATCTCAGAACTGGATGAAAAAATACGGATTCTTTGGCAGATATAAGAGCTATCTTATAAGTATTTAATCTGCGTATTTAACTCTTGCTGGAGTTCAAATATATATAGAAATACTATTTATGTGTACATCTAAGTGACTGAAATGTACCATGTTTTAAAGGTGGTATCTACATTGGGTGCAACGACTCCCAGCCTATGAGGTAACTTATTTTCTCCTTTTCAATCTGCATAGCAAAGCATCTTTTGTTCCCTTGAAAGCACTTATAGCATTCTGTTTTTTGCCCACCAGGCCAGAACTAATAAAATATATTGGGCCGGTGGCCCTGAATAGAGATACTTCACCATTCAGACATTGACCAGAGATGTATCTGCAGTCAGTAACAGATGCTGGGCGCTTTATAGATACCTTATTCTGACCTGCAATCACAGTGCTGGCAGAGGAAAGTCTTCCAGTACCAACTTCCTTTGTGGCTCTATGATACCATGTGTTTGAATGCCGAGAGCTGCAAAAGAGGCTGATGCTAGAAGGTGAAAAGGTGTGTCACAATAAACTACATCCTTTAGGAACACCCACCTTTCACCATACTCACCAATCAATAAGGCATAATTGTAAACACTACTTAGGCCAAAAAAGCTGTCCCTGTCATGAATAGGTTTTGGCACCATCCCAAAAAGGTTTCCAGTTTGCCACTGCATCTTGCCATGGAGATACTAGCCCCCATGTCTGGTGTGCAGAGCAGGTACTGGAGTATAAGCTATATTTAAAACTTCCTGTAAATGTGATATCCCAGCTCTTTACCAACTGTCATATATGCTTAAATAGGGTGATTGTAAAATTTCAGTTGAATATCAGAGGGATGAATTGCCCAAAAACAAATTCTGGAAAAGTTTTTATAAATATACCCTACATTGTTCTCTGAAATTTCTCAATTCCGCTTTATGCCTTTAAAGGGACACTTTGGTACTAATACATTGGTAATGCAATGTTAATGCCTTCTTAACTGTCAATGAATCCATATATAGTTTGCTGAAAATGCCTGTACAAATCACATGATGTTCAATTAAACAATTTCTGGTTTGCTCTGAACTATCAAAAAGATTATTGCAACTTTGATGCTGCTTAGTGGATGATGGCATCCAGCTAGCTTTTTCTATCTTTAAATAGGATTCTAAGTAAAGCTAGAATCGATTCAATAACGCTTATGAAATTGGTAGCTGATATCATAAAGGTACACTTTCATTATTTCACAATAAATAGTAGTAGGGGGCGTGGTCTGGTCCGGATCTGAGATGGCCGCTTAGTTCCAGAGCTCCATCTACCCAAGGTCCAAAATCCCCTATAATGGAGGCTTTCATCAGTGGAACATGAATAGAACATACTGCAGCGCTTCAGCCATTAGATCCCGATCACCCAGAGAACAAGGAACACAGCTCAGTGGCACCATCCCAAAACTATTCCACTCCCAGCAACAGAGAGATGCCATGTCAGCCTCTCAGGGCGTCTCCAGGAGATCCCGCTCTCCGAGTAGAAGTCCACGCTCACCACAAGAGAGCGGACCCGCTCCCCCGAGTACCTGTGAGACCCATTCTTTCAATCTGCATGACATGCAGGAGATCACCGCTGATATCAAGAATACCTTGTTGGCGGTGATCTCAGACCTGCGGGGAGACATCTAGGCAATCAACTCCAGAGTGGAGGAGGTGGAGATTACGACAGCCCACCATGATGCCTCTCTATGCCAGGTGCAGCAAGTCATAAGTCACATGCCATCCATCTGACAGAGCTTCACCACCACTTAGAAGACCTGGACAACCGTGGGAGGAGCCACAACCTGAGGGTAAGAGGGTTACCTGAAAGTTTTGATCCCAATAGGCTCACCCAGACCACAATAGCCCTATTGAATGACATTCAGGATGAGGTTGAACGCCCTCAGACCTCGTGGTAGGTACACTGACCTGTCTTGGGACGTAGTCTGCTGCCAGGTTAGCTTCCCCCAAAAAGAAGAGATTCTAAGAAAGGCACGCAATAAAGTGAAAATCTATCAAGATCTTTCAAACATCACGCTGCAATGAAGAAAAGAGCTGAGACCCCTCCTGGACCTCTTACACTTCAGATCCATTGCTTACAGATGGAAGTTCCCTTTCTGCCTCTTGGCATCAAATGAAGGTCGCACAGCAGCTTTAAAAGTCCCCAAGGATCTGGAACACTTCTGCAATGTTCTGGAGATCCCAAGATAGACTTGCCTGGCTGGTATAGCGACTTTCACCTCAAACCGACAAGAAATGCTACTTCAATGGAAGGTATCCACGAGACCGGGCATCGGGGTCCAGGATGCCGTTGCTCACTGGCACCACCCTCGCCAGCCCATGGCACGCCAAGAAATTATAGTCCAACTGCCTCTCCAGCACACCGAAGAGCCTGGCTATCTGAATAAAGAAGACAACTACCAAATCAGGATCGCTCACCATGGATCAAGGTTGGTACACCCCAGCATTGACTGTCCCCCCACTACATGATGCTCACTGTCCCACTCCTCCAGGATAGCACCCACTCTCTTCCCTACTCTGGCTACCCCCACTTTTTTTTCTTCTTCATCTTTTCCCTCCTCTCCCTTTCTATCCACCCACCCCCCTCTTCTCCCCATTCTACCCCTGAACCCCACTCACACCACAGACAAACAGAAGCTTTATCTCTTGTCCAGATACATGCCTAACGTAAACATCATGACCTACTCTTGACATACCAGTCTAGCAGGAAGATACGATAGTCTATACTATAACCTTCTTACCTCACTCACTGAAACAACACTCACTCTCAATACATACATTCCTACGATACAGTTAATAACCTTCAAATCGTCTGCCAAACACTACGCACTTGTCCGATAAAGAGCGGAAATAGCTCCTAAGTCAACCACTTTGGGCCTTTTGTATAGAAATATCAGCATGACTTAGGTTCTTCTTGTTTTACTTCAATATATCTGATCGATTTACTACCTATATTATATCTTATTAACCTCTGGTTGTTTAATGATTTGAAACATTGTGCTTCTACAGATATGTCTATTTGTTTGCCTTATATTGGATAAATCCTGTATAATAATCTCTAATGTATAATGAAGCATATGTTGTTGGCCATCTCTGCAGATTATCCCTGTATTATTGTTAATATAGTTATTTTTATAGCGCAAATTTACACAGCATTTTTACATCAGTCCCTGTTACCATCTAAGATTCATATCTCATACATACCTGCACACCCGATATAATCATTCATTGACAGTCCAAATCATGCAAACTTCATGCAGATAGGGTCCTAACCAGGATTTGAACTGGGAACCCCAGTGCTGCAAGGTAGAAGTGCTAACCATTAAGCTGCCCCTTGTGCTGTATTAATATTGGTTACAGCAAGAAAACATAAGCACTAAGGTTACTTTCACACTGATGCGCTTTACAGACCCTATAGCGCTTAAAATAGTGGCCCACTGTGTTCTTGCACACAGGCCCACTATTTTCATAAAACGTCCCAGCATAACTAAGAGAGTTGTTGTAAGTAAAATGTTCTGACTTTGCCATCTGCATGTTTGTTCTCAATCAGGGATTCAGAAATTATTGAGATCAAAGACAAACAGAAAACTAGCATTTTTAGAAGAAGGTCAGAAATAGCTCCCACATTTTTAACAGGACCTGACGATATCTACCAAGATTCGCTATCGACTTATGTCTTTAGTTGCCTTCTGACCACACGAACTGGACTAAAAGTGGAAGGTTTATAAAAAAAAAAAAAAAATAAGGCTCAATCTCATCGATTTTGACTTAACTATAAGTGTGTTCAAAATTGACATTTATTTTACTGTTGACTGTGAATAATCAGCTGAAATTTTTTTCTTTAATAGCAATTATCAAAAAAAGACCTAAATGTGTAGCCGCATACAAGGCCAATTAATAAGTCTGTGTAAATCTGAGCTCACCAACCTTTGGGTCCTGTGTTTCCAATTTGACCCATCACTCCAATAATTCCAGGGATGCCACGTGGTCCATGGTGTCCATGGGGTCCTTGCTCTCCAGGAGGTCCGGGTGGTCCTGGAGGTCCAGGTGGTCCCACAATGCCAGCTCCTCCTAGGGCAGCTCTCTTAGCGCTGACGGCCACCTCCGCTAGTTGTTCTTTTATAGAAATTAACAGCAAAATGTAGAAGATATACATGAAAAAGAAATATGACAATAAACCAAACTAAACCAGTAATATATTCTACTTATAATATAAAGTGAGTAAAAATTGTGAATAAATACATAGATGTAGGCTGTTTGCTTATGATACTTTCTTATATAGCAGAGTATTCATCAGTCTCTTACTTTAGTGATTTAGGCACACTGCTGACACTTGCAGCTATATGTAATGCTAAATTCTGACATACACTGTGAAGTGACATAGCTTTAATAACTTCTCTTTACAGTGATATCCATTTTTGTAATTACTTTTGTTGCAATCATGCAATATAGTATAAATTGCTTCCAAAAGTGATTAGAAGCAGTCGTTTCAACGTTCCTTAAAGCTACACAGAATATTATGTGCAAAAAACACTTGAGGGTTTATTTACTTAAGGCAAATAGACTGTGCACTTTACAAGTGCAGTCGCACTCTGCAAAGTGCAGTTGCTCCAGAGCGTACTAAATGAGGCGAACCTTAATTTTGTAAAGAATACCTAATACCCAGTAACATGCAAGAACATGTTTGCACATGATTGGATGATGGAAGTCAGCAGAGCTTCCCTTCATTTACTAAGCTCTGGAGCAATTGCAATTTTTAAAGTGCAGCTGCACTTGCAAAGTACACAGTCTGTTTGCCTTTAGTAAATGAGCCCCTGTATATGTTTGCACCATTCAGAGTTTTTTGGGGTTTTTTTCTTTATGTTATAGAACCACTTCTTTCTAGAGTTGATGTGCGTATACATTTAAGATGCAGATTCATAACCTGTCATTGGCCACCAATGTGAAGTACTATATATACTTCCAGTAGTAGTACTATATATATATTTACAAGTCTAATATTCAGGTGACCCATAATATTTCCGGGTTATTTTATAGCCTTCAGTCTAACATGCTGCGGTGTTGTGATTAGTGACTCCTAAAAGTCATATTTAGCATGAAGTCTAATATCCAAAGCTACATGTACTGACAGGGGTAAAAACCATTATACTGCTTCTATTCTCTGGAAATGAATAGTTGCCAACTGATTAGAGTCTCTGGCAGTAATAAAAATACAAAAAATAAAGGAGAGAACAAACAGCAAAACTGAATGAGAAGGGGGTACATTACATCTAATACAACTTTTTGGGGTACAAATGTAGTCTAAGAATGTTTTTTACCATTCCTTTGTTTTTTCTTTTTGTGAGTCCGCAACAAAAATTGTTCACTTATCTACGCCACTAAGAAAGTGGCCATTGTAAATGACCCAATGCTTCATTTGTATGCCAAAGTAGACAAGCAAATTATTCCAATCCAAAGCCTAAAAGAAAAGCGCCTCGCTTTTCTACAATAAGGAAACTGCTCAAGAAAATACCGTAATCTTTCCTGTAAACGGTATTCACTCATTAAAGATTTCTCACCTTGCAACATTTTTAGAACCACATCAATAATGTGTTGATCTCCAGCATCTCTGCCCTGCAAATAAAAAAACATTGTCAGGTAGGGCGCTGTGCATGATTCATAAATAGTTTGAGGTTAATGCTGAATTCCCTTTTTGGAACACACTGTACATTACATTGTGCTAGTAAAAATGCATTCCTTTATCATTCAAACTGATTCTGTAAACTTGCTAATGAATTCAAATGTTACATACTGGAACTCCTGGTCGTCCTGGCATTCCAGGGACTCCCCTCTCTCCGTTATGACCTCTTGGTCCAGGTAGTCCTGCTAATCCTTGTACTCCAGGTTGGCCAGGATCTCCGGTTGGGCCTGTGTAGCCCAGTTCTCCATATACACCTTGCTATGGAAAGACGAAAGAAAAACTGAAATGAAGCTTTGTTAATAAAAATATACAGATAAAAAGTTGTATGTGGATCTTCACATACAATAATATTATACTCACCTGGCCTTTAGGACCTGGCTCACCAGAATCCCCCTGTGGAATACAAAATATATTTTTTTAGCATTATGCACTTTTCTGTGTAACCTTTTATTTTAATAAAATGGGGAACAGTGTAAACCTTATTATCACTATGTTTTTATTACTATGTACTTTTCATTGCTATTTGTTGCCCCGTTAGTGAAATTTCCTCTCATTTTAACAGTGTCACAGAGGCCAAAAGTAATAAGAAATTTCTCTAATGAAAACAGAGACCAAAACCCAGAATAGAGATTATTTTGCCCATCTATAACATGTATCAGATAAAGTAACTAATACTGTAGGATAAGAGGTGCCAAACTCAAATATAAATCATATCAATGCCCAACATTTTAGAATGGGATAGCTAACAAGCTAACACAGGTGTGATGGTCAAGTTGTCTGTAAAGTTTTAGTGTATCAGTATTGGTTCTTCATTTGAGATCCCAGTAATTTTTTAAAACAATTAAAATAAAGACTACGTGTTTTATTAAGATTATTGCTAAACGTCTAACAAATTACAGAAGAGCCCTTGGGCAATCCTAAAAATGTAAACAAATTCTGACTCTTAAAATTAGAATTCTGAGATTAAAAATTTTGAATTCTGAGTTTCAAGGTCAGAATTCTGAGATTTAAAAGGTCAGAATTCTAAGATTCAAATTCAATTTCTGAGATTCAAAGTCAGAATTCTGTGATCAAAAATCAGAATTCTGATCATCAAAATCAGAATTATGTGATCAAAATTTAGAATTCTGAGATTATGAGTTTCCAAGTCAGCTATTTAGTCTAAAAATTCTGACTTTGATCTCAGAATTCAGATTTTTAACCTCAGAATTCTAGCTCTTAAACTCAGAATTTTGATATTTAAACACATATTTCTGACATTAAAGTCAGAATTTTGTTTCAAAAATGTATTTTAGGATGGCCCCAGACCTCTTCCATAACTAAATAACTTCCCTCTACAGCAATATAAGCCTATTAGTGTTTCCTCCCTTTCCCACTATAGCCATCTAAAATAAATAATGATTTGAACTTTGATTATAAAAATGTGCCAGATACATGTATGTGATGACTTGGTGACTGTGTAATTGTAAGGAACTGATTTTATATTTTCTGTTTCTTAGTATTTACTTGAAGCATTTTTCCTAAAGTGAACCTGTAGTCAGGCTATGAACATATTCAAATATTCTGAACAAGCAGTAAGGCTGCATTAACACTTCAGCGTTTTGAATCATAGTGCGGGTATGCCACGGAAACACGTATCGCGGGAAGCATGTCGCCCAAAAGTGGCTCCTGAACTTTTTTGGGTGACATGCTTCCTGCAATGCCGTGATTGCAGTGTGATTTATCACGCCAGACCCACTCGCAATTTGAGGTGTCATTCAAATGAATAGCATGTCAAATACAAGTCCCGCGATTCGCCATTCACACATCAGCGCTTTCAAATTGCGGGCAGATTGGAGGCAAATCTGCCCGCGATTCAAAATGCTGAAGTGTGAATGCAACCTAAGTGAGCTTTGAAACAAGCCCTAATTGACCTCTGGAGCTACAGGCACCGTGGATCAATTCATCCTCAAAATTCACAGCAGAAGCATTGAAATGGTTCAAGTCATTCTTTCAGCAGCTCAGCTCACCCTGATTTCCCCTCCAAGAAGGAACTCAACAGCCATATAATCTCTGTAAGAACAGAGGGAGCCAGCTTAACAACTTGCCTACTGGGCACTTTCACCCCCTTCCTGCCCAGGCCAATTTTCAGCTTTCAGTGCTGTCACACTTTGAATGACAATTGCACGGTCATACAGAACTATAACCATATGAAATTTTTATCATTTTTTTGAGACAGATAGAGCTTTCTTTTGGTGTTATTTACGCACAACTGGGTTTTTTATTTTTTGCTAAACAAATGAAAAAGTACCAAAAATTTTGAAAGAAGAAAAGTTCTCTTTGTTTCTGTTATAAAATTTTGCAAATAAGTAATTTTTCTTCTTCGCTGATGTGCGCTGATAAGGCCGCATTGATAGGCACTGATGGGCACTGATGAGGCTGCACTGATGGGCACTGATGAGGCTGCACTGATGGCCATTAATGGGCACTGATAAGTTGCACTGATGGGTACTGATGGGCACTGGTAGGTGACACTGATATGCTGCACGGATGGACACCGGTTGGCACTGATGGGGCTGCACTGATAATCAGGGCACTAAAGACCAGTGCCCTGATTATCGGTGTAAATGTGCTCTGTCACAGGATAGCCGGTTATCAACTTTGCTTTCCTTACACAGTGACAGCTCTGAGGAAAGGAAATGCTGATAACTGGCATTTGTTTACATGGGGCTGCTGTGATTGGCTCTTTACCTCAATCTGTGATCAGCTATGTCCAAAGGACACAGCGATCACAGAGTGCATCTGATGCAAGTCTCAAGGGCGTGCAGGGGGGGTGGGGTTCTGGGAGGACATCAAAAGATGCCCTCCCAGAACTGGACGAACTTGCTGTAGCCATATTTTGGCTATTGTGTGGTTGGCAAGTGGTTCAATGACTTCTTTTTTTGCTGTAAGGATGAATAGGAATGAGTGAGTCTGCCTGGGTTAGGTTCACAAACATTTGTGATTTTGCTAGAAAGCACACCCCACTGCAGTTTATGGGGGTGGGGAGAGTGATTTTTGTTCTTCAATTCTGCCCATTTGTAGGTCTAATAAGTAAGCTTTTGCCAAAAAATACATGGGGAGTTAGACACTGCCATGGATGATATGTACATAGGCCAAAAGAAAAAAGAAAGAAAAAAAAAAAAAAGAAAAAAAAACAGTATCTCTCTGCCTACACAGAACATTTGGCTCTCCCTAACAGTTCCAACACAAACTGGCAATATGGCTGCTCTGAGACCATCCTTATATAGAAAGGAGGTTGGGTTATCCATTCATTCAAATCATTAGCTCTTGTGACTCAGCTGACCTGGGGCAAAGACAATGGGGGGAGATTTACTAAAACGACTGCACACGGAATCTGGTGCAGCTGTGCATAGTAACCAATCAGCTTCTAGGTTTCATTGTCAAAGCCTAATTGAACAAGCTGACTTTAGAAGTTGATTGGTTACTATGCATAGCTGCACCAGATTCAGTGTGCACCAGTTTGAGTAAATCTGACCAATGCATTGCTTTACAGGTTGTGTCTTATTTCTTGTGGGGAACATGCAACCTTTTTGGGCACAAATGTGCAATTCCCAAACCTCATGAAACCATCATAACAGTAAAACTTCATACCTAAGGATTAGGGATGAGCACGATGTTCGAGTCGAACGCAAGTTCAACTCGAACATCAGGTGTTTGCCGAACAGCGATTGTTAAGCAACGTTCGCGGCAAATCCGAAAGCCATGGAACGCCATTGAAGTCTTTGGGACACTAACATGAAAAACCAAAAGTGATCATTTTAAAGGCTTATATGCAAGTTATTGCCATAAAAAGGGGGTCTGGGTCCTGCCCCAGGGGACATGTATCAATGCAAAAAAATGTTTTCAAAACAGGAATTTTTTCAGGAGCAGTGATTTTGATAATGCTTAAAGTGAAACAATAAAGGTGAAATATTCCTTTAACCACTTCAATACCAGGCACTTCCGCCCCTTCCTGCCCAGGACAATTTTGAGCTTTCAGTGCTGTAGCACTTTGAATGACAATTGCGCGGTCATATAACACTGTACCCAAACAAAATTTTTATCATTTTCTTCCCACAAATATCTCTGCAGTTTTTATTTTTTGCTAAACAAACTAATAAAGACAGTCATTTTTGAAAAAAAAAAGTTTTTCTTCGTTCCTGTTATAAAATTTTGTTTTCTCTTTCACTGCCGGGCACTGATGAGTCGGCACTGATGGGAACTGATGAGGCAGCACCGATGGGCACTGATATGAAGCACTGATGGGCACCGATGGGTGGCACTGATATGCAGCACTGATGAGCACTGACAGGCGGCACTGATGGGCACTGACAGGCGGCACTGATGGGCACTGACAGGCGGCACTGATGGGCACTGACCGATGGCACTGATCGGCACTGACAGGTGGCTTTGATGGACACTAATAGATGGCACTGATGGGCAGGTACTGACAGGTATTAATGCTGGGCACTGATTGGCACTGTGATGGACACTGATTGGTACTAGGGTGGGCACTGATTTGTACTGTGATGAGCACTGATTGGCACTTTATTGGGAACTGGCAGGGGGTTATGATGGGGCACTGACTGGGCACCGATTGTCAGTTGATTGGTACATTTAGTGGGGGCTGTGGTGATAATCAATGTGCTGATTATCACCACAGCCCCCCCCCTCCATTTACCGGCACTTCCTGGTTCTCGCGATGCTCAGCTGTGATTGGTCACAGCTGATCACGTAGTAAGAAGCCCCTGCCAGAGGCTTCTCATCAAGATCGGAGATGCGGTGTGTCAGACTGACACGCCGCACTCGCAACCACCTCGCTGCGCGCCCCCGCAGGCGCGCGCCGGCATGATATCCTGCTGGATGTCATATGATGCCCAGTCAGGATAACAGAACCACTTCCCTGCTGTGAGTCTGTTATAGGCCGGGCTAAAAGTGGTTAAATGTCATGCCTGGGGGGTGTGCTTAGTATGCCTGGAAAGTAGCGCATATTTCCCGTGTTTAGAACAGTACCGCAGCAAAATTACGTTTCTACAGGAAAAAATGTAATTTAAAACCGCTTGCGACTGTAATGTATTGTCAGATCCCGGCAATATAGATAAAAATCATTGAAAGAACAGCGTGGGGACCTGGGTCCTGCCCCAGGGGACATGTATCAATGCAAAAAAGTTTTAAAAACAGTCATTTTTTCAGGAGCAGTGATATTAATAATGCTTAAAGTGAAACAATAAACATTAAATATTCCTTTAAATATCATGCTTGGGAGGTGTCTTTAGTCTGCCTGTAAAGTAGCACATCTTTCCCGTGTTTTGAACAGTACCACAGCAAAATGACATTTCTAAAGGAAAAAATTGCATTCAAAACTGATCGCGGCTGTAATGTATTCTTGGGTCCCCCCCCCCCGTCCATTACCAGGCCCTTTGGGTCTGGTATAAATATTAAGGGGAACCCCGCACCAAAATTAAGAAGAATTATTTGCGTGGGGGTCCGCCCAAAATCCATAACAGGCCCTTCAGATCTGCTATGGATATTAAGGGGAACCCTGTGCCAAATAAAAAAAAATGGCGTGGGGGTCCCCCTCAAAATCCTTACCAGGCCCTTCAGGTCTGCCATGGATTTTAAGGGGGAACCCTGCCCCAAACTTTAAAAAAAATGGCGTAGGGTTCCCCCAAATCCATACCAGACCCTTATCCAAGCACGCAACCTGGCAGGCCGGCAGGCAGGAAAAGGGAGGCGAGAGAGCGCTCCCTCCTGAATCGTACCAGGCCACATGCCCTCAACATTGAGAGAGTGTTTTGGGGTCCCCATGTTGATGGGGACAAGGGCCTCATCCACACAACCCTTGCCCGGTGGCAAGTCTAGTAAGGTTTCATGAATAGTAAGGTTAGTAAGGTTTCATGAATAGGTTCATTTCCAGGACTGGAACTATGCACTGACAGTGAACATAACAAAACTCATTAATAAACATTCCTGAAAATGCCACTGTAAATGTGGCACAAGACAGCATGACACCAATACCCCACAAAAGAATGACAAAAATTCTATAAGGACTATGAGGACTGATCAGATCTACTAACCTTTTCTCCTTTCTCTCCAGCCAAACCTTCAACTCCCGGGTCACCCTGAAAAAGAAACAATGAATTGTCAGCAAGTGTGGTTAGGTAAAGATAAAAAAGGAGATAGTGATTTAATAAAGGTATAAACCCCTTACCACATCACCCTTTCCTCCAACCTTTCCTGGGAAACCCTGTTAAGAGAAGATGGATATATGAGTAAGTCTAGTGTAGGAGACAAAAGCATCCATAGGCTACATAAGATAAAAAGATAGCTTAAATTTCAGCAAATACTATACATTATGAGCTATAGCAACATTCAGCGTGGTTTACACTCATTTGTCGTTTCATTAATGCATTGATTCAGTTTACAGGTGATGACAAAGGGTAGAGCAGTGTGCTAGAAGATATAGCCAATGGTCAGATCCAATCAATGTTTTCATTCCTGGTTTCCCTGTAAATTGCGCATAAACTGAAAAATAGCAACACCCGTGTTACTCATGCCAGGAACTCAGACTAAAGAAACCATCTTCTGTTCAACCTGCTAAAAAATTTGTGACTGAACAATCTTTTCAGATGCAATAATATTTTTATTCGTACCATTATATTTAAGGGCACACTTTAGTCTACAGAGAAATAAAAGAATAGTTGTATTGGGGTCCCAGTGCTATTGTTTAGAAAAGCTGATAAAAAAAGTGTGTTTATACAGCTCCTACTCACAATACAAGTTTCAGTCATATGACTCATTGAAAATAATGCATTACTTATGTAGCTGTTAAGAGAGAAGTAGAGTAATTGCATTCTGTCACTTAGTGCAGAATGATATTAATCTATCCTCTATATTTATGACAAAAACAAAAATATGAAAGAACGCCTAAAAAAAAGCTAAAAATTATATTAAAAGCACAATAAACACTGTAATGATAATTTAAAGGGTATATAAACCTAAGTATTACAAGTATAATAATTTAAAGGGTGTCTAAACCCAAGTACAAAAATAAAATAATAATATTTTGCAGCTTTCCTGTTCTAAGATGTGGTGGCTGCATGGGTTCCTTTTTTGCAGGCCTTTTTTCCTTTATTTTCACCTAGTGATCCTGCTAATAGTAACATGCTTCCTGTTTCACTCATCATACTTTATCTATAGCAAATATGTGTTGCCGACTTGGGACAGGATCACAGAACACCTTACCCTCTTCTTTTCTGCATAACATAAGGATAAGGTGTTTTGTAGTCCACAGAGGGATCTGGGAATAATGCCAATAAAAGCACAGTACAAGCAAAGAACACAGGAAATGATTAGCTCACAAGATTCGGGCAGGATCAAAAACTATGTTTTCTTACACTAATCCAACAGATAAAAAAAATAATATTAAATAGCATATTTAATGGACCAAAAGGGAGCATATAAAATAAGTGGTATTATTTTTCATACACTTTAAAATATGTGCTCCCTGAAATACACGATACTTTCCCTTTAGATAAAATATAGACTACATAACAAATACAATAAAATATGATTCTGAATAATACCAGATTATCAGAACATTACCTTGTCTCCTTTTACTCCAGGAATACCCTGTGGTCCTGGTATTCCAGGAGGTCCTTGCTCACCCTTTACTCCCTGTATGAAAGAAAAAAGTTTTCATGTGAAATCAAATAAGTTATACCGATTTTAATTGTCCTATGAAGCATAATATATCCAATCCATGTAAGTAGTTTCTATTATGTTATAATAGTTTTAATGTAGTTTGCAGACAAAAAAAGTTACAATCGGCGGATGACATTAAAGTGTTTGTAAACCTTTGGGGGTTTTTTGTATAAAAAAAACAAACATGCCTATACTTAACTGCTCTGTGCAATAGCTTTTCACAGAGCAGCCCTCTTCATCATGGGATAATTGTGTGTGTCTATATATATATATATATATGTATCTTTTTTTTTGTGTGTGAATATGTATCCAAGGGTACTAAGTATCCCTTACTCATTTACATGGGCAGGCTGGATATCTGAAGGCCTCTTTATTATAAAAGGAGCTTTGAGATTCCAATAGGCCCCCAAAGACCCCCACATCCACCAGGCCAGGGATGTGGGGAAAAGGTCCATGTCCCCATTAACATGGAAACAATGTGCTAAGGGCATATGGTTCAGGATGGGGAGGCACACTTCGCTGCTTCTCCTTTTCTGGCCAACCAAGCTGCGTGCTCGAATAAGAGTCAAGTATAGATTTGTAGGAAACCCCAGGCAACCCCCTCAAAATCTATACTAGGCACAAGCGGTCTGGTATTAGAAATTTTGCATGGTGTACAGCCCTCTTTCCACTCCTGAACAGCACCAGGCCATATGTCCTAAAGAAAAAAAAAAATTACATGAGTCCCCCTTAAAATCCATGACAGACCCTTATCCAAGTATGCATCCTGGCTGGACTTGGAAAGGGAGGGCCATGAATCGTCAGCTCCACTCTCTCCTGGAGCATACCAGGCCACATGTTCCCAACATGGAGAAGGTACCTTGCTAGGGGTTGCCCTTGCTAAGTACTTTGCCCCCATATCACAGAGAGAGGGTTTGATGAACATCCAGCAAACTGAAACTAAGCCAGTACACTCATCACTAGTAAAATATCCTGTACAGGTCTCCTAACATCTTATGTTGGTATAAGGCAGTGGTAGACAACCTGGGGCCCCCCAGCTGTTGTGGAACTACATTTCCCATGAGGCATTGCAAGGCTGGCAATTACAATTAGTCCCAGAGACATGATGGGACTTGTAGTTATGTAACAGCTGGAAG
Source organism: Aquarana catesbeiana (assembly GCF_042186555.1). NCBI lineage: Eukaryota > Metazoa > Chordata > Amphibia > Anura > Ranidae > Aquarana > Aquarana catesbeiana. Next base: position 413,546,663 of record NC_133325.1, on the reverse strand, counting down.
GCCCCAGGTTGCCTACCCATGGTATAAGGCATTTTTTTAAAGGCCATGTGCCCTCTAGTGCTATAAACCACAGCAGCATCAAGTACTTCAATAAACCAATCTCAATGTTAAAGTCTGTAAATTATTGGGTTTTTTTTCTAAATAAATATGTATTTTTAAAGTATTACAGGAAAACTGGATCATCTTTAAATGTTGTAAAGATCTGATAATTTTATGCTGTTCTATTTCTACTCACTGCTTTTCCTTCAACACCACCTGGTCCAACCTGTCCTCTTTCACCACGATCACCCTATAATAAAAAAATACATTATTACCTTTTGTAACAGTAATTATGGAGAATACTGAAAATTATAAGGTATAAAACTTAGCGTATTAGCTATGTTCCATACACTCATAGTAAAATGCTAGAAAGCACAGATCAACATGCAAATTCTTAACTTTAATTATTAGGAATAGTATACAGAGTCAAATATTAAACATACTTACTTTTATACCTACAATACCCCTGGGGCCAACTTCTCCTGGTGGACCCCTTTCTCCCTGAAAGACAACAATAATACTTACTAGAAGAGAAAAATACTATACGAAAACAGCATTGGGACGTGCTTGCATGTTCTACATTCTCCCTTTTTAGAAATTATATTTGTTGTAGCAGTAATGCAGATAATTTATTACATATAATTCTGAATTCTGTCGACAATCAAATTCAATAAAAGCAGTGACTATAGTCAGGTTAAATTTATTTATTTTCTATTAATCATTCAAGTGTTTTTCTTAGTGAGTAGCATGCTGTAATACAGCATGATTCACTTTTCAAGCACAAAGTATGTTCTGCTTTTATAGAAAATAATTGTATTCACTCGTATATAATATTATAGTCTCATCTCAACAATCAGTGGAAATAAAGCAACTAAGGTCAGAATTATCTTACTAAGTATAACAATACAAAAGTTACTTAAAGAGGAACTGCAGTCTGCTCACATAATTTGTAATAAAAACATCTTTGCCATTCTGAAGCTTCCCTCCAACCACTTTGCATATTATTTTATATATACTGTGATTCTGTACTTGCCAAATATGCTGCAGAAATCTCCCTCCACTGAGTCTGGCTGCAATCATTTTAATTGTGGGCAGCTGAAGCTGCTGCCTGTTCACTTCCTGGAATTACACAGACACACCTCCAGCTCTGCAGCTCTCATTGGCCCTCTTATGACTCATACCCTCTGCCTTGCTGGCAAACTCTCACAAGAGTGAGAGAGAGAGAGCTGTGATGTCATAAGCCTAGACTAGAAACAGGAAGTGGGCTGTATAAGGTATTTACTGGCAGAAAAAAAAAGTTTTACTATCCAAAGTTAAAACAACAAGGGCAGAGGATTTAATATATGGAAAATTGAAAAATGACTGAAGTTCCGCTTTTCATTTCCATCTTCAACTTTAATAGGCTGAATACCCTGCTAGGCAAGCTTCTCATATCACTTAGTGTTGCTAAAGATGAGATTTTCTCACATTAGTTTGCATATTTACTCCCTCTCACAAGCCCATAATGAATGTGTCATTGAAACTGGATTCCCAACAATTTTATTTAATGTTATGAAGAATCCACTGAAGAAGCAAGATACAAATTTCCCGCTCTGTAAAGGTAGTATGTCATGTTTGAAACGTGAAATATTGATTTTGGGTGTGAATGGCCTTTAAACTGTACTGGTGTAAAAATATTTTAAAAAAGAACATTTTTGTGAAACACTTACCAGTTTTCCTGGAGGTCCAGAGAACCCTGGCTCTCCACGTGAACCTGGTTCACCCTAAAAGAAGATGATTGGATAATTATTGAATTGTTGATGTTTCATATATGCAAGTATGTTATTTATAACCCGTATTTTAAATATGTGTCTTAGGGCCTTAAGTTTCTGTGCTGCAGTGTATGTGGGTACTGTACATGCATAGATATGAATAGGCCCATAGAGTTTCTCCTGTGCAGTGCATGGATGTGAACCAGCTACCTAGGAAAGAATGAGATTGCTGCTTGAATCACATTTACATGTAGGAAAATTCTTGTCCTTCATTGCGGGAATACATGAAGTGTAAACTGGCTACTCAGTTTGACAAAGCAGTCACAGTTCTAAGATTAAAGTGATAAACTCTTACATATAACCACTGAAGTGACTAGCCTACTGTCCTAGCTGTACCTGTTTATCTGCAGCCCTCTCTTTTCTACAGTCTTTCAAAGTACAGAATTTAGACAGCATAACTTAACTCAAGAAGGTAGGGGGTGATAATCTGATGTCACACACTGCACAGCACAGAGCACAGAGCTAAATGTAATATGAGACCTGAGTGGACGTAAAAAAGACACACCCCTACAGTCTTGTAGCAAAACATGCAGAGCTAAGGCTTTGGACCTCACACCTGCTGTGTGCTGGATTGGAGTGGAGCCATCTCTTGGGATTGCCTAGATCAGGGGTGTCCAAACTTTTGACCTTACTGGGCCACATTGGAAGAAGAGGAATTGTCATGGGCCACACATAAAATACATTAACAATAAGGGCAGCTGATGAGCAGAACAAAGCTGGCAGATCACAAGTTAAGGATCACTGATATAGATAATGTACCTATCTGAGTAATAAAACTTCACTTTTTTGTAATATTTTTTAATATAAAAGTAAAAGAGGGCAACATAAAACTAGCGCGATATTTGACACTGACTTTAATAAAATAACGCATCAATATCTGGTTCGATGGAAGTAGTAGCAATTGTCAATTAATTCTCAAGGTGTTCATCAGAAATTTTGGTTCTAATTTTGACCTTTGTGTGCTTCATCCTTAAAAATAGTTGCTCACAAATATAGGTGCTGCTGAAAACTGATGACATAAATAACATAAAAACGTATAAGGCTGCATTCACACCTGAGAGTTTTCAGCTCATAAAACGCTTGTAAAACGCTCATCTCAAAAGTCTCAAAATGCCCAACAAGCAAAATCCCATTCATTTCAACGGCACCTGTTCACATATGAGCGTTTTGTCGCTTGAAGCAAAATGCCTGAAGCTCAAAAAAGTACATGAACTGATTTTTTTGGCAGATTACAAGCATTTTTGGTTCCATAGACTTCAATAGAAACGCCTGACTTGAGCAGAAAAATGTTCGTAAAACGCTTGAAAAAATGCTCAAACAGCATCCCTCCACCCTTAATTCCCTCTCCCTCTCCTCCCCCTAGTGCTTAAATTGGCTAAACAAAAATGCTTGAAGCTGTGAAAACGCTTGTAATACACTTCATTAACGCTTTGAAAAAGTTTGTAAAAAAGCTGCAAAAAAAGCTTAAAAAAAACTCCAGAAAAAAGGCCTATAAGCGATACGCTCAGGTGTGAATGCAGCCTAAAAGTCCAGTAAAGAGACACTGTCAATGTTTTTTTTTTCGGTCGTATGTGTTCACTAAGTGTAAATGCATTTTTACAAAAAAATCCCCCCAGAAATCAAAAATTTTAAGTAAGTTCCCGATTTTGTGCTGACCCACATTTATAGCCATCTTGGGGCGCATTCGACTTTTGGGCCACAGGTTGGACACCTCTTGTCTAGATAGACTGTAAGAAGTGACTCAGGCAAAAAACAGAGGAAGAAAAGTAGACACTCAAATGCCGCGTACACACGAGCGGACTTTCCGGCATACTTACGCAAGGGCAGGGTATTGCATTTCGCGCTCTCTGCAATAGGAAAAAAAATGTTCCTATTGCGGTGAGCACGGGGCATACCAGGCCCTTAGGTCTGGTATGGATTATAAAGGGAAGCCCCTACGCCGAAAAAACGGCGTGGGGTCCCCCCTAGAATCCATACCAGACCCCGATCCGAGCACGCAGCCCGGCCGGTCAGGAAAGGGGGTGGGGATGAGCGAGCACCCCCCCCCTCCTGAACCGTACCAGGCCGCATGCCCTCAACATGGGGGGGTGGGTGCTTTGGGACAGGGGGGCGCCCTGCGGCCCCCCCACCCCAAAGCACCTTGTCCCCATGTTGATGAGGACAAGGGCCTCTTCCCGACAACCCTGGCCGTTGGTTTTCGGGGTCTGCGGGCAGGAGGCTTATCGGAATCCGTGAGCCCCCTATAATAAGAGGGCCCCCAGATCCCGGCCCCCCACCCTATGTGAATGAGTATGGGGTACATGGTACCCCTACCCATTCACCTAGGGAAAAAGTGTCAATAATAAAACATATTACACAGGTTTTTAAAATAATTTATTAAACAGCTCCGGGGGGTCTTCCTCTGGCTTCGGGGGTCTTCCTCCGACTTTGGGGGTCTTCTTCCGGTGTTCCAGTTCTTCTGCCGGCTCCTCCGCTGTCTTCATGCCGCTCTTTTGCCAACGGAGGTCCGGACTTCTGGGCTTCTTGTCTTCTTCCCTCTTCTCTTCTCCAGATGTTGACACGACGCTCCCTCCGGCTGGATTGCTCTCTAAGGGCTCCGCTGTGACTTATATAGGTGGAGACCCCGCCCCCTTATGAAGTGGGCATGCTGGGACTGTGACATTTTAGGGGGCGTTGTCACCGGGTGATGTTAATAAAAGCGGCAAGATTGACTTCCTTTTCTAGTCCCGTCGTACCCGAGTCACGTTCAAAATGAACGGACTTGTCCATGTGTGGGCAAGTCCGTTCATTCTGAAAGTCCGTCGCAACTCCGGCGAAAGTCCGTCGGAAAGACGGGCGGACCTAGCCTGCCGGAAAGTCTGGTTGTGTGTGGGTAAGTCCGTCCGTTCAGAAAGTCCGGCGCACCTGGCGGACAAAGTCCGTCGGGAAGTCTGCCGGACCAAGTATGCCAGAAAGTCCGATCGTGTGTACGCAGCATTACGCTTTCTTTACTTACTCAGATTTTTTACCTTGATGCATTCTTTGAATGAGGGTAAAAAATGTTTAGGCATCAGTATCTCTCCTCAACCCTCACCCTTTTACTTAACACAGGTTGAAGGAAAGAAAATAGTTTGATTCTCTCCCACTATTGTATGCTGACAGCAAAAGGTTTCCATGCTGTTAGAATACAATGATTACTGCTGCCGGCTATAGCCTTCGGCAGTAATCGTATGGAAAAAAAAACAGGCTAGTTGTACTGAAGTTGATCGATTGATCGTCTTCAGTACAACCAGCCTGCCCATAGATGGATAGATGCATAGACATGCCCCCTTCCTTTTATCTTTCATTCTTGTTGCCTATAATTTAGATGGGGCTCTTGGGACCCTCATGTAAGGAGGAGGGGGACCTGATGTAAAGGGGAACTCTGGGGACCTGATGTAACCAGGGAAATTCTGGGGACTCTCCTTTAAGAGAGTGACTCTGATTTAAGGAGGGGGGCTCTGAGGACCCTGATGTAAGAAAAGGTGATTCTGGGACCCTGACGTGGGGAGGTGACTCTAGGAATCCTGATGTTAGTAGGGCGACTCTATGGATCCTGATAGAAGGTGGGTGGATTTAGGGACCCCAATGTAAGACGAGTGACTCTGGGGACCCTGTATAAGGGGGGCTCTAGGGACCCTGAGGTAAGGCTAAAGCACCCTGGGGACACTTGTGACATAGTAAGGAGTATTTTGTGGGTACAAGGACTGTTCTATATGTGTGCCAACTATACAGTGATTAGTCACAGATTCTGTGTAATCAACCCTTTAAGCTCCGTCCACTGCAAAATCTGTCCTTCGTGTCACTTACTACTGACCCCGAACTCAGCAGAAAAAAGGAAACAAGCCAAGCAGGTTTGTAAAGGGGTTTCAATATGGCACTCTAGAGAATCTCTAGAGTGCCATATTGAAGCCTCTTTACAAACCCGCCTGGCTTGTTTCCTTTTTTCTGCATACTCTGTTTGGCCTTGGGAACCCAACCTATTATCAAGTTGAGCCTGTAATATGCATACTATCCAAATTTTCAGCATTGTTCTTTTCCCTATTTTATGGGGTTTTTTTTATGACCCCAAACTCTGCCTCATCTACTACTGGCCTTTGAACTCTATACCACTTACTACTGACCTCTGTCATCTGCCTTGATGACCCTGTACACTGCCGTATAAACTGCTGACCTCATCTTCTGCCCTAATGACAACCTGTACACTGCCCTGCTGATATCCCATCCTCTGCCCCCCCCCCCCCTATTTTTCACTGCAACCCCACATTAGACAAGCTAGATTTAGCCCAGGCTGTGCCCATCTGCAGCTCTTCTCTCCCCTCACTTCACAGTCTCACAGGCTTTGCTGAGGCAGTCATTGGCTCCCTCTGCTGTCAATAAAAGTCAGTGACGAAGAAGCAAGGAGCATCAGTGGGGGACCAAGAAAAAGGAGGTTTGGGGCCACTCTGTGCAATTCCATTGCACAGAGCAGGTAAGTATAAATCTATTTGTTTAAAAAAGAAAAAACATCTACAATCACTTTAAGGAACATCATGGGCAGAGCAAAGCTCTTCCCTTTTAGTCTGCATATATGAATGAACTAGAGTAGATACAAAAGTAACAATGTGACTTTGTACCCCTTGATCTAGCGCCTGAACAGTGTTTACAAACACTGTGGCAAATTTGACAGCAGAAGCTTCTACAGCTGCTATATGTACACAGCAAGTCCAGGCTACCATTTTGACAGTCAGTAATTGTTGGCAAGTATGAAGGTGGTGCTGCAGTGGGGCTGAAGGATAAGGTCTATTACATATGAAGTTTTTTGGGCATGTGTAGTTTGCCCAGTGTTCACCCCTGGTTAAGAAACATTTTTGTTTGTAATATTTGTAATAATACATATGTAAATGTGGTTAGTCATATTTACTTATTACATTATCTCATTGCCAGAGTACTGGCCTCAGACTGTACTAAACCGGGAACCCTCTGGATTAGAGTAACAGCCAATCAACCAGTCTTTACAAAAGAAAAGTTTAGTAATAGCAATGTATCTGTTTTTCAGTATGTTTCTCTTTAGATGGCAACACGAGTTACATTGGAGTACAATATATGTGAAGTCATAAAAGATCCAATTCAAAAAGAAAAACTGGACGAGGGTGAATGAAAGTGCCTAGATTACCTGTATTTTTTTCATTAGCTCATTAGATTGTAATATGTGTGAGAAGATAGTACAAAATGTTTTTAGAGCAGTAAGGTGGACTGCTCAATCGGAATATTTGTTTGTGTGGAAAGTAACCCTGCAATTCCCTTCTTACAACCATAGCTGATTAATGTTGTGTTTCTTACACTGTTTAATTATTATGTACAAAGTCTGATTCTAACTGTGTTGGAAGCAATTTCACACTTCCCTTCAAGCAGCATAAAAGCTATAAACACCTCTGAGAGTACATCGAGTTACATTAAGAATGATCAAAAAATCCATTATTACTATATCAATATGGCGAAGTTAAATAATCCTATCAAATATATACCTTTTGACCAATACCTCCTTTGGTGCCTGTTTGTCCAGGTAACCCCTGCAAAAAAAGGAAGAAAGTCAGGATTTGTAGATGACATTTAAAATATATTGCTAATAAATGCATTCTGTCTCATTAATGCATCAGTGAGTACTGGGAAAAGATTCCATTAGTGGCCAAACGCTATTTTCAAAAGAAATAGGTGATTAAAGTAATACTCCACTAAGCTTTTGTGTACCTAAACTGAATACATATTTTAGACTTGGGGATCTTAACAATTATTTGATGCTAAACATAATTTTTTACTTAGGAGTTATCTAATAGCATGCATATTCTACTGTACATAGAAGATATTGTAAGCATTTTATTACATCTACAGTAAATAAAACAGTAAATAAATTAAACAAACTCTACGTAATACCCTTAGAGGTTTAACAACTTTTGAGAAAGTCATGTGACATGTGATGCAACGCATCGGGGGGTGGAGTCAATGACGGCATTGCAAGTGTTCGACAACCTAGCGAATGCTGCATGAGCGGTGTTGCAGCTGTCTGACCATTTTATCACAAGCGATCTAGTTGCTACTAACATGTGAGTGGATTACATTGTTTGCACAGTTCCATATTATTCAAATCACTGCACAATAATGGCTTTTTTCTTTATCTTCATATGAACCATCACCTTACTAATGAAATTCGTTATGCAACTGTGATCCATCTTGAATGACAAGCAAGTCTGTTAAAGGCATCGGACTGGACTTTTACATACAGATCTGACCTTGATTAGTATCAGTAGACACATAATTATTTTTCTCACACTTTGTATTTGTCAGCAATTATTTTGGGATAACAGTTCCCCTACAAGTTTTTTTTTGGTGTACTTTTTTTTTGCACTCATACATTTTTATTTTAAAATATATTTATTATGGTGTAGGTTTGAACACACATGCACTAAGTTATCAAATTGGGAGGATATAATAAGCGCACCAACACACTTTATATTGATTCACAGCAATGGTGTCACAGCACTAATTAGTTGTTTGCAGCTCACATCTCCTTCATTGGTTTATTATCACACTTAGGATTCACATCAGCGCTTTAGTTTTTCTTTTTTTCTCCTGTGGTTAGATCTCATCAATATTGCCTCAAAAGTTGATGCAAGGCGAACCGGTAGCTTATCAAATTGCTAGAATCCATAACCAGGAATCAGTATCAGGTTAACTTCTTCCAACTAATTTGAAAGCACTTGACTTGACAAGACCTCTATGTTGAAAGAAGTTTTCTATGTTTTACATTTATTTATTTTTCAGTTAAATACTTACAGCTAAGCCTTGATGACCAGGTGAACCAGGGATGCCATTTTGCCCAGTGCTACCCTAGACAAGACAGAAACATGAATTAGGATGCAAGCATGGAAATAAACAGGCTGTATGGCATAGAATAGGAGAACAAATGAGGTACTTACCTTTACTCCGTTAACACCAGGAGTTCCATCTTTGCCATCAATGCCAGGGAGACCCTAAATGACAAAAAAAATGTAAGACTATATAAAGGAAACTACATGTTTTCAAAATTCTAAATATACTGATAAAGATGTTTATGGGTAGAAATTACTACATATTACCAATTGGTCTATACATTTTCTAATCTGGAAATATGATTATGAATGTGGGCCAAGCCTATTTACACAAGAAAACTATGTGATGTTGAATAACTGATGGTTCAGAACAAGATAAACACTGTACTCACACTGAATAGAAACTAACAAATGAACATTCATTTAGATGAGAAAGAGTGATGATTATTTATTGTCAAGGTTCAAATGGATACTAAAACTAGGCCTGCAAGTACGATAATCCTATGTGGAAACACAAATAATGTAAGGAGAAAGTCTTTTACACATCAAGTGATGGCATCGAAAGCAGAAATGGAAACCATCTAGCTTCAGCCTGTGCACAATCCTGTAGTTGAGGCTACATTTCTTAACAAAGTGCTTCACTAATAGGGCAGACAGGAAAAATTATATACAAATATATTCCTGTGATAATGTGCCAAACCCTCCAGGACCAGCTGATACTAATTCTATATTGGGAACTACCCAAAGTGTATGGAAGGCTATGTATAATCCACAGTAAAAATTAGGATATAAACAAAGTAAAAAAGACTATGGTTGACCTATTATGTAAAAATAAATGAAATAGTTAACACATCTGAGGAGCTATAAAAGAAAGAAGAAGATGTCTATCATATTTCAGGGCCTCCTTCTTCCAAGCAAGAAAAGTTAATTGATGCTTGGTTTCATCATTTAGCACAGAATTACAATTTTGAGTGAAGTTAGTTAAAAAAAAAACATAATTGTTATTTTTACTGCATTTATAATAATAGTCTTCCCATTTCCCATCACCCACTAACCCTTTCCTACTTTGGCTTTCTTTTCTATTTCTTGCCTCTTACCATTTTTTTTTTTTGTAGCAAAACTGATACATTCATTTGTATATCATTAAAAGCACAAAATAAAACTTACATTGTTTCCCTTAGGACCCATTGCTCCCATTTGTCCAATGACACCTCGGGACCCCTGAAACAATATTTTGTTGGTTAGATAATTATAAGATTATTGAAAATGAGTGACACAGTGTACATATAATGTTGGCTCAACTGGAGATACACATTTTACACATGTCACATCGTAAAAAAAAAATGTTATTTTTGCCATACATTATGTATAAATGTACGGTCCTTTCTATCAGAATGCTTGGAGCATTTACACAAGAAGAGCTTATGTGTAGAGGGACCTATTGAGACTGAATCTGTGAATATTCTATATGTTGGTGCTTGTAATCAGCAAAGACAATAGGATTTGTCCTGGTGCCTTAAACACAGATATGCTTCTTGCAGATTTCAATAGACTTTATTAACCACAGTTTTGTTTGATAGTGGCATGGCAATATAATGCAGTGCCAGAGAACTCATTAATAAATGGGCACTCGTGGATTCCTGGGACCCACTATGAGCACCATTGATGCTATTTTCTTACCTTTTGTTCCCTGCTAGTTGCCAGAATGCACCCAGTGGTTGGGTTACTTAATTATGAAAGAATCTACTGTTAAGAGGCCTTTATAGCTCTATGTATTTCTTTGTTAAGAGACATATATATTACCAATATTGTTGATAATTCTTATAGGGCAAAGGGAATTTATATTACCAATACTATTAATAAATAATATAAAGCAAAAGATAAAAAATATTAATGTCTGGCCCACACAAGTATCAGCCCCAACAACCTTGGCTCTAACTAACTGAACTTATAATGTTAATAACAACACCTCTATACTGGTTCTTTGACAGGATAAGAGATAAATTGCTTTATATGAATGGACAATTTTCTATTCCTTTACTTGATCTTAGGAATAAGAAGCTCTGTTGGTTAATGGTGTGGGCTAAGCTTAGTGTAAACATGCCACTTTTCCTTCCCTCATATGAACTAACTTTTTCTGTCACGAAAATGAGCTTGGGAAAGAGATCTTTTGACATAATTGCAGTTAGGTTTCCAAAAGGACAAAGCCCTTAAAGACATTTGTCTTTTAAGAAAATGTAAGCTAGATGTAATGCTCTTAAAAGGCTTAGGTTGTTTAGCCTGCAAGGAAGTCCAAACACTGACAGTGACTAAATAGTATTGCTATCAGCATACATATTAGGATGTGAGTATAGGAACACAGTATATGTAGAATATAGTATACAAACACACTGGCATGTATAAGAACTATATTAAAATAGAATTCTTCCAATTAATCTTACTATAGACAAACGTCACATTTATAGAAAACAATACAGAGCAAGCATACCTTTAAATGTATGTCACATTTAGTCATTTGATTTGAATATTAAATAGGAAAAAAAAATATTATTCACCTTATCTCCTTTCTCTCCCGGCTCTCCTGGGGGCCCCTTTGGCCCCTCCTCACCCTGAAAAAGACATAGAGAAGTGAAAGCTCTACAAGGCTATGCTCATTAGTGATAATAACCACCCTAAGTGCAGTTTAATTAAATGCTCTTGCTCCCTAGGGGATTCTGTAATGAGGACTGAGAAATCTGCACTAAGTCGATGGGGAATTTCACCTCTGTCACTTCCGACTGCACAAAATATAATGTTGCGCAGATGAACTCACTTCTGAATAGGGTCACAAACTAGAATAAAATGTGCACATCTCCTAAACTAATTTGTAAAGTCCAAAACAGTGCTATTTACTTTAAACTAAAAGGAAACGAAAACAAGTGTAAATAAAGTGTAAGCCTTTATGCACAACGGGAAATTTTTTTATTGTTATGCACAAAAAACAACACCTTATTTACATTTGCTTTTGTTTCCTTTTGGTTTAATGTGAATAGAGCTACATTGAACTTTACAAATTTACTTTTATAATGTGCACATTTTTCCATGTTATCATTGTTTAAAATATAGCTGCTATATATAAATATTCTTTATAGTTTTTATAGAGTTTACGTTTGAGTTGGCACAGTACAGAGTTCACTTTAAGAAAAGTAATTTGTTTACAGAGGATCATAAGTCCGATACAACAAATCTATCACTGCAGAACAACTGTGCTACTCCGACAGATAGAATGAACAGTGGAACACTGACTGACAAACTGGGTGGGGTTAGGGTTTTAAGACAGATTGAAGAAAAATCATTCATAAACCTACTATATACTGTATACTCTTTTAGATTATGCTATTAACATGACAAAGAAAGTGTTTAGTTTTATATTAACTTACAGGTTTCCCGGCTGCACCAACTGATCCAATCATCCCTTTATATCCTGTTGGTCCCTGTGAAATTCAGACAACATATTTTAGAATAACAGTTACAGAAGAGTATGAAAATGTACATATTGTTACACTGCTTACTTGGTTTACCTGGGATCCTCCTTCCTTTTACATATGTCTATAAGCACAGTAGACACTGTGCATCAAGACAGATTATTATTATACAGGATTTATATAGCGCCAACAGTTTGCACAGCACTTTACAACATAAGGGCAGACAGTACAGTTACAATACAACTTAATACAGGATTAGAACAAGCAAGTGAATTTCAAAAGGTAATAGCTTATTGTAATAAGCATGCACTATCTTTACACAGGCACACTCTCTTTCTCTCTACTGATATCAAACATAAAGGGATATCAAACACATAGCTGATATATGACTAAATGGGAAAATCCAAAGGCATACAAGAGGCCTTTCTGTGACCCAAGTTCATAACATTTCATTATACTTTCTTCTGTACAATCCTCTCCTGTTGTGCATATCTTAGTGAGAACGGCTGCTAGAATGTGCTATTGGAGGCAACAGGACTACTTTTCTACTGCTTAGACCACCGAACTAGAGAAGATGGTTTGATGTTTCCTAAAAATATAAAGGGCTTTCGAAATCCTCTCAATGAACCCTGTACCCAATTCCCATATAATTCTCTTGCTGAATTTAGCCATAAATGTCCAGAGGTAGCAAGAAAAGGAAAACAGATACGGAAAACAATCCATCACAGTTTGTAAATCTAATGCCACGTACACACGGCAGACTTTGCCGGATGGGATTTCGTCGGACAATTCGTCGGACAATTCGATCGTGTGTGGGCTCCAGGGGACTTTGTTTTCTCAAAAGTTGGACGGACTTAGATTTGAAACATGTTTCAAATCTATCCGACGGACTCAAGTCCGGTCGAAAAGTCCGCTCGTCTGTATGCTAGTTCGATGGACAAAAAGCCACGCTAGGGCAGCTAGCGTAGCAGCTATTGGCTACTGGCTATGAACTTCCTTATTTTAGTCCGGTCGTACGTCATCACGTACAAATTCGACGGACTTTGGTTGATTGTGTGTAGGCAAGTCCGTTCATTCAGAAAGTCCATCGTAAAGTCCGTTGAAAAGTCCGCCGGGCAAAGTCTGCCATTAAGTCCGCTCGTGTGTACGCGGCATTAGCCTTGGTGCAGCCTATCCCCCACTGTGCTACCTGGGATTTCCCTGCCTTTTAGATATGATTATATTATAATATCTTATGTACTAATAACAAACCCTTATTTTTCAAGCTGACCACAAAATTTCAAAGATCTATCTCAAATGTCCACATTTATAGATACTTACAGTTTCTCCTTTGGGTCCAGCGAGCCCTGGGTAACCACGGATTCCCTGAGGGCCCTGTATCACAAATAATAATATAATTTTTAGAACAATTATCAAAGCACATTATAATGGTAGAAGTAAAACAATGTTGTAATAACCAGTGTCTAATAATACTATAAACTACAAAAAACAAAAGGTCTGTTTTTTGAAGTTTCCAGGCATGGCATCTTGTGGACTGGAGAGAAGGCCCAGGAACCTTATGAGTGCATTCTAGGAACTAATAGATTTCTATGGTTTAAAGAACAAACACAATGAGTTGTGATATATTGTTTCTTCAGGTATTGTGGCCCTAGGCTATTCAGTACTTAAGAGTCAACTGACTAATATTACATTTAATTCTACATTTTATTTGCAGCCACTGGATTGATATTGGGAGCTATAGCTGTTATTGTTAATCTAGCGCAGACCTGGGCATTTGACAACCCCCTTTGGCTGGCCTGCGTGAGATCAATCGGAAATTGAAAATCAAATGTAAATAAGGGTACATCATGCACGAAATACAATTACATTGCTTTTATTTTCAAGGAGACTGCTATTTTTTTTCCAATTTACATATGTGCATGCAAGCCGATGCACCTTAACATTATTGCTCCCCAGGCATATGACACTGCTTCATGGCTCTGGGTGAGGAGTGTGGGTTCCCTGAATCTAGGCTGGTCAGTCAACAAGGTGGCGACAGCTATGCTTCCATCATCATTGGTCCTCAATTCGCCATCATGGCAGCAGTCGCACTACTGCCTTTTCTGAGCGACTTCGGCTGTGTAGGAGGGAGCACGCTGCCCCTCAAACATCAAGGGATGGACTATGTGAGGTTAGCAACAAGGATATGATAAAGGTGAGGGCATGTGGGAGGGTGTTGCCAAGGCCCACTCTCCAGCCTACAAGTAAGAGGCAGAACCTACACTCCCAATAGTCAGCCTTAACTAAAACTGCATACTTTCAATTTATTTGAAAGGGTATGATACAGGTAAAAATGCTTTGAACTTTGAAAAAAAAAGTTAAACCCCTTTTATAAACTATATTTTTGAGGATTCCTAATTTCTCCCCATATACAGTATACAGTACATATTTTTTTTGCTTGGCAGGTAGCAATTTGTTTTTGTGAGTTCAGTGAAAGCTATATGAAGTTCTGTTCTCATTTCAAGGCAGATGGCAGGGAAGGGAATGATGCATTTTTACCAATATATATTATATAAAAAATTTTGAAGTAAATGTTACTATTTCCATAACAACTTTTTTGATTGCAACATTTTGTATAAAATGGACCATCAAACACATTGCTAATGTAGGACTATACAGGAAATTCAAGGCATACAAAAAGATGCTCTCTGACTAAAGTCTTTCTTTTTGTAAAAGCTCTGCCTGTCATGTCATGAACTTACTTTTGTAAGAACTGCTATCCAGATGTGCTATTGTAAGCAGCATGCAGTTTCCATTATAGCCAGGACTACTAGTTAAAGTGGTTGTAAACCTCAGAAATGAAATATGAACAAAGCACATCCTTATATACTGTGTATTTGTCTCTATCCAAAACAGTGAGTGTGGTTTTTCTCTTCTGCCTTGTTCCTCTGCTATCAGTATGTATCACTTCTGAAAGGTTTTCCGACACCGTGAGATAGAAAAGGTGTGTTGGGGAGGGAGCTCCAGCACACAGTCTATGACTGATATCTCTATGTACAGTAAGGGGGGTGGGAAGGTATCTTTCATCCAAGCAGGGCTCAGACCTGTCTTCACAAAGATCTGCACTGTGAGGCATCAGTTACCCGTCCTCTGCTGCTAGAGCTGAGAAATCCTGTATAAATTCTGGATTTTTAACTGATGTAGAGGACAAATGGCTGGAAATAATTAGGTACAACCTATGTAAGAGGATTTGTTTCATCTCTGTGTATAGCCTGATTCTAGTTACTTCACTGGGTATATGTGAGGGTTTTCAGCCACTTTAACGAGTCAGACTATCAAACAAGAGAAGATGGTTTTATATTTCCTGGACTATAAAGAGCTGAGTCTGATCAACATTCTCTGTATACTTCTTTTTCCTATATGTAGGTAGTGAGAATCGATAAACAGAGGAAGGAAACTGTCATCACAGTTTGTAAATGTGAATCTTAGCGCTCCCGATTTCCCAATTTTGTGCTACGACACTGAAAGAGGGGACACCATGAGAATGAGATGCTACTATTACCTGTATCCTACTCTATAGTGATATCGGCTATGCTGACATTTATTTTTGAAGAATGGGTGGTTGTACATTACCGGAGGTCCTGGAATTCCTTGTTCCCCTGAAATGCCTACATCTCCCTTGGTGCCCTGTAATTGGAAAAAAAAGGTCTACTGAACCAAGATATATACAATGTTGCTTTAATTTTACTGAAAAAATGTAATTGTTTTTAATATTGAGATAAAAATTTCTGAAGTTACGAGAAAATAAAACAAGAAATTAATATTACGGCACACCATAAACAATAACTTTCTTTACATGTCCGGTAGTGATCCGTTCCTTTGTTAGTGCAGAGATCCCTATTGCAAGGCTTTATATCATTTTATATTTCATTTTTTTCTTAGTTGGCTTGAAAGTGTTTTGGCATAATGTAGCAGACCGTGCCCCTTGACAGAAAAGAACAGAGGGAGGCTGACTTCCATGAAAGCAGTGTTTAGGAAATACTGCTTATTCACTTAATTACAGTCAAATGCGTCTAATCACCAGACAGGCTTTGGTATGTTCAGCTCCAAGACCCTTCACTTTGAGCTGCTAGTTGAGTTGAGCTGCTAGCTGCAGTAATATCCTGGTCACAGCTACTTAAATGCAGTACAATAAAATGCATGTTTATGTGCATATTCGTGTGTACCCTTCAGTGCAAGTTTACATGCGAGTACTTTTTTGAATGTATGTGCATGTGCAGGTACACACAGAATACATGGTAGGCAGTAACTAGAGCAGATCTACATCCTAGTGCAATATGATTTGGATGCATCCAGTTAGTGCTACACTGCCTATGTATCTGATCTTGGCATAGTAGAGGTTAGTTAAGGTGTTATTAAAGTGCTCAGTTGAAAGGATCAAAGCCATGAGGTGGCATAGATTGGGCACAATCTTATGATGTCATCTAACAACTTACAGTAGTGTAACTGTGTGCCTTTAATGATTGTATTTATAGAGAAAGTGACACTGGCCCTTCATTTGAACTTTCAAATAGGAATAGGTTGTTTTGTGCAAATGCAAATGACAGACTTCATGACAAGTGTTGATTTGCTTAATTTGTTGATTTGCTTCATTTGTGTGATACATGTTAGGGGAGGGTTATTTCCCTTACACCTATTGCTGTTTAGAAGGTTCTTTGTCTCATACTATATATACTTATAAAAAAAAAAAAAAAAATCATAATCAGTCTTAGTATATACATACAATTTTGCCTTGTGGTCCTGGCTCACCAAGGGGACCTGGACGCCCTTTATGGCCCTTAAAAGAAAAGAATATTGTATTATAATTCAATTTCTTCCTAGTTCCTATGGTTTGGCGTGTATGATAGCAAACATTTACCTGAGAAAACAAAGGCATAAGAAGATACCATCAATCTATCCATGAGAATATAAAAATTTAATTGAGATATTTTAACAACAAAACAGCACTATTCAAAAGGTTTCTGTAAATTAGTGTGTATCCATCCTAAGCGTTATTCAAAAATATTTGCAGAGAATACTGTTACCTGGCAAATTCACCTGTGACCAGGTCTTGATAACTGCCATCTAATTTATTTATTGTTGGTAATCAGGCACACTAGTTGGTGAGTTCACTTGCAACAGTTGGAGATGGGCTGAACATCCCCCGTTTGGTTCACACCAGAACTCCTGAACATATCAAAAGTTCAGGCCCAAACATCGAACCCCATTGAAATCTATGAGACCCTGCAATCCAAAGTGCCCATTTTGAAGGCGTATATGCAAGTTATTGGCCATAAGGCTCAATTCACACCTGTGCATGTTGTGTTAAGCATTTTTGCAGTGCTTTTTGCTGTGCTTTCTGCTTTTTTTTACCGCAATTATGCCACATTTTTGCCACGAATTGTGTTTTGCGTGGTTTTTTTGCTTTACATTCACTGTATATAGCCAGTAGCTAAGGAGCGGGCTGGGAATCCGGCCATCATGTCCTTAACAACCAAATTCATGAAAAAAACGGCGTGGGGTCCCCAGACCCTTATCTGAGCACACAGCCTGGCAGGCCAGGAAAGGTGGGGGGGAGCAAGTGCCCCCTCTTCTGAACCATACCAGGCCACATGCTGATGGGGAAAAGGGCCTTTTCTCCACAACCCTGGCCAGTGGTTGTGGAGGTCTGCAGGTGGGGGGCTTATCAGAATCTGGAAGATTCCCGCCCCCCCATGTGAATGAATAGGGGATATATTGTACCACCAGTGTAGTGTGACAAAAGACAAGAGACAGTTTTTGTCAAGTCCTTTATTAAAAATGTCTTCTTCCTCCATCTTCTTCTTTTCCGCTTCTTCCTCTGGTCTTCTTGTTCTTCCTCTGGTCTTCTTGTTCTTCCTCTGGTCTTTTTTTTTTCCTCTGGTCTTCTTCTTTTTTCTCTGGTGTTCTTCTTTTTCCTCCAGTGTTCTTCTTCTTTCTTCGGTGTTCTTCTTCCTCTTCCGCCACTGCTGCTACTGTCACCCCGCTGAAAATAAAAACGATCCTCCTCCAAAACTGGGTCCCCCCTATCTGTCCTCTCCGATGTCGCACATTTCTTATATAACTAGGGGATGTTGCCATTGGATGACATTGTCCGGAGACTCCGTCCCTTGTGACAAACTGCCCGGGGTATGATGGGTCCGTGGCTTCACAAGGTGGTCTCCGGATGATGCCATCTGATGGCCACGCCCCATGGATATATAACAAATGTCTGACATCGGAGCGGACAGATCGGTGGGACCCAGTGTTGGAGGAAGATTGTTTTTTTTTAATTTTCAGTGTGTCGGCATCGACAGAGGAAGAAGTACACCAGAGAAAGAAGAAGGTTATTTTTTCCAGTTTTTTGGGTAAATAAGTAGGGATACAATGTACCTGTCACGTACCTGAAGGGAGACTGAAATGATGAGGTCGGCCTCTTTTGTATCTCCAGCCCAGGTCTCGCTGAGAGTGAAACAAAAGGAGTCCAATGACAGGAGGCACACGAGTGATTGCAGATGGAGACCCGGAAACCTGTAGCAGGAAGTCGCAGCTGGTCGCAGGACTGTAGTTGCAGAGCAGGAAGTCACAGCTGGTCGCAGGACTGTAGTTGCTGAGCAGGAAGTCGCAGCTGGTCACAGGACTGTAGTTGCGGACACTCGGGTAGTAGTGCTGGGCCGAGCGGAGCACCAGAGCAAGGTCAAAGGGATAGCCGGGTTCGTCAACAGGTGGGCAGCAGGGTACCGGAACATCAGGCAGAAAAAGGTCAGATGGGAAGCTGGGATCAGGAACCAGAGATCAGGTATAGCAGAGCAAGGTCAAAAGGAGCCAAGGTCAGCAACGGGAATCAGACAGAACAAACGCATGTTTCAGGATAACAGGAACACAGCTGAAGACCAGTCAGCACTGATCAGTTGCTGGGGCCCCCTTTAAGTACGTTGTCTGGCGCAAACTGGCGCTAAGGGCATGCTACTGCGCGTGTACACCAGGCGCCATGCACGCACATGCGCATAAGCGCGCACGGGCATCTATAGTCACCCGTACATGCGCACATGCGCACCAGCGTGCGCCAAGCGATTTCCACTGGTTTCCTTACAGTACCCCATAGTCATTCACATGGGGGGTGGGATCTGGGGGCCCCCATGTTAAAGGAAGCTTCCAGATTCTGATAAGTCCCCAGCTCCCAGACCCCAGCAACCACCGCCCAGTGTCGTCGAGAAGAGGCCCTTGTCCCTATCAACATGGGGACAAGGAGCTTTGGGGTGGGGAGCACCTTGTCCCTCCGTCCAAAGCACCCACTCCCCCCCATGTTGAGGGCATGTGGCCTGGCATGGTTTGGGGGGTCGCTCATTCGTCCCACCCCCCCTCTTTCCTGGCCTGCCAGGCTGCGTGCTCAGATAAGGGCTGGTATGGATTCTGGGGGGGACCCCATGCCGTTTTTTTTTTTTCTTTTTTTTTTACTGCTGACAGCTGATGACTGTTTAAGCCTCACTCCTTAACATATTGAACACCCGAACAAGCATTCACCCAACACTACTGGCAAGTAAGGAAGACAAATTGACTGTGTGCCAATATTTTGCCATTGTGCACAAAAAAGAGCTGTCTTTTAGGGCCACTTTGACACTTTGTAACTTTTTATTAATAAAAGGCTAAAGCTTTCACATAACTGCACATGTAGAGGAGTAAATGTAACTTCTGACAGTACAATGCTGAAACATATAGATCAATAAACAAGCACACTTTTATGAAGAAAAATTAAATTTTACAGAAAGACTCACCTTTACTCCCTGCAGTCCTTGGGGTCCTTTAGGGCCAGCTGGACAGTTTGTTGGACACTAAAAAATATAATTACATTGCACTGATTTATGGTGTAGAAAATAACAACTAAATTGAAACATCAAAATAGGTAATGGTGATGTCAGAACTTTGTCTTGGTGAGGTTTTTATCTTTCTAAACATTCGTAGTTTTGTCAGATAAAAAAATAACATTTACATTCACCATACAGCCCTCCCAATTGTCCCAACCAATGGTCCTATTGAAAGAATTTAAAGAAAATGCACCCTGCCGTTTATAGCATGGACCACTAAGCGTCCCTTTACTCAATGTTGGCTCATGTTTACCATTTCACTTTGTATCATCGTTGTCTGCCCAATAGCCATCTTGTACCACTCCATAATAGCAACTTTATTCACATTTGTGTATGTCATATACTGTATGTATGTAATCAGATTTCAGTAAAATAAAGTACATATAATGATTGCAAGCAAAGTTGTGTTTATTTGAATATCTCTGGAAAGCTTTTAGATTCTTAAAGGGGCCCATGACTCAAAAAAGGTTAAGAACCACTGCTCTAAGTTTAAACTAAATAGGCGATGAAAAAGCACAACAGTAGCATATGGTTAAAATCTACCCTGTTGTTTAATCAACAGAAGACACTCATATGAGTGCAGACAAAGAGGGCTGCGCACCCCATAAGATGCATGAAAAAAGTACAAAAAACCCCCTAGTGGGGCTTTAAAGCAGCCAATGAATACAAAATGAATAATCAAAACATAGTTTTATTGGTACAAAAATATATATTAAATAACAAATAATTCTGACCTTTAGAGTCAGGACATGAACTGGGATACAGTGTACAATAAAAGTATAAAAAAGTATGCAACGGACAGTGCCCGTAATCGGGAACAATGTGCAATACAATGTATAAGACAACAAAGGAATGGTAAATATTAATTGTTAAAATCCTGACGCGTTTCGACCCTGAATGGGTCTTCTTCAGAGGATAATTGTCAACTGTGGAAATAAGATCATGTATCAAACAGAATATATGGTTCAACAGTAGCAAACTTACATATACAACTCACAGTACATCTACAGGTATCATATAATTACCAATCGCAGAGTTCCCGATAGTGTTGGGTGTTCCCAATGAGAAAAATATATATATGTAGTCCCTCCTGAGCCAGTGTCTATCCCAGTGCCGGGTCAACTCCTAAAAGGCGGGCGGTGGGCCAGGCATGCCTTACGAGGAATCGTGCATTTGTTGCCCCCCACACACAAAGGGGAGGGGAGCAGGGCAGAGGCGGGCGGCAGGCACTCACCGCACCCGGGGTGAAGTAATGATGGTACTACAGTCAATTTGGAGCAGAGAAACATTGATTAGTACTCGTAGGGGAATATAAATTCCCCTAATGCAGAACGTAGTAAAATGTAAATGTGGGGGCATGCAGGGGCAAAAATGCAAGGGAACAGAATAAAGAAACATGAGGAATGAAAAGTAAGGGGAAGAGAACAAGGAAGGGGGGAAGGAAGAAAGAGAACAAGGAAGGGGGGAAGGAAGGGGAAAAAAAAAAAAAAAAAGGGGGGGGAAAGGGGGGGGAGGAGGAAAGGGGAGGGACAAAGAAAGGGAGTTGCAAAAGATGTGAGGGGAGTGGAAGCGAGGAAAGGTGAAATAACAGAACATATGGGAGAATAGGTGAGGAACGGGAGTGTGAAAATGTGTGGTCAGAATAGGGAGTGATGTGGTGAGACAAGGGAAAATACAGTCCCCTGCTGCCCCTGCAAGACCATGCAACAGTATGGGTATAGGTTATAAGGCAAACCATACACTAGTATGAAAAAGTGTGATGTGAAAAGGACCAGCCACAGGGCTGGAAAAAAGAAAAGGTTGAGGTGTGGCAGTGAAAGTGCATGGTCTTGCAGGGGCAGCAGGGGACTGTATTTTCCCTTGTATCACCACATCACTCCCTATTCTGACCACACATTTTCACACTCCCGTTCCTCACCTATTCTCCCATATGTTCTGTTATTTCACCTTTCCCCGCTTCCACTCCCCTCACATCTTTTGCAACTCCCTTTCTTTGTCCCTCCCCTTTCCTCCTCCCCCCTTTCCCCCTTCCCCCCCCCCCTCTTTTTTTTTTTCCCCTTCCTTCCCCCCTTCCTTGTTCTCTTCCTTCCTTCCCCCCTTCCTTGTTCTCTTCCCCTTACTTTTCATTCCTCATGTTTCTCTATTCTGTTCCCTTGCATTTTTGCCCCTGCATGCCCCCACATTTACATTTTACTACGTTCTGCATTAGGGGAATTTATATTCCCCTACGAGTACTAATCAATGTTTCTCTGCTCCAAATTGACTGTAGTACCATCATTACTTCACCCCGGGTGCGGTGAGTGCCTGCCGCCCGCCTCTGCCCTGCTCCCCTCCCCTTTGTGTGTGGGGGGCAACAAATGCACGATTCCTCGTAAGGCATGCCTGGCCCACCGCCCGCCTTTTAGGAGTTGACCCGGCACTGGGATAGACACTGGCTCAGGAGGGACTACATATATATATATATTTTTCTCATTGGGAACACCCAACACTATCGGGAACTCTGCGATTGGTAATTATATGATACCTGTAGATGTACTGTGAGTTATATATGTAAGTTTGCTACTGTCGAACCATATATTCTGTTTGATAAATGATCTTATTTCCACAGTTGACAATTATCCTCTGAAGAAGACCCATTCAGGGTCGAAACGCGTCAGAATTTTAACAATTAATATTTAAGATTCCTTTGTTGTCTTATACATTGTATTGCACATTGTTCCCGATTACGGGCACTGTCCGTTGCATACTTTTTTATACTTTTATTGTACACTGTATCCCAGTTCATGTCCTGACTCTAAAGGTCAGCATTATTTGTTATTTAATATATATTTTTGTACCAATAAAACTATGTTTTGATTATTCATTTTGTATTCATTGGCTGCTTTAAAGCCCCACTAGGGGGTTTTTTGTACTTTTTTCATGCATCTACCCTGTTGTTTATGGACTAAATCCAATGGTGTAGCATTGTGAACCCTGCTGCAGTGAAGACGCACTAGGTTATGCAGGAAATAAACTGGAATGCTATCTCTGTGGATATGGCAGTTTGGATTAGGATCTTCAAATGAACCCAAGGATACTGAGCTACATATCTGCATACAGTTATACAGTTATATATTTTACCTAACTCTTGGCAGAACCTAAAAATACCTATATGGTTGTAGCTCAGATTAAAACATAATTCACTCCTGTATAAATCCCTCTATATAGTAGCACCACACTCATTTAATAATATTCTACAACAATTATAATGGAATGGAGAGCTACAGTATGCATTTGCACCTACAGCTCTATTGCAGGCAAACCATGATATCATAATCACACTATGGATACTTTATGATGCATGTTGATAGAGGTGTGCAGCTTGTCAGATGGTACCTTAAATTAAATCTCTCAGTCTATTTAGTTGTGCTGAGAGATTATAACATATTATGTAATTTTGTTATGGACCTGTTCTGCTAGGTACCACAGAACATTGGTAAGAGGCCAGTTGAGGTTCTGGAAGAAGATAGCATCAATCCTTGGGTTCCTAACAAAATAACATTTTTGGTCACCTTAGGCCAATAGATGCCATTGCATGGCACAAGTTGAATATATATTCTATTTCTTGAACAACAAAAAAAAGGTAGGAATCTGCAACAAAGTTTGTTAAAATCCTTGCAATGTACAGTACATAGGCCACCCAGAGGGTACATTTTTTTTCCTCAACAAAGGTGGAGTTGCTCACATCATCCGCCGAGCCCACTGATGGGCTCCCCCCTGTGGCGATCGCGGCTCCGGCGGGACACGCACAATCGCCACCCAGTGGGCATTAAGAATATCATGTACAGGTACATGATTATGCCTAATAGAGCCGCCTTGCTGCAGTATATGTACTTCAGGCTGTTGGGAAGTGGTTAAAGCACCTTGTAAGTTGTGTATTCTGTAATACATCTAGGCTTCCACACAAATATTACTTTTTTAAGTTCAGAAATATTTCTAAAATGTCTTTAGGATCTAACTCAACTTTCACTCACAACTCATTTAGAATTATCCATGTATCATCACTGAAAAAAAAATAGTGGAATAGAGGTATATTATTTTCTTAGTTCTGGTCGCTGACTACCTATATTTATGGAGATTGTAAAGTATGTTTTTTATTAAATAACAAACAAGTTATAATTACCTGCTATGTGCACTGGTTTTGCACATAGCGGACCCGAACCTCCACTTCTTGGGTCCCTCACTGATGCTCCTGGCTCCTCCTCTTCTTGGTGGTGCCTCATAGGAAGCCACTTCCTATGGGGTACCACCTATAGGCTTGCTCCAGAGCTGCACGAGCTGCACTGCTTGCATCCATAGACACAGACAGCATGGCTCGGCCACCCCCCCTCTCCCTCGTCACAGGATTTGACTGACAGTAGAGGGAGCCAATGGCTCCCGCTGTCGCAACAAAGCCTGTGAGAGCAGAGAGAGCCCCTACAGATAGGCACAGCACTGGATTAAGTGAAGACTCAGGTATGTATAGGGGGGAGGGGGCAATACTGTTACCTAAATATTTTTTTATCTTAATGCATTTCCTGCAAAAAATGTTTAGGCTTTAGAACCACTTTAACACCTTGATGCCGACAGTACACAGATATGCGGCCTCACTGGACTGGACTTTTTTCTTTGGGGCAGCTGCATATCTGCATATCAGTCCTTTTCCTGGGAGGGAGCTGCACAGTGCGCTCCCAGTATAGAGACCAGGTTCTCACTGAACAATTCTGGGTCACCTGATCGCTGTGAAGCCCTGATTGGCTACCACAGTGATCAGTCATTGTGAAGCCTGTCCTTGTGTTTCTCACTCTGTGAATTGCAGCTTTCTCTCTCCTTGCAGAGAGGAAAAAAAAACAAGTGTGTGTAAAAAAAAAAAAATAATAATATTAAGAAAAAAAAAAAAAAAGAAAAAATACCTAGATCAAGTTTTGATCTACGTCAGTGCCAGGGTTAGTGTTTGGTTCAAGTAAGGGTCAAAAGTCATGGACAGTATATTTTGGACAGGATTTAAAAAAATGAATTACTGTCAGTGTCAGTTATGCTGGCCATACACTATACGAAAAATCGGCCGAACCCATTTTCGAAAAACGAACGTTCAGCCGTGACCGCAAACGATTGTGCCATCATGTAATAACCGATTTTTCGTATAGTGTATGGCCAGCATTAGTGTCAGTGTGTTTTAGGTAGGATAAAAAAAAAAAAGCAAAATGTGCACTATTGTTTCTGGGCTGTACTATGGGTGCAAACAACAGATAACATACACAACATATGTGGCATCACTACAATAATCGTCAGGAGCAGGAGAATTTATTTCTGGTTGTTCTTTGGTGGTAGGTTATGGCAGTAACAAGAAATATACAGCTACATTTAGAAAAAATGATTTATTTTCTATTTTGGGCCTGTTTTCCTTTGATAATAAAAAATCATGAGATATCCAATATTATTTACCCCCAAATGAAAGCCCAATGTGTCCTGAAAAAAACAAGGTAAAATCCACCTGGATGCACAAAGTAGGTGTGATGATATGTATGGTTTTACTAACACATGTCAATGTTGCAAAATTGTACTTAGGCATTATCTTCTTTATGCCCTGAAGAAGTTAATGCCAGACCCTGCAAGAGGTTTATGATGCCGGGAGGCGGGGCAGGGCTTAAGAGCATGTGACCGCCGTGATTGGCTGTGAAGTGATCCGAAAAATCTTTTGGTTATCTATGTCGGGAGCACGCACCACACGTGCTCTCATCACAGCTGTACTGACAGAAATTCCCACAAATATGCAGTCCCTCGGCACCAAGGACCAGGTGCAGAGAGGCCGTATATTTGCGTGTGGCCAGTGCCAAGGGGTTAACATTTGTTTTACCTTTAGGCACAAAGGGGTTAAGATACAGATGGACATTAGATGATCATTGACTGATCCAGTTGATTAGAGCTGTATCAGGAAATACAATCAGTATAAATAAATCCCTGCACTTCTCTAATACTCTAGAAGGTGTTATGGCTACAAACAGCTACTCACACCCGCTTTTACTCACCAACCCAGGGTCTCCTTAACCTGGATTCCATCCAGAGGTTGCTAGGGGTTCCTTGAGCAATGAGTAATTTCTGCCTCTCAGATAGATTCTCACTGACACCATTGATCTTTTAGCTATTTATAAGGGGGAAATTCTTCCCAATGACCACAAGTGTAAGGGAAATTCTTCCCACTGACCACACCAATGTATCATGAGCTGTAATTATAGTAATTTTTAGCAGGGGATCCCTGAGACCCCCTTGAGAGACCAGAGTGAAGCAAGCTGCTTATGCTGTGGATGGAAATCTGTGTTTTAAGCCTTTCTGACCTCTTATAACAATGGAGGTCCATCAATGAAGGTGAGGGCACACCTGTACTATTTGCACACGGTGGAATACATTCTGAGATGTTGATGCACTTGCTACAGTTTGAGCTTTATTGTCACCTTTGTAGAATGTTGAAAGAAAAAGTAAAGTTTGTTTTTTGGCACAAAATAATTTTCATGGTGTTTCTTGTTGAAAAAAAATATTTTTGGACTGGCACATGAAATATGATTTACACATGGACTGAATTTTCTTATTATTTATGCTGAGTATAATCAATTGTTAATCACTGTACAGTAATTTAATGCATTCATACAATGTACATATATTCACTTTATGGTTATTAAAGATAATATGTATATGTATCAGGAAATCACTTTATGTCCATGGCATGGTTGCCACTAGATTTGGAAATTATAATACTGTATGTCTGTCTAAGGCATGGTTACCAGCTCAATGTCAAATACTAACTTAAATTAAATTATTTGGCTAATTAGATACATCAGTCCTTAAACTGTATGTGTTCAACCAGAAAACCTGTGTAACTCTTTTTTTTTTTGCA
This sequence comes from Aquarana catesbeiana, assembly GCF_042186555.1. Lineage (NCBI taxonomy): Eukaryota > Metazoa > Chordata > Amphibia > Anura > Ranidae > Aquarana > Aquarana catesbeiana. The sequence goes on along the minus strand of NC_133325.1, from coordinate 413,519,693 downwards.
ATTAAAATATAAGCTGGTATGCAAAGGGGATAATTTACTAAAACTGGAGAGTGCAAAATCTGGCGCAGCTGTGCATGGTAGTCAATCAGCTTCTAACTTCAGCTTGTTCAATTAAGCTTCGACAAGAAAAACCTGGAAGCTGACTGGTTTCTATGCAGAGCTGCAACAGATTTTGCACTCTTCAATTTTAGTAAATTAACTCCATAGTCTATAATGTACAACATCTACAGACACTTCCTGGCTGAACAATTTCAGTGAGAAGAATCAGAAGTCCAGGATGAATTTTCGAGGGGACTGCATCCGTTCCTTGCACATAAGGCTGGTGTTAGTTTTGTCTGTCTACATAAACATAAAGCATGGGCAACATATGTTTGCTTGTTTATGCCATGGTCATCTAGTGGTCTACCTTCAGAGTACCACTTTGCATCTATGGTTATTTTAAAGCTGGCCATACAATTTTCTTAAGCAATTTCCTTTAGGTTTACCTTCAACTATGTAGTGCAAGGGCCTGACTGATTGCATACAAATGAAAGTATTTAGGTTTGACCTCATATTATATGGTCTTGGTAAATCTAAAGGTAAGTTGTACAGGAAAATTGTATAATGTATGGCTAGCTTAAGAGTCTTTCATTACAGTAGTAGTTCTCCATTACCTTGTTTATTTCAGACTCAGGTAACACCTCCTTCATACAGAGCCGTCAATGGCATTGAAGCCCAACAGTCTTCTGCAAAAATCACCCCCAAAATGCTTTGTGCAAAAATATAGCAGACACAGGTAAGAGCAAACCACACATAGAGAGTTTAAACCTTTTCTTTCCAGATAAGACAATCAAATTCTTTAATAATATATTTTAGAAGTAATAAACATAGTTCACAGATCTATTACCACCATAAGAAAGAATTGCTTTATCTCAGCTGGTTTTCAAATATTTATTTGAGAAATATAATATATTTCACATCAATACACCTAAACTTAACAGATTGTTGACACTCATGGAGATAGCCAATGACTGACTTGGACTGTAAATATAGACGGAGACCCTGGTTCAGATACAGTTGACTGAATTGTCCCACATGTGCACTTACCAAAAAGTCAGCACTACCTTCTAGTCCTTGGATGTTCCCAGAGGGGCCCTGAAATACAAAAGAATGAGACCTTACACTAAATTTAATTTACGCTGTCTTCTGACTGAATCCACAGTACTAGCTTAGCAGCTATTTCTGCAGCCTGCTTATATATTCCCATAATTAGATAGACCCAGCATTTACTGTTCATTGTAAGATTTAAGAACTGTACAGGGACAGCATGTTACACAGACAATACAGTGTTACAGCTCAGAGGAGAGAAAAGAGAAAGTACATGATAATGCATTTCACATAATGTATGTCAATGCAAATAGCAAAATACAGTAGGGAAGACTTCAGACAGGAAACAAGATTCTCTGGAACAAACTGATCATACCCTGTAGGTAAATGAGAAAAGTGACAGCTTCAGAGAAGTAAGCTAAAATAAGTCTCTATGGAGGTCATTCATTAATGGCAAATTCAGCAACTAATTTTCCCCACACAAGCAGTGAATTACAATGGCAGTCAGGCAAAACCAAAACACACTGATGAATAGTTAAAGAGGAGAAGTTCATATTGTGAAAATGTTGGAATTATAGTAAAGAAAAATCAGAGGACATAATATATTTATGTATAAAAATCTGCAAGCATTGAAATGCAACAGAGGGTATTTTTATTAAGTTGATACAAGGTGCATTCCAAATATACTGTATAAGCATTGTTAGCTAATGACAGGTCATAGCAATATGCTGGGCCCTCATGGGATAGCTCAAAGTGGTCTGCATATCTCTTATCCCTGTTCTTTATTTACAGGTTGCCATTGCTTGCAGCGGAGGTATCCCTGGGCAGTAACAGCCATGGGATTGGTCGGCGGTAGCAAGCAGTGGATTGGACACAATTGGCGGGTGTAAAGCCCCTGCAGAGGGAGCAGATAAAAGGGAGCTGCGGGCTGTCATTCACTGACCATTTGGACCCGACCACGACTACGGTGCCCTGCAGGATGAAGCGCCGTTCTCCAGGCAGACGTGAAAGCCTCCTATGCCGCCTACTAGAGAAAGCCGAAGGTGAAGGGGGTAAAGAGTGACTGCTACGTCTGAAGGAGGGGTACGGCTCAGCTCCGCCCTTCGGCGCGGCCATCACACCCCCTAATGCAGAGGAGGAGGCAGCCGCGGTCAGGAGCGGGACATGCCAACAGCCAGCCAGGTAGGAAGAAGAAATGGCAAAAGTCAAATGCTTCTCCACAGCTGAGAGGCGGGGAGGGAGCTGGCAGTTCTGGACAAAAGAATGCACCTCGGATGAGGCAGAGCAGCACTACTCCGCTTGCCCCTGTGGCGGCCAGCAGTGAGCATTCAGCTTCTAATCCTGGCGGTGAGACCTGTTTTACTACTAGTGTCTCTGAATTGTCAATGTTGGTTACATCTTTGTCTAATGTATTACAGCAGTTTAAAAAGGCACAGTCAGTTGGTGCTAGTGCTAATGAATTTGAAGGAGCACAGGACACGGGTGCATTGAGCATTGCTAATAGTGACATTGATGTTACAGGGGCACATTCTCATGGTGCAAATGTAAATTTTAATTCTGCTGATTATATGGCAGATATTGGTGCTGTGTGGCAAGGTTTAAATGAGTCTACTATGAAGGAAAAAATTGTGGATAATGGAGTTTTGCTCCTCACTAGAGTACCCCTTAACGTTCCAGTGTCAGGTAACCCCTTCTTGCCTTTGAGGCCCTCTGCTGCTATGATTGGTGAATCCTCTTTTAAAGAGGCCATGCCATGTGAAATATTGCCTTTGGGCTTTCACTTAGCTAAAACGGTCAAAGAAAAAATTTGGAGAAGCGAATTCGACATATTGTCATTATTGCCTGCTTCAAAGGAATTTCTGTCCAAATCTGACAAGCAGGCAGGGGAACGTACAGGAGAGGATAGGAAGAGAGCCATTCCCAAAACTTTTCAGAACTGGTTACAGGCTTTTTGCATTTATGTGGCTGTAATGGGAGAACGTTTCCCTGAGAAATGCTTGGGTTTATTCCAGCATTTAGACATAATTGCTGAAGCCTTTCGTCATTTTGAAATAAATATCGTGCCTGGGGGGTGACTATAGTATGCCTGTAAAGTGACACAGTTTTCCCATGTTTAGAACAGTACCACAGCAAAATGACATTTCTAAAGGAAAAAAAGTCATTTAAAACTGATCGCAGCTGTAATGAATTGTCGGGTCTCGGCAATATAGATAAAACTAATTGAAAAAACAGCATGGGTTCCCCCCCAGTCCATTACCAGGCCCTTTGGGTCTGGTATGAGTATTAAGAGAGAACCCCGAACCAAAAATTTAAAAACAAATTGTGTGGGGGTCCCCTCCAAAATCCATACCAGACCCTTCAGGTCTGGTATGGATATTAACCAGTTGCCGACCACCAACCGCTGCACGCCGATGTACTTCGGCACAATGGCACGGGCAGACATAAGGGCTTACCTGTACGTTCCTGCCTGCCCACGGGCGAGGGGGTCCGATCGGATCCCCCCCGGTGCCTGCGGCGGACGGATTATTGTCAGGAGTGATCCGAGGTGAGGGGGAGGCCAGTGATTCATGGCCCCCCCCTCACGATTGCTCCTGGCAAATGACAGGCTTCCTCGGCTTCTGAACTGTAAACAGAAGCGGAGGAAGTGATGTCATCGCTCCTCGTGAAACCTTTTCGTTCCGGCTTCCGAGGAGAGAAGACATCCAAGTAAATGCACCAAACACTACACGTACAGTAGAACACTCTAGGCACAAATGTCGCCCCCCCATCACCCCGCCTGTACCCCCTGTCACAGTGACACCAATAGCAGTTTTTTTTTCTGATTATTGCATTGGTGTCATTTTGTGACAGTTATAAGTGGTAGGGCAGTTAGTGTTAGGCCCCTTTAGGTCTAGGGTACCCCCCTAACCCCCCCCTAACCCCCTCTAATAAAGTTTTAAGCCTGTGATCACCCCCCGTCACCATCATTTTTCTGATTGCTGTATTAGTGTCACAGGTGACGCTAGTTAGGGAGGTAAGTATTTAGGTTCGCCGTCAGCGTTTTATGGCGTCAGGGACCCCCATATACTACCTAGTAAAGCTTTTAACCCCCTGATTGCCCCCTGGTTAACCCTTTCACCAGTGATCACCGTATAACTGTTCAGGTGACGCTTAGTTAGTTTGTTTTTTATAGTGTCGGGGCACCCGCCGTTTATTACCTAATAAAGGTTTAACCCCCTAATCGCCCGGTGGGTGATATAAGTTAGGTTTTAGGGTCCGATAGGGTCTGCGTTGCCCCAGGCAGCGTCAGGTTAGTGCCAGTACCGCTAACACCCACGCAGCATACACCTCCCTTAGTGGTATAGTATCTGAACGGATCAATATCTGATCCGATCAGATCTATACTAGCGTCCCCAGCAGTTTAGGCTTCCCAAAAATGCAGTGTTAGCGGGATCAGCCCAGATACCTGCTAGCACCTGCGTTTTGCCCCTTTGCCCAGCCCAGCCCACCCAAGTGCATGGTATCGATTGATCACTGTCACTTACAAAACACTAAACACATAACTGCAGCGTTCGCAGAGTCAGGCCTGATCCCTGCGATCGCTAACAGTTTTTTGGTAGCATTTTGATACATTCGCTAACAGTCAGGAGCCTGTGAGTCTCACTAGTGTACCACTAAATTTAGAGCCCAAAATGGCAAATCGAAGGTACACTAGTGAAGAGGCCTACACGTTTCTGAGCATGACAGATAGTGAAGAGGAAGTCACTCATCTGTCAGATTCAGGCTCAGAATAAGAACCTGTAGACAGCAGCGGCTCCATGACAGATAGCTCTGATGACGGAGTTGTGGTCCCTGCCAAGATCAGGCGTACCAGACCCCAAACTTCTTCTTCTGCTGTTGAGGTGCAAGAACCGCAGGGCTCTCGTATGGAGCAGAGAAGTACTAGCGCTGCTATTCTGGTGAACTGGCAAGCACCAGCGGCCTAGTACACCCTGGTCTTACATCCAGCACTGCAGTAACACTTGGTGACGTAGCGAGTCCCATAAGTGCAGTTCAAGCTGGCGAGGTGGCAAGCACAAGTAGTGTCCTGCTGCCACCAAGAAGACAAACACAGGCCCGTTGTGCCCATAGTGCCCTTCCTGCTGCATTCACCAATCCTAATTGGGAACCGACCACTTCTGCAGCACCCGTACTTCCCCCATTCACTGGCCAACCCGGCATTCATGTGGAAACAGTTGATTTTACGTCACTTTATTTTTATTTGCTATTTTTCACCAAAGATCTCTATAGATCTATTGTGAACCAAAGCAATTTGTACGCTGGTCAACACATCGCCACTATTCCCCAGTCCTCCCTTGCCAGAGATTGGAAACCAATTACGGTTTCCGAATTTAAGATCTTTCTGGGCCTTTCCCTCCTCATGGGCATAACCAAAAAGAGTGAGTTGCAGTCATATTGGTCCACTGACCCAATTCACCATATGCCGTGTTCTCTGCTTCCATGGCCAGGGCACGATACGATACCCCTTATTTGGAAAGGGGTACCACTTATATGTGGACAATTATTACACGAGCGTGCCACTTTTTAGTCACCTTTTTGATCATCAGATTGGAGCATGTGGCACCATGCGACCTAATTGCCGGGGCTTTCACCAGCGGCTTGTAGATTCCCGTCTTAGGCTGGGGGAGGGAGCCTGCTTGCAGTGTAATAATTTGCTCGCTATGAAGTGGAGGGATAATAAGAATGTTTTCGTTCTTACCTCACTTCATGCAGACACGACGGTCCAAATTACTATGGCGACTGGTGTTGTGGAGAAACCCCTCTGTGTCCACGAATATAACCAAAATATGGCAGGGGTGGACCTCACCAACCAGTTGTTGGCGCCGTACCAAGTTGCCTGTAAGGCCAGATGCTGGTATAAAAAAGTGTCTGTATACTTATTTTAATTGGCTTTGCTGAACGTTTATGTGCTATACAGAGCTTCAGGACGGACTGGATCCTTCCTTAAATTCCAGGAAGAGATCGTTAGAGCCTTTCTGTTTCCAGACGGTGCTCCACCTCACCTTCCCCAAGCAAATGCAGTAAGCCGGCTGCATGAGAGACATTTTCCTTATGTCCTCCCTAGTACCCCTACCCAACGAGCCCCCCAAATAAAATGTTGTGTCTGTAGAAAGCGTGGATATAGGCGTGACACCTGCTATTATTGTCCCTCCTGTCCTGACAATCCTGGTCTTTGCATTGGTGAATGTTTTGAGCGCTACCATACACTAGTTGAGTTTTAGCATAGGGTACAGCATTGCCCAGACTAGGCACACTTTCACAGGGTCTCCCAAGATGCCATCGCATTTTGAGAGACCCAAACCTGGAACCGGTTGCAGTTACAAAAGTTACAGTTATATGTAAAAAAAAAAAAAATACACAAAAAAATATAAAATAAAAAAACAAAAATAGTTGTCATTTTATTGTTTTCTCTCTCTCTCTCTCTCTATTCTCTCTCTATTGTTCTGCTCTTTTTTACTGTATTCTATTTTGCAATGTTTTATTGTTATTATGTTTTATCATGTTTGCTTTTCAGGTATGTAATTTTTTTATACTTTACTGTTTACTGTGTTTTATTGTTAACCATTTTTTTGTTTTCAGGTACGCCATTCAGCTTCAGCGCGGATTTATTTATCTTGACAGCAACAGCGTTTGCTCCCACGATACATAACGCCATGACTCCAGCGCTGTTGGAGGTGATTTCACCACCACAGTTAAAAAAAAGAGCATATATGCCGAAGCATGGGGGCAGCAGGGGCGGAGGAGCGATTTGCTCCTAACTTTTGGGGCGGATGCCCCCATGCTTCGGCATATATAAATGGTGCATGTATGCCCATCATTAGTAGTGGGTGGATGAAGGGAGGTATTCTAATGGTGGGCATACCCGCCGATCAATCTCTTTTTTTTTTCGTTCAGCCCACAGGCTGCATGAAAAAAAAAGATTACACTATATGCCCAACAAGGACCAGCAACGTACTGATATGTTGCTGAACTTTGAGTGGTTATACCAGAATGATGCCTGCAGGTTTAGGTATCATCTTAGTATCATTCTATTCAGCCAGCGGTCGGCTTTCATGTAAAAGCAATCCTAGCGGCTAATTAGCCTCTAGACTGCTTTTACAAGCAGTGGGAGGGAATGTCCCCCCCCCACCTACTTCCATGGTTTTCTCTGGCTCTCCTGTCCCAACAGGGAACCCAAGGATGCAGCAAGGATGATTCGGCCAGCTGACCATAGAGCTGATCAGAGACCAGAATGGCTCCAATCATCTCTATGGCCTAAGAAACCGGAAGCTATGAGCATTTCATGACTTAGATTTCGCCGGATGTAAATAGAGCCATTGGGAAATTGGGAAAGCATTTTATCACACCGATCTTGGTGTGGTCTGATGCTTTGAGGGCAGAGGAGAGATCTAGGGTCTAAAAGACCCCAATTTTTTCAAAAAAGAGTACCTGTCACTACCTATTGCTATCATAGGGGATATTTACATTCCCTGAGATAACAATAAAAATGATAAAAAAAAAAAAAATTAAAGGAACAGTTTAAAAATAAGATAAAAAAGCAAAAAAAAAAAAAAAAAGCACCCCTGTCCCCCCCTGCTCTCGCGTAAAGGCGAACGCAAGCGTCGGTCTGGCATCAAATGTACACAGCAATTGCACCATGCATGTGAGGTATCACCGCGAAGGTCAGATCGAGGGAAGTAATTTTAGCAGTAGACCTCCTCTGTAAATCTAAAGTGGTAACCTGTAAAGGCTTTTAAAGGCTTTTAAAAATGTATGTAGTTTGTCGCCACTGCACGTTTGTGCGCAATTTTAAAGCATGTCGTGTTTGGTATCCATGTACTCGGCCTAAGATCATCTTTTTTATCTCATTAAACATTTGGGCAATATAGTGTGTTTTAGTGCATTAAAATTAAAAAAGTGTGTGTTTTTCCCAAAAAAATGCGTTTGAAAAATTGCTGCGCAAATACTGTGTGAGAAAAAAAATGAAACACCCACCATTTTGATCTGTAGGGCCTTTGCTTTAAAAAATATATATAATGTTTGGGGGTTCAAAGTAATTTTCTTACAAAAAAAAATATTTTTTCATGTAAACAAAAAGTGTCAGAAAGGGCTTCGTCTTCAAGTGGTTAGAAGAGTGGGTGATGTGTGACATTAGCTTCTAAATGTTGTGCATAAAATGCCAGGACAGTTCAAACCCCTCCCCCCCTCCAAATGACCCCATTTTGGAAAGTAGACACCCCAAGCTATTTGCTGAGAGGTATGTCGAGTCCATGGAATATTTTATATTGTGACACAAGTTGCAGGAAAAAGACAATTTTTTTTTTTTTTTTTTGCACAAAGTTGTCACTAAATTATATATTGCTCAAACATGCCATGGGCATATGTGAAATTACACCCCAAAATACATTCTGTTGCTTCTTCTGAGTACAGGGATACCACATGTGTGAGACTTTTTGGGAGCCTAGCCGCGTACAGGACCCCGAAAAGGGTTTCTAAGGGTGTAAATTTTTTATTTCACTCCTCACTGCCTATCACAGTTTTGGAGGCCATGGAATGCCCAGATGGCACAACCCCCCCCCCCAAATGACCCCATTTTGGAAAGTAGACACCCCAAGCTATTTGCTGAGAGGTATGTTGAGTATTTTGCAGACCTCGCTTTTTGTCGCAAAGTTTTGAAAATTGAAAAAAGAAAAAAAAAATACAGTTTTCTTTTCTTTCTTCATTTTCAAAAACAAATGAGAGCTGCAAAATACTCACCATGCCTCTCAGCAAATAGCTTTAGGTGTCTCCAAAATGGGGTCATTTGGGGGATTTTGTGCCATCTTAGCATTTTATGGCCTTCAAAACTGTGATAGGTAGTGAGGAGTGAAATCAAAAATTTACGCCCTTAGAAATCCTGAAGGCGGTGCTTGGTTTTTGGGGCCCCGTACGCGGCTAGGCTCCCAAGAAGTTCCACACATGTGGTATCCCCGTACTCAGGAGATGCAGCAGAATGTATTTTGGGGTGCAATTCCACATATGCCCATGGCATGTTTGAGCAATTTATCATTTAGTGACAACTTTGTGCAAAAAAAAAAAGTTTTCATTTTCCCGCAACTTGTGGCAAAATATAAAATATTCCATGGACTCAACATGCCTCTCAGCAAATAGCTTGGGGTGTCTACTTTCCAAAATGGGGTCATTTGGGGGGGTTTTGTGCCATCTTGGCATTTTATGGCCTTCAAAACTGTGATAGGTAGTGAGGTGTGAAATCAAAAATGTATGCCCTTAGAAATCCTGAAGGCGGTGGTTTTCGGGGGCCCCGTATGCGGCTAGGCTCCCAAAAAGTCCCACACATGTGGTATCCCCATACTCAGGAGAAGTAGCAAAATGTATTTTGGGGTGCAATTCCGCATATAACCATGGCATGTGTGAGCAATATATCATTTAGTGACAACTTTTTGTAAAATTTCTTTTTTTTGTCATTATTCAATCACTTGGGACAAAAAAATAAATGATTCAATGGGCTCAACATGCCTCTCAGCAATTTCCTTGGGGTGTCTACTTTCCAAAATGGGGTCATTTGGGGGGCGGGTTGTACTGCCCTGCCATTTTAGCACCTCAAGAAATGAGATAGGCAGTCATAAACTAAAAGCTGTGTAAATTCCAGAAAATGTACCCTAGTTTGTGGACGCTATAACTTTTGCGCAAACCAATAAATATACGCTTATTGACTTTTTTTACCAAAGACATGTGGCTGAATACATTTTGGCCTAAATGTATGACTAAAATTGAGTTTATTGGATTTTTTTTTTTATAACAAAAAGTTGAAAATATCATTTTTTTTCAAAATTTTCGGTCTTTTTCCGTTTATAGCGCAAAAAATTAAAAACGCAGAGGTGATCAAATACCATCAAAAGAAAGCTCTATTTGTGGGAAGAAAAGGACGCAAATTTCGTTTGGGTACAACATTGTATGACCGTGCAATTAGCAGTTAAAGTGACGCAGTGCCAAATTGAGAAAGTGCTCTGGTCAGGAAGGGGGTAAAACCTTCCGGGGCTGAAGTGGTTAAGGGAAACCCCCTGCCAAATTTTTTTTTTTTTAAATGGCGGAGGGCCCCCCCAAAATCTATACCAGACCCTTATCCGAGCACGCAACCTGGCAGGCCGCAGGAAAAGAGGGTGGACGAGAGAGCACCTCCCCCCCCTCCTGAACCGTACCAGGCCACATGCCCTCAACATGAGGAGGGTGCTTTGGAGTAGCCCCCCAAAGCATCTTGTCCCCATGTTGATGGGGACAAGGGCCTCATCCCCACAACCCTTGCCCGGTGGTTGTGGGGGTCTGCAGACAGGGGGGCATATTTGAAACTGGAAGCCCCATTTAACAATGGGACCCCCAGATCCCGGCCTCCCCCCCAATGTGAATTGGTAAGGGTACATTGTACCCTTACCAATTAACAAAAAAAGTGTCAAAAATAGTAAAAAATAAAGGAGACACTTTGGGACAAGTCCTTTATTAAAAATTAAAAAAGTCCCACGATGTAGATCCATCTCACGCCGCCCAACGGACCGAAAAAAGAAAAAAAAAGCCACAACAGCTCTGCTTCCATGGGAGGCTCCCGCCGAGTGACGCTTCTTCTCAGCGACAGCTAGGGTTGCCAACCGCCAGTAAATTTACTGACAGTTTGTAAAAATTAGTGATTTTTTTACAACTGCCAGTAAATTTTAGGGGCTGATAATTTCATATTTGTTGACTTTTTAAGTGTAAATCAAGCAAATTACTTTGTTATAGGTATTGTCAGTGTTTACAAATCATGTTTATATTGTTCAAATATCCACTGTGTTAGTTTTCAATAGGAGTTCTGTAATTTCTCAGATTGCCAGTAAAAAAATGTGCTCCGCCAGTAAATTTTCCATATTTTGTCAGTAAAATGCGGGAAGTTGGCAACCCTGGTGACAGCTGTTATATAGCTGAGGGCTGGGCCACCCGGTGATGTAAACGGGTGACCCCGCCCCCCTGACACCACGTGACATCAGAGGAAGGCGGGGTCGCCCGTTTACTTGGCTTCATATTTCATTTAAATTTGAGATATATATATATTAGGTTACCCCTCAGGTAACACCGTGGCCATTGTTTAAAATGCCAATATAAATAAATATTTGTGAAAACAATCTGATGTTCTATGTCTCCTTATTACTAATATCCATTTGTGCTAGCCCATGTTCATTTGCATACGATAGTGGAAAATATACAAAACAATCCCATATTTTCAATTTTACAATTGCAGCACCATTATAGTTCCACTGTTTAAGAGACAGTAAAAAGTTAATTATTCCAAATGTGACTGCAGCTTTGGTTGGAGAGTTCTTCTATCATACTTGTAAATATTTTAATGGCATCAAGTACAGGATCATCAAATACATTCAGCTCATAGCCATGGTACAGCATTTCTGCTGTGATGTGTCCTGACAATTATAGAACACCTTCCAAGCTTGACAAAGCAATGCCTTTGTGGTTGTCAAAGTGTATAGAATTGCAGAGGTACGCTGTTTTTATTTTACAAAATCAATGCAACCTAAAAGGCAAATGGTAGTCCTTCCATACCTACCTATGCACATAAATGCACTCATCTTTGGCATAAAGGTGCATGTGTTTGGCATGTGTCTTTAGCATAGATACCGTGTTCCAAAAGAAATGGAACAATTCTTACTCCATGCATATTTAAGAACAAATGCACATCAGTACTAAAATGGGCATGTGTATAGATGTATGTTCAAAGGCTCCTGTATATTGTAGCTTTTCCATCTTTAATAGGGGACTGATCTCTGCAAGTCTACAGTATTCAAACATAATACACCAGTAGGAAACAATTCCACCTGATTCAACTGCTTAAGAGACAATATTATACAAAAGTTACCAGGAGCAAATAATACATTTGACACACTCTTTTATTTGTGTAGGATCCAGGGTCTTAACAATAAAAAGTAAAACCTATAGGTTACGTATTGTGCTTTTATGCGTAATGGAATTGATTTACTTTTAAGCCAAATATTCACACACTTTAGTGACTACGGCAAAACAAAGTGAGAATTCACTTTACCAAGAATACTCAGTCATTTGCAAGAAAAAATAAAAAAAAACATGATTTTTGTTAACAGGATGGGATGATTGAAGTCAGCACAACTTCACCTCATTCACTGCACTTAGCTTAGTTAATGAAGTGACTTCAAAAATCCAATCATATACAAGCAAAAAAATCCTGTATTTTTTTAGTTTTTGTTATTTATATCCCTTGCACGTTATAGAGTATTTTTTATGCATAGTGAATTTTTACTTTACTTCACCCCATTCATCAAGATAAGTGAAATTTAACTATGCAAAGTAATCAACTTTCAAAGTGAAACTTTGTACTTTTTTAATAAAGAAGGTTCAATTTATTTATTTATTTATTGTCTATAATGGTCATGGATAAGTTTAACACATTTTTTTCTTCTTTTTTTTAAACCAGATAAATATAAAATGTTGCATATTGACATTGTACAGTTTTCCATCTAGCCATCAGGTGGAGCCATAGTCTTTCGTTTAACATCATTGGTATGATTAATTTTCAGCTGTGCTGAAAGAAGCCCAGTGTAATGGGTCAAAGATCAGGCTGCTCCATCTGAGCTTTCTATCAGACGAAGGGAGCTACAAGCCAAGTTGCTGTGCTGTGTAGTCTTTTTAAAAAACATAGTTATGCAGTACAATTTCAACAATGTGTCCAAATTTAATCTGGGCTCCTCAGAAATTTGTTGAAATGGTAAATTAGCAACACCCATAAGAGGGAAGATCATTTTAATGCAACTACAGGACTTCATATTCTGATTGCCTGTGTTTTCTTATGGAATGCAAATACACAATAATTGTTAATCAGAAATATTTTAAAAATGGTAAAGATACATACAGGTTTTCCAGGTGGTCCTGGTGGTCCAGAGGGCCCAACGGGTCCTTTCTCACCCTTAACAAAAAAGGAAACAAAGTTAACATTAGGCACCAAGATCAAGGTACAAGTTAGTATTTTCAAACTATACCGTTATGATATTCACACGGTATTACAATACCCACTGATTAACTCATTGGGATACAGTGGCACTGCTCACTCAAAAAAAGTAAGGGATATAGTGCATGACATTAGTTTAACCACTAAGCTACCGCCCACCATCATATGACGGTGGGACAAGGCAGCTGTTGTTCTGGGCGGACGTCATATGACGTGATCGCCCTCCCGAGCCACTAGGGGGCGGGGGTGCACGCGCGTGCCCGCTGCATCGCTCAGGACCCGGTGTGCGTGCCCGGTGGCCGCGATGTCTGCCAGGCACCCGCGATTGCTGGGTAACAGAGCAGGACCGTGGATCTGTGTATGTAAACACAGATCCACATCCTGTCAGAGAGGAGAGGAGCCCGATGGTGTGTCCCTTGTACATAGGGACACCGATCGGTCACCTCCCCCAGTCAGTCCCCTCCCCCCACAGTTAGAATCACCTCCCTAGGACACACATTAACCCCTCAATCGCCCCCTAGTGTTAACCCCTTCCCTGCCAGTCACATTTACACAGTAATCAGTGCATTTTTATAGCACGGATCGCTGTATAAATGTGAATGGTCCCAAAAATGTGTCAAAAGTGTCTGATATGTCCGCTTCAATATCGCAGTCACAATAAAAATCGCAGATCACCGCCATTACTAGTAAAAAAAAATAATAAAAATGTTATAAATCTATCCCCTATTTTGTAGACGCTATAACTTTTAACCAATCAATATATGCATATCACGATTTTTTTTTACCAAAAATATGTAGAAGAATACATATCGGTCTAAACTGAGGAAAAAAATTGTATAAAAAAAAAAAAATTGGATATGTATTATAGCAAAAAGTAAAAAATATTGTGTTTTTTTTTTAAATGTCCCTCTTCTTTTGTTTATAGCGCAATAAATAAAAACCGCAGAGGTGATCAAATACCAACCAAAAGAAATCTCTATTTGTGGGGAAAAAATGATAAAAATTTCATTAGGGTGCAGTGTAACATGACCGTGCAATTGTCATTCAAAGTGCGACAGCGCTGAAAACTGAAAAATGGCTTGGGCAGGAAGGGGGTGAAAATGCCCTGTATTGAGGTGGTTAATTAGTCTGGGATTGTGCTGTGTTAATTGTAATTGTGGGAAGAGTTGCCATGCAATAACCAGTAGAAGGTTCTAGTGGCACATTAAATACAAAATACTCTGTACAGCAAACAAAGATCTATCAAAAAAGCAAAACAGAAGGGTCACTATTGCTATTAAAATGGCTCAACTGTGCTAATAGATCATGTGCTTATTTTTAATTATACTTACTACTTCAGTCAAACAGAAAAATGCTGCATTTAAAAGGGGCAATTAACTAGTCATCATTTACATGCTGGCATTTCCCCTTCTGCAACAGGTTGCCTAGTAGACATGTGCTGTTCGTTTAGTTCCGAATTAAAATTTAGACGAATTTTCATTATTTGGAAATTCGGTTGTATCCGAATTTCTGAATTAGAATAGTACCAAATTTAAACGAATCCGAAATAAGGAAATTTGAATTCAGACGAAATTGAAATTCGAATAGTTTTCGAATATTTTCGTATTCGAAAAATGTTTTCAAATTTGAATTCGAATCGTTTTAGAATTTGAATAGTTTTCAAATTCGAACAGTTTTCGAATTCAAATGGTTTTCAAGTTTGAAAAGTTTTCGAATTTGAATAGTTTTCCATTTTCCAAAGAGAATAAAATAGAATAGAAAATAAAGGAATAGGATAAAAAAAATACATATTTTTTCTATTCTATTCCTTTATTTTCTATTCTATTTTATTCTTTTTGGAAATTGGAAAATTATTTGAATTCGAAAACTATTTGAATTTGAAAATGTTTCGAATTCGAAAAGTATTCGAAATTGATTCGAAAACGTTTCGAATTCGAAAAGTATTTGAAATTAATTTGAAAACTTTGAATTGATTTGAATACGAATAAACGGAACAAATCCCGAAAAAGGAATAAACAAATTAAACAAATTTAACTAAACAAATTTATGTAAATAACGAATTGAAACTAAACAAAACAATTTTTTTTTCATTCTACACATGTCTAGTGCCCAGTTAGCTAACTCCATTTAGTTACCCATGTTTTCTGTATTCACAACACTATAACATGACAGTCTGTTTTATTATTTAAACAATAGTCTATCTTTGAGTCCCTACATTATATTATGAGGGAGGTTACATGCACAGAATTGTGTGAGAGAGACTGCAGTCTACCCCATAATCCTTTCAGAAATCCTGCTAAATGTGGCTGTACTAAATTACACACAGAATAAGATAAATTAAGTTTACTTTCTAAAATTGTATAATAATGGCCATGTTCCCAAGTGCATTTCATTCTTTTGCTCGCAGCTGTTCATGAGTATGTAATGAATATTGGGGTGGCAGTTAAAGTAGAACTATAGGCAAAACTTTATTTTTCCTTTTGGATAAAGAGGGGGGGGGGGTACATCCCCTGTCAGATTTTTTTTTTCACCATCTCTATTCCATTGCGGAGATTTCCTGACACTTCCTGTCCCATAGCCAAACAGGAAGTGAGAAGAAATACCTGCAAATTAAGGGAATTCTTTGGGGACCCCCAAGTCACCAGAACTGGTATCCCCATTGGAGTTCCCCTCTATTACTTTTCTGGGGATAACCCAAAATTTTGGGGTTTTCTTTTACTTTCACTTTCAATAATAATGGTAAACAGGACAAATGAAGAGGGTGAATCTCCCTAATGGGGGCATAGACAGCAATAAAAACGTACAATCATTCTAATCCCTCTCCACTCTATCCAAAACTAAAAAAAAAAATGTTTTGCCTTTAGTTATACTTTAGGAAACAGATAGGGAAATAATAGGAATGCTGTTTTAATTAAACAAGGTTTCAAAAAGTTTTTCACTTTTTGCGGTAAGCCCCTCCGCACTAATAATGTTCTATTACACTATGTGCTTCCATGTATGGTCAATTGTAATGTGGCCTCCAAGCATTCAAAATGCATGGGAACCACCATACCGGTTCACCAATGTAATTAGGTCGTAACAAGTTTGTCATGAAATGCATGTTTGCCAGTCAAACCTCTTTCTATGGTGTAATAAAAATGTTGTTCTGATTTAGCAAAACCCAACTATAATTACCTGAACTGGAATAATTCATTGTAATTAGAATGATTTTAAAATAGTTTTAAAACCAAAATGATTTTTTTTTACCTTAATGCATTCTTTGCATTAGGGTAAAAAAAAAAAATCCTAACTTCTCTCCTATCCAAACCCACCTCTAAACACTTACTTGACTTCTGTCACAGCTCCAGCGATGTGTTGGCTGCAACACAACTCCCTTCAATTCATGATCTCACAGGAGACACTGAGGACAGCAGGAGCCATAAGGCACCTGCTGCTGTCAGACTAACTCCTGTGTGGTGGGAGTGGGGGCCGCCTGGCTTACTAGTGCTGTGTGTCTATGGATGCACACAGCACGGCTCAGAAGTGCATGCACACAGGTGCCTCCTTAGCACCCAGCTTGCTAAGGAGGAGGGTGAAGTGGACAGTGCTGACAGGAGACTTCAAGAAGAGGAGGTAAGGGAACTTTCTGTGCAATGATGTTGCACAGAAATTAAAAAAAAAAATCCTTTAATATCACTTTCTAAGTTTTCTACTCTAGCCCAGGTCATTACAGCTATGCCCTGTACACACGACAGGATTTTCCGACAGAAAATGTTTGATAGGAGCTTGTTGTCGGAAATTCCGACCGTGTGTATGCTCCATTGGACATTTTCCATCGGAATTTCCATCACACAAAATTTAAGAGCTGGATCTCAAATTTTCCGACAACAAAATCCGTTGTTGTAAATTCCGATCGTGTGTAGACAATTCCGATGCACAAAGTTCCATGCATGCTCGGAATCAAGCAGAAGAGCCGCACTGGCTATTGAACTTCATTTTTCTCAACCCATCGTACGTGTTATACGTCACCGCGTTCTTGACGTTCGGAATTTCTGACAAGATTTGTGAGACCGTGTGTATGCAAGACAAGTTTGACCCAACATTCGTCGGAAAAAAACATGGATTTTGTTGTCGGAAAATCCTATCGTGTGTACAGGGCATTAGAATGGTTATACAACCAACTAAACTGGCAGTCTTAGTAAGACTCTATGCACACCACTTTAAGAATGCTCAAACGGGTTACGATCAGCTTTTGAGAAAGTCTGTGGTCCTGCTGTATAGAGGTAACTTTTCTGACCTATACCTGGAACAATTCTAATGGGACTTGGGCACTCCCTGATAGGCACCCATGAGCATTAGCCTTTTAAAGGGGTTATAATTATTATCATATGCATGTGCAAGTAGCAATGTCCACATATAATTCCCTACCTTTGCTCCTGTGGCGCCAATTTCTCCAGGAAGTCCAACTGGTCCTGCGTTTCCCTGCATGAAAATTGGATATTTTCAGCCTTGTTTTATTTATTATGTATTTTGTAATATATAAATAATAGATAAATACAGCAGAACACATATGGTTAAAGCAATAACCCACTTACAGGAAGTCCAGCAATACCAGGACCCTATTAGGGAAAAGAAACAAATGTTTATAATAATATATAATACTAAAAAACAGACAAAAGGTGAGTGATGTAAACCAATAATACTTACTGGCTTTCCTGGAGGCCCTGACAGCCCCAGCTGACCCTATAAAACAATAAAACCAGTTATATATTAATACAAAAGATAAAAACAAACTTGTAGTTTTGCCTTTTTCTAAACAGACATATCTATTACAGTAGGTGGGCTGAAGAGTTAAACATTATAAAACCTGAATTAAAAGTCACAGGATAATCTCTTTTTAACTTGCGTTGCTCACCCTACAGCACTGTTTTGGATAAAATGGGAAAGGGTAAGGGTAAGACTCCCCTCAGATTTTTAATTTATGTCTGTGTTCCTGACAGAGAGATTCACCCTCTTTATTGGTTCTGGTAACTTGTCACTAAGAAAGAAAGTGAGTGGTGATAGTTTTGGCCATTTTCCCTTTTGGTCTGGTATGGATTTTAATGCCAAATCCCGCCACCCCCATGCAAAAATCAAGAGAAAAAGCATAAGGTCCCCCTGAAAAATTCATACCAGACCCTTATTTGAGCAGAAAGACTAGCAGGCCAGGAAAGCAAGAAACTAGCAGGCACCCCCCCCCCCCCCAAACCATACCAGGTCATATGCCCTCAAAATGGAGGGTACCTTGCCAGGGAGGTATCCAACTGGCAAGCACCTTGTCCCCAAGTTGATGAGGTCAAGGGCTTGTTCCTCACAATCCTGTCCCAGTGGTTGTGTAAGTCTATAGACAGGTGCATATCGGAATCTGGAATTCCCCTTAAACAATGAGGTGGCTTCCAGATACTGCCCCTCCCCTATGTGAATAATTAAGGGGTATATACTGTAACCATTCACAAAAAATGCAATAAGAATGTTTTTTGACAATTTCCTTATTAAAATAAAACCCAAAAGAGCCCCAAGATTTATATCCACCACCAATCACGCAATCCAGCGATGCAGACCTACATCAATCACGATGTACCACGCTTGCCGACCCAGTGAAAAAAAAACGTTGCCTGATGCACATCTGGTCTCATTTCTTCACTCTGTTTTCTACTCTGCTTTATTATCAAGCTAAGTCCACCTTTTTGACTATGTTTATGTTATACCCATATTGAGGCTCCATTCACATTTGCATAGTTAGTCAGGTTGAAAAAAGTCCATCTAGTTCAACCATAAAAAATAAAAAAAATTGCCCGACTTGTCATGTGACTTTGGACACATAAAATCACATGACAAGTCACAGCCCATTGAAATTGCACCAGTTCAGATCAGTGCATTTTAAAGTTGCAGCGACTTTGAAAAGGTGCCTGTGCTACTTTAAAGTGACTTTGATGCAACTTAGTGCCAGAGTGTGTAAAGTTAGATCAAAGTCACACTGGAAATCGTGCAACTTTGAGTCTCACAAGTGTGAATGGACCCTTAGGGTGTAATTGGGTGCATTTATTAAATATTTGAAAAAGGTAGAATATGTCTTTAACAGTTAATGAGAAGTGAAATATGGCATTTGGAAAAGAGATGCACGAAATGTATCAGTGCCAAAAATCTAATACCAATCCGTGATGTATAATTGTCCTGTGCCTTGTGATCTAGACTTTCATGACTTAGTCTTTCGTAATAGAACTTCACTACTTAGCATAAAAGCAGTCCCGGAGTTACAAACATCTGACTCACACTTAAGATAGAAGGCAGCGTGACGTCACGATGGTCCCGGAAACTGCTAGGCAAACATCTTACTTCTCAACGCATGCCGCCACCTTCTGTCAGGCGGACCCGTTAGCAATCCCACATAACTGCATGGCCAGTTAACCCTTCCCTATCTTATCCAAAACGTAAAAATATTTTTTGGCTGGAGTTACACTTAAAAAATGTACCTGTTCCAACTTACATGCAAATTCAACTTAAAGTGATACTAAAGTCAGTTTGTTTTTGTGAAAAATAACAAACATGTCACACTTACCTGCTCTGTGCAGTGGTTTTGCACAGAGAAGCCCAGATCCTCCTCTTCTCGGGTCCCTATTCTGTGCTCCTGGCTCCTCCCTCCTGTTGAGAGCCCCCACAGCAAGCAGCTTTCTATGGGGGCACCCGAGCCACAGCTCCCTGTGTCCATTCAGACACAGAGCCGCGCCCTGGCCCTGCCTCCTTTCACTCCTCTTTGGCTCACTGATTTTGATTTACAGCAGTGGGAGCCAATAGCGCCGCGCTGCTGTCTCAGCCAATGAATGGAGTCCCGGACAGCCGAGTGTCTTGTGCAACATTGCTGGATCGAGAGGGGGCTCAGGCAAGTATTAGGGGGGCTGTGGGGGCTGCTGCACACAGAAGGTTTTTTATCTTAATGCATCTTCTGCCTTACAACCACTTTAACCACCTCAATACAGGGCACGTACACCCCCTTCCTGCCCAAGCCATTTTTCAGTTTTCAGCGCTGTCGCACTTTGAATGACAATTGCGCGGTCGTGTTACACTGCACCTTAATTACATTTTTATCATTTTTTTCCCACAAATAGAGCTTTCTTTTGGTGGTATTTGATCACCTCTGCGGTTTTTATTTCTTGCGCTATAAACAAAAGAAGAGGGACAATTTTGAAAAAACACAATATTTTTTACTTTTTGCTATAATAAATATCCAATTTTTTTTTTTTTTTTAACAAATTTTTTCCTCAGTTTAGGCCGATACGTATTCTTCTACATATTTTTGGTAAAAAAAAATTGCGATAAGCGTATATTGATTGGTTTGCGCAAAAGTTATAGCGTCTACAAAATACGGGATAGATTTATAGCATTTTTATTATTTATTTATTTTTTACTAGTAATGGCGGCGATCTGCAATTTTTATTGTGACTGCGATATTGCGGCGGACACATCGGACACTTTTGACACATTTTTGGGACCATTCACATTTATACAGCGATCAATGCTATAAAATTGCATTGATTACTGTGTAAATGTGACTGGCAGGGAAGGGGTTAACACTAGGGGGCGCTCGAGGGGTTAATGTATTACCTAAGGAGGTGATTCTAACTGTGGGGGGAGGGGACTGACTGGGGGAGGTGACCGATCGCTGTCCCTATGTACAAGGGACAAGCCATCGGTCTCCTCTCCTCTCTGACAGGACGTGGATCTGTGTTTACATGCACAGATCCACGCTCCTGCTGTGTTACCAGGCAATCGCGGGTGCCCGGCGGACATCGCGGCCGCCGGGCACGCGCACCGGGTCCCGAGTGACACGGCGGGCGCGCGCGCCCCCTAGTGGCTCGGGAAGGCGAGGACGTCATATGACGTCCTCCCAGAATAACAGAAGCCTCGTCCAGCCGTCATATGACGGTGGGCGGTGGCTTAGTGGTTAAGAACAAACCTACAGAACCTATCTTGTCTGTAACCTGGGGACTGCCTGTATTTGAAATGTCTGTCAGTAGTAAAAAAAAAAACTCACCCATCCTACTAAATCCTTGCTTTTTATAGATAGCAACTACAGAAACCTGTCCTGTCATGTTATACAGTATATAATTGATGGGTTACTTGTATAGAAACTGGCATGACTATAAAATAGGAAATCCAGTTTACCCCTGTGTGTCCAATGCCGGATGAACAAGATATTTAGCACATAGCATGATGGTAAGAGATAAAGTAGTACAATTAAGAAAGAGAACAAGTAGCATTTAAAGAATTTAGTGACACTTACTTTGGCACCTGGTCGTCCTGGAGGTCCAGGATCTCCCTTGGCTCCTTCTAATCCCTGGGAAGAGATGACAATTTATGGTCAGTACACAATACTTTTCTTTTTCGTTTGCTGTCTTTTTAAGAGTGCAACTCTTAGTACTTGCTTTTTAAAAGTATTCGCTTTTAAAACTGACAGATGCATTTTTTTTTTTTTTTTAATATTTATTGGGTTTTTCACAGTACAATTATATAAAGTACAGTTAGATGCATTTTAAGACCATGCAGGAATGGGCTTAGCACTAGAATAGAGCCCCCCCCCCCCCATCATATCTGTACCCTGTGACTGGAGTAGTCAGAAGAAATATTTCCCTCTATGACTAGATGCTCTCATCCCCAACCTAAAAAATCCCTTCAAAAGCTCTTAACCACTAAAAGCACCTTTTGATAATGTGGGCAGCTATCCTATAATATGTTGTGAAATATATTAAATTTCTCAAAGATGGAGTAACTGCTCACTGTCAGCTTCTGAATGACTGTCTATGCAGACTATGGCTATGGCTCTACTCAGTCAATCCCACTTTGAAAACCTGTAATAAGGAAAAGTAGGAGAAAAAATTGGAAGAGAGCTGCCTGCAGTATCCTAAATTGCTTTTAGCTATATTTATTTTTGGAAGTATTGCCATGTTAATGATTGGGCTGAAATGAGAATTAAGGCCTGATGCACACCTATGCATTTTTAGTGCTTTTTGCATTTTGCAGATTTGCACTACAGTCCATTTAACATGGTTTCCTATGGAACACATTCTGTAGTGCAAATCAGCAAAATGCAAAAAACACTAAAAATGCCTAGGTGTGAATCAGGCACATGGAGAAAAGCATTGCATTTTGCTACTTGCTCATTAATAATGTGTTTAGCCAACTCTCCCTTCATTTAACAAAGCAGCAGCACAGAGATTTTTTGGTGATGTCACTGCTTGCTATTGAAAATTACTATGCACACTGGGCTTAAAAAAAAACGTCAGTTCCCTTGGCAGAAAAAAACCCCCTCATATAGAGCGTTTTGTACACAGTTTAGGAGAGTTTAGCGTTTTTTTTTCTTCCAGAAAGCTTCAATCAGAAACGCAAACCAGAAGGGTCTTTTTCCTGCCTCTAATCGCTGAGCTCAAAATATGCCTGTAATTGTTCTAATCTGCATAGACATATAGGATAACATTAGGCTGCTTCTGCAAAAAACACAAAACTCCTGTAGAAGCAGCAATTTTTAAGCCAGTGTGCATGGAGCCTAAATGTCAGCTTAATGTAATACCTGAAGGGTAGAGGAGGCCATACAAAGAAAACACTGTCATTCAATCTCATATCAGTCTCATTGAGTGTGATAAAGGCAAGCCAGCATTGTGAGTTACTGCTTTATAGACTGCTTGACATGCGCTGAATGGTGTATATGCATGCTGGGTTATTAGCAAATCATTGAATGTATGATAATTCATTTCCAAATAAGCATACTTCCTACATCGAATAGTTACATGGTTTTGGACCTTCACTATTGTTTTTATTTGGAAGAACAGACTGGATGCATCAACTTTTTTTTAATACATGTATACTATATGTAACAGTTTAAACTGTATACTATTTTCTTAATGTGAAATTTTGAGTTAAGACTCACAATGGAACTATGTCTAAAATTAGTTTGTAACATTTCCAGATTTTGCCAGAGCTAAAGATAATTGAAGTTGAATTTGTTCAGCGAGGTAAGCAATATTCCAGCACACTCCTGATTTTCTGTTACACAGAACAATGCAAGGCTATTAAAGGACACAGCAAGCAGTCATCCAAGACTGGGAAAGCAGAGAACAAAATAAAATTACTTTCACCCAGCTTGTGTAACTAAAGTTCATAAAATGTAATTACAGAAAAATATTTTAAGCATCAATGTTTTTCCCCCACATACAGTATATTTCTGCATCATGTTTTTATTAAATCTTTCTTTTCCTTTATGCCTGAGCGACACAGGTGAATTATATTTAAATAAGTCAGAGTGCAATGGTATAGTCAGAGGTGTTGTCACAGTGATTACAGCTGTGACCAGCTTTGCGTTCTTGTATGAGAGACTCAAGCACCATCTCCATTTAAAATGTTTAGCCTGATTCTAATACCTTTGATCAGCATAACTAATTGGGTTCTAACCTCTACATACCATTTCATATAAGTGATGAAATTTGTTCTTCACATGCATCCGTGTTGCTGGGTTTGTGATACAACATCAAGTCTCCAAAGCAACCTTTCTCAAGCATTTTTACCATGGAGTAGTCCTTGAAATAATGTTCAGGTCTCAGGAAACACCTTCTATAATATATTCTATCCATAACTTACAGTACATTATCATGATAAGTAAATTGTAGATATAATAATAAGTAGAATAAAAAAGAATTTGACAGCCAGGGTGAATATTTTTTCAACTCCCTTTTGCTGTAAACAACAAAATTATTGTCAATGCTAATCATGAAACATATAATAATAATAATGGCCACAAAAGTAGTACAGTGAAAACTGTGTCTTC
Organism: Aquarana catesbeiana; assembly: GCF_042186555.1. Lineage (NCBI taxonomy): Eukaryota > Metazoa > Chordata > Amphibia > Anura > Ranidae > Aquarana > Aquarana catesbeiana. The sequence continues at coordinate 413,495,736 of NC_133325.1, read as the reverse complement.
ACTTTACACCAGTAGTTGGCTATGTTTTGTACCTTACATTTTTTCACTATAAATATATTGAAAGTGAAAATGCCCCCTACTTTGATGTTCAGTGGACAAATGTTCTACATTGGTGGTCAGTGTAATGCCCCCTAACCTTGGTGATTATTGGAGAAGTGCTCCAGGAAAAAAATATCCTTTTATATTGGTGGTCAGTGTAAGAGGACACTATAATTTACACAGTCTGTACTTCTTTTCTGGCCACTATTTTTATTTGTCATTTTATGATTATTACTGTCATATAGAACATAGGAGTGTTGTAAAATAACCTGCTCTGGGTGGGAAACCCGTTAGGTTTGCCATATTCTTTTCCTTTTATTTTAAACTTTCTGAAACTCATTGTTTAGTGAACTGTAATAATCAACAATTTTAACAACTGTTTCCTGGCATGTGAACATTTTTTAAAGGGGTTTCTCCAGGCTAAAGCTGGCCATAGACGGTTTAAATCTCCACCGGTTTAGCAGGGACGGCCAGGATTTGAACCATGTATAGGCAGGCTGTATTGATCGATCAACTTGGGTACAACCAGTCTGTTGAATTTTAGATGTGTTTTTTTTGCTCACAGCTATTATAGCCACTAGCAGTAATAGCTGTGTTCTCCTAGAATGGACCTCTCCCCCCCCGAGAGAACACAATTGCTCCATGGGAGGCATTTCCCCATCAACGCTGACTGTGGAAAAATCGTTCAATGGCTGGCTTAAAAGGGTTGACAGAGGGTGTTTTTTTCTGTTATTACATGTACTAGGTAATAGACCTTACGCTACTGCAGGCATTTCCCTTTACACACATATATTTATGCAGTAAAACATTTATAAACATTAATCAGTACTTTTTACTATCCCACACTTTGCACTTTATATAGCAATTAAAGTTTACAATCACAGTTACACATTTTCTAATATGTACATAATTAAGATTTTAATTGGGTAGTTAGCCTAGATTTTGTGTATAATTAAAGCCCAATTCCAGGCACAATACAGAAAGCCTAATGATTTTGAATTAGTTGAATCCTCTGTTTCCTCTAAAGCAGGGGTAGGCAACCTTAAAGAGGTGGAGATCTACCTGAACAACATGGGAGAAGTCAAAGATCACCGGGCACAGTGTTGCCCTGTGTCGCCTCCTCCCACCTGATTTAAACCTCTAATTGCAGCAACCGTGTTGCAATCGTGTGCATTGCACGGCAATCATATCACCTCTTCATCACCTGTCAAACACACTGGGATCGCTTTTCAGAGTGCCTGCTGCACTTGCGAATGAGCCCTTAGTTGCATCCTTAGGGCTCATTCACACGTAAAGTTGGGGGTAGGGGAAACCCCTGCAGTTGAGATGTGGTTTTACCGCCCCCAATCCCTACCTCCTTTAGCTGCTGAGGCAGCAGCCAAAGGTGTACACATGCCACAGCAGGAATTAAATCCACTGTTGCTTTTGGTGTGTGCTACCACCTGCCAATTGCCACCCATTCAAGTAAATGGGGCCACTCTGTAAGTGCCCCACAACTGCATGCTTCTGCAAGGTCCAAGGGGTTAAAGCAGGTGGTGAGAAAGCAAAACAATGCTGCCTGCTTTAACACCTTGTTTGCTGTACTGCACAAGGTTGCAAGGCACTTGCAGAGTGGTCGCATGCACTCAAATGGGTCATGCTTGCCAGGTGCTACACCCACCAACCATGACAGGGCATATAACTCCTGCTGCGGCTGCAACATGTCTATACCCCTGGACACTGCAACTAAAGGGGGTGTGGTTAGGGCAGGGGTGATAAAAACAGAGCTTAACTATGGTGTTTTACCACCCCCCAAACTGCAAATGTAAATGAACCCTTACGGTTCTGAGCCCACTATAAGGCTGCTTTCACACCGATGTGGTGCAGTGCAGTGCATCTGCAACTTTCCTGGGTTAGGTGCACTTTGCCATAGACTTCTATTATATCCTGTGGATGCTGTGCACTTTCTGAAAACACATCAAAACTCCTGCATTCAGTTGTTTTAATGCGCTTTCAGAAAGTGCACCTAACCCGCAGAATACAGTATAATAGAAGTCTATGGCTAAGTGCAGAAAACCCACAGGAAAGCTACTGGTACACTGCATTGCACCCACGGTGTAGGTAAACCACAGCACATCCGTGTGAAAGCATCCCTATACTATTATGTCCAGTGTATTGCTTCACACTGACCTGAAGATCTCTTCTTGCCTGCTGCTGACACCACTCTGGAGACTGCTAGCCGGAATATCACTTTGCATGGGACAGGAGCCAGCACCACAGAGGAGGCATCAGTTTATGTGGCTTATGCCTACAGCTCCAACTCTAATGCCGCGTACACACGGTCGGACTTTTCGTCTACAAAAGTCCGACAGCCTGTCCGACAGACTTCCGGCGGACTTCCGGCGGACTTTCGGCGGACTTGCAGCAGACTTTCTAACGAACGGACTTGCCTACACACGACCACGCAAAAGTCCGACGGATTCGTACGTGATGACGTACACCGGACTAAAATAAGGAAGTTCATAGCCAGTAGCCAATAGCTGCCCTAGCATGGGTTTTTGTCCGTCGGACTAGCACACAGACGAGCGGATTTCGGGGTCCGTCGTAGTTACGACGTAAAGATTTGAAGCATGTTTCAAATCTAAAGTCCGTCGGATTTGAGGCTGAAAAAGTCTGCTGAAAGTCCGGAGAAGCCCACACACGATCGGATTACCAGCCAGCTTTAGTCCGTCGGCGTCCGTTGGACTTTTGTAGATGAAAAGTCCGACTGTGTGTACGCGGCATAAAAGTAGTCCCTCTGCATTGCACTTTGATGCTCTGGAATGGGGGGGGTCAGCAAGCCCAGACCGTGATCTACCAATCACCTATCAGTGATCTACTGACCCCTGCTCTAAAGCCACCTTCCAAAAAAAAATACACTTCCTTCTTTACCCTTTAAATGTTCTTGTTTATGTGCAGGTGGTAGTACAGCTTCCAATGTACACCCATGCCTACTCCAGAGACCCCATGCTATGGTCACATCTCAATTTCCCTATCCTTCTGGCCATTCACAAAATAATGCCAGGGGTGTGTGTTTTGTGAAGGGTAAGGAGGAGAGGGAGGAAGCGATGCAACTGTAGCATTAGGGTCTACTGAGTATAGTGGGAGCTGTACTTCCATCCCCATGAAAACAAAAAAATTTGAAGGGTGAAGAAGGAGACATACATTATAGTAAGTCTTAAAAGAAAAGGAGTGTTCAACTAGTTTAACTTTGATTAGCTTACCTTAGGGGCAGAAAGGGGTGAAGCCAAAGAACAGACCCTTTCTATACTTAAAAAAAAAATCACCTGAGCGATTTAAAGAAAATTTACTGTGTTTTCTATTTAGTTTCTTTATTTATTGTCATCAAGGTTTAAAAAAAAAAAGTAATCTTTTACCCAGATCAACACCAGCCTTAGAAAATTTTCCCCTTTAGGCCCTTATACATGATCGGACCCGATCGAGTCACCCATTGTCATCTATGGGGAAGCAGATGTGTCCTCTGACTGCCTGGCATCTGATCCAACAAAATCCGCTGAAAACAGACGTATGGCGATACGTTTGCCATCCGTCCAGCGGGTCAATTTGGATGACAACTGGATGGAAACGGACATGCAGTCCGTTTCCATCTGACCACCCTATAGAGGAGAGCGGGCTTTGTCCTAGTGGCGGGGACAGGACTTGTCATCCACCTGCTCAGCGGGAATCAGTGGAGAGACCCCCTGCTGAGCAGGCACATTCCACTTGGATGGATCTGCCCCGTGTGAAATGGGCCTTAGGGTCTACAGCACTACATATAATTAACAAGTGACAAAGGAATGTTCTTTTTTCTCTCATTTTACTTTTTCTGTATAACAGTGCGCTACCTTTGTATAGCAGATATTCATAAATACTGCACTGAGAAAGGGAACTCTATAATAAGTAATGCTTTGGACATCACCTAGTTTTATCTACTTACATCAATTCCAGATTCACCAGGAGGACCATCGGGTCCAGGAGGCCCTGGTTCTCCTTTTGGGCCCTGAAAGAATTAGACAAGGATCAAATATGCAGCATGAAATTAAAACAATGTACTATTTAATAGATCTTAAAGTCTGATATGTATAACATAAAAATGTGCCATTGTAGTATTTATTACAAGGGCAGAAATAATTGAGGTTGAGAAAATTTCACATGAGAGTATGGTCTATATGGGATATAAAAAAGTTGAAAAACCACAAAATGAAATGTCTTGCGAAGAATCAAAATATTTATTAACTTAAGACCAGGAACATAAAACAAAAAAATTTAAAATAAAGTATGAGTACTATATAAGGTAATATTAAAGTGGTATTAAGGGCAACAAAATGTGTTATATTGCAGCTTACCAATCCTTAGATATGGTGACTGAATTATTTTTCGTTTTGGGCTTTTTTTCCTTTATTTACTCACCGTTCCTCCACCGCTGCCCCCATTGAAATCAATGGGGCAGCGCTGCGATACCACCGTCAAAACGCCGCTCGGGCGGCATTTTGCGGGTGGATTTAACCCCTTTTCGGCCGCTAGCGGGGTGGTTAAAACCGTCCCCGCTAGCGCCCGAATATCGGCGCTAAAAAGATGGTAAAGCAGCGCTAAAAATAGCGCCGATTTTCCGCTGATGCCCAGGGCGGCTCGGTGTGAAAGGGCTCTTAAGAGACCAAGCTGTCCAGCAGAAGTGCAGTTATAGTGTTAAGGAAAACCATTTAACACTAACAGGGGTGCATACAATGATTAGCTTTTATTCATATATGTAAAAATGATATCCCAAAAGAGGAAAAATGTTGCTAAAACTGCTTAAAAACACAAGTTGATTTCAATCAGCTAGTATTTCTAAGTCTGCTCTCTCACCAGACTGACAATGCTGCTGTCCAAGAGTGGTTTTGTTGCTCCTCCATAGAGTAAAACCAGCCTAAAAGGAAGTGCGTTACTGGCCAGATCACCAGGTGAAAGTAAAGGGGAAAAAAAGCCTAGAAGATATAACTAATGCAGATGAAGATAGCTCATTAACAATCCAACTAAAACTTGGTAAGCTGCAAGACGTTACATTTTTGTTTTGAGGTTTAATACCACTTTAAAGATATCCAACGCATCAAAAAGATGGACAGAAAACATGACTCTTCAAGGAAAAAAAAAATACATAACTCATACAAAAGTAATACTCTAGTTAAGGTAACATTTGTTGATATAATATTTGTGAGCTTCCGGACCCCTTGGCACTATACTTTCGTCTCAAACAGTAAAAAAGGAGAAGTCATGAAGGCATGAAGGCATGGACATGTGTTGGTCTGAACTACCAATACACACCCAGAGTAAAAAAAAAATACACAAGATTCACATATAAGTCAACCTGCAACAGGCAGTGTAATCAGTATATTCTGTACTGTCAGTTTATCTGCTTGGGGATCATCACTTGACTCCCATCAGTCCCATAGTGTCTGGTACTGTAGTAGTTCAGTTGCTAAATTTCACTGGTTATTATATTACCTAATTATTCAAAACATAACCGTAGAACTATACTAATATTTTAAAGGAAAACTTTGTGCTTCCGCCAATGTTTCAAATATGATCCAACTACAGCCTTAAAGAGAATATATAGGGTTGACTTACTAAAACTGGAGAGTGCAAAATCTGGTGCAGCTGTGCACGGTGGCCATTTCATTTCTAACTTCAGCTTGTTCAGTTAAGCTTTGACAAAAAAAAAAAAAAAACTGGAAGTTGATTGGTTTCTATGCAGAGCTGTGCCAGATTTAGCACTCTACAGTTTTAGTAAATCAACCCTATAGTGTTTTTAAAAGTGGCGGGTGGTGCTGTATATTTTTGGGGGTGCGGCAAACAAGACATTCCACCGCCACTCCAAGATTCCAGAAAACAGGCTGTGTCATATCCAAAATGACAGCAGCAACAAAAAGGGGTGGCCCAGGTAGGTACTCACTCTGCTCCCCTGCTCTCCGCACCAGCTCCCGCTCATCCGATCAGGCTCTCCGCTCTCTGCACTGGCTCCAGCTCTTCTGATCAGGCTCTCCGCATCAGCTCCCGCTGGGCCGCTCCGTCTCTTCCCTCCTATTACAGTCGTTGCTTCTCCTCCCAGCCGAACAGGAGGCGAATTCTAAAACCCGTTCTAAGACTCCCTGGCCAATCGGGTCTCAGGAACGGCTTCCTGATTGGCCGGGAGGAGAATCAGGAAGACATTAGCGAATATTAATTTGCTAACGTCACACAACTGGGTGGGCTCCGGCACAGTGCTCTGCGCCCCGAGCCCACCCTTTTTTTAAGCCAATTAGAGCCTCAGGCTCTAATCATGTGCTTCAAAAAAAATTAAAAAATAAACCCCATTGCAATCCATGCGTCTGGCGCCCTGCATGTAGATTAGGGGCCGGGCGCATGAATTAGGGGGCAGCGCCGCTGCACCCCTAATGGACGGGCCCCACTGGGTTTTACACATTTTTATTTTATTTTGATCAGGACTACAAAATATTTTTATTAATGACTTTTTTTTTACTGTAGTCAGGTAAATATGAAATACTACACATGAATATTATGCATTCTTATACCCAGCCAGCAGGTGGAGCTTCAGCCTCCTGTTCATGTTTTCCAGTCTCTCCATACCTCCTTTTGTAAAATATCTGTTTCCATGGCTCAGTAGTTGAAACCACAATTTGCACATACAAGTGAATGAATCAGTGCAATGACTCCACTCAATCCCTTCTCCTCCTCCGTCTTTATGGATCTGTCTGGGGTTTCAGTCAGACAGAGCAAGCAATTGCTACCTATTTAGAAAACCTAAAGTGCTCTGGGAATCATTAAATGTTTATTTGTGAAAAAAAGCACACACACGTATATATATATATATATATATATATATATATATATATATATATATATACACACACATGTGCATACACACACATATACACATCAGTTAAAAGGTCTATCAATGCAAACATGTTTATTTTAATTTGACTCAAATCTATTATAGCTTCCTATTAATACAAGATCTGAAAATTATCTTGTATTTTAGCTAGACTACCTATTAAGCAAATAATTAAATGTTAAAAATAAAAGAATTCCCAGGAATTACAATGTTTATGAACAGACAGGATTTAATGAATGGGTTTCCTTTCTATGTACTAAAGGATTAGACCCTTAATTGGTACTCACCGCAGGACCAATTCCTGGAGGCCCTCTGTCACCCTGCAGAAACAGAAATAGAGTTCAATTAACAAATGATCTACTAATTCATCCTGATGGTTCTCACGTTAGAAAAAAAAAATCATTACTTATCCAAAAGGGGATGAATATTTTCTGCTGTGAAATGATGAATTATAAAGAAAATGTAGCAAATTGTAACAGTAATTTCAAAACTTGAAATTGTACAAAACAAAAAGTCTTATTTACATTTTATAATGATCGATTAAACCAATTGTTGTTCCCCTAAAGGGTTATTTTAGTCTATCAAAGCAATATTTTCAAAGGAAACATATTTTCATTTTTCAACAGCTGTCGTAAATTATTGTCATTGTTAGAAAGTTCTCTCAACTTGATGCCACAGTGAAAGATTGGTTTACCCTTGGGATTATCAGTTTGTTAAGGCCTCGTACACACAGTTTGATTGTTGTATGATCGAGCGTCTGATTTTTGTCAAAAGCGCGTCTGCAGGATTTTGTCAAGCATACTAACTATCCGCATATTGTCGTTTGACAAACAAGATCATAGTGACATACTATGAGAGTATAAAGAGGAAGTTAATTTCTCAATCGCCACCCTTTGGGCCCCTTCTGCTAATTTCGTGTTAGTAGAAGTTTGGTGATCGTTGATTCGCGATTTTCAGATCATAAAAAACAAATGCCTTTTAAAATTAATTTGGCATAACTACTGTACATCAGTATCACCAGCAAAGAAGCTTCATTATTATCCCCTACCCGCCGAGCGTACGCAGATGTGCGGCCTTGGCTTTCAGGGGTTATACTGGGATGATGCCCGCAGCTGCAGGCATCATCCCGGTACCGTTTTTTAGAGCGGGCGATCGGCTTTCCAGGGATAAGAATCGATGCGATCCCGGAGGAGCGGGAGGGGACGTCCCCCCTCTCGCTGCCTCCCGCCTCTCTCAACGGGCCTCCCGTCCCACCGGGAGACCCGATCAACGATCTGCCACTTCCGGCGGCTAGGAACAGACTGGCACGAAGCTGGAAATGGCTTCGTTCCAGTCTCCTGATTGTAAAACACGGAAGCGACGTCACAACGTCACTTCCTGTTTACTCGGCTGCCAATGGCACCGGTTTTAAAAAATATACAGCATTCAGAATCGCCGAAAAATCTGAATACTTTAAAGTGCAAAGGAGGGATTGGGGGTCTTTTAGACCTCCAATCCCTCCATAAAGAGTACCTGTCACCACCTATTACTGTCACAAGGGATGTTTACAGCAATAAAAGTGATCAAAAGACCTCTATGCCCATCCCAGAGCTGTTTGTGACTAATTCTTCCCTTTTATTACTTAATTCTCTGTTGTTTATGTTTTAAACCACTGTATTGTATATGCTGAAACTTAATAAAAATTGTCAATTATAAAAAAAAAAAAAATTATCAAATTTTTTTTTTTTAAGTACAATTTAAGAATATAAAAATAAATAAAATAAATAAGAAAAAAAATGTTTTTTTTTTTAAAGCACCCCTGCCCCCTTGAGCTTGCGTAGCAAAGAAAACGCATATGAAAGTCGCGCCCGCTATGTGTGAGGTATCGCCGCGATCATCAGAGCGAGAGCAATAATTCTAGCACTAGACCTCCTCTCTAACTCTAACCTGGTAACCGTAAAAAATATTTAAAATGTTGCCTATGGGGATTTTTAGGTACCAAAGTTTGTCGCCATTCCACGAGTGCGTGCAATTATATAGCGTGACATGTTTAGTATATATTTACTTGGCCTAACATCATCTTTCACATTATACAAAAAAAATTGGGCTAACTTTACTGTTTTTTTAAATTTCATGAAAGTGTCCCTTTTCCCAAAAAGTTGCGTTTAAAACACAGCTGCACAAATACCATGTGACATAAGATATTGCAACATCGCCATTTTATTCTCTAGATTCTCTGATAAAAAAAAAATATATATATATATATATATATATATATATATATATATATATATATATATATATATAATGTTTGGGGGCTCTGAAAGGGTTATTCCATTAAGGAAGATGAAAATGTGCGCTGCATTTCGACATTTCATCAATTGCCACATCACGAATGTTAATTCTAGATTAAGAATTCTTGATTCCGAGCATGCGTTTGTACTTTTGACTTTTGTGTGTGACGATTTCTGTACTGACCATCTGAAAATTAGACATTGAGTTCACATCCGGCAAAAATTTTATAGCCTGCATAGCTTTTGTCTGATGAAAAAGTAAAATCGGCTGTTGAAAGCACCATACTAACAATCTGAAAATCCGCAGACAGCTCGTCTTATGAATTTTCCCTTCTGATTTTCGTATCATGTGTATGAGGCCTTAGTCTGAATGCCATTAGAATGAATGATTTCTGTTTATACTTCATGTCTGTGTGTCCACACACCATGTGTCAGGTTGGTAACATGTATAAACAAGACCCATGAAATAAACAGTATACCATATGACTCTAATATTAAAGGAAATACATCAAAGACTTCTACATCTCATTAGCTAATAAAGAAGAACCATCTGTCCAATCAGTGCTTATATTTGTGTCCTACGTATTGCAATTATTGCACTGTAGGGGGCCTTGGGAAGCAAAGGATGCTCTAATCAAGAAATGCGTTTATGGTAGCAAGCTGTATTAACAACTATTTGTTTGGTTGTTTTAAAATTTAGGTTACTTTTAATTATGGTGCTGAACTCCAAAAAATGTCATATCTGATGGCATTTTGACAGACAAATATTGGATTGCAGATTTTACCGCTACCCAACTTTTCACCTCGCTAGCACAAGAAGTTGAAACACAAGTGTCCCTGATGTGCCATCATTAGGCTCCATAATGTGGTTCTACTGTACACAATCACACTCAGTGAATGAGACTGAGTAGGTTCTAATGGGATGATTTTAGAGTATATTCAGTCTGGATAGTCCAACTTGGCACATAATGTTTGTATGGTAAGAAAGATGATTTTAAGGATTTAAAAATTTATTAAAAATAAAATTTGTTGCCTTCATACATCACTGAGTGCAAGAACATTTTGTATAATACCTAATATAGTGAGTGTAATGGACAAAATACATTTCTTTATACCTGTCTATCCTGCTATCAGCACTGTGGACAGGTCACTGACATATACTGCTTCTTGCAGTTCATTTTGAACTGAACATGCGCTTTGCTCATGAATGAGTATACTTAATTTAGCCCTCCCCAGCAGCATATACAGTACTTGTATTTATTTTGTTCCTACGCTGCTCCATTGAGACGCAAAGGAAATCCCTTTGTAGGCAAGACACTGAAGTTGTATGTAGCTTACACAGGGCTATGGACTTCACGTGTGATACCTCTGATTGGCTAAGGCTGTTATACAGGGTGAACCACATGTGCCCTAAGTCAAATGTTCTTTGCCTCAGGGCCCTGGGTGGAGCAGAGGGGAATAAAAAAAGGAGGTATATGGCGGGGTGGGGGATTCAAGCAAACCAATTGCTTTACCGCGAATAGACATATAACAGGTTTGCTTTAGGGCCTATTCATACTTGTCTGATTTTGGCAGATGTATTTCACTTTTGAATCTGTCAATTGAAACACACGCATTGATGTAGAAATCATGCTTGCCGACACATGTTATAAGTGCATTTTGATGCTTTTCCATCACAACACATGATATGCGCTTTGAAGTGTTTCCATTGATTTTAAAAACAGGTAGGTGTTTTTACAAGGGCCAAAAGTAGACAAGTGTGTTCGAGTCACCAAAAATGGAGAATTAAGATAAAGTACTGCGGATTTTCTAAGAAAAAATCTATTGAAGGCAAATGAACAAACTGGGAAATCATCACAGACCATACAATTATTGTATGCAATTGCTTCTATTTCAGCATGGAACGCACTGCCCTTTATGTTATGACAGATTTTTATAACTACTGGTATGTAACTAATACATTTTGTATACAGTTCTAAGGATATCATTAAATCATATTAGCATGTGCAATTTTTCTATTAAACTAATTTGGCACACTGTGCAATTATAAACTCCCATACTGTGTTTTACAGCAGGATGCTCAATACTTATTTTCAAAAGCCGTGTTTCCACAATTGAAGAGCCTCAAACTCTTTGCTGAGTTCTGATCTATATTATAGTACAGTGACATGTTAACAGTGAATCAATATTATATTTGAACATCAAGATCTGGGTTAGCGGGAATACTCAATAGCAGTAACTGTTGCTGTAATTAAAAAAAAAATTCTTAAAGTGGATGTAAACCCACTTTTTTTTTTTTTTTAATGTCATAATGTAGAGTATAAGATTTCCTATCATTTGAGCCCAGTCTTGCCACAAAGAGTTAATCCATCTCTGAGCAATCCTCTTTTATTGTTCAGTGAGATAAAACTTGACAGAGAAAAACTTTGTCAAATCCTCCCCCTTGCTGTGAGTGACAGGTGATTTACATCTCGTGCACTAGCCTAAGACATGCATTATTTTTTAATTCCCTCCCCCACTCCTTTCTTCAGCAGCTCTGCAAGGATTGGCTGTTCCACACCTCAGCATGATTTGGCATGCTGAAGTCATGTGGTTACTTTCCTGTCTTTTCACTGGATGTTAGAGATCATAGCAGAAGTTCAGTGTAAGAAATACACAGGAGAAAATGCATATTGACAAGGGGAGTGTAGAGGTGGGCGGGGAGTCTACTGACATCATGACTCCACCCACCGAGCTCCAGACAACAGACCCACCCACAGAATATTCAGCTTTTCGGGTCTCATAACAGATAGAGAGGAGACATTTGACAGCTAAAGATACATGCAGGAGGCATGTATATCCTTATAGATAACCCCTATGGCAGTAGTTTAGAAAGGATGACATTGGGTTTACATCCACTTTAAGCTGCATTGTGTGCCTCCTATTTTCTAAAATAAGATATGTTCCTTGGATGCCCAGAATTTCCACTCCACTGGCTCTAGAATGGTGTGAGGGGTGCAGAATGTGCTGCAAAATGCCATCACTGATGGCAAAGTGGTTTTAAAGGAAACCTGTCCAGGAAGAAATGGTTGCCTGTGTGTCTCTGGCTTCATTACTTCTTGATTCACTGACTCAGAACATGAATGCAGTAAGTTAGGTCACAATAAAGTCAGAACATACTTGTTGTTGCTTAATGCCTAAAAAAGTTTTGATGCTGGTGGATCTGCATGACATCCAGGTATCTAGAAATTTCAGGACATCTGCATATCTTTCTCAGCAAATGTGTCCATTAAAGCTGAAGTTTAGGTATGGTGTTTTTTACATAGTTAAATTGGTCAAGCTTGTACCAATAGAAGTATTTCTATGCTATACCGTAGGACCCTCCTCAAGGAAACTGGAAATCATTGTAGTAGGCACTAATACTATATTAAAAATAAAGAAAATACATAAAGTGTTCTGTCAATCAACTTAAGTGCAAAACCTTATGAAGTGAATGTCCATTCCCAGTCGATGCCTATTCAGGGGAAACGCGTTCGATAAGGAGCTAGTAGTGTGGCATTTGGAGCATGGACTGCACTGCAGGCGGCTGTGCTCATACTGTTTTGCTGTTTTTTACCTAATTTTTGTAAGTGCAACTTTTTATTAAAACGTAATTAATTTTTAAAGAGTTAATGCACTATGAGTTTTTTTACCTCCTCCACACGGTATTAACTGAGCACATGAAGTCGGTGCTCTATCTATATCCCAGTGACTGATGATCAGGAATCTATTCGCATAAACGCCTTGGTGGGGACACGCGTCTGTTCACCTGGTTGGGATGTCTGTACCTGTGGGTGGAGTTGGAGTCCAGCTTGAGTGTCAGAAAGCGATCCTTTACTGCTGATTTCCATTTGTGGAGACACACGTATTTAGATGCTAGGATCTGGGAAGCTGCCATTACTTTAAACATGGTGGTGAAGGAGGGCTGGATAAGGTTGCCTGGAATTTCACTGTTCCTTTCAGTTGTGGATGGACACTGTCATTTTTTACTGCTGTTGATTCATGGATGGACTAACATACTTCATTCACACAGTTTTTGTTTTTTAACACCTTTGAACTTATTTGATAATATATTTTTAGATCAAACCTTTTTAATTGCAGGACTTTGTTCCACTGCACTGGTTTGTTTCATTTTTTGTCACTTTGTATCCGTTTGTTAATATGCAAAGGTTATTCAAAAATTCACTTCATGAGGTTTTGCACTCAAGTTGATTGACAGCGCACTTTATGTAATTTTTTGTTCTTTAGTATGCCAACTTTCCAGGGATTTTATGTTGCAGCAGTCTTTTTAACACAGCGACCAAGCGCATCCTTTTTAAGTCTAACTAAAACTATATTGATTACTACATGGCAGATTGTTGCTAGCTTCCAGGTCCTGTGCGAGGTGGCTGCCCTGCTGCTTATTGCAGGAGACCATTTACTCAGCATTGACACTATTCAGAGAACACTTTGCATTTTTTTTAGTGAATACAATGTGTTCTCTGACTGGATCAGGTGTAGATCATTACATCATCACCCTGGATTTCCACAATGTCCAATCAGAGAATATTTTGCATTCATTGATAGAATGCAAAGTGTTCCCTGAAGTGCTGAGCAAGCAACCTCCTGTGTTTACAACAAGACAGGACAACTGCATGGCAAAGGGATCAGAAGCTAGTGGAGACCACTGTAGTAGTGGTGTCTACTATAGTAATTTCCAGCTTCTATTGGGATCCAACAGGTACATATATACTTACATTGGTCCAAGCTGAAGTAAGAATTCACCAGTGGCATGAAGAGGTGTGGTGATGCCCAGGGAAAAACGCCTTGATTGTAAAGGAAAGCCAATGAGGAGGGAGTTGCAGTAGTTGAGGTGAGAGATAACCAGGGAGTGACTTAGAAAATGTGTGGTGTTGTTAGTTAAGAAGGGGCGTATTTTGAAAATGCTGGTTCTGGAGGCAAGATTTGGATAGCAATTGGATGTGGAGATAAAAGGAGAGTTCAGAGTTCAGGGTTATACCTATCACCCTGGCATGCGAGGACGAACTGATAGTTGTGCCATCAACCTCAACAGAGAAGTCAGGGGAAGGGGCACACATAGGTTGGACTTGATGGACTCGTGTCTTTTTTCAACCTTGCCTACTATGTAACTGTGTAACTATGTGGAAGGAAATATTATGAGCTCAGTTGTGGACATATTGAGTTTAAGGAAGTGGTGTGACCTCTAGTCTGAGATGTCTGTTAGTAAAGTGATACATAAGGTGACTGATGGGATAAGCTGAGGGGTAGAAAGATAGATTTGGGTGTCATCAACATAGAAATGGTATTGGAAGCCACAGTAGTTCATGAAGTTTCATTTCTAACCCGTGTGGTTCCAAACTTCTATAATTTCCAGGCAGAGGCTTTACCAGGTTTATAAGTTTTGCCCTTACTGATTGTGTGGAATTTATGGTCCTATTCTCCGTATGATGATGTCAGTCAAACTGTCAAAGAAACATCAACATTTAGAGAACAGGACTGTCATTTCCTCACAATGAGTAAGGGCAAAACTTATAAACCTGGTAAAGTCTCTGCCTGGAAATCATAGACACCTGGCACTGTTGGTTAGAAATGAAACTGTAGCCATGAACTGTATCAGGTCTGAATCTGACTGACATCAACCTATAGAGAACAGGACTGCCATTTGTAGAATTAGTAATGGCAAAACTTTTAAACCTCATAAATTCTGTGAGTGGCAGAAAGGCTAAAGGGCTGCCTGGTGGCAGGCTGTATCTGTCCTGACTCTAGACACCCTCCCCCCGTTGGATGCCCGGTGCCATCGCAGCCTTGGCCCTACCCTCTTTACACCACTGGAATCAATAGACATACACTCAAGCTTTAAAGGTATCAGACCTTAGTGCCTAGCTTCCAGACATACTCTGCACAGCTACACTTTGATTTAGTTAAAAATAATGGATCTCATTTACTTATAGAACATTTTTCAAAGATCAATTAAATTAGGTATCCAGCAAATCCAGCCATGTACTAAAAGTCAATTCAGTTTTCTCTGTGTTCTCAGAACCACAGAGAAATGCACAGTGTCTTTGAGAGTGTATTTCCTGAAACCTGTGCTATGTAAACTCTCCCTGTCTTTGGCCTGCTTTTATATCACCAATCAAACTTAGACATCTGAGATTGGTTTGAATCAAATTGATAGTGAAATTGTTTTTTACACTGTTTTTTGTCAGAGAAAAAAGCAGCTGTTCTCAGATTAATTGATAACCGAAAAGGACTGCAATGGGTTTATAAAACGTAGCAATGCCAAGTACTGAACAGGTGATTCCTCCAGTATGTATTGCACTTTTCAGTTTTGATGGTAGTGTCAATAGGAAGGGAAGTGAAATGAAGGAAATTTACAAATGATGAACCTGTCATTCAAACATCCAATAGTGTGCAGAGAATATGTAAAACTAAAGCCACTTCATATACTGTAATTGGATATTTGTGATGGACACAAATTCACAAACATACACAAAGCTCCACCTAAGACTCATCCCTCTTATACATGGAAATCCAGGTGCTGGCCACTATAATCCATCTCCACCAAAAATATGAAAAGATGTATCAGCCACATTCCACTCTTAGGTTCTCTTACTGTATTTATTAATAGTCAATAAGTTGACTGCATACAACAGTATCTCCATCCGAGAACCAACCTTCCTTGATGTGTTTCACCACTCCTGGCTTGTTTACAAGGACAGTGAAAGCACAAAACTGAATATATTATGCTGAAAACTAAATACAAACTCTTTTAAAGGATAAGTTCACTTAGAAAAAAAAAATCATTTTTGTAGGTAAAAATGTAAGTATACAACAAGCTGCTGCTCACTTGTGTCAGGTATCCATGTCTGCATGTGCGGTGCAGCGAAAAGCTCCTGCCAGCTCCAACACATATTAATGAATGAATATAGCCTGCACCTGCTCTTGCGATACTTTATTTACTTGAGGGAATACAACATACAGTCCTCCAGGCTCATCATAACTATAATTAAGGCCCACTAAGGGCCTGGAAGACAATGGGGTTTATTTGCTAAAGCTAGAGAGGGCAAAATTAGTCACAATTCTGTAGAGAAACCAATCAGCTTCTAACTATAGCTTTCAGGTTTTATTGCTAAAGCTTAATTAAACAAGCTATGGTTAGAAGCTGATTGGTTTACACTCAGGCCTGATTCACACCTATGCATTTTTAGTGCTTTTTGCATTTTGCAGATTTGCACTACAGTCCATCTAACATGGTTTCCTATGGAACATGATCTGTAGTACAAATCTGCAAAATGTAAAAAGCACTATAAAAATGCATAGGTGTGAATCAGGTTTTTCACAAGCAAAGGATAAACACACTAGGGCCAGATCTAGCCTGTCTGATGTGGGGGTACAATAAATAATGTCAGGGGGGCAGAGGATGAGAGGTCAGCAGGGCAGTGTACAGGGGGTCAGCAGGGCAGAGGATAGGGTCAGTAGTTTGCAGGGCAGTGTACAGAGGGCATTAGTTAGTAGGGCAATATACAGGGGTCAGCAGAGCTGAGAACAGGGAACAGCAGAGCTAAGTACAGGGGTCAGCAGGGTGGATGACAGGGGTCACAACTGGCAGGGGAGAGGACACTGCAGTGATAGTGGCAGGTTAGGACAGTATATTGGCAGTATAGTGGCAGGTTAAGGTAGTATAGTGGGAGGTTAGGGCAGTATAGAGGCATTATTTTCAATAGGGCCATTTCACCTGTATGTGTTACATCATCACGCACAAGACCAGCTACTTCCACCCACCCCCCAAAAAAACTGTACATATTGCCCCCCTTCCTACACATAATGCCCTCCCCCGTTAACCCTACACTCACCTTCCTGTATACACTGCCCCCTTTAATTCCACACTCCCCTGCCTGTATACACTGCCCCCTTTAATCCTAAACCCTCCTTTCTGTACACACTGCCCCCCTTTAACACCACACCCCCTTCCCACACACACTGCCCTCCTTTAATACTACACCCCCTTCCTGCACATACTGTCCCCCTTTAACCCTACACCCCCTTCCTATACACGCTGCCCTGCTTTAACCCTACACCCCCCTTCCTGCACACACTGCCCCTCTTCCTGCACACATATCCCCACCCTTTAACTCTACACCCCTCTTTCTGTACACACTGCTCCCCTTTAACACTACACCCCCTTCCCGCACACACTGCCCTCCTTTAATACTACACCATCTTCCTGCAAACACTGTCACCCTTTAATGCTGCACCCCCTTTAACCCTACACCCCCCTTCCTGCACACACTTCCCCTCTTCCTGCACAGATATCCCCACCATTTAACTCTACACCCCTCTTTCTGTACACACTGCTCCCCTTTAACACTACACCCCCTTCCCGCACACACTGCCCTCCTTTAATACTACACCATCTTCCTGCAAACACTGTCACCCTTTAATGCTGCACCCCCTTTAACCCTACACCCCTCTTCCTACACACACTGCCCCCCTTTAACATTACATGTCTTTCCTATACACGCTGCCAACTTTAACCCTACACCCCCTTCCTGCACACACTGCCCCCCTTCCTGCACACATTGTCCCATTTAACCCTACACCCCCCTTCCTGTATTTACTTCTCCCCTTTAACCCTACAACACCCCTCCTGTATACACTGCCCCACTTTAACCCTACACCCCCTTCCTGCACACACTGCCCTGTATAGACTATACCCCCCTGTGATATGTGGTGCCTTCTCATTGAACTGACCTGAGCTATATTGCCAGACACAGTGAGCAGCACATGGTTGGAGTATCCGGTCTGTCAGTCCCTGCTCAGTCCCGTCACCCGGGTCAGTGCTTCCACGGTTCCACTTGACAGCAGAGTTCATCCACCTGCTCGCGCAGCCTCCGGTTCTTACACTACAGGTCGGTGATGGGAGCGCCACCGACCAGCGTCTGAACTCTTTCATCTTCGCTTGCAGCCCATGCACAGTTCCCCGTATCGGACATTCCCTCTCCTCCTCCTTCGGTACACTCCTGCAGACTGGCCTCACCGACATCTCCACCCCAAGCTTTATGCTGGCTGATGATGCCAGGCGGCGACCAGGGCTTTGGGCTGACTTCAGCTGGAGCGAGCGGCGATCCCCATCATAGAGTCAATTACCTTGTCAGCTCACTTCCACTGTGTGCAAGTGCACCTGTGTGTAAGGGGACGGCGGCTCTAGAGGTGACATCCCCGGGGATGAGGATGTGACACGAGAGGAATGTGGCACTGACCATGGATGCGCCCTAGGTGGCAGTGTGCCTTAGGCGGCTGCCTACTTCGCCTAGTGGTAGCACCGGCCCTGATCACGCATTGTATAAAAAAGGTTCTTGCCTCTTGTTTTTAGCACATCGACATGCCTCAAGGGCCCATGGAGGTCATGCTCTTTTTTTTTTTTTTTCATGGGCTGTAACACCTAACAACATGTGCTGAAAACACACCCAAAAAATACATCATAACACACAAATGCATGGTTGTGGAGTCAGCCACAAGTAAGACTGTGCTATTGTCACTCAGGGCAAAGCAACAGATTTGTTTTATTGCCTCCTTCCCAGCAACAAATACAGTAATTACCTGTTTTTCACTCTCCTAAAACTGTGTCTGGCATTAGTAGTTGAAAGAAATACCTGGTACTTCCAGATATTTAAGGAGCATGTGACTTAGTCTATGTGACAGGGCTGGGTCAATTAGAGCTGTTACAGGGGAAATCATTGACCTGTATATGCTATAATTCATAGCAGTATTAAGCCCAAAACCAAAAATTTTAAATAATGCAGCTTACCAATAATTAGATGTGGAGGCTGCATTCGTTATCTTCTCTTATGCCCCGTACACACGGTCGGATTTTCCGATGGAAAATGTCCGATCGGAGCGTGTTGTCAGAAATTCTGACCGTGTGTGGGCTCCATCGGACATTTTCCATCGGATTTTCCAACACACAAAGTTGGAGAGCAGGAGATAAAATTTTCCGACAACAAAATCCGTTGTCGGAAATTCCGATCGTGTGTACACAAATCCGACGGACAAAGTGCCACGCATGCTCAGAATAAATAAAGAGATGAAAGCTATTGGCCACTGCCCCGTTTATAGTCCCGACGTAGGTGTTTTACGTCACCGCGTTTAGAACGATCGGATTTTCCGACAACTTTGTGTGACCGTGTGTATGCAAGACAAGTTTGAGCCAACATCCGTCGGAAAAAATCCTAGGATTTTGTTGTCGGAATGTCCGAACAAAGTCCGACCGTGTGTACGCCCTATTAGGCTTTTTTCCCTTTGTTTTCACCTGGTGCTCTGGTCAGTAACATACCTCCTGTATTAGAGTGTCCCTTCTCTGGATAAAACTCAGCAAAACTCTAGCTCACGCTTTATAAGCAGTTACAACAAGCAGTTTTTTTCGTTTTGGGATGAAGGTTTTGCATAAATAATTAAAGCTGATGATTGTAAGCACCCCTGTCACGGTGTTAAATGGTTTGTCCCATCTCTGTAACTGATACATTCTGTTGGAGAGCTTGATCTTTTGAAAAGAAACAGACTTACTGGCCAGATCACCAGATGAAATCTAAGAAATGGTAAGCTGCAATATAATAAATGTTTTTGGGTTTAATAGCACTTTAAAGTTAAAGCAATAGGTCTTAGCCACCCGAGAAACCACTGCATTCTGTGTCAGTCCTTCAAAAGCAGACATTCTGCAGAAAGGCAGTAAGCTGCAGATATACAAGGTACAACTCACTAACTGCAAATGTGGGAAAAAGCATGATTTCAACGAGTGTCCTTTATTCACTACATCATCATAAGCTTGGATGAAAGATTGTTTCACATCCAGGCTTACAATGGTGAAAGCTAATACAGACAAGTTAAAGTGTATCAGCTTTTTGCTTTAGTCTTGGGCAGAGTAGGGAATGGTTAAGACTACATTTACACTGGGGATTAAGGCCAGGGCAAATTGTGGAGGCGGAATCTGCTGATTCCTGCTGTGGCTCTGAGTGCCTAGGTGCAGCCATCGGTCCTATTCACTATAATGATGGGTCACTAGAGGCTGCAGGTACTCGCGCCTATCCCCACAACCAAAGTGCGTCCAGCAGCAATCACCACAGGTAATCGCTGGCTGCACAGAGAGACAAGATTTGCTGTGGCCAGACCTGTCCCGTCATTATAGTGAATGGGGTCGAAGATTCAGAAGATTCCAGCTGTTTCAATTCGCACTGGCTTTAATCACTAGTGTGAATGTAGCCTAAAACTGCTGTCAGGCTTTCCTGTTTTCAGCTAGTGAAAGAAAATTAGGAGGAAATAACCTCTTAGACAGCTGTTACCGGAGCATTTGTCCACACTGAAATATTTCACTGGCAAAGATCACAAAGTATTACTAAACCCAGGACCCTGCAATCACTATACATGTTCTCTCACAGTAAACAGATCATGGAAATAGTTTTAGTAAATATAGACTGCTAAATACCTTTTCTTATCAGCAGTTAGAGCAGTCTTGCGACTTCTATCCGTGTCTGGTTAAAGCTTGCAGGAGGAGTTTTCATTCTCTTATGATTGTCCTATGAGGCTACAAGACCCCTGACCCTCTGTCCGGACGGTGCTAATTGGCGCTGTGCTGATTACATGCACTCTCCCAAGAAAAACAAAGCAATACACACCAAACTGAGCATGTGCAGTTTGCCCCCTAGGCTCTGTTCTATCAGGAGATGGTTTATGGACTGTGGAAGGAGAGATTCAGAGAAGACAGGGTCAAACAGCCTTTTTACACAATGCAGAGGGTTAACCCCTTAGGTTCCACAGTGAGTATAGCAAGCATGCTTTACTGCATATATAGACTGATTTTACTGTTGTGGGTTTAGTAACACTTTAACCACTTGAGTCCCAGGTGCTGTGTTAAAAAAGAATTGGAATTCAGCAGCTCTGTCAGGTCCTGGCTAGCTTGTAGGCTAAAGCTGCTGGCTGTCAGTGATAGCCGGCCTCCAGCACTAAGCCTGGGAGATTAAATGAACAGCTCTTGGACTTTTGATTATACTACACAGCCCTCTATAGGACCACTTATGGCAGATCATCGTAAGCACAATGTTCACATATTGTGCTTACATTTGAAGTGAGGTAAAATGACGTCTGTAGGTGGGTGCAGCGTGGTTCTGCGGTAATAGGTCACTCAGTCATGTGCAGTATAAATCTGGTATTAAATAAATGTAGCAACAGTTCAAAACAAACCCAGTGGGCAGAAAACTCAACCGGGTGCACTCACGGTTTTTCCAGCAATGTTTTCAGAGCAGAATTCGGACAGACTGGCATCTGTTGAGAGGGGCAGAATGCGGCCAGGCCATCTTGTGCCCAATCTTGAAGGTATCCAGAAAAGCTACAACCCTACACTTTCCCTCCTCATCAGGAAAATTTCCCTATCACTAGTGTTGTGGAAAGCACCACCTGCAGTAGAGAAAGTAGATTGCACCTGCCTACGCGATATGGAACTTCCTTTTGTACAGAGGCTGGGGGAGAGCTGAAGCACCCTTTACCTGCTCCTCCCTACAGCATCACATCACTCCAATTGTGATCTAGTGATTAGAAGTGATGTGTTGCTGCACAGCTGCATGGGGAGGCTAGAACACGTCTCCAAAAATAAAAGTATGAAAAATTGAATAAGTAAAGATATATAACTTATATAACTTTTTTTTTTAGTTAAGACATTGAACATTTTGATATGTTACAAAAAAAAATCACATTCAAGTGATATTCTGAATCAGACTGGTGGTTATGTTTTGTTGTACATATCTGGAATTACGCTAAACACTTAATCGTTGTGTTGGAAAGAATTATAGGAAAATAATTTTTTTTCAAATGTTTCACTATTTCTTCCTAAAAAACCTAGAAAATAAAAATATAAGTGTCAAAATTTGCCCCCCAAAAAATGTATGATATGTTAGAGTAAATTAAGAAACGTAAAAATACAAGGTGCTGAAGCACACAGACAGTGTTAAAAAACTTTAACTTTAAAACGTTTAGAATCCCTGTCTGGTTCTACTGCTATCTGATTCCTCCTCACTTCCTGTTCTGGGGACAGTCTTTTATCAGGCAGGAAGTGGAGAAAAATCTGCAACAGGGATATAGATACTAAAAAACTGACACAAGTTCTAGAATTCCCCTACTTCACTAGAGGGAGCTCTGTGTTTCACTGTGATAGCTCTGCTTTTTTGGTTATAGCAGGCCTTCACTCTCCACATCTACTTTCCCTAATATGAATCCTTCCCCAATCCTTTCACAAAACAAAAAAAAAAACAAAAAAACATTTTAATACCTTTTTTTCCATGCTGCCAACACACTTCAGCATTTCTCGCCGAAGTGAGAAGGATGTAGTCCCTGAGGTCATGTAGCTACCTGGGATACTCATATCACGCATCTCCATGGGCTTCGGGTAGGCAATCGAAGATGTGCATCTTCTGCTACATGGGGCTAGCTGTCACTTCCTGGTTGTTGCGGCCAACCCCCTAATGATAAGCTGTGGCACATGAACATCAACAGAGGACTGGCTGTGAGAACAAGGAATACGCAGCCAGCTCTCAGTGGTGTTATAGAGCAAGATAGCTAGGAAAGCCAAATGGATAGGGTGAGAGCAGCAGATCATTATATAATGCCACTTAAATCGCTAAGAGTGTATGCTTACGGAGTCTAACCCTGCAAACCAGGTTAGAGGCGATTAGAAAAAAAAGGGGAGTTAAGTTCCTCTTTAACAACTGCTGAGGCAGGATATCATCACCTGGAATGGCTTGCAAGCAGGTGCAGTCTACTCTCTCAACAGCAGGTAGCGCTGAACCGCAGCAGCATTGTAGGGGGAAAGAAAGTCAAGAGGAGCATGGTTTCTCTATGGTTTCCCGGGTCACTGGGGAGGCTATCCTGTTAGATTCTGCCGCCCCATGTGACTCTGGCAGCCATCTTGGGTCAGTCTATTTAAGCTCCCAGACTTGGTGTGCATTTTGCATGCGAGTAGTTTAGGGACAGGTTATCTGTCTGACAGGGTCAGTGATTAGCGGCAGGGAGCGGTTCCAGATGAGTAGGGAAAGGATAGGGACACACCATCCTTGCAAGAAACCTCCCCATTTGGGTACAGACCGGCCAGACCACATTCTGCCCTGTCAGCACATCTGAGACATGCTCCGCTACACACTGCTGTTATATGCTGTGAGTGTTTCCGTCTGGTGCGTTCCCACTAGGTTTGTTGTGAACTACAGGATTCTGAGTTAATACAAGTTCTGTACTCTGCAACCGGAATCTAATGCCGCGTACACACGAGCGGACTTCTCGTCCACCTGAAGTCCGAAGGACTTTTCGACTGAGTTGCAACGGAGTTCCAACTAAAACGGACTTGCCTACACATGATTACACCAAAGTCCGATCATTTCGAACATGATGACGTACGATCGGACTAGAATAAGGAAATTCACAGCCAGTAGCCAATAGCTGCCCTTGCGTCCTTTTTTGTCCGTCGGACTAGCATACAGACAAACTGATTTTTCCATCGGACTCGAGTCCATGGGAAAGATTCGAAACATGTTCCATTTCTAGGTCCGTCGGAATTCTCGACAGAAAAGGTCCGATGAAGGTCCGATGTAGCCCACACACGATCGGAATGTCTGAATCGTTCCGAATCTTTCCGTCGGACCTTTTCTGCCGGACAGTCTGTTCATGTGTACGCGGCATTAGTGTTTACTACCACCACCCCATGCTGCACCTCCCCACAGGCTCACTAAACACCTCATAGAACCTCATGCTTACCCTCACCCACCTTGTTCTTGCCATTCCCCAAAAGTCAGTGCTATTTTTTTACACAGAGAAAACAAGTGCAATATTTTAAGTGAATTTAATTTTTAAATACTGATTAAAGCTGAACTCCAGGGATAGTAAATTTTACTTTCTTACATTAGACCAGCTTCGGCCATAGTAACCTCAGGGGGTCACTTACTCAGCGTAGCTACCATTCAGAAAACACCTTGCATCTCTCTCAATGAATGCAAAGCTTTCTCTGATTGGTCAAGATGGAGAGGAGGGATGGTGATGTCAAGATCTCAACTTTGTCCATTCACTTTCCATTCATTGAGAAAAATGCAAAGCATTCTCTGAATGAGGACTATGCCAAGCGAGCTAACCCCTATGGTTACTATGCTGAAGGGCAGCCACTCAACTTTTCACCCGGAAGAACTCAGCCTACTACAGTAGAAGCTTGAGTTGCCATAGTGATTTATAGCTTCCACAGATGCCGATCAGGCATCATATATGCATATTTGTATTGTACCAAGCCAGCCCAATGTAAGTATGCAAAACATATCACCCCTTGAGTTTAGCTTTAATGCAGAAAACAACTATATAACATGCATGCTGTGCAATACAACCTTAAATGATTTAAAAAAAAAACATGATTGCTAAACTAGCAAATAAGTTTTTGCTAGTAGTTTTAGTAGTAAATTTCTGCATGTGGTGTGTTTTTGTGAATTGACAATCTTGGGTGTGTAGTTGAGGGCTTGGCAATTTTAGGCATCAAGCCTGGCCATGTTAGCCATCTGGAGGCAATTGTTTTTCAGTGACTTTATGTTACATTGTAATTGTATTTTGCAACAAGATCTTGCCAAAGGCAAACATCTCTTACACAAGGATTTCATAAGAAATCTGTACCTTTATCTGTATTTCTAGTACTGTATTTCTAGTACCGAAAAACAAATCCACTCTAGAAGGCTGACCTTACAGAATTCGGCTTTTGTTGAACACTAACTTAGATTACAAAGGTACCAAATAGTAAATACATTATCCCATGTGGGTAATAATCCACGTGTGGTTAATCACAGAAAGTGTGCTTTGGGACAATAGAGATTATGTTATTGATTTTTTGTAATGCAGTTTATTATTTTCTTCTTTACCTGAGCAACTAAATCTAAATTATTTTCATTCTATTTTGAAAGTATCATTCATTTGTTCTGGTCAGGAGTAGGAGTTGCAATGAACACAAGGTATGCATAGGTGATGGGGTGGCACCTAGATTGGGAAAATAAGGTCCCTTTCACATGGGGCAGATTCCCGCGGGAGATCAACTCACAGATCCCCTGCTGATCGGAGCAGAGCAGGAGGATACAGTTGCAGAGTGGACACCTGTAGGTGTCGTGCAGCGGGGAGTGATGACAATAATTTACATAGTCAGGTGCGGTGGTAAACTTGTATTAATGTAATGCAGCAACAGTTGACAACAATCCCGGTCGGAAGACCGCCCAACCAGGTGCACTCATGGTTACAGCAACATGAACAGAGAGGGTTCCAGCCAGAATGACAGCATCTGTAGAGCGGACAGAATGGGGCCTGCCCATTTTGTGCCAAATAGGGAAGAGGTCCAAAAGGATGCGTCCCTACGCTTTCTCTCCTTGTCAGGAACCTTTCCCTATCACTGGCATTGTCCTTAACAGACGGGGTACCTTTTCCTGCACTTTCCACTTGCATGAAAGTGCAGCAAGAGGAGATCACTGGAGTAGTGGTGTCTACTCTAGTGATTTCCAGCTTCCAGGGACATTGGCCATATACATAGTTACATTCATCTAAGCTGGAACAGTCTAAATATGTATAATATAGCCATGCCTGGAGTTCATCTTTAAGATAATTTACCATTCACTTGCTTTCCTGTCACACTGACCTATGCCTGGAGACTGGGCAGGGTGTCTAGGTATGAGCAAACACAAGACATCTATCCTGCCTCACAAGAATATGGCTGAAGTTGGCAGGTATTCAGGAGGTGATTCTGCTGCCTTCTGAACTTCTTTTTTTTCAATCCCCCAAGGAGGGGTTTGTAGAAAAAACAACTGAACCACAACTGTGAGCTGAACTCGTGGTTGTGGTGCACTCCCACTAAACTCAATGGTGCCTGTGAAATTCTACAGACTGAGTTAAAAAAGCAATGGCATTTGTACCCCCCAGTCAGGCTGCGATGATAGCAGTAGGCTGGGCAGCTGGGGCGGTAGAATCACAGCCCAGGAACCTGTTTTTACCGCTCCCCTGCCACCTATCTGAAAGTGCCCTACCGGATGTCCGAGCAGGCAATCACAGTGCCCAATCGCTATCAATGGGAATAGGGTGAATACGCTTAGCCTGGGTAAGATTCAATTAAGGTGAAACACAGGACAGCAAGGTACTCTGTCAGTGGTCTGTGGTGAGGGGGAATGATTAAGGGCACTTTCAGCAAGTTGAGTTTGTTGCCAGTGGGTTCACCTTAAGAATTCCAGGCAAGGTATTATAAAATGTATAGGTACATTGGGCTAGCTTGGATCAATGTACAGTAACTATGCATATACTATACCTGGTTAGTGTTCCTGGAAGCTGGAAATCACTGAACTAGACATCACCACTCCAAGGATCTCCACTTGCCTCCAGGTCCCATGCTAAACAGCTAGGCTGATGCATTGAGAACACAGGGGGTCAGCTGCTCAGCAAGGGCGCCATTTAGAGAATGCTTTAGATTTCCTGAATGAATGCAAAGTGTTCTCTGATTGGACAAGGTAGAGAGGCTGGCACGACCACCCTTCCTCTCCATGTTTTTTTTCATTGTGATAATTCTTGTGCTGAAAAGGTTAAGGTTAAAGTAGAACTTTAGAAGTATCTGTTTCTCTCCACATGCATGCACTGTAGCACTGGTTGCATGGCATTTCTGAAGACGAATTTTCTGATGGTGAGTCCAGCAAGGTCCATGGTTGTGCAAAAGTGTTGAAACAACCAGTTGAAGCCTCCATTGGAAGGCTGTATAACAGAGTGACAGTGCAGGACCACAATTAGGAAACAGAGACAGATCGTTGACACCCTAGCCACTGGCCTGAAAGAGAAGGTCGCATGACAGAATAACAGTGCAGGACCACAATTTTTGAGACAGGGACAGATCGCTGATGCCCTACAACTGGCCTGGACAAGAACCTTCATGGCAGGATTACCGGATAGTATTTTAATAAAAGCAGCAAATTTAAAATAATATTGAAAATTATTTTTGACATTACTTTAACTTGTCACAGTGGCCTAGTGGCTAGCACTATCTGTATGGTGTCTGCATGTTCTCCCTGTGCTTGTATGGGTTTTCTCCCACACCCCAAAGACATGCTGAAAGGTCAATTGGTCCTAATATGTGCGTATGTGAGATAGGGATCTAAGATTGTAAGCTCATTGAGGGGAAGGACTGATGTGAATGGAAAAGTATGTTAAGGGGTTAAAGGACAGCTCACAGAAAACATTACAAGGAGGCAGAAAAACACAGTAAGAAACAATTCCATGAAAAATAGAATACAAGACCATTAAGTAGTATATGTGTATGGATTATTTTTGCAGAAAAAGGGTAGTGTCACTTTAAGAGTGGCTTAATGATGTTTTAGATTTATGTTATGTATTGGGTTGGCTTTAGGGTCATTGGTTAGCTTATAGTTAAGTGTATATTTGTAAGTTAATTATACCTGTTCATTTAAACAAAATTGTGATAATCAATTTTTTGCAAGTTTATTGTTTTCGAAAGGTCACTGCACTAAAAAAAAATATCCTGTTAAATTTATCATTTCAAACACCTGATTACCTGATTTAGATTGAATTGAAAGTTTTTGAAGTATATATTGTGTAAAATGTTATGATCCTAATATACTGTATTTATACATGAGGAAGCTAAACTATTTATAGTACAGCTGTGGTAAAAAAAAATCCAAAGTTGTATGGCTTATGCAATGAAAGAGTAAATGTAAGTGGTATAATGACCTTTTATGCTATATGATTTTTTTGTAAAAAAAAAAAAAAAGTTGTAAGACTGAACCTTATTTTATAAAAAGTAGACTATGTGGTGAACAACATCGAGAAGGTATGCTATGATGCAGCATTAGGTTGCCATCTAGTGTTTTTTTTGCAAAAGTGCTCAACCTCTTGGTCTGGTACACACAGAGCCTCTTTGTTTCTGGATTGTATACTCACATCTATGCCATCTGATCCTGGGATCCCTGGTGTGCCTGCTGGACCGGGAGGCCCTGGTGGACCCGGAGGACCTCTCTAAAAAAAAAGAAAGAAAATTTGATTAAATTAATTGTTTCTGTCATCTTCCATAAATGAAAAACAGAGTGAAAATTTCATAAATACATAATCTTCCCTCTCCATGAGCCACAAGCGGCTGATACCAATAAGAACTGTCTTGTAGCAAATGTTTATCTATATAGAAAATGTAGTAACATGTTATAGTAATACAGTATGTGTCAACTAAATTATTTATAAATAAAAATCTCTTTTATGTTTTTAAATATTTTTGTGTTCAAAACACTATTTGGCTGTTAATACATTTTACATTTAACTGAAATGGTTTCCCTCTGCTGGAAAAATCTATAATTTAGCACATGACAGAAAAAAATACCACTTTATAATATCCCAAAGAACAGTGTACATGATTCAGTAATCAATGCCTTCCAATCATAATTCAACTTAGGGTACACAGATGAAAGGTAAAATTTGATTGGCTGCTTTGCAATGCACTCCATGTACAGCATACTTTGCAATGGCTTCCTTACAAAAGAAATGGAGCCTACTAATGAAGGCAGCCTAAATTATGGTTATTATATTTGTTGCACTTGATCCTATTTCTCTGCTAAAACACTTCAACATGTGACTGTCTGGGCATGGAAAGTGGTTTCTAAGAGAGGTGTTAAAACATTGTGAAAAACCTGAAGGGAATCTGGCTAAATGAGGCAAAAACAATTATGGCTTCTTTCAAAATTGGCCTTATTATGTATGCATGTGAGATAGGGACCTTAGATTGTTAACTCTTTGAGGGCAGAAACTGATGTGAATGTACTGTATATAAAACGATGCATAAATTGTTGGCACTGTATAAATGCCTGTAATAACTAAATAGAAATACCACCTTGAACATCCTCCTACAGCATACAAGGACTATATTGGGTCATTTAAAGGCTGATATAGTCTTTACGGATTGCAGAAATCTAATAGCAAACTAGATATTGCCATCTTATTTTCACTTTTGTCAATTTATGGTAAAAAAATATGTGCAAGTCGATTTATGTTAAAAAAAAAATAATACGAGACAAATCTATCAGAATTGATACAAATACTAGTTTCCACCTCTTTTAATCAAGCTCCAATGTGTTGTAGTAACAAAACCAGCACAGGTTAAGGCCTTTTTCAGGCAAAGCCATGCAAAAAGGGTCCCCTTGACCTCCTCTATAAATGTAGGCCACTATACTAACAATGTGCTTTTGTAAATATTTCATTTCCATCTACTAAATTTTGTCTTGATAAGTGGACATCGTTTGGATATCTATTCAATTTTGCCACTATGCTTCTGCATGGAAGAAAGACACCAGACAGAACATAACAGGCCCCAAGTTATTTAACCTAGAGCAGGGGATAAAGCACTGCTGTCTGGACCCAAAGATTGCATTATCACTAAATAATATTCAATATGTATGGAAAAATAAAGACAAAGGGCCACTCAAAAAGAATGAAACCAGGGTATACTACAGACTGAAAGCCCCTTGGTTGGTCCTGTGTTCTGTTAATACCACAGACTTGGCACATAGGGTTGCCACCTCATCCCTTTAAAACCAAACACATATGAATTACACAGGTTCTGTGGCTGATTAAGATGGTAATTAAACTCACTTGGTGCCTTACCTGCATTAAATTAGCATCCGAACCTGTGTAATTCATATGTATTTGGGTTTACAGGGATGAGGTGGCAACTCTATTGGCACAGTCTCAGAACCTGTGTAATTCATATGTATTTGGGTTTAAAGGGATGAGGTGGCAACTCTATTGGCACAGTCTGTCCATGTTTGTAAAGTATTTACAAACCAGGGAGTTCTGATTTCCTCTCATACACCATAATCTTTGTAAAAGATAGACAGATTGATATCTGAGAAAGTAGGCCCTAAGGGGAGCTTGTTATAAGGTGATTATTCTATGGATTGTAGATTGCCATCTTTACTGGGGCAAGGGTGACCAAATAATGATTTAGTGCCCTCTGTTAAGTGCCATAGAATATGCCAATATTATTTAAAGTGAATAGTAATAATAATAACACATTGTACAATGATATAATTACCAAGTTGCAAATAGTAATGCTTTGTTTTGGCAGAATAGGCATAGCCAAGGCCTTGTGCAATGGGTGGGCATGGACCTCTAAAGACTAGGCCATTGACAATATTCATTATTACTGCCCAAAAGCATGTCACATTGTATATAAGGGTAATCGCTGATATTCCATGTTTTTACAGTATATTGCAACAATTAATATTATTATAGCGTGGACCTTTAAAAAAACAGCTTTAAATATGTTTTTAAAGAGAATTACTGCTACATGAAGCGTCAAAATTTAGCCAGTTGAATATATGCAGTGAAATTCTTCGCAGTGTTTGTTGTTTGAACACTAGCAAAAATGTATAAACAAGCCAGTGTTTGTCTGAAAAGCTAACAATTAATGGTATGGGGCCTCCTCTGCAGGATAGTGTAAAAAAAATGCCTAAACAAGCCGCAGGCATGGTGTCCTTTCATTTGTTTGTGTTCGGGGGCTCTGTGAGTGTGTGGGGAACAGGATCAGACTCCTGACTGAATGGCAAACTTTGTTCTCACATATGAATGCCAAATGTCTCAGGACGCTGCATTCCTCCAGCCTCCTCACCTACAAACACCTTCTCTCTCCATTCCAAAAATGTCTACTGCATCCTGACTAAAGACAAGAACTAATTTTGCTTATTTGTTTATCTCTTCTTTAGTGCTTCTTTACTCTATTGTTATTTTGGTATTATAGATGCAGTATTTTATTCATAGAAATTGGAAAGGAGCTGATTTTTTTTACCACTTTTTAAAGAGAAAACATTCCAGGCATTTAGGCCTTTTTATGTGTGATACAAATTTTGGAAATAAAATAGTACCTTGTGAATCATAGTGCGTTGAAATTTGAGCCATATAATTGAACCGAAATAATTCGTTTTGGAAAGACTGTGAAGTTTATGCCTGAATGGTATAGTAGCAAAAAAAAAAAAAAAAGGCTAGTTGCCCATAGCAAATAGTCAGCTTCCAGCTGTCATTCCTACACTGCAGAGTTAAAAAGGAAAAAAAGGGTTTCTGATTGGTGGCAATGGGCAACATAGCATTTTTTTGTTAGCACAGTTTTTATACATAAGCCTATAAAATGTATCAAATGAATAATGTATACATATTTATATATGAATTACGGCATTTTACACCATATTTATCTAAATTCTGCCATCTAAGAACACATTAACAGTGTATATATGTATATGTATAGTATATATATATATAATCCTAACTCTTATTAAATTCATTAAGTGGAATGCTGTGAAATATAGCATGTAACCCAGATACCAGACTGGTTGGTGTGGGTCACACAGTTTTTTTTTACCTACAGCACATCTACTAGCTGTACCTAGGATGTTGTACACAACCCTGGGCCACAGTTCTGTGCTGTGGTTCCTGAAAGACAGTCTATCCCTGGGTCATTCTAGTCCTTGGATACAAAACTTTCTACCAAACCTAGTGTAAAATAAAAAGACATCTT
The DNA here is from genome assembly GCF_042186555.1 of Aquarana catesbeiana. Lineage (NCBI taxonomy): Eukaryota > Metazoa > Chordata > Amphibia > Anura > Ranidae > Aquarana > Aquarana catesbeiana. The sequence goes on along the minus strand of NC_133325.1, from coordinate 413,463,923 downwards.
AAATAAATCCAAAAGAACATCAACCTGTTAAACAAAAAAAGATCACTTTAAACAAAACCATCACACACACAAAAAAAAACTACATCAACAGGAAAATGATTTACACATCAAAACACATCTGCCGAAAGTTTACTTTTGACACCTTGGATACATTCACATAACGATGAAGCGAGAAAGTAAAATAGACTTACAAACTGTGCCAGGGACAAGCAGATGAGCTGTAGAATCACAGAGAGCTGCAGGCTGACCATGGTGCCAGGTCCTGGTTGCCAGAGGACCTACAGGGAGGGGAGGGGGAAGCTGCACAGGGCTTGTGCAAAAATCCAGCTAGCAAGGCAAGAGCTCCAGCTAGCCCTGTGTTACCAGACCCCAAATATAGGATGATGTGGGATGCAGCTCCCTGACACACTGAGACTGAGCTAAGGTTGGAGAAGGGAGGGGAGGCCATGAATATGTAATTACCTGCCATTCGCAGAGTCTATGTTATTGGCTGATGGGATAAGCCAGGAGCCAGCCTCCTACTGACTATTTAAATGAACATTCCAGGTATGACAATTTAATTCCCACAGCCCTCTCCTGACTTCCTAATATATTATGGATTCATAATTTGAATTTCAATTGTATGAGAGCCAAGAAGAAAAAACGTACTGTACAATGGCATTTACATAGGGGCCACCTTTTCTGTAACAAAAGTATACGCCTATTAAATATTATCAATCTTTATTTATAAATATACAAGTAAATCATAGGCATCAAAATAATAATGGTTAGACAAGATTATTCAAGTAAGTAATTTTCCCTGTTTTTTATTTTTTATTTTTTTTATTACACACACAAATTAAAGTTTAATGCAGGACATGTAAAATGACTTTGCACAAGTTTCAAGTGGTCATCCTCAGCAGGAGTCACAGAGCAGTGAATAGGCTGTTGTTGGGAGCAGACAGATATTCCTCTATTCATAACATGCTCTTTCCCTCATACCGTTCAAATATTTCCTGTTACAATAACACCGGCATGCTTTCATAATAAGCTCCATTGTAGGCTTTCACTAAAGAGGAGAGTGGCTAGCAGGAAAAAAAAAAGAACTAGTAACCATGTCTTTGCTGGAAGAGAACATGCCAGAATGTGAAGTTGAACAAGATCTTAGAAATAGAAAAAGCTCCTGTTAGGTAAGTCTTGTATTTTTAGTGAAGGAGCAGTAGAGGGCAGTAACGCACCCTGAAACTGCATGTTAATTTGCTCTGATAATGCAACTATAAACTGGCACCAGAAGGGCAGAGGGTATTATATTTGTAATGGGTGGGCACCCTTACTATGAAAGAAATAATAAGAAATTATATATGAAGGATATGTAAGGTAGGCACATACAGGTATTTATTTTGGGGGTATTACCTAAATAACTGATTTTCATATTACTATGTCCGTTTTTTTTTTAATCACGCATATGCAAATTGGATGCAGTTTTCTCCGCATCCAATTCGCATGACAGGCAAGTATGACCGGCTCTCAATGGAGCCGGTTCACACATGTCCGGGGTGGCAGCAGTCCGAATTGAAAAAGAGTCAGTTGCATCAAATTCAGGCTAAAATTCATACCTAAATCGCACCTGAACCAGTGTATAGGAACGCACCAGACCCCATGAACCCGTGGCCGCACATGTGTGAACTCAGCCTTACACTTCTAAATTGTTCTCCTGTGTTCTGAAAGCTGTAATGCTGATGTGGAATTAAAAAAAAAAGGAAAGTAGGAAAAATAAATGGCAAAAATAGAATGAAATTGAAATACAGCTATTTTAAAAATTTTTTTTTTTTCCTCAGCACCAGAAACAGTACCACACATAAAAAATGAGGGTCCCATGTGCTGGTAGCTGCTCTTTCTTTTGAAATCTTCATTCCTCTGCTCCCCCCCCCCCCCCCGGATATTAACCCCCGGCAGCAACTTAAAATGACCACTGCAAGAGTTAATATGAGGCACTCAGTAAAAAGTACTGACTTCGCCTGCCTTTTTTGACCCCTCCTCCATTCATAAATGCTGTACTATCACTTCCCACAATGGAAAATGCTGTATAAATAAAGGACGGAGGAATAGATGAAAGGGCCGCCTTCTTTATTCAGCAAAGGAGAGTTCCTGGGGGGGCAGAGGATGAAAGATTTCAAAGAAAATAGCAGCCACCAGCAAAAGGGACACTTGTCATTCATGTAAATACTATCCTTGGTGTTGAATTAAAAAAAAAATTATCACTAAAATTTGTTGTTGTAAAGAAGTTAATTCTCCAATTTCCCTCCTGTAAAATCAGTGGCATAGGAACTAGTGTTATAGTTGTGACTGGGGAGCACCAGGTTGGCTCCTATCCTCCTTTATTGTCCCACTGTGTTCTTACACTAAGCAGAGCATGCAGAGTTTGAGGATGTTTCTCTATGCATCCTTTGGTCAAGTGATCTGATTCATAGCTCCCAAATGTGTGTTTTATTTGGAAAGACCAGGGCTTTCTGGCACCATGTATGTGCGGAGGTAAAGCATGGTGCACCAGTCTGGTTGTGGTCCAGGGCCGCAGGTGGATAACAGTCCACTGGGTCCTCCATACCCTCTTCACCCAGGCCCCAGAACGATTATTCAGACAAGTATGGACAGTCTGTTATGTTCATAGGGGCTGCAGGACTGTCCTCAGCCACTGTACTGGGGCTTCCTGCTTCTGAGTCTGTAGAGGCCAGAGGCTCGAGCACAAGAGGAGGCAGGTACCATTCATTGGGAACCTCCTGCACTGGTGGCATATCCAAAAGGGTCGAATGCCTCTCTGTCTCTAGCTGGTGTAGAGGAGCATTGGCCACTTAGCACACAGCGTCTCACCAGATTGTGGTGGAGACATCTCTTACTGGGAATGGGTCCCTCTAAGATT